>NW_024466941.1:0-600000 GCF_017591425.1 Ochotona curzoniae
AGGTCCAGGATGTGGAACCAGAGTGATAAAGGGACAAGCCACAGTCTACCCAGATGCTCTAGAGGTACGCCTACTTCTAACACACTTAGTGCCTTTCTGATCAGTGTCTTGTCCCTCCCTCTCTGCTCCTGGGCACTGCAATAAAAACCCCATCAAATTAAAGTAGATAAGCTGCAAGCCAAAGCCCTCCAGGTCTGAGTGTGTGGCTGAACCACACGCCACTCCCTTTTCTTAGGTGATGGGTAGCTATAGAATGCTAGGGTGGGAAGCAGGCTGAGGAGGAAAATTTGGGGGAGCTTTGTGGTGGAGTTGCTGGCATGCAATTCCTATGCCCATGGTGCTACTCAAAGACCCTGCAAGACCTTGGACATGCCATAGTAAAGCTGCCCTCTCTCTCCTGTCTTTCCTGCTTCCTCCCCCTTCATTAATTTAAGTTCTTTTGATTAAGTGACAGCTCTCATCACTCCTGGCAGCAGCTGAAAGACAAGATAATTTATAGATGTGCTGACACTGTATGATTAAGGACAAGCATAGTCAGTAACAGACAAAAAGATGACTCCCCCAACCTGAGGGCCCTCCCCTGTCTCTGCAGAGCACTTCTGCCATCTCCCTGTACTACAGGTGAAGGTGGTGCTCAACAGGAACTGTCCTTGGACGAACCAGGCTCTAACCTGCTGACTTGAGTGGCACTCTCAGAGCCACTGTGGACACCCAGGGGGTCCTGAGACATCCACAAGGCAAACTTCATTGTTAGTATCCCTGGGGACACCTGCAGGCTTGGTGCAGCTCTGGCAAGCATAGTATTTGAGGAGGTGCATGCTGACGGGAGCTACAGCTTCCTCAAGAATATACTGGAACAGGCATTTCAGCTAACAGTTAAGATGGCCATGTCACAAGGCCTGTGTTTGCTTTCTGTCTTGAACACTTGTCCCCAGTTTCCTGCCAGTGCCAACGCTAGGAGGCACCAGGGATAACTGAAGTGATTGGTTCCTGCTGTACATCCACACCTGGGGGCCCTGGGTTGAGTTCCTATCTCCCGACCCCAGCCCCAGCTGTTCAGGAATTTCCAGAAAGGTGTACTTGCTCCTTGTCTCTCTAGCTGTCAAATCAATTAATAAAAATGTAAAAGAGAAACAGAAGGTATCAGCGTTCCCTTTTCCTGTTGTTTCTGAAGGATTTTCACCAGGCTCTGCTGGAGTCTCTTTCTAGGTGCTGTGCATTCCACCCTTGCATAGTCCATATCCCTCCCATGTATTGTATTTCTTGGGGTGAAGGCCATCCTCTCCTTGAGAGACATAAGTGATCCACTTTCATGGGCAAAGGGCTTTCCCTGGGCCTTTATAACCTGTATTTTCTGGGAAAAATTAAATCAGTGACACTCGACCATGAACAAACCTGAACAGGGGATTAATGGGAAGGCAAGATTGTCTCTTGTTCTTGATGTCCAGCTTGTTGGCTATGTCTCTCTCTCTCTGTTCGCTCTTCTTGTGGGCCTGGGAAGGAACAGCCAGGCTCCCCAGCCTGATGAATGATATTCTGTGGGTTCCAGATTAGGTGAACTGGTACATATGGTTAAAAATGACACATCTTGTCAGTATTGGGGAGTTTGTTTGCTAAACATGGGCAGGAATTGAGAGCCGAGGGCTCTAGGAGAAATGGTGGCTGGTTTTGTGTTTGTGGTTTTTTTTTTTCTCTCGAACAACCAAGCAGGGATGACTGATGGAAGGGAGAGGAAGAAAAGTACTTTGGGGATGTTAGGGAGGGAGCCGGGTGCCATGTTCCTACCTTGCCTAGTTTCAGGGTGCATAGATGACATCAGAAACATCCTGCTAAATTACAGAGGGGCTTATTTGGTTGAGGGAACTCTCCGCCTCTTTTCCTCCACTCCACAACCTGGGCTTGCAGTTCCTAGAAAGAAAACTGAGCTACTTCCTGTGGAAAAACTGGAAATATAAGAGAGGGGTACAGATATTGTATTGACACACAGCACTTTTAATTTTTTTTTTTTAGAATTTTACTTTAATAATTTTAGACTCATAGGAAACCTCAAAGATGGTACAGAGAATAACTGTCCCTGCACCACCATGGTAGCACCATCTTAGGTAGCTTCGATGCAGTGTCAGAACCAGGATGCTGCTGTGGGTACCTCTATAGGGTTATAGAATCATGTGACCACCACAACAGTCAAGATCCAGGACTGTTACACCACATAAGCTTCCTTGTGCACTTAGGCGCACATGCCACGCCCCTAAGCAAACACTACTTTACTCTTCATCTCTGTAATTTTGTCACTTTAAGGATGTTACATGACTCTGGGTTGATATCTGGTGGCCTGTCCACATCCTTGGGTACTGGGATGGCCTATCCCCTTATCTCTCCCCTCCCCCAAGAAATGGGAAGAAGAAATAGAAAACTTGGAAACAATGATGTCACCCACTTCTCCCTAACCCTAATTCCTTCCCACCCTGATTGACTATATAAACATCTTCTAAAAAAATTTTTTTTAAATGTTATATGTAGAAAGGAATTTTCTTGTCTTCCTTCCTGTGGATTACTTCAACATTTTTTTTTTTTACTCTAGTGCTTTTGAGTGTATCTCTTTATATGATTCTTTTTTCTTGGTTGCTGTATTATGTTATATATACATAATGCATAGTCTCCTGGTAGTTTATGTTCTCAGTTCAAATGAGATGCAAATGCTTTCTCTCGCTATACTGTCACTCAGCTGTAAGTGCCTTAGATGTTTCCTTCCCGTTTATGACATGTCAGTGTTATGACTTTCTCTTTCAACTGTCAAACATAATGTAGAAAACTCAGGAGGAGATGGAAAGCTTATTATGGCTACCCACATTTTGTATCTATATATATTTTTCTTTTCTTCCCAATGATCCAAGATCTCTTTTTAATTACTTTCTCTCTTCTTAGATAGCTTCCTTGGCCAATCTTTTAGGGCAGGTGTGCCAATGAAAGATCCTCTTAACACTCCTTCCTCTTTGAAAATATCATCATCTCTTCATAGTCATGAGGAATATTTCCCTGGATGTAGAATTTGGGTTGACAGCTATTTCTGTTTATCCCTTGAAAAACAGAATGCTGCACTCTCTGGTCACCCAGGTTGCTGATAAAGAGCTCACTGTCCTGTGAATTGCTTTCCTTCTAGCCAAAGTTCTGTTCTCCTGCGCTGCTTTCAAAGTTTTTTGTTTGCCTTTAGTTCCCAGGAGCCTGACTTTGATATATTTCGGTGTAGATTTATTGGGACTGATCTTATTTGGGGTTCCCTCAGCTTCTTGAATCTGAAGGCAGGTGTCTTATGCAAAATTTTGGAGAGTGTTAGCCATTGAGCACTCCTGTACCCCAGGCTGGGTCCCCTGTCCTTTTGAGACTGTGATGAAGTTGGATCTTCTGTTTTAATCCCAGAGATTTCTGAGCCTGCCCGTTCACTTTCTAAAGACCGTGTCTACTCTGCTGTTCACACCGGGAAAGTTCTGTCTCTTCTGCTGTTCTGTCTTCCAGCCCACCGAGTCTTTCTTCTGTGGTCTCCATTTTGCTATGGAACCCATCCACTGAGTTTTCAAAATTTCATCTGTTGTAACTTTTCATTTTCTAATTTCCATTTAATCTTCTTTTTCCTGCAGATTGATTTACTTTTATTTGAAAGACAGATTTGCAGAGAGAAAAGGAGAGACAGACAGAGAGAGAGAGAGAGAAAGGCCTCCATCTGTTAGTTCACTCCTCAAATAGGAGTCTGGAGCAGGAGCATCTTTCAGATCTCCTGCATGGGAGCAGGGACTCAAGCACTTGGGGCCACTCTTCATTGCTTTCTAAGACACATTCATAGGGAGCTGGATCAGAAGTGGAACAACTGGGACTCAAACCAGTGGCCATATGGGATGTTGGCATTGTAGACGGAGACTTAATGTGCTATGCCATGGCACTGGCCCCCATTTAGTCTTCTTTATATCCTCTGTCTCTTTGCCAAGACTTTCTGACCTTTTCCCCCAAACTTTTCTTTTTCCTGTTACTTCATTATTTCAGCCATGCTTGTAATTGCCTAGTGCAGTACTGTTTTGTATTATAGCTGCTTGAGAACTCTTGCCAGAGCCTTCTAACTTCTGACCTCAGATTATGGTGATGATTTTTTTCCCCCTGAGTTGACATTTTCCTGATTCTTGGAAAGATGAGTGATTTCAGTGAAACCTGGATATCCGGAGTGTTGTGTTCAACAAAGCTTTGGGTTGTAAAATGTTTTGTTTCCCTTTTGATGCCAACTCAGCCAGGAGGCAGGAGGTGAGGATCCAGGTCCGGGCCTCCCACTCAACCTCCACTGGTGCTGGGCAGTGCGAGTCTTCCTCAGGACTCCTGGTAGGAGCTCCACATTAGACCTCTACTGACACCACCTTGACTGGGAGCAGGAGGGACCTGCCCCTGCAGTGGGGGTGGCTCATCACCTCTGGCAGTGGTGAAAGTCATGTCTTTCTGCTGGGGAGGAGCTCAGGGAACTGGTGTGGTCTCCATGGACATGGTGAAGGTGATAGGGAACCCCAGGATCGTCTGGCAGGGAAGAACTTGCTGACAGCACCCCGCAGGGAGGTGCAGCTGCCTTGTTACAGCCTGAACAGGACAATCTGGACTCCCTTCTTGGTCTCTGCTGGAGGAGGGTTCAAGCACCATTTTTCCTGTGGTATTTGGTTGCAGTGGAATGGCTATTGTCTAAAGTTTTCTGTGTAATTTAAAAATAGGCAAAGAACTTGAATAGATGTTTCTCCAAAGAAAGCACTTAAAAGGCTAATAAGCACACACACAAAAAAATGCTCAGTGTCACTAGTCATTAGCTAAATGCAAATGAAACCACAATAAGATATTATCTCGCACCCATTAGGATGCCTATTATCAAAAGGAGGGAAAACAGCATGTGCTGGACAGGGTGTGAGGCTATTGGAAGCCTGCTGCATTGTTGATGGGAGTGCAAAACAAGGTGGCCACTATGGAAAACAGTATGGCAGTTCTTCAAAGAAAAGCATCACATTGGCATAGAAACCAGCAATTCTGCACACAAGTATAGTCTTGGAAGAATTGGAAGCACAGAATCAAGCAGGTGCTTGTAAAACCAGGTTCACACAGGCATTGTTTACGGTGCCCAAAGAGTATAAACAATCTAAAAGCCTTCCAAGGAAATGGATGAATAAATAAGCAAAGTATGGGCTATAAAGTCAGTGGAATATCATTCAGCCCTAAAAAGATGGCAAGCTCTAATGTGAGTTGTGACATAGCTGAACGCAGAAGGTGTTTTACGAAGTGAAATGAGCTAGACACAAAAGGAAATTATATTATTCCATTCCTTAGAGATACCTGAGCTAGTCAGATTCATAGAGGCAGAGTAGAATAGCGACTATGAGAAGTGTGATGGGGTAGTGTAAGCTATGAATAGTTATTTGATGGGCTTGGAATTTCTATGTGGGATGCTGAAAGCCTCAAGAGATGTTTATGGAAGATAGTGCGCACCCACGTGAAGATTCCTAGTGTGGTGCAACTACGCCCATGAAAATGGCTAGCATGGCAATCTGATGCTAGGAATGTCGTACCACATTTTTTTTTTGAGTGCGTGCCTCACTGGGACTTCCTCTTTCTGGTTCCTTGGTTAAAGAGAAGATTGCAGTGAAGCATTTTTTATTTATCTTTCTCGTTTTGTGGTTCTCTCTGATGCTGTGGGTTCTGCTGGTATCATTCTGCAGCCCAAAGTATCACAGCTAAGTTGCCCTTCTCTCCATCTTCCAGAGTCCTATTATACGGTTAATACATGATGTGTAGGGGTTTTGCTTGCCCATAGTAGAAACAGTAAAGGAGACTGTGTCTCCTCTTTAGTTCCAAAGCAGATGGTTTAAGTGGCATTATTTTTCAAAGCTATATTTGTTTATTGGAATTTCAGAGTTATAAAGAGAGAGGAAGCAAGACACACGCACACACACACGCTGGTTTATTTCCCAAGTGACTCCAGTGGCTGGGACTGGGCTAGACTATAGCCAGGAACCAGAAGCTTCATCCAGGACTCCCACATGGGCAGCAGAAGTCAAACATTTGGGCTTTTTGCAGGAATGTGAGCAGGGAGCTGGATCAGAAAAGGAGTTATCACCTGCTGTATCACAACGCTGTCCCCACGTTGCTTCATTTTAGGCAAAGAATACACTGTTTGGGTGTCAATTTGTATCGCTAGTGAAATCTCACCCCTTGCAATTGGGCTACAGCCTGTCACTGAAAAGAATCTTTAATTTTCAATAGACAAGAGCTGTTATGTCTGAAGGCTTATTTTAGTATTTCTAAGCATTTCGTTCTTTTTTATTTATTATTTTTTTTTAAATTTATTTATTTTCTGATACAATTTTATAGGCTCAGGATCTCCACTCCCTCTCCATGATTCACTTCCCCTCTTTGAACTCCCCTATATGATTGCAATATCATCGTTCTTTATAACAAGTCCATCATTGTGCTGTTTAAATGAATCCTGACATTGTAGGCGTAGACATTGCCAGAAAGTCCAGCATCCTATTACAAATGTATAAATCATATACACATATGATTTATTTGTTTTTATTAGAAAGAGATACAGAGAGGAGCAGAGATAGAGAGGAAGATCTTCATCCATTGATTCACTCCCCAGGTGGTTGCCTTGGCCAGAGTTGTGCCAATCCAAAGCTAGGAGCTGGGAGCCTCTTCTGCGTCTCCCACGCAGTTGCAGGGTCCCCTGGCTTTGCACTGTCCTTTACTGCTTTCCCAGGCCACTGGTAAGGAGCTGAATGAGAAGCAGGGCCAACAGATTAGAACCAGCACCCATATGGGATGCCGGCGTGCTCAAGGCGAGGACTTTAGCCATTAGGCTACCATGCCGGATCCCATCAAGATATATTTAATGGTTTCATTTCTGGGACAACATCTGTGAAATCCATAAGCAGCAAGTTTTGTGTCAAGTGCCATTTCCTTTCATTGCTCAACATCTTTTGCTCACAGTTCAGCCATTCAGATCCGGAGAGTATATCCAGTGAGTGCCCATTCACAATCACTAAATTAGTTTCACAATGTTAGTTCTAAGACTGTTCTCTTCTTGTCGGTCTCTTCAACTCTCTTTCCTTTCACACTTTTCTTAGCATATGTGATTGTAGATGCTTATGTTGTATCCATCCTTTTTCCCTCAAAATAGCTGCTGATCTTGGAACTCCTCCTTGGGGAAATGCAGTGGTGTAGCACTGAGGACAAGGCACTTTGAATGAAGCTGTCTGGGTTCCAGTCCTAAGTTTATCACCCACCAGAGGGTCCTTCCTTTCCTTCAGGCACAACCAGACAAGGAGGCTGCAAACACCAAGTCTCTGGGGTCGGGTCCCCAGTGACGGCCTTCTCATGAATACCAACCAGCAGTGGCAGTGTGTGCCACTATGTCTTCCATTTTATGTTTCTCACCATATTTTTTCACTGCTTGAGGTGCTACCCAAATTATCGGTGATTTTTATGCATTTTGCTCTCAAAGTTACTAATAACCCACTTGTTCGCTCCCTACCTGCTCACAACAGCCAGGTCTGGGCCACACCAAAGCCCACAGGCAGAAGCCTGCACCCAGACCTCCCTGGAGTGGGTGGCAGGAACCCTAGTACTTGGGTTATTGTCTGCTGACTCTAATGTACATGAGCAGGAAGCTGGCACTATGAGGCCCAATGGAATTTCCCAAGTGGAGGCTCAACCCACTACACCACAACACCCATCCTCGTGTCTTCTTTCTGTCTTTTGCTTCTTCCTGTCAGTCTCCCTGCAGGGACCCCCTTTCAGCCTGAGCCTGAAGTGGTCACCTCAGTCAGTCACCTGTGCTCCTTCCCCGTACAGCATCCCCCTCTCCTCACCAGGCCCTTGGGCAAGCAAGGAGTCAAGGCAAGGCCTGCTGTCCATCAGGAGAAGTGGAAACAGGATATGTACAGGTCCTTGGGGATCGAGGGAAGAAGTAAGGCTACAAAGAAAATGAGGCAGGAGAGGAAGGGAGAGCATGAGGCAGAACTAATAGAGATATGGATGAGCAGGATGGCTACAGGAGACAGGAGTGCAAGTGGGGGAATTTTCTATTGGTGTGTGGATGAATCATCTTCACCTGTCAGCTGCCAGGCCTCAGCCAGATGGCAGCCTCGGATAGGGGGATTATACATCCGGCTCCTGTTAGAATCTTCCAGAGGGATACGGTCACTCTCTGGAACAGTGTGGTTCAGCCAAGCATCCTGCGTATGGAGACTGGGGAGTCGGCATCCCTGAAGTCATTGCAGGGGACTGCTGCAGCAAAACCTGGCTGGAAGTAAGCCCCCCGACTTCTCCTTGCCCACACCATGACAGGCCTCCTGTCCCAGCCATTGTCTCCCTCACTGCAGCCCCCCGACTTCTCCTTGCCCACACCATGACAGGCCTCCTGTCCCAGCCATTGTCTCCCTCACTGCAGGAACTTTTCAAGAAGTAGGGTCCCTGCAAGGAACTTGGTAGGTGACAGACAGTTCTCATGTTCAAAGTAACACACTTTTCAGAAATCACACTGTGCAAAGGAAACCAAACCCAGATGTTTAAAGTGAAGTGAATGAGCCTGGAAGAAAAGTATATGGTGTGTATGTGTGTGTGTGTCTGGTTTCCAGAAAATGCTTTCTGCCACATGGATTTTTCTCGTATTTTCCTCTCCCTGTACACTTTACAGGAGAAGAGGTCCCGGCCTTTCCAGGTCACTCCCTACTCTGCCACTTTTTCAGAGGAGTCAGGTGACCCTTTTGGTTTGGGAAAAAGTCCCTCATTTTGAGCACCTCATCCCTCCTGAAGTGTGTATGTATGTATCGGGTGTCACTGACTGTTCCCTACGACAACTTCTTTGTCCCAACCTCTCAAATTATCTGAGATGTCAGGAGCATCCACCTCTAGTCAGAGAGGAAAGAAAAAAAGAGTAGGACCCTACCTTCTGAGAACTGGGAGTGGGAGCAGAAATTTATCTGGGTTATCATGAGAAGAGCTCAACCCCCAGGCAGAGTCAGGGCAGGGGGACCTCTAGGGCCCCATTGAATGGCCCAGGAAATGGGTCTGGGATTGGAGACACACCAGAATGTTGGGATTCTTTTTTCACTGGATAAGAGCTGTGGCGTCTGCTGCTTCTGTGGGCACTGAGGGCTCAGCTGCCTGTATTTCAGGGCTTTTGAGAGCACCGGGCACCGAGCTGATGCTCTGGTGCATTCCCCAGTGACAACTCAGCATCCCTAGCTGGGGCCTTGCAGCTGCTTCAGAAGCCAACCACCTTTCAACCTGGAAGCCTCAGAGATACCCTAAGCATAGTGTGATGAATTCCAGTGAGCACCTGACTGTGGGGTGAGTGCAGCTGAGTAATTGTAGGTGCGTGTACGTGTGTATGTTAGCCATGCAAGTGCCCTGTGCATACTGACGTCCCCTCCATTGTGCTCAGAAATCTGTCTTCAATAAGTGTATCTGGAGACAGAATGCTCATGTTCCTTCTGAGTTGAGACCCCTAGGGAATTGCAGGTATATTTCCTTCTTAAGGGGTGGCACAGGGCACAGACAAAGGTGAAGGCATCTATAGTCAGACAACCTTTCTCTGACATGTTTCCCCCAGAGCTTTCAATTGGAGCCAGGGACAGGCTTTCTGGGGGCCCAGAGCCATCTTCTTGTCCTTGTGCCCCAGGTCCCTCAGTGCTGTCTACTTTCCCTTCCCGCACAGTATGAGTCATGGTGATGACCACATAGCAATGGGGGAGCTGTGAAGCTGACTGCATTTTGCTCCTGGGAGCACACAACTGCATTTTAAGAAAATCTGGATTCTGGTCTTATGTCTGCCATTCATTCCATTTAATTCAGTCATCTGTAGGCCACAGATGCTATTTTATTTTATTTTAACCAGGGGATAAATGCAAAGGGACTTATAAAAGTTCATGATAGGTAGAATCAAAACTCAAGTTTTTTGTATTCTCAAGATTTGAAATCCATGCGTATGTGGGATTTATCTTTAGTACGAGTGTTGTGAAAAAAACTGTGCATGGAATTCAAAATATTTTACACCAAAATGGTAATTGGAAATAAATAAATCAATAAACAAATAAATAGAGAATCTCGATTTGCTATTTCACTCCTTACGTGTTCACAACAGTTGAGGCTGAGCCAGGGACAGAGCCAAGTGCCAGAAGCACAATACAGGTTTCCCAAATGAATGGCAGGAATCCAATGACTTGAACCATTACCAGTGCCTCTCGGGGTCTATACCAGGGGAAAACTGGAGTCAGGAGCCAGAACTATGACTCAGACCCACATACACCAATGCGATATATGTGTGAGTTTAACCAAGGCACTCACTCCCACATGTTGCAATTCTGTTTTGTGTGTGTGTGTGTGAATGTTTAAGTCCCCTTGTAATTATATCTTCATCAATATGTAAGTAAAGGCATATTTGGAAGATGCCTTTAAAATGTATTTAGTATGCTTTGAAACAACTGAAATGAGAAGGAGGGGCCTATGTTGCAGGGAAATAACATTTGAATATTGGTGTTTGATTACTTGTTGAGCAACAACATGTCAATACTATAGGATAGTGTAATGGACAACATAAGATGGTCTATCATTCAGAAAAACTTTCAAAGACATGTAATTCTGTCCAAATATAATAAGCTAGGTTGTAGATAGAATGTATGATGTTAAGAAAATTAAAAACAAAAATGGGGCCCGGCATGATTTCTCAGTTGCTAAATTCTCATTTTGCATGCACTGGGACCCTATAACACTGCCAGTTCATGTTCAACTCCCCATCCAGCTCCCTGTTGGTAGCCTGGGAAAACAGCAGGGAACAGAGAACAGCCCAACTCCCCATCCAGCTCCCTGTTGGTAGCCTGGGAAAACAGCAGGGAACAGAGAACAGCCCAAAGCCTCGGTCCCCTGCACCTGCAAGGGAGACCCGGAAGAAACACCTGGCTTCAGATCAACTCACCTCTGACCACTGAAGCCACTTAGGGAATGAACCAACAGATAGATCTTTCTGTTTCTTCTTCTCTCTGTAAATCTGCCTGTCCAATAAAAATAGATAAACCTTTTTTAAAAAAAAATAAAGATAAAAGATGGAAAGATACATATTTATGAAGCCAGTAAGCTCTTGGGCTCATCGATTGCTTTCCTGACAAATGATTGGAGTGTGTGAATGAATGAATGAAAGCACTCTGGCACATATGAGTGCTTCTCCAAGTCTATTCATATTCCCACACCCTCTGCCCTGCTCCTTCTCTGCCTCTTGAGTTGCCATGTGAATTGATTGCTCCTGCCAAGTGGAGTTTGCTGAGATGGAAATGTTAGCCTATTGGACCAGACCTATGTCAGAACAGCTCTGATAGAAGGTGCACCCGTGCCCTCCCAAAGCCCACTCTCTTGGAGCCGCTCCTTGTTCTGCTAAACTGCAGAGCAGCTGTACAAGTCTTAAGACTGCTTCACCTGGACCTTGCCTTTAGCCATCTCTGTCATGTTCCATTGCCCCTCCACTAGCTTCACGTGGGCCATGTGGGACCCAAAGCCTCTTTGTCCTCTCCCACCCCAGTGTCTGCCCTTTTAAAAGGCTCTTTCTTGGTGTTCAAGCCATTGGAACCTTATGGTGGTTCAGGTCCAGCTCCATGCCAGCTCTCTGTGCAGCCTTCCCCTGGCCTATTCTAGACACAAAAGCCCTTTCTTCTTTCTAGGCATTTCCATGTTCTGTCATCCGAATGCACAAGAGTTTTTTTTTCTCCTGTTGAATCACAAACTCCTTAAAAGCTCATCATGACTCTCGATGAATTTTTAAGTCACTGCCCGCATGTCCCTACACTCAAAGCAGTGCCTTGCATCAAAGCAGATGCAGGATGCTGTAGTGCAGAGAGAAAGGGATTCTCCATGAGTGCCCCAAGTTCAAGTTCACATCCTGGCTCCATCATTTGCTCCTTGGGGGGGGAGGGAACCTATAATAACTTACTTAGCTTGTCTGAACCTTGGTTTCCTTATGGGTGAGATGGGGATAATGCTTGTTACCCGTTCTAGGAAAATGACTGCATTTACTGTGTCTGCCTTTGGCAGACACTCAACACGCAGTTGCTGCTGTCTCTTTCTTCTCACTTCACTGCGCTCATGATGATCGATATTTCTTTTGAAGGGACTAGCACCAATACAACATGGCCTCCCATGGCCTTCCGGTTCAGTACCTGGGCATGGGAATTCTCCTGAGAAGATCAGAGAATCCCTTATGTATTCTGGGAAGAGCAACAATTTTCTGTGGATGACAGAGTCCTATGACGTGTGCTTGGTGGAATACATGCTCAGAGATGACTGGAGGGATGGGAGGGCCTTAGGAGATACCAGAAGAAAGCAAGTTTTGCTGGGGTTCTTTTGCATGGGCCAGGGTTTCCCACCTGCTGGTCTGAAGACAGTCAGTGTCCTTTGAGAGGTTTTCAGTTGTCTTGAGATAACAAACCACTAAAAGTGTCCTGTGGTCTCAATGCCAGCACTTTGTGGCCTGAGAAGCCCTGAAGCACAGAAACCTTTTGCCTTTGCTTATCTAATTGTTTCTCAAGTTCATTTAACTTCTTGCTGGATATGATCCAGACAGAAGGTGTTCATGGATCGGTGGTTGACGTTGGCCTCAGTTGAGTAGAGGCACTGAGATTATCAGCTTGCTTTCTCTAAAAGAAATAGTAAAAGGTTCATCACTTTCCTCCCAGATAAACCAAAAGAATGCTGCTCATCTCTGGTTACCTGTTCAGCTAATGGGGACAGGTTTGTGGGAGAGGTTCTTTCCTCCTAGGTATAGTGGGTGCCAGGGTACCCTTGGTGTCACACTCACATACACTGTGTGTCTCTCTGTGTGTGTACACACGCGCTCTGGGCTCAGGCTTCACAGGTACTACCTGCCTTTCTCCTTGAAGGCAGGGAATGCCCTTTCTCTGGTATGGAAACTGTACCATATGTCACCCAAACATGTTTGTTGTTGTAGAAGCCCGGTGTTGTATTCTTTTCTCCCCTGGGGGAGGATGTTGCTCGTGGTGGTTCCCTAGTGACATCAGATCCCACTCAGGCTGTTTGATGCGCCCACGTCTGAGCTGTTGTTCTGCTGTGACTTTTGGGAGGTGTGACCTCCTTGTGGCCCCTGACCTGTGCTCAGGCAGCTGTGAAGGGGGTAGGGGGCATTAGAATCCCACAAGTGGGACCAATTCCAGCTCTCAACAGAGACTGTAATGTGCCTTTAGAAGTGCTGATCCTGGGATTTTTGAAGATGAACTGGATCTTGACTCTGAGATCCACCTTCAGCTACATCGGATGGGGTGTTCTTGACTGCTATGCAATGGGTACTTCCTTCTCCATGGTCCCTGTATATTCCACATCCTCCTATTCAACCCCTGCTCTGAACTTATTCAGTTTTGCTGTGGACACTGCCACACTTTTTCCTTATGAGGCCACTTTGCCTATGGCCTTATCCCTTGGCATGCTGAGATAGCACAATTGGGCATACAACTGTGGTTTGGCATAATGGTGTGTATATGAGTGTGTATAAAAATTTGAGTGGGTGTGTAAGCATGAGAGGAGTGAAGTATGTGAACATGAGCATGTGTGTGAGAATATGTTTATAAGGGTGTGAGCATGAAGTATGCATGTAAGGATATGAGTGTGTGTGAGTATGTGTGTGAGGATGTGAGAGCAAATGTGAATCCGTGTGTGAGCATGAGTGAGTATGAAAGTGCGTGTCTACCTGAATGGTGGGTGAGACAAGGGAACACTCACTGGGGAGGGAGAAATAGCATGGAATAAAGAACTCCAGTGCACAACAGGATGTGGAGCTCCCAGTAATTGGATCTTTCCTTCCCCTCATCCTACTTCACTGCTCTCCTCCTTGGCAGGGTCCTCTCCTTCTCACTGCCACTCTTAATTCCTGTGGGAGATGATATCAGTGAGTCATGACCACCCCGTACCCCTGCTTTGGTGTTGTGTAGTTGTGTAGGATTGGTTGAGGCTATCTTTGTTAGATAGAGCTGGGATCCTGATAAAGGAGAAGCTGTTTGTTGTGCTGTGGCCTCCAGCTGGCTGCCTTCTCCCCTTTCAGGCCATAACTGATTGTCTCTGTCTTGAAGCAGGTACATGTTGGTCACAGTGGGGGAGGAGGATGCTAATATGGGCATCTACATTAACCAAATCCCTTTGGGTATACATACTACATGAAGAATTAAGTGATTCTTCAGTTGCTTATAGGGACTCTGTGTGTGTGTGTGTGTGTCTTTTAAAGATTTATTTTTATCAGAAAGCCAGAGTTATATATATATATATATATATATATGTATATATAATATATATAAGTTATATATATGCTATATATATATGGACAAAGACATGGAAAGAGATCTCTAATCCTCTGATTTACTCTCCAAATGACTACAAGGACCAGGGCTTGGCCAGTGCAAAGCTAAGAGCTAGGAGCTTCCTCTGGGTCTCCCATGTCTGAAGGACTTGGGTCATCCTCTGTTGCTTTCCCAGACCATTAGCAGAGAGCTAGAAGGGATGTCAGTGTCACAAGCAGAGACTTAGCTTGCTATGCCACAGTCCCAGCCCCTAACAATGTCTCTTTAACCAGAGCTTCTTGAATAACCTTTGTAACACTGAAGCGTGGGCTAGAGATGAGCAGATACAGCTTGATAACTGCTTAACGAGTCATGGAGTGCTGGACAGAGTCAGGACATGGGAAGAAGTCAGAGCTGGATTCTTATCCTGGGTCAATCCCTCTATAATTGCATGTGCAAGTTGCTTCATGTCTTTGAGCTTGGCTTTCTTATTTGAGTACAATAAACCCATTTTTTAATGGTTGTTGTGAGGATTAACATTTAGCATCTGAAGATCCTGCAGTTCTGTAGTTGTGCATGTCCCAGCAGGTGTACTAAGACTTCAGTTCTTACCTCTCTTAATTTTATAAAATGCACTCTTCCTTCTATCAAATCCTGTGAATTACTTTTTAAAATGGTCATAACATGGTAAACTCTTGGTGACTAACAAAGTTGAAGACAGTAAGAAGACAATTCCATTTACTGATGAAATTCTTACACTTCCAACCTAAAAGCTTTGTATGTACAACTTTGTATAACACATTGTAAGAAACAAATACTTAAAAAACACACTATAATTTCTTCTGTCACTGGTTTTTACCACAGTTTTTATGAGATGTGTTCCACAGGTAACCCAACAGTTGGACAACTTTTGAAAACATTGTTTCATGTCAGAGAAAGCAAAGAACAAAAGAGACACAATCAACATCATAGAGCAAATTAGAGGCAATGCCAGGTAGAACTTTTTACACTCAAAGTTCCATTTTTAATGACTGTATCTGCCTTAATTCTATTTTTGAGGGACAAATGGGTTTCAGTGTGATAAATAGAATTATTGGGAGGAACATTCTGGATGTAAGAATAAATCTCCATAGCCCAAAAGGAAGAGTTCATCATTGGAATTCCATCTTGTTAGGGGATAAGTTATCTGACAAGTAAGCCTCACAACTCCCCTTTTTCTCACCTAACTGGCCTTTAATATCCTGTGATTGACCCTTGTTATGCTCTCCTGAGATATGATGAACCTGGCAGTGAATGATATATCTTCCTCTATTCTGCTTGAGAAAAATCCATCAATAATTGAAGTTTATTGTTTTGGGGTTGCCATTGAGAAATGAAAAATGCCCATAAATCTTCCAACCCAGCAGTCAAATGCAGTGCATTTAGTTATGAAGGAATAAACAAATTGAGTCTTCCTTCATAGTATGTTTGAACACATTTGTAATTGGTTAAACTGCCATAGAGACAGTTCTTTAGTATGAAGAGGAGAAAGAACAGGAAGGAACTTGAATGCTAGGAGACATGTTTTGCTTTAGGCTGGGAAGGCAACTGGCTTTCATGGACCAGCAGAATGGAGGGGAAGTAATTGGCGCATGGAAAATAGTCCAGTGAGAATGATGTTCCTTCTGCAGACAAAACTGCAAACCAAAGGAGAACCTTGATCTTCTCATACTGCAAGGAAAGTCTTCCCTTTCTGCTTGGTTCCTCACTCCCAGCTCCTGTCATATAGGAAGATGATCATGACAAGGACTTGACTGGCCTGGATGCCTTGGAAGACTCAACTGATGTGTTGTCCATTACACCTGAGAGCCATGCAAATGTTTCTAGTGTCTTCTTTCACTCTCAAAAGTGCTTTTGTTCAACTTTCAAATGATATAGCCAGCTTTGCATCATGAAGAGTGAGCGTGTTAACTCATATATTAGTGCTTGTGGGTTGATAGCTGCCTGGAGTGCTGTGTTGAGAAGGATTCTTGATTTGTGGCTCAGCAGGTCCTGCAACAACATTATTTTAGGAGGCAGTACTTTCTGGTGTGATAGGTGAAAGTCAGGAAATCTAGATTTCAGGTGCAACTTGTTTACCACTTTCTTCTGGTGGATCGTTTCTCTTGTCTGACATTGGAGTGGATTTTTCATAAGGTCTCCTTCAATTCCATGATTCTAAATGAGGCTTCCCTGGAGTGGGAACTTGTACTGGATAACATCTGATCTTTGCTCCAGCCCTCACATGTGAGTCTATTAACATTTTAAGGAGAGGTTCTCTCTTTCCAGCCTGAAGCGAACAGTTTGGGACAGCTGCTAACTCATATTTCCGTCATGTACTTTACGTTTTACAGAGTATGTTCATGTGTGCAATCACAACCACATATCTTAGGCTTCCTTTTTATCATCTCTATTTTATAGATGAGTAAATTGAAGCTGGAAACGGTTAGGTGATGAGACGCTGGGCTCAGACTGCATGACTTCAAACACTTGCCATAGCACTTATAACTTGTATGGTTTGGGTGGTTAATTTGATCTTTCAAGAGATCCCAATTCTGTTATCTGTAGGGCAGGGATAACTGATCATGGTGTTGGTATGGGAGTTTAGTGAAATAATTCCAACATGGAGCTTAGGCCAGTGATTGGAATACAGAATGCATGTAGTGGTGTGGGGTGGTTGGAGTAGTAGAGGTGGTGGTTGTATTTGTTGTACAGCAGTTTCTTAAGCCAATGAATCAAGGACTCTTCTCAGAGACTGCGGTACCAGTGTTCCAGTGTGAGCCCACAGTTCACTGCATCCTGTCAACTTTAGGATTTATATCCACAAGTCAAAATCAGGAGGCCTACTAATGAGGAAAGTAAGGACCATGTTTACTGCAATATGTTAGCCACCTTGTACAGAAAATTGTAGCTAGGGAGTTGAAACTCTGCTGGGTCCTCCTCAGGGGAGACTGTCTAATGCCAGTGTCCTTAGTAGCACACATGCATATGGTTCCATTTTGGTGAGAGATTTCCTTCCATCCTCTCCAGCAGAGACTAGTGTTTTAATAATGGCATCATTGGTACCACAAATCGATGCCCACAGTGTTGTGTTTTTTCCATTTTCAGTGGGTCCTTGCCATTTTTGTGCCATTTGCAAGAAGTGCAACAATTAGTTGAGCTTCATGGAAAGCTCAATGTGCAAAACCACCTGCCTGTGTCTCAGAGGGAGAAGAGAAAATCCAAGAAGGTCCCAGAAGGCAATGCATGGAGTAGAAAACAAAAGGAAAACACAGACTAGAGGGGACAGAGGAGACACGGAGTGATGGGAGTAAGGCGTGGAGAAGAGATGGAAAGTGAGAATGTAACCAAAGGAGATTCCAGAAGAGAGTGCCCAAGGACTGAGCTAGCTGGTGTCTTGACTAAAGTATGTCAACTGATGGGTTTCAGGGACAGGGAGATGAAGAGCTAAGGTGCACATGAGGAGAGGGAAGGAGTCTTCAGTGTGTTTTGACAGTGGAGCTCCAGAGCATGTGCAACGCAGAAACCCATTTCCCATAGAGGTTCCTAACTCCAGGACCCTTAGATTGTCTCTCCTGGTGGCACGCTGAGCAAGTGCCAGACACAGCTTCTCTCCCTGGAGAACAAACTACCATTGAGATTGGTAGAGGTTCTGGAGGAGGCAGGGTTTCTACAAGACAAGAAAAGGCTAGGTGACTTATCAACACTGCTACAAGACAGTGACACTGGGGCAACAGCAGCTCCTCTGCAGCCCACAGGAAGATGTGTGGTTGCTTGGTTCAGGAAATTTGTTATGTTTTTATTAGGGAATAACACAGCCAAGATTGTAAGGAAAAGATGGTCTCAGTTGAGGGAAGCACTGCGGACTCAGAGATCTGCTGGGAAGGAGCAGGGACAGAAAAGTACATGTTGATGACTTACCACTGTCCATTCAAAAAGGCACTGGATGTACAGGATTAGGACCCTAAGAGCAAGGGAGCCTGGTCTTGCCCTTCAGCAGCCAGTTCTCAGAGTTCTTGCTTTATATGTTCTTCCCTCATCTCCATGGTGCTCAATGTGCTGCTCATTTGCAATGCTAAGCTTTTTATCTTTTTTTCCCCTGGAAGCTTTATACTTCACTTGAAAGACCTCAGTGAAAGCTGAAAGGCATAGGAAGCCTGGATTATCCAATGCCAGTGCCTAGGACATAAGAAAGATCACAGGAATGAGAAGGGAAGGTTTCCAGAGAATTCTAGAAAACCCTAGGAGACTTAGGAAATCAAGTCATAATTTGGCAAGAACATTATTGTGTCCCTGGCTTAGATGGGCTTCCTGATTTTCCATGGTTAGTGGAACTGGCAACCCATCCTTATGTCCTTGAATACATTCATTGATGGGGAGTCTGAGGAGTGAGCTTAGCCCCCATGAAAAATGTAAGGGCCTAGGATGCTGCTCAGAGATGGGCTTGAGTGTCAGATAAAAGAATGGTCTAGAAGGAGGGAAGCAGAGAGTCCGCATAGGCCAGAGATGGGAGGAGCTATGTTTCCATAAGCCATTCTCCTGAGCAACACCAGTCAGCTTTAGGGCCTGATGAGAAAAGTAAGAATAGGGTAAGTCAGTGATGTGATCTGTAGGATGTCAGAAGCTATTCTTTGTTTGGGACCATTTTCTCTTTTTCTAAAATGAAAAGAAAATGAATGGTCATCATTGTTTTTATTTTTGTTTTTTATTTTTTTATAGATTTATTTATTTATTGGAAAGTCAGATATACAGAGAGGAGGAGAGACAGAGGAAAATCTTCCATCCGATGATTCACTCCCCAAGTGAGCACAACGGCCGATGCTATGCCGATCTAAAGCCAGGATCCAGGAACCTTTTCTGGGTATCCCACATGGGTGCAGGGTCCCAAAGCCTCGGGCTGTCCTCGACTGCCCTCCCAGGCCACAAGCAGGGAGCTGGACAGGAAGTGGAGCTGCCGGGATTAGAACTGGCACCCATATGGGATCCCGGTGCATTCAAGGTGAGGACTTTAGCCTCTAGGCCATGCCGCCGGGCCCCATCATTGTTTTTAATATTTCTACGTGACAGAATACAAAGCTGACAACCCTTTGTCCATCCCTATCTTTACGTCACCAGGGAAGTCTTAACCAGGACCTAGGAGTCACTGGAAAGATAGTTATTCCCACAAAGCAAGGATGCTTACTGATGACCTGCACCATTGAGGAAGGCTGTCCAATATATGATCGTGTTGGGGTCATCACTTTTGAGGGTGCATACTAACATCATCTTTGAAATGTCCATGCTGTCTCGGCCTCTCCTTAAACTCGGCCCTCAGCACCATCACTGAGAGCTTTGAAGCCAACCAACACTTTCGAAGAGTAGGCTCTCTTGTGTTCCTTGCAAATAGAAAACTAGGGTTATTTTTTTCTTGGAAAGTACATTCTTAAGACTGACTGGAGCATTCATGGCTCAACACTGCCTGCCTACAGAATGCTGTCCGGATTCCCTTTATTGGATATTCAAAGTCTACCCTGGCTGCATCTTCATCCTCTGTGTGAGGCTCTGCCCTATCCACATGTAAGGCATGGTGCTTGGACAAGCTCTCTCCTTTCTGATACTTGGCTCTCCCTAGCCCTCCAGTGTTCTATTCTGCACCTCTCCAGAACCCAGTCCCTGCCAGGCTTCTGCTAGAAGCCTGCGATCGGCTATGGCACAGGTATCCATTTCATTCACTCAGTGGGTAGTTCTAATTTGAAGAGGCTTTATTTCTACCCCTCCACACACTGCCACTTCTCTGTATTCTCCGTGTGCATCATGTATGTACCTCATTGGTCTCCAAGTGCCACAGGTAGTAGCTGGTAAGCTAAGCATAGGGTGTGAAGGACCAAGCCCCCTGACTAGAGGGGACTTTGTGGGGAGACATCTTCTTATCTATGTTACCTACTTCTCTGTCCTCGTACACTGTGGTCCCATTGTGCTCACAACCCAAGGGAAATTCCCTGAATAGTCACACAGTTGGCTGAATTCGGAGACACTTGCCACTATCCTGGTCTAGGCCTTCCAGCTTCAAGTGTTACTAGCAGCTCTTAGTATCCTTCATGCAAGTGTCCAGCTCTGTCCATACATGGATTCCCTCTGTGTTTTCTGTTTCTCAAACTTGGAAGGACACCAGGGTGTTTGACAAGGGCCCCCCTATCCCATCCTTGGTCCATTCTGAACTAATTTGCAACGGCTGGTTCTTTTTTCCAAACATGGTCACATGCCAAGGTTCTGAGATGGACATGAGTCTGGTAGGAGGAGCACATTATAAAACCTGAGAATAGGCCTTGATTATGAAATATTGTTTGGTAAGGAGCCTGTGCTCTCATCAGCTAACAGAGTGGATTTGGGGGCCTGAAATTCATTTAGAAACAATGCAGTAAGTTTGACATCAGAAACCTTAAGTGTGAACCTTCTTCACCATCATTTAGTAGCTGAAGTCCCTTTGGTTTGTTTCCTCCTGTTTTGCTTTCCTTCCTTTGGGAGTTAAATGTAAGAAAATCTGCTAGTTACCCAAGAGCTCTCCATAATGTGCAAGCAGTGTGTACACGATGCATAGCACCATTGTCTCCTGTTGTCTAGGAGATGGTTTTGTGTATCAAGTTTAGCAGCTTGTGGCCAGTCTTAGAAGTTCTGTGGTAGATACCAGTCCTTATGCTTGTTCCTCTGTGCCACAAAAGACCAGCAGCCCTCAGCTCAGCCTCTCTTAGGTGATGGAGGAGAATAATTCCCATAAACCTGGCACTGAGACCAGTTGCGGTGAGGAAGGAACTCTACAGTGGTGAGGGAAGAGGCTGTTCGTTCACAGAGAGATCTGAGCAGTGTCTCAGCCCATTGGGGTTGCTCCACTAGAATACCATAAACTGGTGGCTCATATGCAACAGAAGTTTATTTGCTTACAGTTCTGAAGGCTGGGAAATCCAAGGTCAAGTCATTGGCATGATTGGTACCTGGTGGAGACCTGCTTCTTAGATTGCTGTCTTTCTGCAGTAACCTTGCATGACAGAGCTAACTCTCGGAGTCCCTTTTGTAAAGAAGCTAATTCCAGGATGAAGGCCTTCACCCTTCTAAGACCTTACCTCCTAATACTATCACCTTGGGACCATCACAAGCAGTGATCCTAACTTTTTGTGAATCTGTAGGTTAAATGTCATGCCAGAGTTAGTAGGGGAAATGCTCTTATGTCTTTTTATATAAAAACTTTATTTTATGTATTTTAAGTCTATCAGAGAGTGACAAAGAAGAGGGAAGAGAAAGAAAACTTTTTTCCTTTAGTTCACTCCCCTGGGCAGCAGCAGTCAGGGCTGACCAGACTGGAGTCAGGAGCCAGGAGCCAAGAGCTTCATTTGGGTTTCCTATATGGGTGCCAAAGGTCCGAGTAATTGGGGGTATCTTCCTCTACTTTCTCAGGCATATTGGCAGGTGGTCAGTTCAGAAGAACAGCAACCAGGACTAAAACCAGGGGTGCAGTAAGAGAGACTAGCATTGTTCAATGTTGGCCCCTGCCATGTTACTCTGTTATTTATAACCGGGATCCCAGCTCAGTAAATGTCTTACCTGCTTATCTACAACTAGTTAAGAGCAAAACAACCCTGAGATTTGGACTCATGATCCAGAATAGACTTTCAGCACGTTCCTGGCACAGGATGCTGGAAACAGTGGGTTTGGATTGGTTTCCCTCAAGTGGAATGCTCTCGCATGGCTCTCCAGAAGCCTGGGAGTTTGCTGTGAATCCAGATTCTAAGTCCCTCCCTAAAAGATTCAAATTTGGCAGATCCAGGATGGGCACCCTGGAGGCTGTATTTTCAAGACACTCGGATATTTCCAGGAACCTGTCAAAAACCAAAACACAGAATGCCCACTGACAGAAACCAACCTCTTTTGTGCATGAGAAATGAGGCTCATAGAGGCAGTGTACCCTACCCAAGGTCACTCAGCTTAATAAGGATGAGACTAAAATTAGAAGCCAAGAATGCTGGGTTCTAGGATGATCCTCTTCCTGCCGCAGCTTGCTCATTACCTTTGCTGTGTTTCCTGAGGGAGAAAAATCAACAAGAGGTGGTGTAGGGGTGTGGGAGCTGGTGATCTGTAGCAATGTTATGGTATGCTGAGGAGTTGCTAACACAGCCTTGGACTCCTGTTTGGGGCCAGGTGGAACTTGGTATCAGTCCTGTAAGATAAGCAGAAGGATCATACTCACCTTTCCAGGCCTGCTGCATGGTCATCTGTATGCAGCACTGTGCCCAAGACTTGGTGTGTAACAAGGACTAGCAGGCAAGAGTTGAGAGCTGATCATCAAGTTCGCCTTCATTTAGGAAACAACTCAAGGCCCAGGGCATCATGGTGAGGCCTCCAGAGGTAAAGACCCCAAGATCCTTTCAATAGGACTTCCTTTTTAAGGAATCGGAAAGGAGAACCCACAAAAAGCCAACACGATGACTGTTTACAGCCTGCCGGAAATTCTTTTTAAAATTAAATACGTCTTCAATAGAGGTGTCAGCCAGAGTCTGAGATGAGCTTATGCTGGAGGAGTGAGTCCAACCTTTGTGAGTGGTTCATGCAGGTCGGAGGGGCAGGGCCATCGTTGCAAATGAACTTCACTGGCTTATCAGGGTAGGAAGTGCTGGCTCCTTCAGAGCAGGGACTGTGTCTTCATGTCAAGGATGTCCTGTGCTTGTCGCAGAAGCAGGCAGGCCTTGAATGCCAAGAAGAGGGAAGCAGCTTGCCCCTTGTTCTGTTCTGCGCTAGCTGACTCTGGACTATGGCTCAAAGATTCCCAGGTCCAGCTGCTCCACTCCCTCCACCCCTGCTGTTACAGTCTTGGTGGCTTGAAAGATGGGGTCCAATGAGGCTACTGCACATGCATAAATCTGGTAAAAAATTATAATGGCTTTGTGAAATGCTACGTTGGGCCTCTCCTCACCAGTGTCCCCTTGCAGGGTAGTTTTCTGTCTCTTCATTGGTTCACTGTTTCTTCAACATGACTCACCCATCATCTCTTCTCACCTGTATACATTTCCTCTTATTGTGGCTCCTGATCCTCCAGTGTCCATCATGATTTACTTGAATGTCTCAGATATCCTGGGCTTTTAGATATGTTGGGATTAAATGGAAGGGAGACGTTTCCTCAGGAAACACTTGATTCTGAAGGACTACCTACAGGAAGCTATTGTATGCATTGTGTAACTAAAGAATTGGAGGCATATACAGTCTAAACCATTAGCACATTTTCCTAAGTGTGCTAGTGTGGAAGGTCCAACATGTAAAACATCTGTCGTCTTCCACACCACACATAGTGTTTCCTACCACACAAATTACCTCTTAGCTTGAGGCAGGAAGTCAAGCAGAGTTTATTTAACTAAAGTTTGCATTTGGAGGATAAAGAAACTACAACCTAGCCAGCTTGTATGACATGGTTCAGTCTCCTGATGACCGCTGTCCAGACCCTGCCGTGGGCTCTGTTGTTGCATGCAGTCGTCATAGTAGTTCTGAATCAAGTCTTACTGTCGTGGAAGAGGAGTTGTATGACAGGAAGGGAGGCAATGATGTAAGTAGAGGAGGTGGAGCACATAGAGCAGGAAACAGGGAACCTGGTACATTCTTGGGTGGAGAGTGATGTGGTAAAAATGAATTTTCAGACAGTTCATTGCTCAGAAATTTGTCCTTTTTAAAAAGTGTGATTATTTGAAAGAGAAGCAAAGAGGGAGTGTGTGAGAGAGAGTCCACTCCATCTGCTAATTCACTTTCCAAATGTGCACTGAGGCTGGTGCTAGTCTGGATCGAAACCAAGAGTTGGCAGCTCAGTCTAGCTCACCTCTGTATGTGTCAGGGCCCCAGTTACTTGAGCCAATATTGCTACCTCCTCCTAGTGTCTGAATTAGCAGGAAGCTGGAGTTAGGAGACAGAAGTGGGTATTGAACTCATCCACTGCAATGTGGGATGCAAGTGTTATGGCTGCTGCCTCAACTGCTAAGCCCGGTGCTTGTCTCTCCTTTAGCCTTTTTTTAAATTAAAGATTTATTTATTTTTATTGGAAATGCAGATCAGATTTATGGAGAGAAAAAAAGAAAGATCTTCCATTCTGCAAATGGCATCAATGGCTGGAGCTGAGCTGATCCAAAGCCAGAAACTGGAACTTTTTCCATGTCTCCCATGTGGGTGCAGGCTCCTAAGACTTTGGGCCATCTTCTGTTGCTTTCTCAGGCCACAAACAGAGAGCTGGATGGGAAATTGAGCAGCCAGGGTACAAACCAATGCCTATGTGGAATCCTTGCACTTGCAAGGAGAGGATTAGCCAATTGAGCCAATGTGCTGGCCCTCCCTTTTAGCCTTTGAATGTAATAAAATCCCACACCATGGAGGGAAGCACTGGGTCTGCATTCCTATCTCCTCCATCTCCAGGCTCCTAATGCTAGACTGTTGATGGCCTGGGTTCCTTTCCTGTTGCCTTACCCAGTCTCTTTGGCCCCATAGTCCTGTGCTGCAATAGGGAAAAAGCTTAGAATTTACTTGGGGTATCTTCTGAAGGGGATTTGGTCTGATCTCTATAGATCTGGTTTGAGACCATAATCCAAAAGAAGCATCTCATGTACAGGTTGCAAGCTAACTAGAGACAGAGAGCATTTGTCTTCCAGTGTTTACAAATGCTTGTCTTTTTCAGCTGAGCAGGACTTTGTTTTTAATGAGCCTGAATGAATGCTCTGAGATGGTAGCATGGGATAAAGGGGCCGAAGAAATGACAGTGGTAGACAGCAAAGAGAACCAATTGATATTAGAGCCTGCAGAAGCAGGTGCTAGGAAATTGAGCTTCTTAGAAGGCAATTATACCAAGCATGGAAAAAAAAAAAACCAAAATTGAGGTGACACCATAGTTAGTTAATTTCTCAGTCTAACGACATTGCCCAGACCCCATTTATTTCTCCCTTTTCTCTTTGCCACCCTCAGCATGTTACTCTTACCCTCAGCCTGTAGTTACAGTTGCAGAGTGACTGCCCCATCTTCAGACTTTGAACAAGACAGTAAATATGCATGCCCAGCCACATAGGCTGTTATGGTAGTTTCCTGCCAGTTATGCCTCCCTCCCTAGACCAATGAGAAAATGCCCCTTGATGAGACATTGGGACACAAGCCTCTTCCAAGGCCAGTCAAGGATGGTGCTCCTCATTGGATACTCACTAGGTCTGACCAGCAGCAGGCAGAGGCCACAGGAGTCCACATGGTAGACAGTGCATGGTTCCCTGCAGCTGCACCTCCGCATGCCATCCATAGAAACACATGGTCCCCTGGGCCGCAGGAATATCAAATGAATGTCTTGGGATTCTGCACAGGAAGGAGGTGTCTGGTGTAGCCCCAAGCATGGGCCCTGTGCCTTCTAATAGAGGTGCTGGAGCTGTTGCATGGTTGAGATGGGAGTTGGTAGAGTCCCAGGAATGTGTGTTTCTTTCCTGTCTCACTTTGCTGCTTGTTCACTTATCCAAAAAGGAGATGAGGGTAAGTGTTCCCTGGAAGGGAACAGAGCAGACAATGCAAACACAGGTGATACCTGCCATTCTTTCAGGTGACAGGGGAGACAGCTGAGGGCTGGGAAGTGCAGACAAGGTGCTGGCAACTGCACTGCATCACACAGCAGGAGCAGTTCAACAGGTAGAACTATGACACGGATGGGAAGAGCATGAAATGGATTGCATGACACATCCTGTCTGTGTTGGGTGTGGCAAGCCTTAGGCTTGGCCAGAGTCCAAGGTACAGCTGTGAGCCACGTAGGAGTCCCTTGTGATAGGTCCTGGAACCATGCTGTGCTGTCCAGATTCTATTTTAAGGCCAGAGGAATGCCTCCAGAGACTTTTTAGCAGCAAAATTGCCTGATGTCAATGATTCTGTGAGGAAGCTGCTTAAGTATCCAAACAAGCAATGATGGCAGCCGGCTGGGGGCAGGTAGCCAGATGCTGTGGAAAGACAGAGTCCTGGTCCCCTGGGCTGGCCAGCTTTTAATCTCATGCCCCCAAAGAAAGTGAGCAATGAGAAGAGAGATTTTAGGCCACTGCTGTTTCTTCCCCTACATGGGGAATACAGACTAGCTCACAGGTCACTAAGCAAATGTCCCACTGTCCCCTGGAGTAATTCAGCCCCGATTGGTCATATCTGTCACCCTCTCCCCACTCCATTACCTCCAAAGGGAAAGTAAGATGCATGAGCCACGGTGAGCTGCTTAGAGAGGAAGGGGCCATGTCAAACTCTGTGAGCCAGAGCTGGTCAGTGCAATGAGAGTGCGCCTTGTAGGAAAAGGCTGTCCTAGGTTGGAGAGGGGGCATCTACCTTGGGCAGGAGACAAACCCATCACATTTGGGCCCCCCTACCGTGCCAAGCGGTGATGGTGGCAGCTATGTGGCAAAGGTTGGTTATTCCCTCACCAGCTGGAAAAATCAAAGGGGTCCTTCCTGCACTTTGGGGTGTTACAGGTGGAGAATTAGAACCTAGAAGGAGGTCACAGGGATGCCCCAAAACCCTACGGCAGGCAGGAGCTGCCTGCGAGGAGATCAGCACATGTCATGGCAGCAGGCAGAGGGGGGCCCAAGGGGAGCAAACAGGACTGACCTGCGAATTCCAAAGGTTGCCCTTGGAATCGTGGTATGAGTGCCTGTGCCTTTGGCCTTGGCTCTGAAGAAGAGGCTGGCCCTCAGGCACGAAGTCTTGACTGCAGGCAGTTAGTTGGAAAGTCACTTCGGGGCAGTACCGTGGGCAGTGCAGAGAAGCAGACTGGTTGAAGAGGTCTTTTCCCCACCTCCTCACTGGGCGACTGTAAAACCCATGAGACCAGCGTACTTTCCAACTTGTCCCACCTTAACTGCTATTTGCCCTCGATTGGTAAATGAGTTATTTTCTTTAAGGCTGCTTGGCTCTTGCGCTGTTAAAGATTTTGTTTTTATCTTGTTCCTTTCTACTCTGATGAGAATATCCTTGGGGGAGGGGGCAGGCTGTGGCAACTATCAGGCCCCTTCTAAGAGAGGCATCTATGGAAGGACCTGGGAGAAGCCCTGCCTGGCCCAACCATCTAACCCCTTCCTGGTGTCCCAAGCATCTGTCCAGGATCCCACTATAAAAGACTGTGCTGGCAACATTCCCATAAATTAGTCCTTGTTAAGGATTTTGAATGGAGACCCTTAAAGATTAGAAATAAATCTTGTGCCAAAACATATACAATAGAATATCTGATATCCTGTTTTAAGTATGACTCAGTAGCATGGATTTTATTCACAATGCTGTGACATCCTCACTATTGCATCCCATGTTTTTAGCCTCTGAAACACAAACTCTACTCATGAAGCAGTAGCCCACTCCTCACTCCCTCTCTCCAGGCCCTAGTGACTTCTCATATACTTGTCATCTCTGTGAATTAACCTCTGCTAGGTATTTTGTTTTTAATCAGGACCATAGCAACATCACATGTCATTTCGTAATTGGCTTCTTCCAATTTATCTTGAAGTAGTCATGGTTTGCCCTTGTTTTAGCATTGTGCAAGTTTAACGTGGTCCTGTTAAGGTTGTTTGGTATTCTGTCATGTATGTAGACCTCATTGTGTTTATTTACCCAGTCATCTCTTGGTGACCACAGGCTTCATAATGGCTGGTTTCAAGCACCAATAGAGATGTGGGAGGAAGGAGGACTCTTCAGCATGTGATCCGCAAAACCTGCCTTTTCTAGCCTACCTCGTTGGTGGCTCTTTACTGCCAGTGCCTCTTGTTGGACACGGTACCCTCAGATTTCAACCAGCCTCTGGCTGTAGCGGAAGAAACCCAGGCTGCCATGGAGAATCCCAAGTGTGCTAAGGCCCATTGGCTAGGGGTGTGTTTCCTCATTACTCTTCAAGCTTCTCATGCCCCTACAAGCCCATCCGTGTCCCAAGAAGCATCGTGGTAAGTGGCATGGGGCAGAGCAGACACTCAGGAAGTGTTTGTGACATATTTGATGACTTCCTGGGAAGAGTATTGCAGGATGAGGAGCTCAGGTGTTGCAGCTTCCTTGTCTTTTATTCAAACGTAGGCAAGAGGCTGTATTTAGGGTCACGTTGAATGCTCCTTAAGTCCCGAGATAGTATGCTGCCTTAAGTGTTGTGTTGATTGCCTTTGTGCCTTGTACTGAGATGAAATTGTATAAGTAAGCTTCTCATCGGTTCTCTTTGGTGTAGAATACTTGACAATTTCGATAGATACATTCATTAAATTTGAGTGAGTGCACAGGTATGCACAAGCTGTCATGGTATGAATTCTCACACCCAGGGCCTCTAGGCCTTATAGTATTCAACACAGGATGCTCAGCATCTCTTGCTAGTGTGTGTGTGTGTGTGTGTGTGTGTGTGTGTGTGACTGTGTGTGTGAGAGAGTGTGTGTGTGTGAGTGTGTGTGTGTGACTGTGTGTGCATGTGTGTGTGAGAGAGTGTATGTGTGTGAGTGTGTGTGACTGTGTGTGCATGTGTGTGTGAGAGAGTGTGTGTATGTGTGTGAGTGAGTGTGTGTGCATGTGTGTGTGTCTGCATGCACACTACACACATGTGATTCATGGACAGGCAGGTTAGTTTTTCTGGATTGAACTCATCCTGAGAGATCTACTTTGGTATGCTTTCTGCCCACAAGGAGTGTTAGGCTCAAGCACAATGGTTAATATTCTTGTTAGTGAAGGGCAACTTTCATTATAAAATGTACGTTGGTTGACTGTGGCATTTTGAGTCCTGGAATCCAGCTGTGACTGAGATGGAGCCACCCCCAGATCAGGAAACAGCATACTCACCTGCTGGCAGGTTTTGCGGGGACCTTGGAAAGCAGTGAGTCCCTTAGAACTGATGTTCAAAGTTACAAGAACCACACAAAAGTCGTGATTCTTTGTTTCAAATTAGGTGTTATGTAGCACCCAGTGTATAAAGTGGGTACCTGTCTTCCATACTAGTCAGCAGGAGGTAGCTATGAGGGTACTGAAGAAAGGCCATGGAGGGGCCAGGGCGATAGTTCAATAGGCTAATCCTCCATCCTCCAGCTCTGTTGGCCACTGGTTTGTGTGTTGGTTGCTCCACTTCTGATCCAGCTTCCTGGGAAAGCAACAGAAGCTGACCCAAAGTCTTGAGACCTGCACTCATGTGGGAGACCCTGAGGGGGCTCCTGGCTACACATCAGCTCCATTTTTGACAGTTGTGGTCATTTAGGGAGTGTGACAGTGGATGGGAGATCTTTCTCTCTATATTCCTTCTCTCTCTAAATCTGCCTTTCTAGTAAATAAATAAATCTGTAAAAATTATTTAAAAATGGAACCCAAAGACATTTATTTTGGTGCAAAAGTTTGTTGAAGTCCTTGTAGAACTTTTTTCAAAGTGTTTTCCATAAAAGTCTTCACATATACAAGAATTTAAAATGTGTTTGCACCCCAAACAAACTTACCTTTTTTTCCCACCAACTTACGAAAGTACACTTATACTTCTTCCTGGATATTTGTTATCCACATTCCCATCTTGCTGACTCCCTGGACTCCATCTCCCTGTCTTAGGACTCTTAGATAAGCAGCAAGTGGATTTGAATGGCTCCACTCAGTCTCCTACTAACTTCACCTGTTTCCAGCACTGTTTGCATCAGTCTTCTTACAGATGAAGAAACAGACCAAAGAAGTCAAATGACTTGCACAAGGATACATAGCCAGCAGGTACCAGAATCAAGATTACTGTTGTCAAAGCATTATTGAGTCTCTGCCCTCCAGGAGCTTATTAGGTAGTGATAGGATAGGGTATGTGTATAGGAAAAGATGAGTGGACAATACGAGAGCCCGGGCTCATCACTGTCCAGCTCCTCAAGTACTCAGGAGGTACCATGACTCTCGAACATGGAGCTCCGTGCACTGAACTCTGCAGTATTTCAGGCATGGGTAGCACGATGGATACCCAGCTGGTAGTTGGTCTAAAAAATGAGCAGAGAGAAAGGAAAGACATCAGAGAGGGAGCAGGGGAAGTAGTGGGCCTGTAGAGATAGTGACAGGAAGGACAGATGCAGGCACTGTTGGCAAGGCACACTTATTGCATCTGCCCCAAGGTGGCTGGTGAGTTCAGGGCCCCCTGAGTGCCTGAGGTGTCCTTTGCTGCTTTGACAGTCTGTTAACAAGCTAGGATTCTGGGATGTATCCTCTGTCTCGCAGCTTTTCAACCTTCTTTACCTGTTGCTACATTAACCTACAATAGTAAGCCCAGGTTGGCTTCCAAAGATTCCCAGTTGCCAAGATCACAGAAAGGCTGACTTTCATCTGAGTGTTGGGTACACACTCAGTGAACTGTGTGGCCACCCAGGACCCAGGGGAACACACATACCTCTGTCCTCAGAGTTCAGGCATGAGCAGGACCAGAGGCCTGTGGGGCATGCATGAGATTTCCTCATCAAACTTTCTCTCCAGTTGGATCACACTCACCCTTAGATTTTCCATGACAACATGATGAATCTTTCCAAAGAGATTTACTAATTTACCATTTCGTTTTTTCAAGTTTTCTATGTGATCTGCCAGGGCCTGCCTGCCCTGATGTTAGTTAGCTCTTTGCAGCGTAAGATCAGCACAGGCCCATGCCACACACTGACTTGAGAAAAATAAGCAGCTGCTTTCTTGCTAGATTCTGGTCTTGGCCCTTTGTTCTGGCTCTTGGATCTTTTCAGTTCCATGACAGATTCTTAAACAACTTAGTATTAAGAGTCTGAGCCCTGATTATCCCCTCACCTTGTTTATCTGCTCAGCTCTTGTTCCACTCCAACTCAGAGATCCTTTCTGGGGGAAGCCCAACTATAGCCAGTTGTGCTGCCCTCCAAAACACAGTATACCCACTATCCTGGAATCATCTGTCCCTTTGATCCCTATAAACAAATAGATCCTCGAGGCCACTTTCTATACCCCTTCTCTCAAATCTCCAGCACGCAATATACAACATGACGTGTTTATAGCATGACTGAGAATACTGGAGTAAATGTTTTGTTGCCACATGGTGATAGTCCTTCTAGGATGCTACATAATACTTTCCATGGTGTCAGAAAAATGTGGCTAAGAAACAGGATTTATTGTGAGAACTTACAAGGGCCAGAAATCAACAAGATAAGCCAGAGATCTTCCAGTCCTCCTGTCTCACCATGGATATGTCAGGTCCAGAATGTTCCTAGACTTGCAATATGAATGCAAGGCCCTGTCGTCTATTAAACTACTTTTTTAAGCAAGTAAGCAAGGGTAAGTAGCTTTGTCAATGAGGGAATAAGCAGATCTCTGATGCTAGCTATTTACAGAAGACATCTGAGAGTGCCAGCTTTCCAGGAAGCAACACATTTATGTTTTTGGAATATTGTTGGGGAGAGGAGGAATTCTGATTTAGGTGCTACCTGCCCCAGAGGGCTCATTGTCTTAACAACACAGATAGGGATCCAGGGTCATTTGTTGATAATTTGGCTATTGTACCATATCATCATGAATGACTTGAGTGTATGGGTGGGTAGAGAGATGGATGGATGGATGGATGGATGGATGGATGGATGGATGGATGGATGGATGGATAAGTGAGTAGATGTACAGATGTATGGGTTGATGGGTGGATAGATGGATGATGGATAGAGGAATGAATGAGTGGGAGGGTGGATGGATGGATGATGGATAGAGGGATGAATGAGTGGGAGGGTGGATGGATAGAGACAAGTAGGAGTGTGTGTGTGTGAAGGAAAGCAGAACAACTAGCACATGTGTGCATATGTGAAAGCCCAACACCTAGTCAGTGCTCAGCTTTGTTTCACTTCTCTTTTCATCCCAGATCCAACTTGACAAATATCCGTCACAAGATTTCTGGGGGTACAGAAGGAAGTGGCCCCCTGGTGCTAAACCTGAAAACTCTGAACCAAGTTGGGAGTGGGTGGTGAAGAGACCTATGTGGAATAGTTTTTTGGCAGTCTTCCTCCTCCCACCTTCCCCAGACTTCCTCAGCTTGTCTTGTTCCTTTCTGTAACACATTTTTTACCTTTCAGCGGTGCCTTGATGCACCTTTTAACCCAATGTCACTTGATTTAAAAAGATGAGAGGCTCCCACACACTGAGACTTGTTCCTGGGTCATGACTCAAAAGCAGCAATGGACCTAGACCCAGTTTAGGGTTCTAAGATGGGTACAAGTTAAGGCCAAGTCAACTTTGGGCCCCACCTTTGCTGTCCAGCTCCTTTGCTGTCCAGTCCCCATTTTCCAAAGGTGCTGCTAGATCTGCACCTTCATCATATAGATCTGTGGTTCTATAACTTCAGGTTGCCTCAGAAACACATAGAAATTGCCTATAGTGCACTAGCAATTATGTTTTTGCATCTTCAAAATGCTCTCCCCAAATTGGGTACTCAGTGGCTGAATAGCAGGAGGTTGGAGAAGAGTAGAAGGAAGCAAAGGAGCCCTGCATGGCTGAGCTCCCAAACACTCAGCTTCTCACCCCACCCGTGTCCAGCAATGCTCCTTTTTCAGAATGTGAGTGAACCAAGAAGTCATCAGGGGGCTCCTTCTGAAGAGACAGAAGAGCTGGGCAACAACTTGGAGGTTCTGAGTAGAGGGCTGTGGATAGGCTTGCATGACTTACTAATAGGAGTTCTGTAACCCAGTGCTATGCTTGTGGCTCCACAGGGAATGCGTTGTCAAGGCTCCCGCAGAAGCTAGCAATGGAGCATGAAGGCATCTAGGAAGTCTTTATCTGGTGGGGGCCATTAGGCTCTGTGCTGGTGCGGTGGGAGTGGGGTGCAAGAAAGCAGTTAGTGGGGAAGGAAGCACATATATCAACACCCAGAGCTGACTCATGGCAACTGAGCCCGTGAGTTGTCCAATTGCAGTCTCCCAGGGCCAGGAGCTGCACCTTTCATGCAAAGCTCTTCTTCAAGGCAGCAGGGAGGGAGGACACCTCCCCTGCCTCCACCCGTGAGAGTAGAGAGGCTTCTCCATCCGCACCTTTGCCCAGGGCCTGCCTCCAACTCCAAAGGTTGATTTTCCCCATGAACTAGTCTGTGGCATTGGACAAAGAGTTTTATCTCTCAAAGAACAGTACTGACGATTTCTGGATAAGCGTTTGGGAGTGGGTTGCCTCTGTTTGCACTGTTGCAGAGAATCTTTGGCATCTCAATGGCCCACTCTGTCACCTTGGAGAGTTTGACCAGCGCTCTCCCAGCACGCCAGCTCCTACCTTCAGCCTTGTGCATGTAGGATTGTAGTGCAGTGGCCAGAGGTTCTGCTTCAACCCTTCTGTGCTTCTGTCCACTGTTCAGTTCTGCTTCCAGTAGAGCAAGACAGGGCAAAGTGCAGCAAAGTGTTCCTCTAATGAAATAAGATGCTTTGGAAGAACGTGTAACTTCCCCATCACTGTAATATTTATGTCTCAGCAGATGATCTTTGAACACAGAAAGAACCCTTCCTCCCTAGTAGATTGGAGCTCTCCTGGCAGAACAAGTTATGTGGTTGCTAATAAGACTTGGGAGTCTCACCCACAACGTCCCCCAAAAGGACCACCTCTTCTACTTAAGGGCCACACATTGTTACATATGGAGAAATGTGCCATTGGGTGATTTTGTCATTGTGCAAACATCAGAAAATATGTGTATGCAAGCTGAGACTGGGCAAGGAAGTCATGTGGGACCATCCACATCCCTGTCATCCATCAGTGACCGAAGCTTTGTTATGTGAAATGTGGTCAGGTTTATGAGATATGCTGGTTCCGAAGTTTCCAGATCCCCAACCTAATGATTTGTTTTTCTCTTTTTGTTTCCTAGGAACGAGTGGAATATCTCTTTCTCATAATTTTTACTGTGGAAGCATTTTTAAAAGTAATAGCCTATGGACTTCTCTTTCATCCCAACGCTTACCTCCGCAATGGGTGGAACTTACTAGATTTTATCATTGTGGTTGTAGGGTAAGTAGAGCTGTCTTGCTCTTTCTCCTCATCTCTTTCCGTTTGCATCTGTATGTCTTTTTTTGATTATAACTGTACTGTCCTTCAGGCAAAATGAAAGGATATGTTCAAAATCACTTTGAATTTAGGCTTTCTCCAAAGGGAGAGGGAGAGTACCTATGAAACCCCCTCAACCACCTGCTCCCACATGAAGGGGCATGGATGGAGGTGATGGGGCTGGGATCAGGGATGGAGTAGAGGGTGAGCATGTGTAGTCAGCTACATTTAATTGCTCTTAATGGAATCCAGGCTCCCTGTTCATCTGAGGAGAGGACCTATTTAGGGATTTTGTTCCATCTCTAGCCACATCTGGGCCAACAGCCCCTTGGCACAGTCAATTTTATTTAGCTCGCCTGTAATGGAGGGGGTACCTACAGAGCTGACAGACTGGGCCTGTGGCCCTTGGGGTGTTCATGCTTCATGCCTGGTCCTTCATGCCTGGTCACCTCCAAAGTGGACCTTTGGACCTTATTCATGGACCCCCAGATACCAACCTGCCCAGGGCATGTGGATGAGAGGAGAGCAAGGATCTATGAAATACCAGGTGGGTGGCCGAACCTGGCCCAAGCACACTTTCCCCAATGCCCTGCCCACTTAAGTTGAAGGCTGTTAACACATCCTATAAGGGATCATAAGTACATTTAAAAGTGATGATCTCCTCACCAGGATCTAATTTGACTGAAAGATTCTCCAAGGAATGTTTGTACCTAACGTCTGTGTGTGTAGTGTGAAATATGGTTCACTAAAATGCAGCTGATCGACTCCCCGCAACTCATCTGCTTTGTAGAGGAGGGAGACCTGTTTAGAAGAAGCTGGTTTCTCTAGGCATGTAGCATGGAGTCTGCTGGTTGCTCAGGCAGCAGCCACATTGCCTTTACAGTCCCTTGAAGGCTCAGTGTTAAGGCCACACTGTCAGGAGACTGAGATCCCAAGAAGAGCTGATCCTGAGCCACCATGGCCATATGCAGTGCATGCGTGCTCCTTATCCTGTGGGTGTGCCTGGCCTTTGCTGGAGGAAATAGCACAGGTGTACATCCAAATAATTGGCTCTGGTCATCTGGATGGCTTATGATAGCTGTGTGTAACTGCCTTAAAAATTTTTTTCTGTGTTACTTCACCTGGCCAAGGAGTGCTACACATTGGCTGCCTAAACATCAAGGGTAGTTGGCTGCCATGCAAGGGTGCTAAGGCAATTATGCATGAGCCAGGTGCCCCTCTGGCTCTAGAGTCCCGGGGATGAAGAGAGGGTCAAGCTAGAAAAATCAAGAAGCAATTGAACAGATGCCTGGAGTTAGCTCAGTAAACCATAAAGAGGATCTTTAAGGTGGGCAGTTCCCCATGCCCCTAAATCCTTTTTAAACTCAGCCTCATTCTGAAGGCCTCTGTCTCACACACACACATAGAGATACTCTTGTTTAGGCCAACTACCTGCCTTTTCTTCTCCCATTTATGGGATGGGTTGGAGTTGATTGTATGAGCTGTAATACATTCATAGCCCTCACTAAGGTATGGTAGGGGGAAGGAAGAAGGTCAGAATGTGGGGGTCGAGGTTCTTCCTGCTCAGTGGTACAGGACAGGCAGAGCATGGCTGTCTATGATTATATGTTTATCTGCAATTCATCTGGACTGCCTTCATCCCTTCTCCTGGACCTCTTCCCCACTACCACTGGGACACACTGTGGGCTCAACCTCCATGCCATCCATGCCATGAGGCTGAGGAAGGGGCCAAGGCAACCCAATAGGGTACTCCTCTGAAAAATGCCCTATCCCGAGCCATGAGGATGCCAACCAGCCCCTTGACTTTACTGTGACTGACCATAACCATTGAGGCCCAATTCCCTACTGACCTCACTCTTGGCCGTATTGATCACCTCATTCCTCCAGGGTTGGTAGTGCTGCCTGGGACCTTCCCTCTGTCCTGGGTATAAACCACAGCCCATACAATGTAAGGAGGTCCTCCCTTGCTTCTGCTGAGTCTCTTGGGAATACCTGCTCTCCTTGAGCCCTCCACTGTTGGTATCCCAAAGGTATTTGCTGGCCTTTCTCCAGCCCTGTCTTACTGACACAAGGCAAAGGAGGCCTTCTTGCCTGGTGCACCCACCATGCCCCTGTTCAGCCTCCCTGGCAGTGGTATGGCAGGAGACATTTCCTTCTAAAGTGACAGATGGTATTGATTGTTGCATGTGTGTGGAAGGGACTGGAGACTTCTATAAGTTGTTGCACTCCACGCCAGCTTGACACAGGTTTTTGTTCCATCCCTCTCAGAAGGATGGCGCTGCCTTGCCCAGTCCCAGGGTTCTCTAGAGCCCCATTGTCCTCTTCTCCAAATAGCACTACTGCCTGGCTTCAGGGATGCCATGCACTTGCCTCCCAGAGACAAATACCATGACCCCCTCCTCACCCCATCAGGCATCCTCACAAGCCAGCTTGAAGCAGAATGTGGCCTTGGTGGCCTTGCCTTGAGAAGTACAGTAGCCACTGCAATCATGCCTCTGTCCCAGCACTAGAGTTTCCTACCCATTCAGAATTACAGGCAGACCCTTCACAGAGCACCAAGTTGGGGTCCAGGCTAAAGAAGAAAAAGTGGTCTTTTCTGAAGAGCATCCTGCAGATGTCTCCCATGTGAATACACACAGTAAATGCTTCTGGGAAATGCTGGGAACAAAATCTGGTCTGGATTTTCAGTGTTGTTGGATCAGCTCACAAGCCTGCCTCCCTCTGTTTTCTCGGGTTGTGAGAACCTGGACTTCAGTGGAGCCCACTGCTCCTATCCAGACAACATGTGCCTGGGCTTCCAGGTCTTGCTGGCAGCGCCAGGCCAGTGGGATGAGCCAAAGGCAGAGTGGCTTGGGATGTCATCTCTCTGCAGTGCGCAGCATTCTTCAAGCTGCAGCATAGCCCTACTTACAGGCCCAGTAAGAAAATATATAAGGGGCACAGCTCTATTATCTCTGAAGTGAAAAAGCCCGGATCCCCAGCCACTGTGCTCTGGTCTCACTGCTTAAGCAGCCTGGGCACTTTCAAGGAGCACCCTGTGACCACACCCCTAAAGCTTCTACCACTCTTGGGAGGCTAAAGTAATTCAGGAAGCTCAAGCTAATCACTCTGGAGCCAAAGATGCCCTGGCCTCTATGTCCTGTCTTCTGTGGGGATCTCAGGTCTGCTGCTGGAGTTTCCTTCTTGATTCCAGGTCCCGCTGCTGAACAGACACTACCCAGTTCATACTCAGCTGACAGTGCATCAGCAGTCATCTCCAGACACAAAAGGTGGAGTGTGCCCCATGTGCCCTTCTCCATCCTTCTTGGTTGCCCTATAACTCCAGGGTCATTCCTTATCACTCGGATTTTGTGTTCCCACAAATTTCCGGTTACCCGCCTCCCCTTGCATCCCTATCCCCTGAAAGCCGTCTCCTGTTCAGGAACCAACAGGCATTTCCGGTAGACGGCCAATGCTAGTTTTGTGAATCCACTACTCTCTGTGCCAGCTACAGTAACCCATTGCATAATGATGTCTGGGTCATCACTGGGTCTTCATCCATGAATGGTCCCATCAGACTGCGTGACCTAGAATTATAGGTATCTTGATTTGCATACGCATATTGGATATCATTCACAAAATCATCTGAGAAGGTATTTCCCACAGTTAAGCAAAGTGTGAGGTACCCAAATCTGGCCATAAGAGGAAGCCAGCAACAGGCAAAAGAACAGGTGTAAGTGAATCTCAATAAACTTTATTTGCAAAATGTCTGGCCCAACCCCTGATCTGAATCATCTTTTGGCCATTTCTTTCCTGTTTGGGCTCCCTCCAAAGGCCCTGCTACTCAGCCACCTTCCCAGATGCCTTGTTCCGCTGGATCTGGGGTTCACTTCACTTTCTTTAGTTCTGATTTCAGGCCATGCTGCTCCCTGAAATCCCCCACTTCTAACATTTGTGTCATCAGACCCTCCACCCCTACTATCTTACTATAAATCACAGCAGACTTGTGGGTGCACACCTTATGTCCTGGGGACACTAGCTCCTGGCTCACTCCAGCTTCCTGGCAGGCAGTGTGTTGCCCACAACTTCCTGGTTCCTTGCTATTTTCTTCTCCAGGAGTCTGGAAATGAGCAGGTGTATTTCTTAAGGCTGTAATATCTTCCTTGAAAAACACAAGTGCCCATTTTGGCCCTTGATATGTAGTTAAATATATTGAGATACACTGCAAGTATATATTTAAAACAAAAATGAACAATGATAGACCTTCTCAACAATCGTTACATTTACTACATGTTGAAATGATAGTACCTTGCTTGGTTATGCAGAGCCAAATAAAATACACTGTTGCAATGTGTTTATTTTGTCTGCCGTGAAAGGTCGATGGCATAGGGGTGCACATGTGTGAACACAGCCAGGCCCCCTTGCTGTCTCCAACCTCTCCTGTTGTCTCTTGTGCTGATGTAATTGGGCTTTTGTCCTCATCGTGTCACCAGAACAGATGCTTCCAAGGATCCCTGATGGTCTTAATGCAGCCAAACCAGTAGTCACTTTCCCATTGAGGTATCAGCCACATGTCATGCATTTGCCATTGCCTTCTCACCGACCTCAGTCACGTGGGCACTGTTCACCCTGCCTCTGCTCCTGCCTCATAGCCCCACCATGTCAGTCTCCCTGACTGGGTTCTTTTCTTCGTAACACCTCAGTTTCACAGCACTCGGTTGTGTCGAGTTGTCACCTTCTGCACCTGCCTCCTAGGTAGCCTCCTGTGATCTGACCTTAAACACAACCTGTGCAACTACCACAGTTTTGCTTTTGGCCTAGACCTTCCCCCCATGACCTCCAGACACAACAAGGTCACCTCAATGCACCCATTCAGAGGTCCGGTCCCCCATTTTAACTCCCAAGAGTTCATTGAACTCCCACCCCCTGCCAGCCCAGATCACTCAAACCTGAACTATTGAAATCCTGTTTGATTTCTGTCACTCTCTTACCTCTGATTTCATCCATCACACAAATTTATCAATTCTGTCTTAAAGTGGATTTGGTATTTAGCCTTCTCATGTGTCTATCACGGCTGCCTAGCCAGCATCCACCCAGCTGCTTAGAGCAGGCTACTCTGGTCGTACCCTGTTGCAAGTCATTCTCCCAGCATCAGACTGTCCTTGGAAAACTTCAGTCTCAACCTGTCACTTTGAGCTAAGCCTTTAATGAGGTCCCCCACTTTCTCTCTACATTGCTTTGTTTTATTCATACTGCCTTTGTGGTGACCCTCTGACATGCTACCTAATCCCTTGGGCCTGGAAGTCTCCCCTGGCAGAGTGCCACATGGGTCATTCCTTCACTTCCTATAGGTTTTTGCTCCAAGGAGAGAGGTCCCTTCCCATTGCCTCCTTCTATAAAAAGAGCAAGGGCAAGTTCTTCCCCCTCCCCTGCACATTTTGCCAAGCAGTTATCACTCTCTAGTCTGGCGACATCTGTCTGCTGATGATTCTAATTATATCTGTATTCTTTATCAGAATGCAAACTCTGGGAGAGCACAGACTCTGTCTCCTTTGCTGTGGCCCTGGTGTTTAGAAGGAGCTAGTTGGAGGAATGAATACACAAGCTCAAACACACAGTGCCAGGCTGCCATCTCTTAGTCTCCCTGATACGCTGCGATGTCACGTAGTTTTTCTTCACTGAACTTTGTGTCATTTATTTAATAGTTCAGTATGCATTTCCTAAACAGGTGCCTGTGCCCCGCATAAAGTTGATTTCTATGGAGTTGCTTATTTGTGCTCTGCGAAACATGAAAGTAAACGAGGTTGTTAGGAAGAAGGGATGAGTGGAGAGAGAAGGGGAATGAGAATGTGGATCCTGGTAGCCAAATGAGTGGGGCAGCATGGGGAGGGCCAGGGTACCCTACATCTGCTTTGTCCCTGGGCCATGATTTGCCCAGCTCAGACAAAGTTAAATGTACCTTCTTCCCTGGCCCTCATGGCATGGCTGTGTGGCCTGCCCCTCATGGCATGGCTGTGTGGCCATTAGCCTCTGTGGCCATTCCTAAGTCCTCCTGCATATGTACCTGTAGTGCTGCTCCTATATTCAGGCCATGCTCAGAGAATGGGAGCCTAGCTGGGCCATGAAATGCTGTCCTGATGGCTTCTTCTCCTTTTGTTCTCTTTCAGGCTTTTTAGTGCAATTTTAGAACAAGCAACCAAAGCAGACGGGGCCAATGCGCTAGGAGGCAAAGGGGCTGGATTTGACGTGAAGGCACTAAGGGCTTTCCGTGTGCTGCGCCCCCTACGGCTGGTGTCCGGGGTCCCAAGTAAGTAAAGCCAAAGCCTGGCCACTGGGCTGACTTGTCAATGTCATCGTCTTTTTTGGTGACTGGATGAGTACTCTTTGTAAAAGATGCTGATGGCAGGTAAATGCGGGGTTGGGGATTTTTTTTTGAGAATGGAATGCTGATGTATTTATGTTAAGCATATATTATGGTCCAAGCTCCTGTACATCCCTGGGGGGAGTTCACAAAGATCACCCAACCAGCTGGAGACACCCAATCACCTCATAGCCATTGGAGCCAACCCCAAGAAGCTGAAAGAATTGAAAGCTTTGCTGCCACAGAGCCAGCTAGGCCTCATGACTCATAGGGTAGGGTAGCCAATGAATGCTCTCCATGCAGTATATATTGCCAAGGACTCCAAGGACAGCATCAGCAGATTTTCAGAAGGTGCCGCCCATTCCCTCCTTTCATCTCAGGCCTTGGGAGCCCTTTTTTGGTGAAGTGCCATCTGGCAGAGAGAAAACTGACTTTTCCTAAGCAGTAACGTGTGCTCGGCTTTCTCAATGGGGACAGCTGACAGCTTCATGTCTTTCTCCACTCAATCCTGCAGACCCCAGCCCAAGTCACAGAGTGAGCGTGACTTCTCTTCCTTGGTCAGCAAAGGCTGCAGGAGAATCATTGTGGACATACCTGCTAAGATTTTGCACTCTGGGGTGACTTGGCATTTATAGGGTTGGGGCAGTAAAGCAGGGATGTCTCTGACCACACTGCATTTGTGACCCTTGCCCTGCATTGAGTGCTTGGTTATCTTTATGCTGTTTGGTAATATCCCTTAGTTATAAAGCCATAGCAGTCTCAGGGGCCTTATTGTAACCTGCCCATTCCTTTTTATATGCTCACAGGTGAGCAGAAGGTCTTCCCCTGTCTTTCAAGAGGCAGCAGGGCCAGGTCTGAAGTCAGGCCTCCTACACTTGCACACCAGCACTCTTTCCTGCAGGGTAGCATTACCTCATTTAAAGAGGAAAGTGGTATGGAACCCTTGGCAGCACTTTTCACACAGCTATACTTATGCTTCTTTGATTTTATGGCTCTTGAAGCCCAGACTTGTGCTTAGTCTCTAAATCAGGATGGGAGAGGAATTCGCTAATCCAATGATAGCCAGAGTAAGATGTTTTTCTTTGCAGTGGAGCTCTCTGAGCAAAGCCTATGGCTTATCTTAAGAGCAAAGAGTGTAGAAGGAAACCACGCAAGTACAATTAAAGCAGGCTGGGTCTGTCTTGCCTTCACCACTGAGGGTTCTTAGGAATAACAGAATAACCGAAGACCCAATTCCTCTTTCGTTGGAGCCTATAATTGTTGAGTTTAGTTGGTCAGTCAGCCATAACTAAATAAAAAAAAAATCAGGCTGAGAGAGAGGAAAATAAGAGCGATGTTAAATGTGACCTTAAGAAGTTTCTGATTGTATAGCCCACATACCAGTGGTAAGAATTGTGAATTAATCCCAAGATTCAATGTTGCCATGGAAATGATGGGTTCTTCCCCATTAACTAAGTCCCAAGGGCCCCACAATTTTCCAGCATTGTGCTGAGTTTGAGAGCGTGTCATAAAGTGTAAACATAGCCCCTCCACTTGAGGAACCTGGCAGTCTAATAAAGAAGTATGCCAGTCAGCTTTTGCTGCAGGAATAGACACCCTCAAATGATAGCCAGGCATGTATATCTGGCTTGCACTCCATAAGGGTGTTGGTCAGCTACAGCTTTTCTAGAGTCTACTTGGCTCTGGCCTTAGCTGAGTTCTATATGTCATCCAATGACAGAGCTCAGATGAACTCAGCAGTTCCTAGTAGGCTGTTACCACCCTCAAGGCAGGGGACAGATGCTCACAATTGCAGGCATAAAGCTCATCCATACCAGCAATGTAAAGTTGCCTCCAGCTTACAGTATAGCTGCTTATGTCCAATAGCCCAAGCAAGTCACATGGCTGACCTCAGATAATAAATAAATGCTATAGGCTCCATGGAGCTACAAGTTTTGCATCCAGAGACTCAACCAACCCCAGATCCAAACAATAGGCAAAATGCATCTGTACTTTCACAGACATTTTCTAATGAGCCCTAAACAACTCAGCATGACAGCCATTTACATGGAATTTATGTTGTATGCAGTATCATAAGGAACCCAGGAATGATTCTAAATACAAGAGAACTGTGTCAGTTTTAAGAGAATAATGTGCCATTTCCTATAAGGAACTTGAGAGCATCTGCCAATCTGGGGATCTGTGGAAGTCCCAGGAGCAAATCCCTTGTGGATGCTAAAGGACAAGTGTACACAGTACCCAGAGAGCAAAACATTGTCAAATTGTCTTGAGCAACAGATGCCATCTGCTGCAAAGATACCAAGAAACTATTATTAAAAGAAATAGTTGCAGTAATTATCCTAGCATAGAGATTCTTCGTTGAGGGTACCTATGGTTTAGTTTCAGGGTGCTGCATGGACAGTTCAATTGGACAGTATAACAAGAATTCCACTAGAGGAACTTCACCAAGGTGTTTTGCTTCTGTCTACATTATAATAATGGTGAAATTACAGGAGTATTTTTTAAAGTTCATGGGAAAAAAATGAGAAGTTAAATGACAAGTTGCTTTTGATGCAAAAACTTACTAAACTTTGTCCATAATCTGCATTTCCATAAACTTTTTGAAGCTTCCTTAAATGTATGGATTTTGCTTCAAAATCATCTTTTAATCCCATTTTTCCTTGAGCTTTTTGAAATATCTTTGTATCGTGCTATCAAGAAGAGGTAATGTTCTTTGGAATTCTTCCATGGAGAAAATTAAGATTAGATAGACCCCATGACCCAAATCCATGACCCCAGTTAACCCTACCTTGTGGTTTAGGAAGCTGTTTTATCATTTAAGATGGTGACACTAAGATGACTTGACACTTGTGGGCAGCCTGCAGGTAACTTCCACAACCAATAGCTGTGTCTAGTATATTGTAGGCCTCCAGTGAAAATAGGGTAGTTCTCCTTGAATCTCATCTTACTCAACCATTGGTCACTTTCTTATTATCCGCATTTGGGAAGCTTTTTGAAACAGGGAAGCATGCAGAAGGTCCAGGTAAATGAGTGTACTCAGGGTGGTTGATATCATTGATAACAATTTTCAATATCTTCTACAACTGAATAAATGATTTCTTCTTCCATCGTTCATCTTACTTGGTGTGTTGCTTTGTGTCTTCAAGCAAAACTTCTCCAAGTCCTACGTCTCTAATTCTTGTTCTCCCATTCTTTCTTGCATCTAGAGTTTCTTTCCCACTACTGAAACACACATCTCTTGAAAAGGCTTCCAGTGACATCCACCTTGCTGAGTCCAACAGTCGGTTCTCCTTTATCAGTATCAGCATCAGTAACAGTCATCCTTTGAACCGTGTTGTCTCTGGCTTTGGGTGCTACTCTTTCTTAGTTCCGCCCTTACTTCACTTACTTTCCTTCTTGGAATCATTTACTAATTTCCCTCTCATCTTCTTAGTCTCAAAACTTTTGAGAACCAGGGATTGGTCCGTGCACTCTGCTCAATCTGCTGTCTTTCCCTGATTGGCATGTTCAGTCTCATGGCGTTAACGATCATCAATGCCTCTTCTAATAAAGACACTTTGTGTCACCAGCACAGACTGTTGTGTCCCTAACTGCTGACTCTGTTCCTTGAAGTCTAAGAAATGTCTTAAACTTAGCACATGCATAACACAACTCCTCACTTCCCCAAATCTTCTCCATCTCAATAAATGTTAATACACTCTTTTAGCCTCACAAGCTAAAAATCTTCAGCTGATTCTTTTCTGTCATTGTTTATATTTGATCCATTTGGAAATCTTGTCTGCTATACTTTCAGAATATACATCACTGCTGCACTGACTCCAGTGCCAGCTCCCATCATCTCTTACCTGAATTAGCACGGGATTCTCTGCTTCTACTCTTACCCTTTGCCACAGCTTAGACCTAACTCAGCAGCCAAAATGATCTTTTTAAATCCAAGCCATATGCTGTCACCCTCAGAACCATCCTGGAATTTCATGGCTTAGAATCAGAGCTGAAGTCCATGGGCTCTGATCTCAACCCACTCTCCTCTCTGACTGTGATTCCATCCACTTTACCTCCTCTCCCTGCTCACTAGCTCTAGTGCCCTCCATGCTCTTCCTCTGCCATTCCAAGTTCACTGCCATTGTTGCACCTTTGTAAGTGCCATGCTTTCTCTCTGCCTTGCATACATACAGGTACCTACAGGGGTTCCTGTTTAATTCCCCCCCCCCATCATCTCTGCTAAGCTGTCCCCCTTCCTCCCTTTTTGCAGCCATCCTCACACTCCCTATGTCCTTCCTGGCTTTGGTTTTCCCACATCACTTGTCACCACCTGGCACAAGTGTATTTACTTGTTTCTTTGTTAGCTGTGCCTCATGAAAATACAACCTCCATGAGGGGAGAAGTTTGAATTAGCCTTGTTACCAACTATGCAGCAACCTCAACAATGGCACATACATATGTGTAGAATGAATAGACCTCATTATGTTTGGATGGTGAACGTCCCCCAAAGGCCCATGTGTTAAAGGCTTTGTCACCAATCTGATGGTGCTAGGAAGGTGGGAACCCAGTCTAGCTATGGTCTTTGGATGTAGAGCCTTTGGGAGTTGATTGGAATGGATTAGGCCATCAGGATGGAACTCTGTGATTGAATCTTGGAGGCTCCGGAAGAGGCCACACAGATGCAGACAGTCACACTCCCTGTCTCTGTGAGGTGACACCCTGTGCCAACTTGAGATTCTGACCAGCAAGAATGTCATCTCCAGAGCTGGATCAATGGAACAACCACGTGATTTGAACTTGAACCTCTGAGCCAAAGTATGCTTTTTTTCCCCTTTGTACTATTAGGTTGCCTCAAGCATTTGAATATCATGACAATAGCCTATTTAATACAAACCCCCATTATTGAGTAATAGGGCTGCCCCGGCAGTTCCTAAGAACTAGCTGGTATAATAACAAGAGGCTAGTGCTAAAAGACCTTTTCTCCATTTAGGTATGCCTTCTTTATTCAATCTTTCCAAAGGGTCTTTAAAAATGGAGTATTTATTTTTCAAAGAATTTATTTATTTGAAAGGTAGAGTGACAGAAAGGAAGAGACGACAGAGGGGAAATAGAAAAGGAGAAAAAGAGTCCACCTGCAAGAGAGAGGAAATAAGAGAATATCAGCTTTATTTCTTTCTGTTCAGTCTTCATAACACCTGTACTATGTATAGACATTCCTGGAAGTGTTACATGTAGCACTATCAGGTACTGTTTCTGGTAACATAATTTATTGGTGATTTTTGAGCCCCCAAAACTCTAAATCTACAGTGTTCAAGGCTCAAAAAGGTTGCTGTCATTTTCAAATGTGTGTTGCCATATTAAATGCCTTTGTAATCTACGATCACAGATTATTAAGGGGGAGAAATGCTGTGGAGATACAAATGCATGAAGTCATCTATCCATTTATTCAGCAGAATCTACTGAGTATCCCTTTTATGTAAGATTTTGCTAACCAGAAGTGAGTCAGATACCAAGTGTGTTCTTAGAGCCCTTCAAGTGTAATTGAAGAAAAAAAAAATGCTCCTAAAAACAGTTTCTCAGAACAAACGTTGGAAATACCATCCCAGAAGTCTGGGTAATGATGTAATGAGCTGTGTGATGGGTATGCTTTGCAGATGGACTACTTTGGGGAGTAGGGACGGAGAATCAGGAAAGACTTCTAGGAGGTGGTGGCATACGGGAGGGATTATGTCAGGAAATTAGGAAAAGGAAAGAAAGTGATTGTAGCCATGGAGATGAATGCAGTAAGGCAATGAGGTTGAATGATCATTACACTGGGCTAAGAATCAGATCGCGTTGTGCCTCCAAAATTCCATGCAATCGAGAAGATTCCATTAGGCTGCCTGCTAGAGACAGTTCCGCAGGAAAGGCAATTGGTTCCCATTTGACACATTGCAACCTTGCCTCTGCCACAGCAGAAGTGCTGTGAATGCACACATTGTACTGAGGATGAGCCATATGGGACAGTAAACATTGCACAATGAACATGAACAATAAATATGGAGAGTTGTGGTTAAACATTTGCAATATATATGCAGAGAGGGTGTTTGTGCAGCAATAGCAAGGGGTCATTTCCTACTTCCCGTATCATCCCATCTGTCCTCCAGAACTTTCAAGAGAGACTCCAACACAGGGAGTACACAGATGGAGGTGAGAACTCTGTTTTTTAGGTTTGCGAGGACTTTGACAAAAACTCACAGCAGCACAGCCTGAGCCTGAAGGTGATTGAGGTGGAACAGCTGCCTTGGTGGCAAGATCAGCTCAGGTCTTGGAAACACCCTCCTTTCTCCATCAGCATTGCTGCACATTATCTGTAAGCCAAACACTAGCCAGGCACTGGGACCCAGAGGTAAATGGCTAGAGCTGAGTTGATCTGAATCCAGGAGCCAAGAGCTTCTTCTTGGTCTCCCACATGGATAGAGGGTCGTAAAGACTTGGATCACCCTCTGCCAATTTCCCAGGTTGTAAGTGGAGAGCTGGTTCGTAAATACAGCAACAGGTATCTGTATAGGATGCCAGTGCTGCAAGCAGAGGATGAGTCTGTAACATTACCCCAAGACAACACTGTATCTCGCCGGCCCCAAGATACAGTGGTTTTGAACATGAGCACTTGAATCAGACTATCTGGCTTCTGCCACATACTCACTTTATAATGAAGATGCCACCTCTTTATATCTTTGGTTCCTCTTCAGTAGAATGGGGTTGTTGAGAGGACTAAACCAGTGAAGACGTGCAAAGCAATTAAATGGTGCTTTGCCTGTAGTAATTGCTCACTTACATGGTAGATGCTATACCCTATTATGCTCGTGTATAATAACACATAAAAAGCGAAATAGGTGGTGAGACTGTTAGCAAAAGAAAATAAGGTAGACACAAAGAATCTTTAATTTCACTAGCAACCTGGGGCTAGGAAATGCCAGAGAGGTGTGTGTATGGCGATTTGACTTGTGTAGTGTGTATAATGACGAGCCTTCCGGGAGGGAGTTTTCCACGGTCTGCTGCAGTTTGAAAAGATTCTGTGACAGAACTATGTATGGCATGTGTCTACAGAAGAGCAAGGGTGGAAAAGGAAGGACTTTGGAGGGTGAAATTTCATTTGTTTGAGTCACCAGTGCAGGCCAGCGCCTGTCCGCACATAGGCCCGAGCTTGAGCCAGAGTTCCTGAGGGAAATCAGGTCAGATGCTTGTAGTCGTGTCACCAGCCCTTGGGATGCAAGGATTTGGAAGAAACTGGGTCCCAAAGAATCCTGCCATAGTAGAGGCTCCAGTCCACACTGCTCCCCTCCCAACCCTTACAGTCTACACTGCCTGTGCCACAACTTTTTCCACACTTCCCCTCTACCCTGCTCAGTGCAGTGTAAGTCAATGAAGTGTCATCAGGATACAGGTGGCTGTGCAGAACACACTCCGATAAGGACAGAGGACGCACACCTGGTCCCAACCTTCCCCTAACTGATTTTTGTCCTTGGGACTTTCTGTTCTGGCTCTGAAGCCATGTCCTGTACCCGGGTTTCCCAGGTAGGCTGGCAGGCTGCTGGTGCTCCCTGCACCTCTCCCACATTTGTGCTCAGGATCAGCCCACCACATTGTCTATTTACAGGCCTTCCCGTTTCTTTACTCTCAGCTCTTTACCCCTTTTTTCATCTCCCTAATGTTGGTCCTCATTCTCTTTGTTTTCTGTTTTAGTTCCTCTTTTGGCTCCCCCATTGGACTTAAAACCAAGGGGGAGGGGATCGCTAGAAGCCTACTTCCAAGGATGAGAGAGTATGTAGGGGGATGCCAATTAGGCCATAATATACTGTTTCTCAGGGTGCCAGCTACCACCTCCCACGCTGGCCTACCCTGTTCCAAAATCCTTCTGCAGTGTGCTCCAGGTCCCTTCTTGACCGTGTCTTTTCACTGCAGTGGGAATTTGTTTAAAACAGTTCCTACATCACTTCCTACCCTCCTCCTGAGTGGGATAGGATCTTAAATACCTAATCCAGCCTGCACATTCGTGTCCATTCTGCAGATAAGAACACTGTGGCTGGACAAGTGGTCTCAGAGACACCTGCTGGAGATGGCAGGAATCTTGGTTTCTGCATCATCTACAAGAGGGCTGTGGAAGCTGTCATGAAGGGAGGACCCCTTAGCTGCAGGAGTGCAAAGAGCCTGCAGAAGGGACACCAGCATGGGAGAATGTCTCAGCTGCATCTCCAGCCTTTGCCTGGTGCTCTGAAGGCGAGTAGAGTCCTCAGGAAGATACTCCAAGCAGCATGACCTCTTAACAATCTGAGCAGGTTGCTTTCCCAGAGAAGATTCCTGACCCATATTGTGTGTCAGGCTGGCCTGCTTTACCGTGGAGACCTCAAGTTGCCCTCCCGATGTACCCTGGCCTTCCTTGCCCATTGGAATCGAATAGAAGAGAATGTCACCCATCCCTCATGACAGCTAGAAATTAATTGCTTTTCACCCTCCCTCATGCAGCCCTGTCCGATTCCTCATTTTCCACTACAGGTGCATGACCCTGTGCCTCCCTGTCTCTCTTGATTAGGCAACTCGTGTCTCTGTCCTTTGATGATTACCTGGATCAGGAGCCCGTCAAAACAGTCAGGGCCCAACCTGTGCTGACAACATCCGTGTCCCTACTCCCTGCTTTGGCTCAGCTTCTCCATCTGCAAAGTGAAGTGTGCCAAATAACTATCCATGGAGAGGGCGTTGATGTTGCTTGCAAAGCTCTGGAATCTCAAGCAACACAAGCATTTTGAAATCTACCTCTTGTAGGGAGGGTTTGTGCCTATGAAGGACCCAGCATCAGTAGGCAGAAAAAGAGCACCATGTGCCATACTGGCACTTATGTCACATGATGAATGAATTACCCAAGTGCCCGAACCTGCTACCATGCAATTTCACTGAGAAGGTTCTTGAGAATTCATAATGGCCTGAACCCAACTTGGGGAAATCTCTATTATTTGGTGTTCTAGCTGTAGCAGGATAAATAATCATAGCAGTGCATCCAATCACCTACAAGTCTCCCATTTACTAAAGTGCACAGGCATCCCCCAGGGATTAAAAAAAAAAGTCTATTTTGATTTGAGAACAAAATGTAGGTGGTGATAAATAGGGGAGATGAAGGTTGCCAGCAGTGAGAAGTGCCATTTGGCATCAGTGCTTGATGAACTGATGAATCAGCCCAGTGGTCCAGGAAAAAAGGGACATTATCCCTAATTCAAAGATGGACAAGGACATTCGAAAGGCCTCTCCCAGAGTGATGAGAGGAGATGGATGGGTCTCTTGGGTCTGCAGGACAACGCAGCTCTCCCTGGCACAGTAGAATGTCCTTGGTCTCCTGCTGTAGGGTGTCCCATCTGGCATTAGGACCAAGGACAGCTGTTAGTGCAGGGGTTGGTTTATGAATATTTTGGGTGATTGTGAAGCCCCAGGGGTGGCTGAGGTTGATGAGAAGTGGTACTGTGGCCACCTGGATACTTGGGATAAAATGGGAGGCACGGTAGGCCTGCCAGTGAGGAGAGCAAAGACTTAAGGCTAACCAATCCCTTGACCTTAGTCACTTCATCTCTGGTCTTCAGTTTGCTCATCTCTGAAATGAGAGGATGAAGATGTGTTTGCACAAAAATTCCCCCCAGGCATTTTCATTCATTCATTTTCATTCATTCTAATGGCTTCCTCTCTGTTCCCAGTGCAGTGGCAATCATGCTATCCTGGGGTGAGAGAGATAGGCACATTATCCATCAGTAGCTACTCATTAGCACGGCCAAGGGCCCAGGACCATGGTAGGTGGAATCCCCATCAGAAGCTAGACCAGCACTGCAAACTCAGGACACTGCACAATTGGTTCTCTGTCATGCCTGGCTCGACTCTGGAGATGCCTGAATATGAAATCAAAACCCAAAGCAAGGTGACTATAGCATAATTAAAAATAATGGTAATAATAAAAATCACTTAGGTTGGTAAGTGACCCAGGCTTTCAAAATGCTAGGAAGAAAAATGAAGGGAGAATGAAATGAAGATACATTGAACTCAGTGTCCCGTGAAGTGATCAATACGCAGAACATGAGCTCTGTGAACTGCCGTTCTTGCTCGTTCTCTCAGCTTTATTCATGGCAGTTTAATGCTTAGTGACATGTTCACTGGAGTCCCACACCTTTGTGCAGATTCCCAAGCTGCCACTTGTTAGCGCTGTGCCTCATTTTCCTCATTTGTGACCTGGGCATCACAATTGACCCTACTGCATGGAGTTGTGGAAATTAATAGAGGGAGGAGGCCTTCTATGTGTTTGCCTTCTAAGATAACTTCATTGAAACATTATGTCTATTTAGCAAGGTTGTAAAGGAAGCGACTCTGCTAAATTCTTTTTACAAGGCCAGCATAATGCTAACAATAATGACCCTACCCCAGCAATATCCTTGATGAAAAAACATTAGCAAAATCCACACATTTTTCTAAAACTATATTTATGTAGTTGAAATACAGAGTTACAGAGAAAGAAAGAGGGATTGATTGATAGATCTTATTCTTGCCAGATCACTCCACAGATGGCCTCAATGGCCAGGGCTGGGCTCGGACAAAACTGGAAGCTTGAACCTTCATCTGGGTCTCCCACATTGGACCAGGCGTCCAAGCAGTTGGGCCATCTTCAGCTGCTTTTCCAGGTGAATTAGCTGAGAGCTGGACTGGAAATGAAGCAGCTGAGACTCTAACTGGCACCTGTTGGGGATGCTGGTGTCAAAGGCACCCCTCTCTGCCACATCACTTAAGCCTTTCTGCCACACTGTTGGCTTCCCAAACCACACATTTTAAATCCACAGTCAGAAATGTTAACTATATACATTTAAGTAGTATCATTCCATTGAACCAACCCTCTGCTTGGGATACATTTTATGTTGATGCATATGATCATTTTCCTTTCAACAACCAATTGTTTTAAGTAATGTATCATAAAAATACCACATTGTCTGACACATTTGCTTACTTACTTACCCTTCTGGTGCCTCGTTTTCATAAATCCACCTTTTATCCTGATGTGACTTCTCCTTACTCTGCAGCATATCCAATAGTATAGTTTGCTTTCACCTTTAATTTATGGAAGAAAAGTCTTCATCCTCTTTTCTTCCTGATGAATGTTTTTTGCCAGATACAGGACTGCTAGTTGAAAGTTTCGTTTTTCCGCTTCTGTCAGAGCTTTAAAGATTTTAGTCTATTTTCTCCTGGCTTCCATTGTTTCTAATGAGCAGTCATTTATATTCTCATCATGGTTCCTTGTTAATAATATTTCTTGTTTCACTATTGCTTTTAAGATTTTTTCATTTTTTCTTTAGCTTTTAGCATTTGGACTCTGCTGTGCCTCAGTGTGATTTTCTATGTGTGTGTGTATTATTATATAATTATATATAATGTTATATATTATACATGATGTGTTATATATTATATTATATAATACACATTATATAATTATATCTAATATGTTGTATATATATAATATATAATACACACACACATATTTATCAATACATACAAAGATGTGTTGATCTGACAGAGTTGGAGGGATTGTCCATCTTCTGGTTCACTTTCCAACTGGCTAGAATGGCTAGCACTGTGCTAGGCTGAAGCCAGGAACCTGGAACTACAGCTCAGTCTTCCACATAAAAGACACGGGCCCAGATACTTGAGACATCTTCTAATTTTCCAGGCACAACAGCACGGATTTGGAATAGAAGTAGAGAAGCCAGGACTAGAACTGGCACTCATATGGTATAGCAGTATCACAGGCTGTGGCTTATCCTGGTATGCCACAAGGCCAATCTCCCTGGCTGGAGTCGGCTGAGTTTTCCAGATCCAACCATGTTTGAGAAGTTTAGGGCCACAATTTCTTTAAATACCTTTTTCTTGCCATAATACTGCATCTCTCTTTCTGGGACTCCTCTCCATCCCTTAGGCACCATACACTCATTTGTTTCACTGAACATATTTTCCCTTAATTGATACTCTGTGTGTGTGTGTGTGTGTGTGTGTGTGTGTATGGATATATAGATTTTTGAGCATGAGAACTGTTAATATAGTTGACCAAGGTTGAAGGAGTCAAGGATCAGGAGAATGTAGGTGAGAGCATAACTTCTGAATTTTCTCTTTCCTCTTGTGTGTGGAGGAAGAGGGGAAATAAGGAGAGAAGGCACACCCAGACTCACAACCACCTCAGTACCCTAGGATTGGGAACAGCCATCTGGTGTCATCCCAGGGTTCCCAATGTGGTGCATGCTCTGGGGGTTCTGAACAAGTGGTTTTAGGATTTCTGAAGTGCTGTTGACTTTGCCAATCCAAGGATGAGGAAAACTCAAGATCCATTGGCTGACAAAGTCCATCTTAGAGTCCCCATTTGCCCAACAAGTATTTGCTGTCCAGGCTGTGGTAGTTTATCAGTTTGTTCTGTCCTCTGTTCTCTGTTGTGGTACCAGATGTCCTCAGGCCCCACTGTAGTGCCATATCCTCCATGTGCATCTTTGCATGCTGTCCATTGCTCCGTCTAAGCCACTGAGGAGGCCCAGTTCTGGCACATGCACTCCACAGTCAGACCACAGATCCTATAATTTCCCCATGGTTGAAGTTCTGAATGCAGTGGTTCAGTTGGGGGCAATCCCCAAAGAGACCTTATCTGAGGTGATTCTAGACCTGACTCTTGTTTGTGGTTTCCACAATGGGGTCTTGCATCAGCCAACACACGTAGTAGTAGCTGCAATTACTGGGTCAGTTCTATCTCCATCCCCATCTCTTACACCAACGGATGCTGCAGCCCATCCCAACCGTGCCCACCACACACTCAGACTTCATGTTCACTACAAGAAACTACAGCCTAGTTGGAGTGACTCCCATCAACCCCCACCATTCATTCCCAGCCCTGGTTCCTGTGCTTGCCAGTGTGTGCAGCAGACTGGTCTAGTCTGTCTCGCATCCCATTCAACTTTAGTACACATTAATGGGCATTCAACCCAACCAACTTCACTATCCAGCCCATACTCTTACTGGCGGATGCCACCCATCTGTTTAGCCAGACCTACTTGCAGCCCTGATTCTCAAGGTCACCAGTGGGAGTTACAACCCATCAGAGAGGTGCTAATTTCCCTACTGGGCCCACTCCCAGCCCTGGATCTTGCACTTTCCAGGTGATTCTGCAGTCTAGCTTGACAGGACTTACCCCCATTCCCAGTACTTGCTAGCTGATGCTGCAGCAAAACCCAACCAGCCTGCACTTACTCTGTCTCATGCATGTACCAATGGGTACAGTCATTAGCCCAGCCTGGCTCTCCCCTAACCCAGTTCACATGCAGGCCAACAGATGCTATAGCCCTGCCTGGCCTGGTCTGTCCCCAGTTTCAGTTCTCATGTTCACCAGTGGGAACAATGGCCCAGTAGGAGAGTCCCCTGCAGCCCCCTTCTGCATGGCTTACACCATCCCTCACCACTGGTTTCATGTGTTTGAGTGCTGTGGCATAGTCTGGCATGGCCTGCCTTACATCAGCATTTGCCAGTGGATGCTATGGCCTAGCCCAGCCTAGTCTTCCTCCAGTTTCAGCTCATGTTGGTGGGTACTGCAACCTAGTCCAGCATGGACTGCCCCCAGTCCAAGCCAAACTGGCTGGTGTCACGGCTTGACCTGTCCTGTCCTGGTTCTCAGCTCTGCCAGTGGGTGTTATAAGCTGGCCCAGCCTGGCCAGCCCCCAAGCCTGACCCCCACACACATAAATAATGTCAGCAGGAACTGTAACCTAGCCTGGCGGGGCTGTTCCCATCCTTGGTTCTTGTGCTCACCTGCAGGAGCTGCATCCTGACAGAGGAGTTCCCCAAGCTCCTGTATCAGGTTTCCTCTGAGTAGCAGATCTCACATCCACTAGTGGGTCCTTGGCCCAGACATAGTCTACCTCCTGTCCTGACAGGAACAGTGGCCTTGCCTATCTGGCCCACACCCATTCTGGTTCTTGTTGCGTGTTACAGCCAGGCCACATCTGATCCACTCCCTGATGCAACTCTCACATGGTTCAGTGGGTGCTGAGACCTAGCACAGTTCATCCTACACTGTTGAAGCTGAAGTGTGTGTCCCAGTCTGGCACTTTCCAGACCTACTCCACATCCATGCTTATGGACACTGCAGTCATCTCTAGCCCAGATCGCTGCCCCTAATCTGGCTCTTGCGCTCAGCAGTGGGAACCACAACCCCGCCAGGGGGTCCCTTTACTTCCCCAACCAGGCCTTGTCCAAGCCACAGATCTTAAGCATGCCAGTGGTTACTCTGACCCAGCTCCCATAGCCCATCCCCCATCTTGGCCTTTGCCGTTGGGTGCTGCTGACTGGCCTACCCTCAGTCCCAACTCTTGTTGGTGGGTGTTACATCCTAGCCTTGCCTAGTCTGCTCCCGTTCCTGGCTCATACAAACCTGTGATAGCCTAGCCCAACATTCCCTGCACTCCAGCCTGGCTCCTGCACATGCCAGTGAACTACCCCGCCCTGCCTAATCAGAGCCAGTTCACACACTTGCTGACAGGTGGAACTACCTTGCCTGTCCGAACCAACACCTAGGCCTGAATCACATGCTCACCAGTGGAAATCATGTTACACCAAAGGTGTTTCCTAAGTTCCCCCACCAGGCCTATTCTCAAACCCAAATCTCACATATGCCAGTGAGTGCTAGACCCTTATCTAGCATAGTCTGCCCCCTCTGTCCCACCTTTTGTATGAACAGATGGATGTTGCAGCCCACTCTGCCCAACACCCTATTCTTGGGTGCACCTGCGGGTGCTGCAGCCTGGACTAGCCCAGCCTGTTCCCAACCCCAGTACCCATGAGTGTCAGAGGGTTCCATGGTCATGCCTTTCTCAACATGTCACCACCCCTAGCTTTTGAGCAAACCAGCGGAAATTGAAGTTCCACAGGGATGGGCCCACAAATCCTGCACAGTATTTGCCCCCAGACCTGGTTCTCTTGCATGTGGATTAGTGTCATGGCCCAGCCTAACATTACCCATCCCCTGTTCTGACTCTCACTGGCAAGTACTGTGATCTAACCCTACAGGTAGTCCCCCAGCCCTAGCTTTAGTATACACCAGTGAGTGGTGGTCAGCAGTGGTGCAAGTGAACTAGCCCAGCTCAGGTCTCCCATGTGGACTGGTGCATGGTCTGATCCACAAAGGCCCCCCAGCTTCTTCCCTCCAAATCATTTGCTCTCAACCGCCCTGCTTACCTGTGCAGTGGCCTTGTCAATGGAAGATCCTCAGTAGTCACTCCTCAACTGCCAACATGCTCCCTCAGTGATCCTCCTCTCACACATCTCCTTACCCTGTTCCCTAACCAATCTACAGTCCCCACCACAACTGCTCATGGGCTCCCCAGTCCATCCTTTCTGAAGTCCAGTTTTTCCACTGGGTGGTGTGCTGGCTTGGAGTTCTCCCTGCCTACTAGTGTCAAGCTCCTGGCATGTGTGCTGGCCTGGGACTTTATCCCTCCGCACACTCAGCATCCAGGCCCATTTAAAGTTTCCCAAACCCAGGCCACCAGCACACGAGGCCAGCAGCTAACCTAGAGTTCTCCCCTCCCCTCTCCCCACCCAGCCAGGGACCAAGCACATGGGGAAATCGCCAGGCTTACTCTACCTGCCTGGACCTGAGCCCCTGGGTCCCAGCCTTGCCCCAGTTGATACCCCACAAGCTAGGGAAGCGCAATAGCACCCAGGTGGCACACCACAAGAAAGTACAAAGGTGCCAAGATGGTGCTCCACCAGAAAACACATGTGTTATTGTGTGGTATTGTCAATATATTCTACACTTTAACCTTTGTTATAAAACAACCATTTTAAAATCCCTGTTGGCTAAGTCTGGCCAGGCTCACCTGCTGTTGTATATTGTCTGCTTCTTCTCTTGACTGTGTCACATTCCCTGTTTTCTTTAGGTACCTCAGTTATAGGTCTTACCTCAGGTTCATTTCATTTGTCTTTGTCAAAATGATTGAGAAATTCCATGACAGAATTCTGTAAAACACTGGGCCCAGCCCAATGGCTCAGTAGCTAAATCCTTTCCTTACATGTGCTGGGATCCCATATGGGCACTGGTTCATGTCCTAGCTGTTCTGCTTCCCTACTTGTGGCCTAGGAAATCATTAGAGGACAGCCCAAAGCCTTGGAACCCTGCACCCACATGAGAGACCTGGAGGGAGCTTTTGACTCCTAGCTTCAGATTGGCTCTGCTGTGGCCATTGTGGCTACTTGGAGAGTGAACCAACAGATGGAAGATCTTTCTCTCTGTATTTTCTTCTTTCTGTAAATTTGCCTTTCCAATTGGATCATTAAAATAATCTGTAAATCATTGAACACCATTACCAGCACATACTGAGTCGTCAAGAAAGTGTGGCATTGTTATTTCCAGTGGATGCTCCATCTCCATTTTGCCATTCCTGGTTTTCTTCTATCATCAGGATTTCTTTATGTGTCATGCATTTTTTTTTCCCGAGCTTCTCTTTTCCAATCAGGGTTGCTAATACCATAAATTAACTCAACAAGAAAGTTGGTGTTTTAATTACTCTGAAGGTTCTTGATTTATTATTCAGTAAATTATCCATCATCCTTTCCTAGGAAATCAACCTTCCTTAAGTATTCATCAAACCATTTGTGGGATGAAGAAATATAGGAATATGGAAAGGTGATATTAAAAATAAATGAAAATCTCTAATGAGTAAGGGTATTCTAAAGTAAAGGCTGAAGAATTATGAAGTTTGAGACTGTGGGAAAGCTCTCCGGGAAAATTTCCTCTCCTCCCTCAAAGGGACACGCTTGTCCAGTAAGAAAATGCACCAGGCACCAGTGCTGCATCATGACAAATTCATTCCTCAGCCAGAGGGAATACTGCCTCTTTGCTGAGTTCTAGATCCATTTTATTTTGAAGGCCATTAAGCCTGAAAGACAAAGATACCTGTTCCCCCACTAGCCAAATGAAGGGACGGAACAGCGCCTATGAGATTAATCATGCTTCTAAAGACCAGTCAGTGCAAGAGGGTTCATGTTGATCAGAGGCAAGGTGGCTTGGGGGATTGTGTTTAACTGCGTTAAGCTGCTGATTGCAATGATGGCTTATCACATGAGTGTGCTGGTTCAAATCCTGGGAGGCCTGTTTCTGAATCAGAACCCAGATAATGCACCTGGAAAGGCAGCAGATGCTAGTTCAAGCATTGAGCCACTGCTGCCCTAATAGAAGACTCAGATGGAGTTTAAGGTTCCTGACTTCAGCCTCACAGAGCCCTGGCTGTTGCAACCGTTTGGTGAATGATTCGGATAATATCTCTTTCTCTTGCTTGCTTTCTTATTCTTGCTCTCTCCACCCCTCTATGTTGCTCTGCCTCTCAAAGAAATAAAAATATTTTTTAAAAACAGTGTGAGCTAATAGTCATAAGCTGGCAGTGTGATGATGGTGGTGGTGGAATTGTCACATCACAGGTATAGACAGGAGTATTTGTTTTCAGATTCAGGTGTGAATTTCAGTGTTAGTGAACTATAATCAGAGAATGTGCATTTGATTACCCTCAGAGTAGACTGGTTGGCTCACCAAGTTAGAAGCCTCCAAATAGCACGACTCCTTCTGGCTTAATAGCTGGGCAGACCTGGAGAGAAGAAGGTCCCTCACCAGCTGCTCCAACCCATTGTCCTGTCAGGAAACATGCACCATTATGTCTTCTCTCCATCCTCCTCCACTCTGCTCTCTGGCTGGAGTGGCTGATCATAGGGACTGCATCAAAAACATCCTTGCCATGCAGTGTTGAGACGGGCTGTCAGTGGAGAGCAAGCCAGAATTCAGCAGGCAAGAGGAGGGGTGTCAGAGTTCTTATGTCCTCAGGTCCTGCCCTACAGATCCTCTTGGACTGGCATTATCTGAGCCATTCCAGGTGGTCTTGCCCTCAGAATGTGTCCCTTCCTAGTTACTTTTGCCATGTCCTGAAGTTACTCCTCCAGGTCCAGGGATGGTAATAGACCACCTCCAGGCCACCACATTGTCTCTTATGCCTCTTCTTCTCTCTACCCTGTACTTGTATAGAACACGCCAAGCACCTCACGTTGCTTTCATCTTAGTGTATGACTCATTTCTTCCTGGAACCCACTGTTTGAATAGTTGAAACCTGTGTTCATTCTCCTAGCAAATACGCTCTGAGTACCTGCTACCCGGAGACCATGTAGAAGAGAACATGGATTTTATCCTCTATGATGGAGAATTCCTATTGGTTTCTGAGAAGGACATTGTTGTGACCAAGGTAACATTTAGGGAGGAGTTAGGGGGCCATGGTGCATAGTGGTTGGAGTGCAAGGAAATTACAGACAGGAAGCATCAACTACCAATCCAGGCAAGGGACAAAAACGATGGAGAATTATGATGAAGAAAAAAGCAGAGGTAACTGTGAGGGTTTTTGGTTGTTGTTGTTGTTTGGTTGGTTGGTTTTTTAGCATTATTGAAACTGGTTTTAGAAAAAAAAAAAAAAGAGGAACTAAAGATTGGATTTGTTTGTGATGAGATGGTGGAACAACCTGGTAGAAATGTCTGGTATGCTGTGGTGCTCCATATCAAGCTGGCATTTGGACAATGACACCCCAATTTGCTGGTTAAAGTTCTGGAAACTCTGCTTCTGATTCAGCTTCCTGCTAATGTTTCTGGGAAGGCAGTGGAATATAGCCCAAGTGTTTGGTCCAGCCCAAGTGTTTGGAGTTCCTTGCTCCTGGCTTCAGCCTGACCCTGTCTGTTATGGCCTTGGGACATGAACCAGTGAATGGAAGATTCCTCTTTCTGTGTTGTTCTGACTTTCAAATGCACAAATAAATAATTTTAAAAGAAAATATAGCCCAGTGCTAGAACCTAATGGCTAAAGTCCTCACCTTGCATGCTCCAGGATCCCATATGGGCGCTGGTTCTAATCCTGGCAGCCCCATTTCCCATCCACTTCCCTGTTTGTGGTCTGGGAGAGTCCCAAGCCTTGAAAACCTGCATCAACGTGGGAGAACTGGAGGAAGTTCCTGGCTCCTGGCTTTGGATTGACACAGCTCTGGCCATTGTGACCACGTGGGGAGCAAGTCAGCAGCCGGAAGATCTTCCTCCCTATCTCTCCTCCTCTCTGTCTCTTCTCATCTCTATATATCTGACTTTCCAATAAAAAATAAATAAATATTTTTTAAAAAGAAAATAAAAGTGGAAGGGAGTGAGTTCATTTGAGAAAGTGAGTTGCTGAAAGGTAGAAAATGAACTGAATTAACGGACAGGAAGAAGCTTCACAGTGGAATCAGCTCATATGCCTGTTTCTCTAGGAGACATTTTTCTATGTTCCCAAATTAACTCTCTCTCTTTCCTTTATGTGTTGGGCATTGTTTTAGGAATATTGTCCTCTGACTCTGCAGTTGACTTCCATTCCTGCCATTCCTGTTTCCCCACTCAGCCTACAGTTCCTCATGAACAGATCTGCATCCTTTTTGTCTTTGTAGGATTCCCCAGATCAAATTCAAAGGGTGCTAAAAGGAAGGGAGGGAGTCAAGGAGGTGAGGAATTAATTATGGAGTTGGAAGTGAACTAAAATTGCACACTGTCATGTAGACAAGGAGAGTAGAGTCTAGAGAAGAAAAGAGAAGAATAACTAATAACCAATGTCAACTAAGTCTAGGAAAATGGTGCCCAAGAAGCAGCCATGCACTGGGCCATCAGAGACTAAATGACCTTGAGGAGGTAAACATGGTAAGAATGATAATGGCAGAGGAAGATGCATGTGTGGCTGCTCACTCCCATCAGGTTTCAGCCCTTCGTTGCAGTCATCAGAGCGTCCTCTATAACACGGTAGAGGAGCTTGTATTGCTGCTGCCAAGACACAGTCAGTATACATCACCTACACTCCCTGGTGGTGTGGTGTAGGTGTATGTCTCCCTGACTATAATGATTTTGTGTTTTTAAGAGATAATCATGAAACTAGTGGTAAACAGTTCCTTTAGCACCCTTACTCCCAACAATATGAACCATGCTGTGCAGCCAAAGCATGCTGCACGTGCTTCACAGATTATGTCAGTTGCCTGAGACAGTGACATATCCAGGACCAGCCCTATGAAAACATGCTGTCTGCTAAGGGAGCAGCTCAGCCATGCTGGACAGGAGGGCTGCTGCCTCCCAGGAGAACCAGGATCTGGCTTCTCAAACCATGGTGATGGAGCAACAAGATTGGACCCTCTTTAGAAATGCAAGTCCAGATGCATATTGAGTACATGGTTGAATTGCTTGCAGTCCATGTGGGAGTGCTTGGGTTCCAGGCCTACGTGTGCTCCCGACTGCAGTAGTCTGCTAATGGTCATCTGGGAGACAGTAGATGATGGCTGACACACTTAGATCCCTTGCGCCCATTTCGGAGACTCAGATTGAGTTTCTGCATACTGACTTCAGCTTGGCCCAGTCCTGGCTGTTATAGACATTTGGTGAATGAATCAACAGACAGAAGAAATCTCTTTCTGGGAAGCTGCCTCTTATTAAGACCCCAAGATACCCAGGTGCACATCACCTTGAAAGTTCCTGTAGAGTCTGACCATGCTTACAGTACTAATGTCACCTGAACAGCATTTCCTGTAGTCCAGAAATTATTGAGACTATGTTGCATGAATGTATTTGTTTAGTATTCACAGTAACTTTATGAGGCTGGGGCTGTGATTATCCTCCCTTTGCAATGAGATCCAACGGCAGGGATGCATGACTGGAGTTGGGGTTCATGTGTTCCCTACACTTTAAGCACTGTCAGGCTTTTCCTCTCCTCAGCAACTGGTAGAGTGCTTCTTAGGTTCTCCTGAGGTTCCCTGATGAGGAATTGCAGAGCTGTATGTGGTGCCCCAAGAAGATAATCTTGACTCCTGGGGAGGAACCACTCTAAAAGTGTTTTCTTAGAGGAGACACATGAAAGCGAAAAGCCACATTCTAGTATTCTAGACCCCCTCCTGAGAGAGGCTAGTGTTTTACCTGCATCTGTTAGAATCTGTGTCCCAAGTCCAAGTTCCAGGAGCAGTAGGGACTTCAGTGGATAAATGTCTCTGGTTTCCAAATTAGGCATGAGATGGAGGCTTTTGGGAGAGTCGTGGCCAGTCCCAAGAAGACGATATTTAGCAGTCAGGCCAAAATTCAGGAATGCCAGTCCCATGCCTTCAGATGCCAGCATGGCTTCTGCCATTTCACATGGGCGGCTAGAAAAACAGGCAGAACCTCGGAGCCTTTCCTAGACTGTGTTTAGAAACATCTGAGCTCATCTGGGAGTTCCCATTTTCCTGCCAGATGCTGTCAGTGTGTGTTAGTGCTATAGATACACAGTTTTGGGCCAGAAATCCAAGAGAAGAGGTTTTGGCTGGCATGGGAAGCGAGGGGTGACATTTAGCCCTGTAAACAAAGCTCACTTGGATCTGAACCCCCTGCTCCACGCGACACTGTGTGACCATGAGCTGACCTTGTCACCTTCTCTGGACTCACTTTCCCATATTTAAACTGTGCTTAAGAATGAGACCTGCTTTACAAGGCTCTGATAAGGAGAAAAATAGACTGCTTTGAGAAAAGTATTGAAAGCCGCAGGTGGCACACATGATGTTAGTAGGTGTTCCTAAAATGACAGGGGTTTCGGCATTTATGAGCAATCCTTCAACCATTGGTTGAATCTTCCCAGTGCACTTTCCCAAGTGTCAATGGAAACTCATTCCCCGTTAAAGTGCTGCACTCTACCTGAAGGTAGGAGTATGTTATTCTGGGCAGCTTCTGTCTGTGCTGAGCCTGTCTTCCCTAAATACTTCCTGAGAGGTTGCAGTTCCATTCCTGTGGTCATACAGAAATCACCTAACTCTTCTTCCTCAAAATAGCAGCTTAAATCAGGTGAAATCGTGGACTATGTTCCTCACTGTAATCTCCCTCCCATCCCACAAGTCTCATCCTTCCTGCCAAAGCTGTGATGGCCATGATGTTGCACTGTGTGTTTACAAATGTGACTTAGCATCTTGTTCATTGAGTCCCTGCTGTGTGTCTGAGAGCCAAAGATGAGAAGAAAACCAAGGAGCTTGTGGTTGGGCAAGGACTGGCATTCTAAGCAAGAAGAGTCTGCACTGAGACATAGGGGTGTGAGGCTGAAATTTCAGGCTAGGTGTACTGTGCAGGTGCTAGGTGTCAACTGGCAGTTATATGAAAGCAAACTGAATGAAGAGGCAGCTCTGCCTGTCTAGGGAGTCAGTAGAGGACTTTCGAAAGTGACACATTGTGCTGTGAGCTTTAGTGACCGCTTCTGAACCACAGTCTGGAGCAGACCAGTTTGCTGAACAGCAGATGCCAAGAGGATGCAGAGGGAAAATGAGTCATGAACCTAAATGTCTGAAATATATACAAAAGGACTAACAGTGGTTGTCTCAAATGGGTAGGATGAATGATTGCATTTTGTTCTCTGTGTTTTCTAATTTCTGTTTAATTAGCGCTTTCTATTTCACTCTATAATTAGTGTGTATTATTTATGTAGTAAAAATCATTTATTCATGTGTAAAGATATTTTAGAATCCAACCAACAGTACTGGGTAGCTGACGGGAGGGAGGAGTTGAAGAAATCCATATTCTGGCCTGAGTACCCACATATGAGGGAGGGGGAACATGAGGCCTGGAGCACTGTGTAGTAGGTGGTTGGCACCATTGGCCACTGAAAGGAAGTCCACCAACTGCCCTGACTGCCATCTGGCCACATCACAGCCTGCCCAGCAGCTTCTGTCCTGCCCCACAGTCCCTGAAGTCCAGCTGTTCCTTCTCTACCTCTCCGTAAGCAGACCCCCATTGCAGCAAAGTCCACATGACCCAATAGAGCAAGATGATGAGTGTTGCTACTGCTTCAGCAAATACTCACAGAGCGCCTGCCAAATGCTCAGAGCTCAGCCAGGCTCCGGGAAGATGAGGGAGAGAAGAACACTCAAGATCCCCATCTTCACAAGTCTCAGCCAAAAGGGCCAGGCAGTGGATGCATTTTAGACAGGTCTTTCAAACGGAAAGGAATGCTCCAAGAGAAAGGAAGTAGTTCTGAGAAGACAAAACAAAGGGCATTTCTCTGGTTTGGGAACGTGGGGAAGGGTCCCTAAAGAAGTATTATCTGGGTGGAGAGCTAAAGGGTACACTGGAGGCAGGTAGGAATTGTCTTCCAGGTAGAGGGACACACGTGTGACAGCACCATAGAGGGAAGAAATAAGATGCACATGACTCAGCAGTGAGCAGGCACTGCATCGTTAGGGGTCATGTCACTGTGCGAACATCACAATGCACGCTTTGTACTTTGTGTGCACTTTGGCAGGCCTAGTAACCCAAGGTGGCTTCTTGGTGCAGTCAGGAGATGCTGAAATGTAAGATACGCAAGGCTCTAGTTGGCCAGTATAGCATACTGTTTTACAATGAGTGGTTTCTTGTGACAGTAGGAGTATGCACTAAGGCAAAAATAAAAATATAGCTAGCACAATAATAAATGTCGAAAGTAGTAAGTTTGCTGGGATAGGGAAATTGTATAGTATATACATGTATTGAAGCATCACACAGCACCCCCAGAAATATGTGTGACTTTTTGTGTGGCAGTTAAAAACAAAATACAATTTGGTTGACGCATAAACCAGAAGCAGTCATTTGTTGCCACAATCAGGAATTCTGTTCTGTACATAACTATTTATGCTTATATGTGGCTGGCAGTGTTTGGACCCTCCTCACCATGCCCATGGTAGCAGTGCCTTTGTAAAGTCAGGGCTGTGAACTCACCAGGCAGAAGGCATTTTTCCATTCCATTGTAATCTCATGGAGCCACCATAAAGACATGTGACTGGTGCTGACTAAAATACCATGCAGCATGGGACATGCAGCATGGTACCTTAGCCAAGTCTCTAATGGAAGAGCTGCGTGACTGGATTGTACAGAGAGGGACTATAAACAGGCACATAGAGTATAGAACCGGGAATGGCACAGGATGCACTGTGGTCGTGACCCCCAAGAGCAAGTGACATCATTACCCGTTAGCAGTAGACCTGGAGGCTAGGAGAATGTGTTGGTTATGTCCTTATCTGCCCCACTTGCTGTTTTCTCTCCCTTTGGGGACCCTGGTGACCTGGCTTGCTGGTTTGTGGGATTTTCCTCCACTCTCTCCTGAGTCGCACTAGAGACCCTGCTTCCCTTGATGAGTCTCCCCCATTGCCCTCAGTGCCATGGGAGCTCCCCAGCTGAGAGTTCCCATGCTGCTTCCCACAACTGTGGGTCCTCACCCCCCTCTCCTTGCCAGTCATCCAGAGCCAGGACAGGGGCAGGAGCCCGCTGAGCTGCAGAGAAATGAGAGAGGGCGGGAGGGAAGAAAAGGAAGGGAAAGGGAGGGAGGGAGGGAGGGAGAAAGAGAGAGAGGTTTCCCAGAAACCTCTAGAAGTTACTTTGCAGTTCCATTTTCTCCATGGTTTTGCATACTTTAACACTAATGTGTGTACAACTTGCTAATTAATGGACTCATTTGGAGCTGAAAACATCTTGTTCTAATGGGAGGCTGCAAAGCACTCTTGCTAATTCACAGGTAAAATTATTCCAACTTTTTTTTTTAGTTTCTTTTTCTCCCCAACTTGGCTTAACTGCTGAGGAGAATTCTCCTAACCACCCCTCCAGAATACAGAGCATCAGGGAACAGGGGACCCAACAGCTATTTGCCCAGTGACAAGTGTACAGAGAATGCCAGGATGAGGCTTCCTTCACTCAGAAGGTGGAAGGATGGTGTGGCTGTGCTGAGGGATACTGGGGGTTAGCTCCATTGGGGAGACCCTAGCAGTTACATGTGTGGTGTGGTGTGGTGGGTGACCCATGAGATGGTTTTCCACACAGCCAGCAAGAAGGGAAGATAAGGCCACTTGCTCTCTGCCTCCTAGCATGTGGTGACTTGGTGCACTAAACAGTAGACAGGACTGCTTGCAGCTGGATGGAATCTGGGGCTGCCTTGCCAGGAACAATCTCCCTGCTATTTTCAAGTGGAGACCTGCCACATCTCCTTCCAGGGAGTCTGTCTTGATGCATTATTTATGGTCAGGCTGAACTTATAAATCAGGGACTCCTTCTCCCTATTAGACAGCTGTTCAGCTCTGTGTCCACTGGAGCTCACCACCACCAAGAACCATGTGTTCCCTGGGCTTCTCAGCTACTCTTTCCCTCCTCCCTCCCCCTGGAAGGATCTAGGTGCATTTTAAACTTTTTAAAATATAGATACATTATTATTATTATCATCATTTTATGATACAGTTCCATAAGCCCTGGGATTTCCCTTATCCCCACCCCAAACTTCCTTCCCCACCCATTGAGTTCCTCAATTTTATTACTATAGTATAGTTCTTCATAAATAGTCATATGTCTATCATTGTGGACATGGATGGATAGTCTCCATTACACAATTACTATACATCCCTTTAAATGAAAAGACACAATACAAAATCAACAACAGGAAGAAAAAATAGAAATTTACAATGCCATGAAGTTAAATAATATGCTACTGGATATGATAGTTTTCATTACACAGTTACTGTACATCCCCTTAAATGAAAAGCCACAAAATAAAATCATCAACAAAAAGAGTAAATGTAATAATATATGTGTAAGAAATAGCACTTTAATAATTTTTAAACATGCTTCAAAAAAGTTTGTAGACAGTGGAATTAAAGAAAAGTTTATTTTGGTACAAAAATGTTTGAAATCCATGCATAGTTTTTTTATATAATTCATGTTTCCATGAGTTATTTGAAGACCCTTTATTGGAGTAATTTTTTTTAAAAGAGTTTGCAACATAATAAATTTCTAATTTCATTTTTCTACAACCTTTTTTCAAGTCCCCTCACATTCATATGGCTGCTTAAGCATCTCTCATTAATTTCCGGGACATTTTTTTTTCATTTTCCCAAACTGAAACTCTGGATCCATTGGGCAAAAAGTCCATTTTCCTGGGGCTTTAGTGTCCTTAAACATGGGCCCTGAGAGTATGGGCTGGTAGACGCATACCATAGAGAATAATCTGGTCATGCAATCCAAAGCTATTCTACAGCTTTGTCACCAAGCTCTCACCACCCTGGTGTGTCTTATCTGTGGGCCACTTTTAGCATAGAAAGCGCTTTGCAGTCAGGCTGATGATGTATTTTAGCAGATGGGCCAGCGAGGGCTGCAGATGGGCCAGCAATGGGCCAGTGAGGGCTGGTAATCTAACCTTGAGTACTGAACAAATCCCTTGTGTTAGTCAGTTCTTTATTGCTACAACAAAATGCCCAAGAAGCTTTATAAACAGAAAGGGGTTGTTTTAGTTCATGGTTTTTGAGGCTCACAGTCTAACACTGGTGATCAAATTGGTTGGATATTTGGTATCTGTGTTTTTGCTAGTAGAGTCTCCAGGTGGCACAGAGTACCTGCAGTAAGAGACAGTGTCTATGTCTTTCCTTTTGAAGCTACCAGGATTGGCTCTCAGGACTTACCCTACAGACCTAATCTAATCTAGTCACTTGCTAGAGCCTCCTCTTCAAGATACCATCGTCAGATTAAGTGTCTTCTCTCTTTGAGCATAAGATTTGGGGGTGTCAAGCTTTTGATACATGGGCTTCTCTGGGTCCAGACCACAGCATCCCCGCATGGCTTTCACTCATCAACTTGAGTTCTGTCTTTATGGAGACACTGCTCTGGCACAAAATGATGTTAGGTCATCTATAAAGTGAGATAGTAGATTTGATGGTTATTCCTGAAAGCAACATGTTTTTCCTTCAGAAGTGCAGGATCTGCCAGTCCTTTTGCATGGATGTGCCTCCAGCTCAGGTTTTGGAGGAAAATAACCTCATTTCAGAAACCCAACTCTATCACTCACTGATGTGTGACTTGGGGTCTCAGTTTGTTATATCAAAACTGGGGTTGTACCAAAATCTCCTTGTACCCTAAGGAGGATATGTGAGGTCATGTCCATCTTATTAGTCCATTGGCATCTGCAAAAGCCCTGGACTCTGTGCAAACTGATGTTCTCACTGTTGTTTCTGCAGGTCTCCAGGTGGTCCTGAACTCTATCATCAAGGCCATGGTCCCCTTGCTGCACATTGCCCTGCTAGTATTGTTTGTCATCATCATCTATGCCATTATCGGCCTAGAGCTCTTCATGGGGAAGATGCACAAGACGTGTTACAACCAGGAGGGCATAGCAGGTAAGAGGAGGGTGCCTGGCTGGATGGCAGGTGCTCAGGTCTACAGTGTTCTCATATCTTGTTTCAATGTGCTGCTGTCACCCTAGTAACCATGACCAGCAAGGACCCTTCTTCAGAGGACCATGTTTCCTTCCGTGATTCAGTGGGAGGCAATTGTAGGTACTTTTCTCTCTTGGTTGCAATATTTACTGTAAGTCTCTGTTAAAATAGCCAAGTGCTAACCTAGTTCAGAATCATTAAACACTATTAGAATGAGCTCCGTAACAGGAGAAACTTTTGAAGAATGAAGAGCCTATCTGTTGTCAGCCTCTCACTGTCTAAGCCACATCTTGGATCTCCTAAGCATCAGAACCAGCTGGCGTCTGCGTGCCTCTGCAACCACAGTTCAGGATGGCTTATTGCCAAAGCCCCTTCAGGAGACAGTACTGCCCCTCTCTCCTTCTGCCTTGGAGACCCAACACCTGGAATGTTCCATGAGTGTCCAAGAGCTCCCAAGCAGCTGGTCAACTAGCCACACGGAATATGCTCTCTCATCATGACACTGAGGCCTTTCTGTCCTCCCAGGGCCCATCCCGGATCTTCTTCAATCGGTATTTCTTCTCTGCAGGCAGAAAACCCCAGGCCCTCCTCCTGAGGTTGAGGAGGAGGGCAGGTATGGAGTTGTTCCCTTGCTAACAACCCAACTTCTTTTTCTCATGGCCAAAATTTTGCACATTGTCATGACTGCTCAGTCCTTTCTTTTTTGAAACCTCTCTCTTCATGTTCCTCTCCTAACGCAACACATTTAACAGTAATACAAGCTCATTAAGTGCATCCCTAAGTAGCACTGGAGTGTGGGCTCATGGGATATGCTACAAACTCCTGTCTTAAGTAAGTAACATCTCAGCTTGACCTTAACAGAAATTGACAAGGCTTTTAAACAGACATGTAAAGCAGTTTAGCATTCCTGGACCCACAAGGTTTAGCAATCTTCAACATAGAATTGTTTTTCCAGCAGCAGGTTCTATCTTAGTTTGTGGCGTTGGGAGTGAGGCAGCATCTGCTTAGAGCATTGAGGGGTTCTTCATCTCATACTCTCTCTGCATAACTTCTTTTCCCATTCATCCCAGGCATTAAATTGGATTTGATACCTCTTGCTTTGGGGAATAAGAGCATGAACCCCTATTGAACAAGGAGTGAGATAGATTGTTTACCATGAAAGCCCAAAATGATACTATGGGTAATCCAGCGTGACTGGGTGGATGGCCTTGGCATCTGCCAGGTGTCTGGGTTCTTGCCATAGTTAAAAAAATAATAAAAGAAAAGGAAATGAAAGGGGAAAAAACACAAACCTGTAAACTGTGGTCCCTGGATCACACATTCATTTTTACTGTTTTGAGAGAGAATATAAGAGCAGAATGAATATATTTATATTAATCATATAGAGTTTTGAAAGTTTATTCCAAGACCTCCTTAAATGTAGATTGTCTAAAGTGTTTGCAGGTTGAAGAAATAATTGGACTCAAATGCACCAGAGATGGGGATTCCCCATTAATATACCAAGGCATGATGGTGGAACAGCTTTCACCAAGAAAATGGGAACAGGTGAAGTGGTGACATTGTGTGCTGGAGCCAAACGTGGCAACTCCATCATACACTCAGATGTGTGTGCACCAAGAATTCAATGATAGCTGCCCCTGAAACTCAGCTGATTTCTCTTCCACTTAGGGAATCGTAAAAGTACAAGGGCACCTAGAAAATTTGTGGAAAAGTAAAATTAAAAGGAGAGCTTTCAGTCACAAAATGGATTTTCCAAGAATGGTTTGACGTCGTGTACCTCAACCTTTTCCCACCAAAATTAACTTGTTTTTGATTCCTTTTTGAAAGACAACCTGGTGAACCTTATGAAGTATCCTCAATGTCTGCTACTGGCACAACATTCTTTGGTAGCAACTCTGAATGTTGGTTGGAAGTCACTGGACTTTGTAAATAGGGTCTCAAGCCTTGAAAAACAAAGTCATGGCTACAAGCAGTGAATCCAGCAGACATACATCCCCCAGCATGGGAACCATTAATGACCTCCTCAACTCTTGGGAGAAAGACAAAGTTTGAGCTTACCAGTCAGAGTTGTCAATTTGTCTTCATTTTGCACGTTCAGAAGAGAAACAGCCTCCCATTATGGAATGACCATCATCCAAGAGAGAGCCAGGGTATCGGAGGACAGCAAGAAGAGTGCTCCAAAGAAGGTAACATGCCATCTCCGCCAGGAAGGTGATGTCACTCTGGTGTATGGAACCAGGATCCCTGCTGGGAAAGGGGCCCAGGACACTTAGCTGCAGATTGCATGCTCCAGCATTGCCTAATCAAAAGCTCACTCACCTCCTTGTCCTAGGACCTACCATCTGAAGATGACCCAGAGATGTACTCCATCACTTCCCACAGGGCGTGCACTGACCTGCCCTGATGAGCAAAGAAAAGCATACAAGACCTTTGGACATGTAACATGTGCCACAGGATAGAAGACTAAAACCCTGCGGTCTTGGAAACCAGTTCTTGTGTGTTGGGAGCTTTGTGTAACCTTCGGAATATTTGGTTGATTGAATTAGATCTTCTGATCTGGATAGAGTGAGCATAGTTTCCAAATTTTTAGATCAGGTGGAAGTTCTCTGTGAGTCCTTGTTATATAATCCTTTAATGGAATTTATATCAGATTCTTTTTTTTTTTACATTTGGATATGATTTCACAGATTGTGCCTGTCATGCACCACAGCCTTCAGAATATGGTAGATTTTGGGCCATGTCTCCTGTACAGTTAATATACAATCACTGTGGAGCCAACTGGGGCTGTCGCTTTGCTGCAGGTTGCCCTTGCAGTGGGCAGTCCCCAGTGAAGATTCCCTCAGAAGAGGAGGGGTTTTCTCCCTAATGCCTGGGGCATCTGTGAGACACATTCTTGATTCCTCAACAAATATATCCCCATATGCCGGTCCTTTTGGTTTCTGCCTGTCCCATCTGTTTGACAGCGCTGTGTGCCAGGTCACTCTGAATAGCTCTCCCAAGCACAGTCATTACCACTTGGATGGACAAAGAATTGGTTGGTGAAGCCTAGGGAAGAAGTCACTTCCTTTCTATTCACTCCTTAAAGTTGAAACTCAAAAAAAAGAACTGATGTTGTGTTTGGCTTATTTCACCAAAATTTGTATTTGGATTCTCCAGAATGGTGCCCACCGTGTTCATTTCTGTTTCAAAATGCAGAATTGGTGTTGCTTTGATTCCTTCTCCAAACTCAGGTTCCAGCTTCCTTCCTGACACTTCGTGACTCCACAAAAGAAAACCATCACATTTTTATCTTGAAGCTCATTTCCCCCTCACCCTGGAGTACATGTTGCCGGGATCTGCCCGTTTGTGTGTGTGAATGTTTTCCAAGTGTTCCATTTGTGCTTTTTATAGATACCTATTTTTACCAGCTCATCACTGCTTCTTAATTGTTCTCCAATCTTTTTTTATTGTTGTTCAAGACAGATTTAAAATAGCAGAACCACACTTGAGCCTGTAGATAATCTCTCTGAATCACAGTCCATTCTCTTTTATTAATAAGATCACTTCCCCTGATATCATTTTCTCTTTAACACATGTTTGTGGAATCCACCACTGTGTTTTCTTTCCTTGAGGACACTGGGCAGCCTTCCCCTTATTTTTGCTGTTGTAGGAACTAAGAGTGCAGTTGATACAGACAGAGTAGCAGTCACAATGTGAAGATGTGCAGTTCTTTATTCCACTCAGGAGCAAAACATGAGGGGGAAAAAGCCAGTTTCCCCTTTGTTGTCTTCATCCTTTTCTTTATCCCTTCTCTCATGTCACTCAGTCACTTTCATCACAGCAACTGGGCATATCAGTCTAGAAAGCTATTTCTAGATTGAGTGAGAAATGATCTTTTTTTGGCATTTAGACTCTCCATTCGCAAATTTTAAAGTACTTATTTTCTGCTTTTTAATGTATCCTTTAAGCTTCAGCTTCACCTTTTAGTTTTTATTTAATCCTTGCTTCCAAATTTTAGAGATTTCACAACTTCAAAAATCATCACAAATTTTTGGATAGAGGGTGGGTTAATACAGCTATAATAACAGAATCCTGTTTTGGAGCCAGGTCCTGGAATGAGAAAATGGTGTACACACTGTCATTCTCTGAAATACAACAAGGACCAGTAATGGACTTTGATTTTATTCAAGAAACAAAAGACAGCTTGAAGCAGCAGGGTAGGAAAAGACGGACACACAACTTTATAGGACCAGCCATAAGGCCAGGATGAGGTTTATTCATAAGAGCTCAACGCTAGAAGTAAGCCCAATGCCTTTCCACTGGCAAATGGCAAAACACACCATGGCTACACTGCTGGATCATGCAAGGAACAGATTCTGCTGACAGATGCAACAACACTGAAGGGCCCAGTACGATTAGGTGAAGCAGGAGATGGCAGAAGCAGAACGCCACATGATGTGTGATTTCATACAAATGACTGTATAAAATGTCTGGAAAAGGCGGAGTTATGGATAGAGAATGCAGATCAGATTGCCAGGAGCTGGGACCAGAAGTAAGGACTGACTGCGGACAGATACTCAATTTTAGGGGATGGATGAAAGTGTTTTTAAATGGAATGTGGTGATGACTGCACAACTCAAATTTATGAAGAAAACTCATATTGATGAATTTCTAAGGCATGCCAATTATATTTCAATGAAGTGGTCAAAGAAAGTGAGAAAAAGAGAGCGTGGCAGAAGAGGAAGAAAAGAAGCCACCACCACTGCCCCATATAATTTTGGCCGCAGATCTCACTCTGTTCTTTAACAACTGTGTCATCCTTAAAGATTAATATTTCTCTTCCCGTCTTCCCCTTGGAAGTGAGTAGTCTCAAATTAAAAGCCAGAATCAGAGAATAGCCAATTGACCAATAGATGTCCAGTGCACAGCCAGTGTCCATCAGGCAAATGTCTGAAACTTGTGCTTGCTTTGTTCCATCTGAAACAAGAAAAGATCCTGGGTGAACGACTATCTCTAAATGAAGACCGATGAACAAACATGTTTCTGTTTGTCAGAACTGACGTCTCTTCTGTTTGCCGTTGTCATCATTCTCAATGAATACAAGACCGTGACCTTAATTTCACAAACTTCTGTGAACTCCATACCTGTTACAGATGAAGCCAAAACTTCCCCAGTATTTTACCATGATTGAGTTCTTATAGCAGTGAAGTATTATTTAAAGTTTCCAACCATTCCCTTGGCACTAGTAATCCACATCTCACCTTGTTCAGTTGCTTGTCACCATTTCCCACAGGTGGAATCAACTCAAATGTCCCCTGACTCTTCAGGACAACGTATTCTACCATTTCCTGAAAGATCCCCACCTATATCTCAGAAATCATCTCCTTCTCTTCTACTGACACTCTGTCTTGGGGAGAGATTGGGAAAGGATTGTTGTTGTTGTTGTTGTTAAAAGGCATTGACATTGGAGAGTAAAGGATAGCACTGCACAGCTCTGCCTGCTGCACATGAAATACAGCCAGGAGTGTGGATAGCCACAAATTGTAATAAGGACTGCTGTATTGAGGTTTCTCCTCTATAGAGTTATTTCCCTAATTCTTCATCGGTACAAGGCTCCACTAAGTTGTGGTACTGCATAATATGGTTTGTGATAGAATGAGTCTCTATGGAGTCAGGAGGCATTATTGGATGGGAACAGTTGACTAATTAACTGTGTGATGGAGTCTTCAAGTCAGCACTAGTCTGGCCCTCATCTTTGAATACTCTGATGACCCAACAGAAATGTATATGGTTATGTTACCACCAAAAAGGAAAGAAAATGTGGATTTTGTCATTTTCCAGGACAACTTTTATTTGAGGTGGTTGCATCATTATAATTTCTCAAGTGAGTATTTGACTGTGATACTGACATGTTGTAATAGGATGGGCATTAGTCCTACTATCTTTGAAATCAATGTCTGAAATAAAAATACAGTTTTATAACAACTCTTTGGAGTCATCCTTCTAAATCAGTAACAACACCTGAAGTGAATGCCCAAGTTCCTGGTGCTCTTCAGTTCCTAGATGGAGGAACTAATAAAAGCCTGTCTGGATTATGGTTGCTAGGTCCACCTTAGTCACCTCATCAGCCTTTTCCTTTCACATTTCTCCCTAACTTTGTGTTCTTTCTCTGCCCTTCTCCCCATCCCTTCTATTCCCTCGTTCTCTTTTCCCTTGGCCATTGGAGATGTCCCAGCAGAAGATGATCCTTCCCCTTGTGCTTTGGAGACGGGCCATGGGCGACAGTGCCAGAACGGCACAGTGTGCAAGCCAGGGTGGGACGGACCCAAGCACGGCATCACCAACTTTGACAATTTTGCTTTCGCCATGTTGACGGTGTTCCAGTGTATCACCATGGAGGGCTGGACTGACGTGCTGTACTGGGTATGTAGCTTGAGATGCTCAATACAGGGCAAGGAGTGCATACCTGTCCTGACACCTCCCTTTCCCTGTCCCCATGATTTTGAAGTCACCTATACATTGTGATTTAATGGTTGATGAGTGTCTCATTTCTTCCAGGTTGTGCCTAAGAAACAAAGCATGAACCTTTCACTCTAATGAGTCCTCTTTCCCTGCCCACCAGCCTTAGAAAAATGTCATGTTTCAGTTGGACAAACCATAGTGCAAAAAACATGAATACACAGTCAGTATTCAATGAATGAGTTGACCAAAACTGTCACAGAGTTCTATTCAAGTCTTCTTCCATTATGCCTCCTTCCCAATAAGATAGAACCAGAGAAGACAAGTAAAAATCCTTAGGGATAACAGGAAATGCTAGGCCTGGTCATCTAAAAAAAAATGCTGAATTGTGTAGCATTATTTAGGCAGGTTGTTGCACTTTTATTACTCACTCTTAATTTTCCCTTAACTTCTACTGTTAGCAAAACAATCTGCTGGTTATGTGAAGTGTATTTAGAAATATTACTTCCTGCTTGCCAGCCAATCAATAGTCTCTCTCCCTGTACTGTAAAGATGCCTTTGTATTATCCATCAGCCAGCAGGACTTTGCCAACCTTTGAGCTACTGAAGTGCCAGATCCATAGACAGTCTATTCCATAAGCAAATACACACTCCATATTTGAGCTGTCTCCAGTCTGGCAGAAGCAAGTCTATTATTTGTAAAACCTCCAGAAAATACATTCTTTGTAGTGTCTCCTGCTTCAGCCTGAGAAATCAGTGGCCAGAATCCAGTGTTGTTCTCCAGAAGGAGAGTGAATGAAGCTTGTTGCCAATCTTGAAAATGCCATCTCTCTCAGAGTTTTGCAAATAGTCAAATTTATTTGGCCATCATGCAAACAATCCAAGAGCTTGCTTAGGGAGAAGTGTCTACAAATGAAATCAGAAAAGAGTAAGATGGAAGAGAATGCCTTCCCATGGAGCAGAGCTGCCAGATAGAAGGGAGTCAACGCCAAGAGAGGTGTCGACTTCTTTCTGAGTTGGAAGGAAGAGTTTTGTAGCAGTGTAGAAGATGTGATGTTATCTTCTACATTTTCTCATAAGCATCATGTCTTGTTGATTCAGAATTGCCTTTTTTACAATGTCACGTTAGCGTTGACATGACAAAACTCAGTGTTGCATGTTATTCGTTCCTTTGTTTATGATGACTTCAACCTAAAAAAACCTAGATTGAATTTTCATCTTTGCGTGCAAGAGGTGTTCCTGGGATCTCAGGAGTCAGGCATTAATGAAATCCAGTTTAGTCTATGAAGCTCAGCTTAGGAGAGCAGATGAAATTCTAAACTGAATAAGTCTGGTGTGACTAGAGCTCGTGCTATGACAATGTTGATGCATTTTGATGCTTTCAGAAAACAAAGATCAGATCAGCTGCTCCTCAAACTATAACAAATTATTGGAGAACATTTTTCAGATGCATGTTCCATAAGGACTTGATTTGAATAATCTGTAGACATAGAGAGTTGACTCACTATACTTGAGTACATTTTATTTTATTTAACATAGCAGATCAGAGTCCCAAATGGCTCTAACTGGTGTTTCTGCCTTGGATGATCATGGCCAGCCAAGGACAGAGCCATCATTCTGCAAATAGGCAATCCCTGCTGCTGAGCCAGAGAATGTGTGATTGGATCGGACCATATTTCTACAGCATCAGATTGTGGGCAGGGTGGCACTGGGGGGTAGGTGGGTGGTGGGGAGGGGAGGGGAGAAATAGATAAAATTTACTTTGCTGATGGTCTTGATGTATTTTTGTGATCTTTTTTATAGCACCCTTCCATTCCCCCACAAGTCCTTTGATACCCTGCCAGCCAGATGTGGCCCAAAGAAACACTGTCAAAATGACAGCCAGAGTGGGGAATGGAAAGAAGCACACTACAGCAACTACCAATTTTCAGCAGCTGTGTTGTGCTTTCTCCTCTGGCATGTCTGTGTGTGTGCGCACACACACTCGGGTGTGCAATAGAGCTCAGACTGCACATGATAAAAAAAATTGTTTCAGATGAAGGAACAATCCCAGGCTCAGGGATCGTGCCTCTCTCTGATTTTTCCCAGCATCTTTTCATAGTGGCCAGCAAGTGCGTGTGTATGACATGCACATTTACCATACCTAAGACTGACAATGAGTCCCCTACTTGGTTATTCATGATAGAATCTTCTCCCAGAGAAACCCCTCCCAGCCCAGTGCGCCTGCCTTCAGACCTTTTCTTTAATTGCCTTGACCTTCTTCTGGCTCTTTCTTCTTCCTCCCTCCCTCCCACCCCTCTTTTTCTTTTCTTTTCAGCATTCATCATTCTAGTTTCTAGGCCCATATATCTAGCCACGTCTCTTATATCTTCATGTTTTTCTGCATCCATATTCTGCAAATATGGAACTTTCTAAGTAGAAAGATACCCAGATCTCCCTCCAGATCATCAAATGAGAAGTTCCTAAGTTAGGACCTTAGACTTTGCATTTTGAAAAAGCTCTCCAAATGATTCTGATTCTCAGGCTGGAGTTTGAAACCCCTAGAAGTGTAACCTACTGAATCCACCTGCTGCTGATATTTTGCCACTAGTTTGCACTTATCTAAGTGAAATTTCCACTGAGGCTAGAAAAATGAGAATTTTCCTTTGAATCCTGAAAGCATATCCAGGAGATTTAAGAAAGAGCAGTGATGAGCTTCAAATAACAATGAATGGGTTCATTCTCAAGCACCATACAGTTGAGTTGAAGTTTCTGAGGAAAAAGTAGGTCATTGAAACATAAAGAAAAATTGAATCCATCACTGAATATGTCCTAGGCTAGAAGGGACCAAAGAAGTCACTGTGGCAAGGGGTGGACACCTGCCTTCTATTGTGCACAATAGTGGCTTCCTTTCTCTTTCCCTGTGATAACTATCATTGCATTTTACTGTTAAGATTTGGAAGACTTGATAAGCTAAAAATAATGTTGGTCAAACAGTGCTAGAACATTGCCCTAGCTACAAACGCCATTGGTCATGCATGGAATCGAGACCCTAGTAAGGCGATCCCTTTTTGGCTTGTTTCTGGCATTTGCAGATGACAAAGAAAAAAGGGTGATACTGGTGACTTGGAAATTACATCAAAATTCAAATGTAGGAGTGATTTTCTTTGTAAATGACTTGTTCAGTGGAAGTCTCTCCATTTACTCTCAGAATTTCCAAGCCTCTAAAAGTATCGTGGGGAGAATGTGATTAGATAAAGAGCATTCACGCTCATGGGTGCTGAAAAACCCCAGAGGAAGAATCTAATGATTTGTAACAGTTCTTAGTTGTGTTTCCTCTTCCAGATGGATTTTTAAAATAAACTTTCTAATTGGAAAAGTAGAATGATGGGAGTGGGAATAGAGAGGAGAGAAGAGCTTTCATTCACTGGTCTTTCCCCAATGGCCACAATAGCTAGGGCTGAGCCAAGTTGAAGAGAGGAGCTCCATTCTGATCTGCTGGGGCTACCTTCCAAGGTGCTCTACAGGACGTTAAATCTAAAGCAGAGTAGTCAGGACTCCTGTGTGAATGTCAGGGTGTCAGTGGTGACTTAATCCACTAGACGTAATCCATAGACTCCCCCTCCCCTGCCCCCCGGCAGGTTTCTTTCCTTGCTTTAAACCAAGCATCCCTATCCCTCTGAACATAATTCAAGCCTACTTGTCCCATATAGTTCAATATGACTTCTTAACAATACAAAAATTACTGAATCAAGCTTTTCTGTGAGAACTATCTAGGGTGAGCTTGTAACACTGAGCTTTCTCCCTTCTACTTTGCAACCAGACCACACTTAAGGAGCATAAATAGGAGTCAAATAAATGAACTGTTCTGTGCTGACTTTGTGCCCAGCACTGGAAATAGCCTCATGCTCATGACTACTAAGTTGGGTCTGGAACACCAGAGATGGTGATGTGTGAGGATTGTGGGGCAGGGAGAGGATTGTCGGATGGGTAAGAGCAGGCATTATTCTAGAAGACATTGTTCATACCACTTTAAGGAATCTAGATACCTGAATAAGTCTCCATAAAAAGATTTCTGCTTACCAGTACACTTGTGGCCTAGGTACCCTGGGAATATTGCACACTGCACAGGCAGTCATCCTCTTCCTGACCCCACCCATTGCCTCCTTAATGGGTTTTTCCACAATTGCTTTTTGTACTGATTTTTCTTTACGTAAAATTTGAACTTAGAAAAGGTTAGAAAGAATGCTTAATGAGTAATAATGTGATGGGAAGAGGTTTTTAGAATCAAAAATCATCTGCCTGGATTTAGTCTTGACCAAATAACAAAAGATGTTGCGAACCAGTTGGAAGCTTTAATTTTGACCAAGTCAGTTCTTAGCTTTAGGCTTCATCTTGCCATCGCATATGCATATCTGGATATGCTAAAAAGAAACTTTTACTAAACACACTCATACACACACACACACACACACACACACAGTAATTTAGCTCTGGTCTTCATGCTGCTGGTAGATTCCTTGTTTAAAACAAAAGTGACTTGGATGTTTTACCCCATTTTTCTTCTTTCCACCCTATTTTCAAAGTACAACCTCCTTACACTACCAAAATAGAGAAACTACGTCTCTAAAGGGGGAAAAAAAAAAGGTCCTCATAGTCATTGGAAATAAGGAGCTTAGGGAACCTCAACATAGCAGCCCAGATCTTGCTAATCTCAGAGCAGAAAAAAGTCAGGCCCTACAGAGTACCGCCTTAACATCTAGTCAGCCCCAGAGTATTACCCTGCTTAGTGCACATGCCGCTTTAAAACGCATAATCCACTATCTCAACAGGAGAGGGTTATAGACACTTTAAGGAAGGAAAACTAGCATCTCTCAGAGCTATTATGTGCTCATTTGTTGAATTTTATCATTTCATCTGATACCACCTCACTGATATTAGATTAATGCTTATTACTCAATACTTCCATTTTAGAAACATTTACTCAGCCTTCCTGTATTTCCAGGACTGAGTGGGGCTAAGCACTACAGGACAGTGTGCTCCGTGACAGTGGAGATCTCTGTACAAAGGGTAGAGAGGTAGCGAGATTTGACCAGCCTTGAGCCTGGATCCTATGCTTGGAGAACAAGCTCTATTGCAGTGGTGGATGCTACATAAACCAATGATGAGGTTCTCTCTGTAAACCCAAGAAATTTTGCAATACAAAATTACCCCTGGTGTCTGAAAGGCTCCCAAGGTACAATGGCAGACATCATACCCATCTCCTTCCCTGTGGGGTACCCCTCTGGCTGTGGACTGTCCCCTACACACATTGGGGACCACCCTGCCTACAGATGTTAACCTCCCACATGGTGTCATTGCATTATGCCATCGGATTGCAGAGATTTTTTTTCTTACTACATGGAGGAGTTGTTTTCTACTACGTGGAGGGCTTGCTGTACCATTAGGAGTCTAATGTTTTTTTCCTCCATGTTAGCCAGGTTGTTCCTAGTGTTCGGAGGCACTCATGGATTTTAAGCACATGATAAGCAGACACTAGGAAAAAGGAGTCAGGTGCAATGGTCCTGCAATGATGCTCACTTAGTGATCCAACAGGTAGCCATTGCTTTGGACTGATGGCATTCATGGCAAAAGCAAAGCCTTTTATGTAGTGACTGGCCTTCTAAGCCACTGTTGCTTTTATGGGTCTACACCCTCTGAACTTTTGATGGCTAATGGCTTCTTTCTTGGTAAACTGTTTAGTCTTCTTGGCAAGAACCTTGTGGGAAAAGTTGCATACAGGTTGGGAATACCCTGGAATCAGCCAGGATCCAAGGTGGCCTTGAGAAGCCAGGGACAGGGATATTGGTCCTTCTATTTTTCTTCTGGGAAAAACATGGTGAAGTTGAAGATTCAAGTCTGAGGTTTTCTTTGAGAAATTAGACCCTAGCTTCAAGGAGATCTTTCTCACCTTTTGTATTCTACTCCTCTAGCTCTGTCCACAGCATTTGCAACAGAAAGGCCATGTGCCTCAGTCAAGTGGCCATCCTGTTAGTTCTTAGGGAGGCCCTGTTGGCTGCAGATGACGGATATCAAAGTGTTCATCTGTGTCCCTTTGTTAGGAAAGTCCCTGAGTTGATCTACCTTCTCAATACTGTAATGAAATGCCTGAGAGAAAAGATTTATTTAGCTCACAGTTTTGGGGGACAAAGGGAAAAAAAAGTAAAACGTGCTGGAGAAACTGCACCTGTGGGCTGAGTATCCTAACAGAGAGGAGGGGGAGGAGGTCAGGGAGTGATTGTACCTGCTGGAGAGAAGAGAGTTTAACCCTAAAATTGCTGGGCGGGAGGAGGGACTTCTGTAGAGGATGCTTGCAGCTGTGAAATGGCAAGTGGGTGGAAATGTAAACTGGACAAGGATGTCTAATCAGTCAATCTGGAATCCACGTGAGCAAGTCCATGACCTATGGAAAAATGAAAGCACTCCCTCCTCCAAATTTTAAGAGGAAATTGGGTCCTTTCCATTGGCCAGTAAGGATATTTTCAAAATCTGATTAGAGAAACTATTTTGTTAGATGACCCAGCAGTCTGACCTCTGATGAGAGTGTTGGTTGTCAAGGGCACAGCATGCACGTGCAGAGGGAACCAGAGAAAAGACTCAGGCCAGACTTAGGACTTTGTAACAACCATGCACAAAAATGCCCTTTTGAGAGCACCACCCCGTGGCCTCAGGACTTCAGTTAGGTCCTTCCTTCTAAGATGATAACTGGATTAAGTGTCTACCCTCTTAGCACCATTAAATTATGGCCTGGCAGTTTCAGTCCTATATGAATTTGGTAGCCAAAATTACATCCAAACCAAACCAATCACAATGCTTCCTTTGTTATAGACCTAAGAAATGTCTAGATGAAAGCGTTGAGAAGATATATCCCCTTTCTATCCCTGAATAAAGATGTCATCAATCTGGGTCATTTTTATATGACTTTTTTTCTTTCTTTTCATAATTCCAATTGATCTAACACTTTTTTAAAAAGTGTTTTATTTTATTTTTATTGGGAAGTCAGGTATATGGAGAAGGAGAGACAGAGGGAAGAGCTCCCATCTGTTGATTCACTTCCAAAGTGAATGCAATGGCTGGAGTTGAGCCAATTCAAAGTCAGGTGCCAGAAGCATCCTCCAGGTCTGTGACATGGGTGCAGGGTCCCAAAGCTTTGGGTCATCCTTGACTGCCTTCCCAAGCTTCAAGAGGAGAGCTGGATAGGAAGCAGGGGTGACAGGATTAGAACTAGCACCCATATGGGATCCCTGCATGTGCAAGGCAAGGACTTTAGCCAATAGCCTAATAGGACTGGGTCCTAATTCAGCAATCTTATCTATCACTCTAGGCATTGCCCTACTTCAGAGTCACCCTACATTGCATGTTCTCTGCCAGCCTTCCCCCAGATGTAGAGTCCCAAAGTAAGGAGAAGGAATCAATAGAGACAGAAAGGGGGCCTTTTATTCTACCAGACCCGGCAGACCACAGAGCCTCCTTCTGTAAGCTTCTACACATTGATCACCAGGAAGTAATGAAGTTCTTAGGATCAGTGGAAATTCAGTCATCTTTGATTTCTTCTTCTATCTTCCTTCCATTCACCTATCATTTACTATATATTTTTAAAAGATGCATTTATTTATCTGGAAGACAAAATGAGAGAGAAAGAGCTTTTTCATCCACTGGTTTGCTTCTCAATGGTCACAACAGCCAAGTGGCACAAAGACAGCAGCCAGGAACTCCATCTGGGTCTTCAACATGGGTATTAGGAACCCATGTAAGTAAACCACCGTCTACTGCCATTAGTAGGAAGCTAAATCATAAACAAAGCAGCCAGGTCTCAAACAAGCACTACAGTGTGGGACATCAGTGTCCCAAGTATTGCCTTAACCACTGCATCCCAGCCTGGTGTCTCATTCACCATCTTGAATTGAAGAGGACCAGCCCATGGGAAATGAGGAAGCCAAAGTAAAAATGCAGAACAACAGGGGAGGGTGGAGGCTGAGCACTTCCCTGCCCTGGCCCTGGCTATCTATGGAAGCATCACCTTGAGGACAGAAACACATCCACTTGAGGTCCCTAATGATGTATGAGGCTCAAGGAATTAGCTACAATGATCAGAGGCCAAGGGAATTTCTGAAATGCATTGGGATGTGTGTGAGACTTGCAGGATTGCACATTTGGAGTGAACCTGTTCCTAAAACTTGCAGCTGGTGAGGAAGAGCTCATTTCATGGAGGTTGGCTGAGGCTCTCCTGCTCACTTCTGCCCAGGCTCCAGAGGCAGCTGTAAGAGCACACTCCCTGCTCCTACCTCTCCTGTGGAGAGTGTCTGCACTCCAGGGATAAGCAAGGGGGAGCTACACTCCACCATGAATTCATTCATTCATTCGTTCATTCATTCATTCAATCATTCAGTTCTCTCTCTCTCTCTCTCTCTCTCTCTCTCTGTCTCTCTCTGTCACACACACACACACACACACACACACACATCTTTTGGATAAGTACAAAACAAGCAGGGCAATAATGAAAGCAGGTCAGGGACACGTGGTTCAGGCTTGGACTTCAGGAGTTGTTGCCCCATGGAGTTGGGTACAAAATGGTGCATTATGTTCTTTGTTTTCTAGTGAGAGATCCTAGTTCTCCTCAGGCCTTTGCACACCTCCCTATCACCATCCAGGGATAAAGAAATACTGATGTAGAGTAAAAGGAAGGGACTGCTTCTGGTCCTTTAAGCAGGGTTCCTTCTTAGAGAAGAAAAGCTGCAAGCAGACTCAAAAGATTTACATGGACTTGTGCCAGAGCAGCAATTCCCTGGCAGATGCCTGGCACCCAGGATACAGGGTAGCTTGTAGTCCTATTCAGCTAGCTGTAGCAAAGTCCAAACAATATACACACCTACATAGTAGGCACTCAGGACATGCTCCATGAACAAATGTGGACTCTGATATGTCTGCTGTCAAGGGTAACCAAAGAATGGCCTCCCAATCTATGTCACTGTGAGACTCACAGATCCTGCTGTTGTGTGGCCTCGTGGCCACTGGCCTCTGACTCACCATGCCTCCCTTTAGTCTCCTTTTGTTGTTCCTTCCACATCTTGCATTAATGCTGTTTTTGCTTTTCTTCTCCTGGTGACAAAGACTTTTATGGAAGTTCTCTCTACTGCTCTGGTTTCCTTTGCATGCTTGGTTCCTGCTGGCTGAAGGAAGGCTCCTAGCTTCCTGACTGGGAACGATATGACACATAAATACCCACCCTGCTTATCCTGACAGATGCTGTTTGGCTAAATATTTTAGTAATTCAACCACTGGGAAAATCCTCCACCCCACAGCCAGGAAGCGTTTATAGCTGTAGGCTCTATTTTTAACAACTGCCAGTTTCCCAGGAAGCCCTTATTCCCAGGATCACATGAACCCTGAACTTCCTGCCTGTGCCTTCAGCAGTTCCACTCTCTAGCCCTCTGACTTCCACGTCACCCAGCCCCACTCTCCTTTGGGCTCCTGTAACCCTGTAATCGTACAGTTGCATGTACTGCTTTGTAGTGTAGTTACCCTTCCGTGCACCTGTACTCCCTATTGGCAAGAGTGACTTTCCGCCTAGCACATTTCAAGCTCAGTCATTCATGTACTGAGTACCAGCCATGTGTCGGGTACTTTTCTTGGCACATGGGACTCACCAGGAGTTAAAATAGACCCAAACTGCTCATTCTAATGTAGCTAAATCCCAGCATATAAGACAAATAAGAAATAATAAATACAGTAGATAGGTGAGCTATCCAAAGCAATAGCTATGGGAAAAAAAAAAGACCAAAAATAGGTCTTGAATGAAACTATTTAATCAGCTCATGTTAACTTGAATTTAAACTGGTAAAGTAGGCATGAGAGAGGACACTTGAAAAGATGTAGAAAATGTAAATTTCAAAAAAATTGCCATGAATTTCAAATTATTTTGCCCCCAAATAAACTTATCTTTTAATGCCATTTTTCTATGCATGTTTTAAAGTCCTCTCACCTATTAGGAACACTTCCTCTGCTAGTTTAAACCAATTTTGACACAATATTTGCACTACATTGGGTGGCTTTCTCACACCAAGTGAGTATTCCTGGGTTCATAAAAGACATTGTGAGTTCAGTAGGCTGTTAGAACTTCTCGAATATTTATACTCAGAGCACACACAGCACCTGGGAGATGTGCCTCATCCCTCCCAGCTAAACGGGGCCTGAGATGCCACAAGGGCTTTATCATACTGGAAATTATATTCATTTGGGGTCTGAGAGGAACAAGTCACAGCACTGATCATCACATTTCAGCCCCCTAAAATGTGGAATGATGGAGACAGAGTTGTGAGCCACAGTGAGAGATGTGGGGCGCAGGGCCCAGCGATTTGTCATGCTCACCACTCTCCCCAGGGTTTGCGAGAGTGCTGGCTCACAGGGCCACACTCAGAGAACCACTGATACAGGTCATTCAGGAAGCTCATGCACCTTAGAGATTTGGGTTTCCATAAGGTAATTTCACAGGGACAAAGCTGGGGTTCACATTTACGAATCCCCTTTAAACAAGTTAACCTCAGGAGAAATAGGTTTGAGAAATTAAATCAGAATGGATTCCTTTTAGATAAGAACTGCTGCTCTGTGACTTTGTTGACGGCCACCTTGTAGCCAGGGGTGGGTTGGTACATGTCTAAGAATGGCTTCCCAGGGACAAAGACCACAAGAGGGCTGATCTGTATTACTTGACCACTTGTAGAGTGTAAATACATTCGCCATTGAGTAGATGTTCCAGTTTCTTCATCCATTTTTGCAGTAGGGGCAGAAGATGGAGCATGAGGAGGGAAGAAGGGGAAATTGCTGAGCTTATGGAACTGTATCATGAAAAATAAAAAAGGGAGAGAACAAACAACAAAGCAAATACATACATACATACATACATACATACATACTACTTCCATACTTCCATCCTGGCCAGTGTCCGATAATCGACATGGTCGGTAAAGGTCAAGTTGGAGAGTTGTGTGTCACCAGTTTCCATATCCCTAACAGGCGCTAGTGCTGTAAGTTTCTCCATTCGCCTATCAGTTACAGGCTCCCATCATCATCATCATCATCTAGGCTGTAAGTATAAGTGCAGGAACATAAACCAACTCGGTGCTTTTTTCCATCCTCTCACCTGCAGAACTTGTGAAATCCTGAACTTCAACCTCTAAATTCTGGTCCCAGTCAGGGTCTAAGTGGCAAGAACTAAGGAAGGCATCTTTTATCTCCATAGAATCCTCCAAGGCTTCCATTCTCCAGCTTGGTCTGCAAGGAGCTGAAGTGCTTCAGACACCAAGGTCAGAGAGCCTCAGGGTGCAGTAGATGTAATGGCCACATGAGCCAGCTGAGTTAAAACCATTCCATGCTGAGACAAATTCCATTTTTGTTTTCCTGAGGTGATCTCCCATCCACAAGCAAATAGAGAACACTAGAGACATTTTCTTTTCCAGGAAATACAACAGCGAGAGCCAGACAGGAGTCCCCTGGAGGCAGAGCCTACAAAACCCCTCTTATAGTCCAGACCTAGGTGGTGGAGAAGTAGGTTATAGATGAGGGTGAAAGTTACGGTGGATCAGATCCAGGGGGATCCAAAGTCAAGTGCAGCCCCACTATCTGCTCTAGATCTGTTATCACTCCTGTCCACCTGCCTCTTTGCTGCAACTCAAATCTGCTTTCTCTCTTTCCTACCTTTTCCTCCACTTTTCCAGATGCAGGACGCTATGGGCTATGAGCTACCCTGGGTGTATTTTGTCAGTCTGGTCATCTTTGGATCCTTTTTCGTTCTAAATCTGGTTCTCGGTGTGTTGAGCGGGTAAGCTGACCATTTCTATGTACCCCTTATGATGCAGCCGAGCAAGGTCCCAGGTTCCACTGTGTCCATGGCAAGGATCCTTAAACATGGGACTCTATCAGGCCCAAGACAACCCGTGCAAAAAGTCTCCATTCAAGTACAAGTTCTGACCCATTGGCTGGACAAGCTATTTGGCTTTTGATTTACACTTGGAGGATCCCTGGGTCCCAGCACTGCTTGGGGCAGTGCCTGGGGAGCCAGGGGCAGGCGCTTGGCCATGCTCGGTTGCTATGTGTGCCTGACTAACTATCATTCCGTTCTTCCAGGTCAATGATGCCGTAGGAAGGGACTGGCCCTGGATCTATTTTGTTACACTAATCATCATAGGGTCATTTTTTGTACTTAACTTGGTTCTCGGTGTTCTTAGCGGGTAAGCAGGACCAAGGAAAAAGGTCTTGATTTTTCCATTTATTTTTTATTTATTCTCTCTGCTCCTCTTCCTGGCTCTATTCTTTGTTCTGGGATGGTGAACTTGGGATAAGGGGTCACCTTGGGAGGCTTGGAGTGAAATGTCCTTGGCCTGGCTGGGAGGAGGGTCAAATATACAAGAAGGTTTGGGGACAGACAGAGGAGAGGAGCACAATGGCTTTGTCAAGAACTACTTTGTCCTACCGGCCTGCTGCCAATGTTTCCTGCTTGGTCCCAGCCCAAGATGGCTGTTCAAGACAGCAGCTTCTCTGCTACCTTTGTGACCATGGCTCCTTGAAGTCCTGCAGTAAGTCTTAAAAGGGAAGGCTTTGGCTGCAGGCATGTGCAGGACTAGACACAGACTCTGTGCCTCCCATGGACACAGCAGCCTTGTAACTAAGTGTTTGTCCTCTTAAACCCGTAAAGTGTATGGGAGGCTCACAGTCAAGATTTCAGATCAATTGTATTCAAAGGTGAACAGGCCAAGAGAAGATGATTTTTGGTTGAAAACAGAGATAAGCAGTTGCAGACTGGAACATCCCTTCAGTGCAGTTTAAATTCTAGCTGAACAATCACCCGGATGTTTCCTTTGCTCAACAGAATGTGAGCCTTTGCAGTTTAAATTCCGAGAGTAGAGGAACTGGAATGCATGTCTCTATAATTTCTGTGGTTGGCTCTGAGTTTGAAATGTTGGGCCTTATCCAGAGGACATGAAGAAGGGATGGAAGTAGCTTATGGATGCCGTCTTGAAGATGGCTACCATCTCGCCAGGGGGACACATGGGTGTTGCCCCAGCCCGCTATCTTCCTCACAATGCCGTAGCAGCCAGGCCAAGGCCTGACACCTAAATGCTCCTGGCACGCTGCTCATAGGTGACCCCTCTGCTGCCTTTGCTATGCTGGCACGGGCCTCAGGGACTTCTGCTCTGCTGGGCACAGATCACCTGCTGTGTATTCTTTCCTGGGTGTCTAGGCATAGTCATGCTGGGAGTAGTTCCAGTACAAGGACAAAGAGTGTGTTTTGTTTTCACTCTGTGCACAAACAGCAAAGGGAGACTGTTGCCTTGTGCAGTGGCCTAACATAATGCAGTTGGGGCCCGCCTTCAGAATGGAGAGGGGTTGGGGGAGAGAAAGGAAGCTGCTCCCTCTTCACTGCTTCCCACGGTGGGTGGGAGCTTGATAACATCCCTCCTTTTGCCAAGTGAGCCTTCACCTTCTCTCCTCCCCGGAGCCTAGAACCTTCCATCAGGGATGAGAAACAATGAGCAGGCTAGAATCAACTCCTGACTAGCTGCCTGGAGGGTTTCATTTTTGTATCCCAATGCAAGAAGAGGCTTTGTGTTTCTGTGTAAGCCATCATGAAGGGTTTTGATTTACATTGGAAAGGCGGATATACAGACCTTCCATCCGATGATTCACTCCCAAGTGAGCTACTATGCCGATCCGAAGCCAGGAGCCTCTTCGGGTCTTGCAGGTTCCCAAAGCTTTGGGCTGTCCTCGACTGAGGCCATGCATTAGAACTATGCTGCAAGGCGATGCTCATGAAGGGTTTTGAACAGAATCAACCTCGATCCCCCACTGGACACAGGGTTCGTTTACCCTAGAGATGCATCTGCTGGATGCTTGTGCTAGGTACCCTCCCTATTTTGAACTTTAGTTTCTTCGTCTGAAAAAACAAGATAATATTAAACCTTGAATGGTTGTGATGAGACAGTGAAGTCATTTATGGCAAAGGCCTAGCACAGTGCAGGGAGGCAGTAAATACTCATGGTGAGGCTAGCACTACAATGATTCTTTCCTATTTGGTATCTTTCATACTGGAATTATTGACCAGAATCATCAGATGTTAGAGCTCCTCTGTCCTCCTTACCTTTTAAAGGAGGTTCGAGGTGTTAAATGGTATGTATGCAGTCGCCCTGCTATAAAGGAGCAGAGGCAGCCCCAGAGCTGGCGCATGGCCTGGATCTCGTGTTCCCATCAGCAACCTTTAGCTGTAGAGTGAATGAGCTTTGATGTAACACCAACCAGAGTCCAACACCATTAAAAACCTGGTATTCCACTTCCTGCAAGTAGCAACCCCTTCCCCTGGAAATGGAAGCTGGGGATGAATGAGGAACAGCCCAGAGCTTCCTTAAGCAGAGCTGCTTCCCATAAGCCAGAGAAGTTAGCCTGCTGGTGAAAGCAGAGAAGGCAATGACGGCAGTTGCTGACTGTTGGAGAAAAATACATTTGGAAAGCCATGTCCTACGTTGACTCAGTCCAAGTGAGACAGAGTACCTAAAACCCCCTTGTCCCAAAGCTGGCACTCCCTAATACTCAGAGAGGATCACAAAGGCTGTGTGACCTCAGAACCCATGGATCTTGCGTCTAGACACTGGCCTCTCCTGGAGACCTGCCCAGCATCTGCTTCCTTACCCGTGCCCAAGCTACAGCCTGCGCTGTGCAGCTCCAGAATCCCTGAGGGAACATCTGCCAAAGCTTCCAGGGCCTCTGCCAGGCAAGAGGCATTTGTGGGCAAGCAGCTCCCCCTCCGGGTAAAGGAGGCCTCCTTTGCTGCCGGCTGCAACTGTAAATGGGTGGCCCAGCCCATGCTCAAACAGCAGCTGGACACAGACTCAGCTGACAGTATGGTGGCGGCCATTTCAAGTCAGCCAGGATCCCCACCCCTTGTTTCACTTACTTGTGGTCAACCTTAGTCCAAGAATATTAATGGAAAATTCCAGAAGTAAATTATTCAAAAGTTTTAAATAACCATTCTCAGGAGTATGATGAAATCTTACTTTGTCTCACTGAGTCCTGCCAGGGATATGACTCATCCCTTCATCCGGCATATCCTCTCTCTCCACCCCATCGCAGCCAAGAGATCACACACACCTGACTTACTACATTGTATTGCTAGCATGGTTAGCTTCTGTTTTTGATGGTTGCTATTAGTATGTCTGTGTCTAATGCATAAATTGCAGTTTTTCATAGATGTGAATAAGCACACAGTACATGATCAGTCCAGCTACTATGCAGTTTCAAGCATCCACTGGGAATCTTGGAATCTAGCCCCTATTGGTAAGGCAGACTACTGTCACGACCACCGCAAGAATGTGGTAAGCACCCAGTGGTTCACAAGTCATTCTTTCTGCTTGAGCCAACCCAACAAAAGTGTTCAGACTGGTCCTGAAGCTTCATGAAGTTTACCATCACCATGGAAGTAGTGTTGGTCATTACCTCATTAACATCCTTTGTTAAGTTCTGCGTTGGATGCAGGTAGGAATCCTGCTCAGGATGATTCTAAACAAGGTGGTATTCAGATCTGCACCTGACAGGAAATGAAAGTGATGTGTAGAAGATTCTAACTACTGAAATATGGTGGTTTCCAAATATGGTTGTTTCCAGAGTTGTTCTGGAGCAGTGGAACCCACAGCCTATCTCCCTAGTAAGCACGGCATACCCTCCCCAGACTCATTTAATTGGACAATCCCATGTTCTCATGGGAACTGAGGAGGTGAGGAGGGGAAGCTGAAGGAGGAAGGGTAAGGGGTAGGCAGGCAGCAGAAGCAACTTACATGCAAGCAAATGGAAATAGTGAGTGGGAACCTGAAGAGGCCCAGCAGAAAACTGCCAAGGCACCGCTAGCATGGCTGGTGGGGCAGGGGTTCTAGGGTGCAGTTCTCCATGGAGAGAGCAGAACTACTGAGTCCATGGCTATGCAGTCTTGGTGCCCTCTGGGGCTAGGGACAGAAGATGTGACACTTGACATTCTTCCATTAATATGATTTTATAATCCAGCACAGTCTCAGGAATCATGTCCTTCAGTAGCCTGGGAAATGATTAGTTGTGCTTGGTGCACTCATGAAGATTTAGGAGATGATATTCTTTAAAACTTCTATTCTAGAGGCAGAAATTCAAAGGTTTTGGTCATCAGAGGCTAGCCATTCTTAAACTGGACCACTCGTGGTTCCAAAACACCTCCTTTCTCATAAGGCCAGATGGTGTTAGTGTAAAGCATATGTTTATCTTAGCATTTTTTAAAAAAGGTTTCCATATTCCTTACCTGTCAGGCTTCTCATCTACCCTGTGCAAGTTAGAGGACTGGTGTCAGTAGAGATAATAATCAGAGTATAATTAATTTCCCATCCAGAAAACTCAAATCTCCGGCCGACTAAAATTAAAGGGACAACACTGACGATGATAGCCTTGCAATTATACTTCAAGCTGTAATGAGACGGAAGTCTCTGGACTCTGGTTCATTTTGTTTTTAAAGGAGTTGCGTAGAGAGCTATACTTAGGCAGCACGCACTGGCCAAAGCCCAGGAGGATGCGTTACACTGGGACTCATCTCTTCTTTTTCCCACTGGGAAGTGGGCACACCTGTCTCCCCCAGAAGAGCAGAGGACCTCAGAGGTAGACCTTCAGGCCCTGGAAGCATAATTGCACTATGATACCACTGCTAAGACAAATGATCACAATACCCAGAGACAGAAGGGAGCAATAAAAGGCCAGGACACAATTGCCTTATGAATAAGAGCAGACAAGGTAGCAGCACATACAAGGATGCTTCAAAATGCTATTCGAAAATGGAGCAGAGAGTAAAAAAAAAAAAAAAAGCTTGAGATCATGTAAATTTTTTTTGCATTTCCATGAACTTTTTGAAGACCCACTCTACTTGATGCCTGTGACTGAATTCTGTTGTGTAAAGACACCACAGACTCCGGCTGAGGAAATAGTGACAGAGAGGAAGCAGAAGTACAGAGCTAAGTTTCTGCCAGCCTGTGGTCATACCATTTTGTCAACCAGTCGGTGCATACCTGTGTTTTATATGTGCTTCCACTGAAAGATGCTTTACTTTGCATCTATCATGGATTCAATGACATTAAATTTGTGGCCCATATACTCGTGACTGAAGGAAGTTTATTTAGCATATACATTCTCTCTATGAGGCACATCTGGATCTCCTCAGCACCATGAATGAGGCTCATTTTTTTTTAAGATTTATATAGTTTTTTTGGAAAGGCAGAGATACAGAGACGAAGAGAGATAGATAGGAAGATCTTCTGTCTGCTGATTTTACTCCCCAAGTGGCCACAACAACTGGAACAAAGCGGATCTGAATCCAGGAGCCAGGAGCTTCTTCCAGGTCTGCCTCACGGGTGAAGGGTCCCAAGGCTTTGGGCCATTCTCAACTGCCTTCCCAGGCCACAAGCAGGGAGCTGGGTAGGAAGTAGGGTGGCTGGGACACAAACTGGCACCCATATGGGATCCTGGCATGTGCAAGGCAAGGACTTTAGCTGCTAGGCTATCATGCCTGGCCCATGAGGGTCATTTTTAAACTGGAGATTCACCCCAAAAATGCACTAATATTCCAGAATAGACTAGATTGACTGCAAAAAGAACACCTGTTTATCACATGAGAACTGGACCAAGAAGGGGAGAGTGCTGCCTTGCGTAACCTCCGCTGAGAGCATGTCCACATATGATCATGTAAGTGGCACAAGGATTAATTTTGGCATTCCAAATAAATTTTAGCAGGCAGATAAATTCATAAATGGGAAAGCCACCAAAAAAATGGCCATTAGCTATGTTGGTTATCCATGTGCCAGGGGCCTCTGTGGTTCATAAGGAATGGATATTCCACAACCCCTTCCTTTATATCACTGTGTACCAGCTCCAGACCCTCCATTCCAGCCCTCATTTTCCCTTGCTGGCAGGAGATGCTGCATGACGAATCCCAGTCCCACAGCTGTGACTGATTGTCTTGCTGCTTTGGTCCCTGGGCCTGGAACAGCCCATCAGGCTAGGGTTTCATGTCTTCATCGACTTGGTCCCTAGGGCAGCATATGGCTGGCATCCAAGCAAGGAGATAAAGAGGGCCAAGCATTGCTGTTTGGCACATCCCTTACCACATGGCGTCTGGGGAAGGGAACTTGGGCTTCCCTTGCATTCGAGTACAAGCCTGTTTTCAGCCTTCTCTTCATGGGAGCCTGCAGTGCCTTTGATCTTGTGGTTCCCCTAACCCTCCCCACAAGACATGTCCTTTCATACCCTTATGCCAGTCCAGGTCATCAGCACCCCTCTCCCCATGGCTGTTTCCTTTAGTTCCCCTACAAGTCTGGAGGTACAGATGGGAGCTCTCATCCCATGGGGGAAGATGCTATGAAACAGGACTGGATGGAACATCTTTATCCCAGTTGGATCCCAGTCCTGTCTGCCACCACTGCCCCCCGCCCAGCCCCTCTCCAAAGGAGGGATGAGAAGTTTTGTAACCACAGCTTGAAAAGCCATTCAAAAAAGCCCAGGTGAAGTCTCAACCATCCACCCCTCACAGCCTTAAACACACTCCATATATAAGGGACCTAGACGGAGAGTGAGTATAACAGAAAGAGTCCCAAGAGAGGCCTTGGAATGCAGTTTTGGGAGTTGATTTGTACAAGATGAGCAATGCCCTGTGATGTTGACTGTGGAAAGGAAGACCAAGCCCTCAGGAGGTTTGGAAGAACAGGGCATAGAGGTTTAGGGGAGGGGAGCTGGCATCTGTCCAGCAAGGAAGGAGCAAAATAGGGCAAGGCTCCTATCTTTGTTGTGAGCTGTCAGTCCAGTTTCTTCCATAGCTAAAAATCCCTGGAAAGGAAATGAAGGTACCCTTTGGTTGGCAGGAAGCCTGAGAAATAGCAAGTTCAATCCAATTAGAATTGGATTCAATCAAATTTAAGAAGAAAATTCAATCCAAACTGGAGCAGCATTAAGGCAGCAGTTGAAGGGAACTCATTAGCTTGAGAGTCCCACATTCTCCCAATCACAAAACATCCCCAGACCCCTCCCCACCCCCAGCTTGATTTCACCATGAAAGCTGTGCTCTCTGGAGTGGCACAGGCAGGATGCAGACACTAGGCAGTTATTTGATGATGGGACACACTGCATGGTGGCAAGATTAAGAGCCAGGCTTATTGCCCCCCTATCTGTTAGGTGTTTGCCTTGTCCAAGAAATTCCTTCAAGATGTGTTTATGCTCTTGCCCTGCTCCAGACCTTTGTGAAAGAAGGTAAAATCATGGCTCCAGGAATCAGCCAAGATGCCCAGTATGCCCAGTGCATGTAGGCATGTATACACACACACACACACACACACCACCACCACCATTCCAAAGACAAAGACATTCCTATACACCTCCTTTAGAAGAAAAGACACAACCCCATTTTGAACTTAAGAATGAGCCTTGTTAGTTGTGGGCTTCTGCTGTCAGATCTCTTCTTGCTCAGAAAGTGAATTGAAAATCATAGAATACAAGGACAGTCATAAAAAATGGAAACCACCATTCTGTCAGATATCATCAGTAGGCTCCTCTAGCAAACACTAAACCAGATCCAATTCATTACTACTTTAAATTGAATGTGTCCTTTAACTTGGATATCATTTGGCCTTTATGTATTTTCAAATTCTAATTGGGAATTTTTGACCAAAATGGCAACCTCAGAACATTTTCTTGTGCTTGGAATCCTCATGTCTCCATGTGGGAAAGAGCCACCTCTAGACTAGAGATCCCTCCAGGCATGCTAACAAGGGTAGGTTGAGCTCTACTCCTGAGAAATCTCCTGGTTCCTGCACCAATGAGGTCCTGCTAAATAGTTCATCTCTGAGAGGAAGAAAGCTCCGGTTTAGAGCATTTGCATTTCCGTGGTGTAAGTATTCCCAACATGGCTGATGACATCACGGAAGTCAGAGATAGCAAGGGATGTGCACACTTGGCTCTTGGGACACGATGTGGAGGAGTAGGCTTTGGCATATGATTGGTCATTAACCATTGTGGGGTGTTTAGTTCCTGGTTGAAAAATGCACCAACGTCTTGGTGGGGGATGGGGATGGGGGAGGACATTTGTTATCAAAAGGCAAAAGCTGGGCATGAGACTTAGTGAAAAGGGAAATGGACTTGAGTCATACAATGAGACCATCATGCCTGTGTCCACCTTGTCCCCTCCATTGACTCCTTTCTCTATGAAAGGGTCAAAATGAAACATGAACTGGCCAGAGAAAGCTGTGTGCAAAGTCAGGGCTTGTGGTGTCTTCCTACCAAGCAACTAATACTTCTTTTTCCCCCTTATCTCCACCTCTCCTATACCCAATTCCTTCTCTATACTCTTGTCCACTCTATCCCCCACCCCTGTCTCCAGAGAGTTTTCCAAAGAGAGGGAGAAGGCCAAAGCTCGAGGAGATTTCCAGAAGTTGCGGGAGAAGCAGCAGCTGGAAGAGGACCTCAAAGGCTACCTGGACTGGATCACTCAGGCAGAAGACATTGACCCTGAGAATGAGGATGAAGGCATGGATGAGGAGAAACCCCGAAACAGTGAGCAGCCATCCTCTGTCTTTGGGCTGGGTTCTGGGGGAGACAGGGATCAGCAGTGTAATCAACAGTAGAGCATTACCACCGCCTTTCTTTACAATCTGCAGTTTCTGTCCCTGGAGCAACATCTCCTCTATCTCATTGGTTGAAATCATTTGTTACTTACAGGAATTAGTCACAGATGGGAAATAATTGCTCTTGTCGCTCCTTTTAGAATCTTTAACCTTAAAAGACACTTGAGATTGTTCTGAGGTGAATTCTTGTTTTAAAATCAGACATCTTCCTCCTCCTCCTTGGACAGGGAAGCAGGATTCCTGCTCCAGGTTTATTGGAAAGGAGCAATTCCTATCAGGCAACTACCTGGTCAACTTTATACCTGTGCAGGATCCCTAACCACATTAACAATACCCTTCTAGGTGCTGTTGAGTTTTCTCTAGGGAAAGGATGTCAAAAGTCTCTATCTTGGAGATTACATTTAAGGATCTGAGGAAATACAAAATGGGAGGGTTGGGAGGGGGATCTCAGGAGTTTGTATTCTGATACAATGAAGATGACAGAGAAAGAGCCAATTCCCTTGTTCTGTAATTTCCTGTGGGTGATTACTAGGTAGGCTCTTGCTGGTATATACATAGGAGGGATTAATGATATGGACTTGCAAGAGATTTATACATGATGAGTCAAAGATTTTGAGGATCCTGTTAGATTAACCAACTGGTTTTGAAAGTGTGGTCCCTGGACCAGCAACGCTGGGTGGTTGGGTGTGTGTATGTGTTTTATTTGAAAAGTTGAGTGACAGAGAAAGAGAGATTTTCCATCTGCCGAAACATTCCCCTGAAGCCCATAACAGTCAAATCTAGGCCAGGCCATAGTTGTGGAGCCAGGGTCTCCCACAAAGGTAGCAGGAACCCAAGTACTTGGGCAATGATTGGTTGCTTCATAGGCACATTAGCAGAAAGTTGGATCAGAAGCATGGAGTAGCTGAAACCAAGCACTGCACAATGGGACATAGGTGTCCCATGCCGTGGCCCAAATGTTATAACATAATGAGCATCCCAGCAGTCTGTTTAATAACTCCCACAAGTGTCCCTGATTTGTAGTAATTTGAAATTCACTGGTCCTGGTCTAATTACACATTTTGTTCTCTAGAAGTCCAATGCGCTATCCATTGCGCCACAGAGCCAAGCATTAATTACACCTTTTGTTGCAGGGTGCGAGCGAAATCACACCAGACATATCTAAGATTTATTAAGGAGTCTTTATTAATCAAGCTTGGTGACAATAGAGCACAATAGCAAATCACAAATCCATACAGCAATCCAACCAATCATAATCCAACCAATCATAATCCCAAAAGGAACAAATGGTCATTATCCTTAAGTCCATCCATTAAGCTGAAGACTTATGTCCCAGCTTCCCCAACAATATAAGTTATCCTAAGAGACATGCAATGAATAACCTGGACACACTTACAAAGCTGCAGACATTCACCTTTCCCTGGCTTCTCTGCCCACATTCCACTACTGCTAGGCCTCACCTCTCCTGGAACTCCTGACAGCACACAAACCAGAAACAACATTATTATATCCATTGTCCCATCTAAGCAGTACACAGGGACCATGCTCAGGGGATTACCTGTCCTGGGTCAGCCAAGAGTCAAGGTGCCAGAGTAACGGAAGCACCTGACCAGAAAAAGAGTGAGCCCCTGCTTCACAGGCCTTTTAAAGGGGCTTATGAGGGGAGTGGTTACACAACAATGTAATACCTTCCCCATTCAGTTGATAGGGGAGTCACAGGTGGGCAGGAGTGAATACCTAAGTGTTGTGGGCTAAGGAGTTGATTAGTGCTCGTTGGGATGGGCAGGAACAGGAACTGGGCTTGTAGCTAAAAACACCTAGACTAATTGGACTTCCAATATCCTGGCTAATTTAGGATGTTGGGGGGTGGTTGAGGATGGAATTAACATTCCATTGCTGTTAGGACCCACCTTCAGGACAGAGGGTAGAGAACACAGCCAAATTTCATTTGCCCACTGTCAATGGGTGCTGGCTATCACTGGCTGCACCCCATAGCAATTTCATTGTTTGGATTTGAACTCCAACCACCCTGTCTGCTCTATGTTGTATATGCAATGTCCTCTAAATTGTTTTAATACTTGGATAGGTACATTTCTATCCAACCTAGTTTAGCTCTTAAAATTTGTACATCCAGGGCCAAGCGTGATGGCTCAGTAGCTAAATCCTCACCTTTCATGCCATGTTCTGGCTGCTCCATTTCCTATCCATCTCCCTGTTTGTGGCCTGGGAAAACAGTTGAAAATGACCCAAATTCTTGGGACCCTACACTCATGTGGGAAACCTGAAAGAAACTCCTGCTCCTGCTTTCAGAGCACCTTGGGGCATGAACCAGAGGACAGAAGATCATTTTCTCCATGTCTCCTTCACTCTGTAAATTTGCCTTCCCAATAAAAGTAAAATAAATCTTAGAAAAAAATTAGCATCCAATCTGGAGAAGTTAAGGAACCAAATAGGATAAAGAGCTGACTAGTGGTGCAGCACAGTAGCCTAGTGGCTGAAGTCCTTACCTTGCATGTGCCTGGATCCCATATGGTTTCAGTTTGTGTCCTGGCTGCCTCACTTTCTGCCTAGCTCCCTGCATCTGCATGGGAGACCCAGAAGAAGCTCCTGACTTCTGGCTTCAGATCAACTCAGCTCCAGCCATTGTGGCCACTTTGGGGAGTGAACCAGTGGGTGGAAGATGTTTCTCTCTGTCTCTCCTTCCCTCTGTAAATCTGGCTTTCCAATTAAAATAAATAAATCTTTAAAAAAAAGAGCTATCTAGATCATGTACCATAAGGAGGCATGCAAATAAATATAGGAAGCCAGAAGTCTTTCGCACATGCGAGAGGAAGAGGGAAAGAATGGAGAGAGGAGAGGAGAGGAGAGGAGAGGAGAGGAGAGGAGAGGAGAGGAGAGGAGAGGGAGAGGAGAGGGGAGGGGAGGGGGGAGGGGAGGGGAGAGGAGGGGAGGGGAGGGGAGGGGAGGGGAGGGGAGGAGAAGAGAGGGGAGGGGAGGGGAGGGAAGAGAAGATAGAGACTGAAACCAAGAGAAAGGCAGATGGAGGAAAAAGAAAAGGCAGCTAAAGGTGCTAACAGAATAGAATCTCTGCTTCCTCATTTCAACAATTTATTTAGTAAGTCTATCAGCAACTCCCCTTCTCATAACTCTGCTCAAGGTGCAAATATAGAATCGAAGCACATGACTGGCAAGGGACTGGTAACAACATAATTTAATAACCCAAGGAGGCCTTCAAGCTCTGCTAAGTAGTTTTACAAGTTGGAATATGAGGCCTTTGATGGATTAGAACAATGAGCAAAGATGCCATTGAGAGTCTTCCTGGGAAAGATGTCTGACAGCTTCTATTGTGCTGTTGATGGAACCACAGAGCAGTTGATTAGTTGGTGGTACTGAGGGTGGTACTGAGTGGTATGGTAAATAGATAAACTGAGAGCTGCAGAGAAGCTTACCTCTAAAACACAGGAATTGGTATCTCAGCTCCTTGCTCTGCCACAAGTCAGAGTAGAGCCCCTGATTTGTGCTGATTGGCAATGAGCACTTTTCTTTGCATGCACTGTTTAAGACAACTACTGCCCACACTTACTTAGCAGTCAGTCACGATTGTGGGGACACATCATTATTCTCTTTTGGCAAGAGTTTCTAAGGGGAATGAGCTGTTTCTCCATCTCACCCAAGAACTGAGTAAATTCCAGGAGACTTTACCAACACAGTGTATCCTGGCTGCTGGAGCCATCACACTGACAGGGTCCATGAACCCAGGTTTCTGGCCAAGCTTTGTTAACAGTAGAATGAACTGCCTACCCCAATGGAAGATCTCTACCAATATTATTGTCAGTTCAAATATGGACAATTTCTCGCTCAAGGGACTCTCATTCTGGGGCCTCTTGCTCTCCTTTCCCCTTGTAGAGCAACTTCATGGCTGGAAAATGTGTTTCTGCTTCTTGTCTTGACCAGCTTTGTCCTAGAAGGCTAGCATGGAAACCTGGTTCCTTTGTTAGTGGAAATGCTAGTTGCAGAGGCATTGAAAATCAAAGGATAAAGAGACAGAGAGACCCATGCAAAGAAATAGAATGTGAGAAACCTAAGAGTGGAGCCAGGAAAGGATTCCAAAGAATTGTGTCTTTTGGGAAAGTCCAACCGAGAGTAGAATGGATGTGATTTACTTACTCAGTCGTAGGCGAAAGACTTGCAGAAAAGGCAAGGCAAGTCTGTGGCTTGGCAATGATCTTCTTATCTGTGGAACTTCATAATTTTCCCTTTGAAACAAATACAGGTAGAATCGCTGCTGCAAAGATGATTATTTCAAGTAGTGCAGGGCTCTGGTCTTTGATGTCTTTAAATGGTGGCATCTTTCCAAATAATGGGACAGTATATTTTCCAGTTTTTGTCAGCTCTAAAACTAATTAGTGCTTTAAGGAAAAAGAGCATGATCATATTCCTTGGGGCTCTGGTGACTCCGCATCTCAGCACAGATCTGGTGCACTGACAAGATGGCAGTGGAGATTAGGTTGACGCAATGAACCATGGTCACAGGGTGGATGAACATACCTGATTGGAACCAAATGATTCAACGTTCCAAGGAAAGGCTACAAAGGCCACCAAAGAAGTGGAAGGAGCATGAATTTGGAAAACAACCAAACCAAAGCTCATGGTTGGAAAGCATTTCTCTAAACAGAGTAAATGAAATGGTGAGCAAATTATATAAATCCTTGCCCTCATGGAGTACATAGCCAGGAGGGGCAGCAAACAATCAATCAAATAAAATGTTAGTGATAAGTACTGTAGGGAAAGGTGGAAGAGTGCTATGAGCATGAAGATGTTAGAGCTTTTGATGTTGTATAGGGTGGTCAGGAGAGGAGCTTGCTGAGCAGCTGCACACAAACCTGAAGGCAATAAAGAAAGGAATCATAGAGATATTTAGGTAAGGAACATTCTAAACAGAGGGAAGGCCAACACCAATGCCTCAAAGTGGGAGCAAAGCAGACATGCCTGAGAAACAGAAAAGGGGCTAATGCAACTTGACAGGAATGGATATGGCAGAAAGTAGTAGGTGGAGTCCACCAGGACCTGGGTGTAAGTCATTTAACTTGATCTCCAAACTTGAACCTTAGCTGAGAGTGAGTGAAGTAGCCACTGGAAATTGTAAGCAAAAATGCAGTGTGATCTGACATGCATTTAGTAGGATCCCTCTGGCTGTCATGTGCAGAAGGGAGTGGAATGGCACAGCAGGGGTCCAGTCAAGGACCTACTGCTTCAGGAGCTGATCATGATTTGTCTTGGCAACAGTGGAGATGACTCGGGTAGATTTCAGGTTGACATACGCCAACGTGTTAGATATGGGAAATGAGAGTAAGAAAGAGAAGTCAAGAATATTCAGAAACAATTGTCCTGAACATTACCAGTGGGGCTATCAATCAATGATATAGATAAGGAATGTAAGAAGAGTATCAGAAAAGTTTCAATGAGTATTGTAGGACAACAAGTCAAGTCACCCCTGTAATGCCCATAGGCCATGTCGGAGTACATGGAATGGTCTTCCATTTCTGCTTCTGACCAAGCTTCCTGCTAATATGCTTGGGAGGGTAAAGTAACAGATGATGACTCAAGTACGTGGGTCCATGCCATCCACATAGGAAACCTGGATCGAGTTCTTGTATGCTGATTTCAGCATTGCGCAATCCTAGCTGTGGCAGGTGTTTGGGGCTTCTAGGAGCAAATGGAAGATTTCTGTCTCCCACTGTGTTCTTCGGGCTTTCAAATAGCTAAAAATGGGGGAAAACGAATACATTAGAAATAATATCAGGAAAGTCATTTCAAACAATTGTTTGGAATGTCTATTAGACATCACGTTCAAATGTTGAGTAGGCAATTGGGAATGAGTCTGAGCCTAAGGAAGAGGTCTGGGAATGAATTAAAATCTGGGGAGTCAACAATATATTGAAGGTATTTAAACCCAATTGTTTGGATGAAATCACTAGGGAACAGATGTATAAAGAAATGAAATGAGTTCCAAGATCAGAAACAGGGGCTCTACTGATGTTTGAGAATTGGGGTGAGAAAAGACCAGCTGCAAGAGAGATCTAGAAAGGCATGACCAGAGAGCTAGGAGGAGAATGAGAGGAATTGGTGTCACTGCAGGCACTGTTGTAGATAAGGTAAAGACAGTGGGATCACTGGCATGGATGTGGGGTGTATCCTGAAACTTGGATGAAGGCTGTCTGGTGACATGATGGAGGGCAAACACTTGACGGCAAATTAGTCATACGTTATGAGTCTTGAGTCTGTATACTTCCTAGAGTGACATAAAGAACTTGCTCTGTAGACCTTCCATTCTGGTGGTGTGGTTCAACTACCAACCACCTGAGGGATCTGGCCTTAAGGAGATCAGAAGGGGATGAGAGGAGACCACATAATCAATCTGTACACCTGTGACCTTAAGATGGTCGCCCTCTAGAGCCCAGCCCTTCCTTATGTCTACATCTACAGCCATGTAAGTACTTGGCATTGTCTCTGCAACGGGGTATGGACAGCCTTGGACAAAGGAGGACATATTACTCAAGAGCCATCTCAGGGCCACAAAGGTACAACAGAGACGAGAAGAAGGCACAGCTGCTTTGCATGCACCTTCTAGGGTGAGACAGCCTCAATGATCTTGGCCTCTGTACCCCTCCTCTCTGGGTGCAAAATCCAAGATCTTGTGAGGTGTCATCGTTCTCATGATTACTGTTCCGCTTTCTAGCCTAAGGAGCATCCTCTTTGAAGGGACCAGTTGTAGAACTATCACTACTGTACAGTGAACATGCACTGCTGCAGGGAACTTTGGAAAGCACCTGCTTTCCAACTCCAATGTCAAATTTGATCACAGGTCACACATTAAAGCAAGAAATCATAAAGAGGCAGAGGTGAAAATTTCTTCTTTATTTTTCCTCAAGATAAAAAAATACATTGATGACCTAACCATTTGGAAATATCTCAAATGTCATTATGACAATTTATATACAGTAAGTTTGTAGTTTGATACAGACATTCATATGCATGTGCATGTAAGAGACAGAAACACAATAGAACCAAAACACTGCATTTCCACCTAGATAAGTAGGATTAAATATTTATATTCGGTTATGTTTCACAGGAACCACTTTTGCAATCATCATTAACCAACAGAGCCACATGGCTGCTCAACACCCTGCAGAGCTAAGAATAATTTATTACTGAAATGCAGAAATTTGAGGACTGTGAGAGCTGTAGGTGCCCACAAAAGGACTTGCAAGCAGTAATCTGAATTTCACTGATCTATATGACATATGTGACCAGAACGCATTCCTAATTATTTAATATTTTTAAGTGCTATAATCAGCACAATCACTATTTATCCAGGGCCTACTTCATGGCCAGAGTTGGCACACTCCTGGGTGACAATGACTGAATCCATGCGGCACCTGGCTCAGTTTGCATGAACAGAAGCACTACATTTGTCGTTTTCCTTTGTTCTCGAGTTGCACCCTCAAGTTTTCATGCTTAGAGGATTGCCCTGACTCCGTCTCACTCAGAGAGGGTGGACAGCCTCTTGTCCAGCCCAGAAATACATACTTTGCCTCTCATGAATCCTCAGCTCGTCCTCATCAGAGCCCTCATGCTAGAATCAACTGGGAGGTTGCTTTAGAGATTAGGTGAGACAACCTGAACCCCAAATTAGATGAGATCAGGCACGTTCAGGATGGTATGGCCGTAGACTGAACCCAAATTTATAAAAAGAAAAAAATAACTGCACTAACTGCTAGAAACGAACACTAGCAATTTCCTAACAGGACTCTGCCCACCATGTCATGAACACCCCTGGATAAGATATTCCCTAACTCTCTCTCTCTCTCTCTCCCTCTCCCTCTCCCTCTCCCTCCATTCCCATCTTACACAGGGCATATCTTGTACAATTGCAACAGCTCATCATATTTCTAGGTTACACTGAGGGACAAGGGCTTTCTGAAACTTATTCTACCTGGCAAAGCCCAGGGAAAGCCAACTGTGTATAAATGCATGTGTGTGAGTTCTGGCAGTGTCCCCCACCTGGCCCTGAGCTGATAGAATAGACCTATCTAGTCTACCCTTGACTTGAGTAGGCTCGTTGTTCTGATTATTCACCATGTTCATTAAAGAACTTCCTTTCAATGTCAGTTCCTTAGCAAACATTTGCTTCTCAATTTTTAGTCCTCTCCACTTCGAGGAAGTGGTGCTAGAAAACAAGTGAACAGGCCAGGCATGGGATGGTGGCCAAGGCAGGAATATCAAAGTGCAGTGAGAATGGTCCTAAAAATGGAGATTGCATTGTACCGTGAAGGTGATGGTTAGTGAGGGTTGCTTCACCCTGAGATTATATAAGGAGGCCAGTTCATGGATTCTTGAGGTTTGGGGAGTCATGATTCTCAGTGGCAGGGTCCTATGAACTTGGTATTGTGCACAGTCCTTCCTTGGGTGATCAGGGATCTAGAACGGGTATTTTAGAGGTAGCACATTCTTGGAAACACAGTCTGGCCACTATCCTGTCTCACATCAGGAGACAGAAGAGATATCTATGCTCCATGAGTGTGCACTAAGAAGTAGGCATGCCATTTAGTCTTAATGAACTGCCATGTATTTCCTAAGTCAAACCCACCATTGGTCTCAGGAAGCCATGGAATGATGGCTAACATGCTTCTGGAAGATTGGGAGGTGGGAGCCACATAGTGTGGTAACAATGGCCTGTCTGTGGTTATCATAAGGATAGCAGAGTGACACCAGGCAGGAGTACTGCCAAGTGGTTATCTCACCTGTCACCTCAGGAGTCACCTGTCTTCCCAATTCAGTGTATCCCCCTGCTCCCGTGACCTTCAATAAAATACAGAGAGATTTTGCATCCCTGTGGAGCCCAGGGCCATGCCATGCCATGAAGATGCAGGGAGCAGAAATTGCCATGTTGGATGTAGATGTTGGCACTATCCTGGCTATGGCTTTAGGGAAATGCCCCAAACTCAAAGATAGTAAGAAGCCAAGCAAAGTCCAGAATGAAAATGATCCATTTGTGGTGGATCAGCACAAGCTGAACAGGTGCTAGAGCCAGGATTCTTATCCCCCTCTTCAATACCTGCCCTTATCTTGGTCATTTGTACCTAATGTCTGTGGCCCATGTGGAGCCATCACAGACAGTCCCACTGTTACAGAAGAATGTGAGTGAAAGTTGCGTCCCTGGGCTTTCTGGCCAATCATCCATGCAGTGGAAGGCAGAGCAGTGGGATTTTGCTGTTGAGCACCAAATGTGGCTATGTGTCCTCTGCAGGGAACGCCTGGCAGCCCTCTTTCTTGTCCAACACTTTTCTGTAGATAGAGAGGGACCTAAGAAAAGATTTAGGCAGAAGAATGACTACACTGTGGCAGGAGTGGGTTGGGAGGAGAGAGAGACTAAAGGCAGAGGAACCCACAACAGCAAGAGGCCAGTCAGGCTTACAGCAAGCCTTAGAATGGTATGGAAAGAGGTCTGCTCCCACTAGGAGAGTCCCATGGTGTCAGGCCTCTCAACACTTGCCCTGGGGTCTCCAGGATAGCCAGCTTGTGTCTTCCCAGTGCTAGGCTGGTGGAGGAGGCTGAAGCAGTGGCATGACCTCCTCTCACAGACAGTATCTACCTAACAATGGGAGCCCTGCTGTGACCTGGAGTCCTCCACTGTTCAGAGATCCATGACAACAGACACCCAACAAATAAGCCCCTAACCCTACAAACTGTTCATGTTGGAATCGCAAGCAACTGCCACCTCATTTAATCCCCTCTCTGGTGATTCTGAGGCTGATGATCAGGAAGGAAAAAAAAAGATGTATAACAACCCCAAACATAGGGAATAGTACTCAAATGGTACAATCCATATGCCTATGGCACCTGCTGGCCATGTCTCCAGAGGAGAGTCATGTTCCAATATCACCTGAGTGATTCTGTCCTCTTGTGTGATACTTGTAAATACCAGTTCTACGGACTGGACCCCTACTTTACCATGATCATTTTGTATGGTAGACACGTGATGAGAGAGGTAGGGCTCAGGCCAGATTGCAAACCACAGAATGTGTTTAAAAATTGTTTCATAAATGGGGATAATGTGAAGCAGTGAATAGAATACTTGAAAACCCAAGATGGGTGGGTGTTTGGCCTACTGATTAAGATGAAAACTGCATCACATACTGGAGTACCAGGGTTCAATTCCCAGCTTCTGCTTCCTGCCAGTGCAGACCCTGGGGGATGCTGATGATGTTCCTACCACCCAAGTGGGAGGCCTCACTTTAGACATTGCCTCCCAGCTTCTTCCACTCAGCTATTGCAGGTATAGGTGGCATAATCAACCTCCTTCCCTCCCTCCCCCTTTCCTCCATCCCTCCCCCTTTCCTCCCTCCTTCTCTTCTTGCCTTCCTCTCTCTGCCCCATGCCTCCCTCCCTCCTTCCCTTACTTTCTCTCCCCTCCCTTCCTCTCCCATTCCCTCCATTTCCTCTTCTTCCTTCTCTCTCCCTCCCCTCCCTTTCTTGTCCCCTTTCTTTCCCTCCCCTATCTTCCCTTCTTCTCCCTCCTCTCCTCTCTCTCCCCACTTCCCTCCAACCCTTCCTCTTCCTCCCACCTTCCTCGCTCCCATGCTCCTTTCCCTGCTCTTCCCCCTTCTCTTCCTCCTTCCTTCCTCCTCCCTTCCTGTCTCTCCTCTTCCTCCTTTCCTTCCTCTCCCTCCCTTTGCCCCTCTAAGCCAGGAGTCTTCCAGCTGTGCTTTTCCCAGTGTCCCTGGTGTCTGGGCCCCCAGTGGTCTGAGCTTTTGTTCTCATCATACCGGATTGATTCACTGCCAGCCTGTTATAATGCTCTTGAATTCAGCTTCTCTTAAAGGTACAGGGAAAAAGTCAACACTTCCAAAATAAATCATGTGCTCAAAACTAACCCAAGGGGTCCATACAATGGCCTCTCTGAGAAGACTCTTCTTGCTTCTCATTTCAAATCATCAGAAGGAACCACACAGGTGAGCTAGGAAAAGATCTTGACAGGGAAAATCCTGAGCCTCAACTTATGTAATTTCTACTTAAATGCTCCATAGTAGATCAGATGTTGCCTTCTATATGTAATGTTGGCTCTGCATAGCATAAGGAGTAAGAAAAGAAGACCCTAGCTGTTTATTCAGTCACAAAATATATGGTCATTGCAATCTGGACTTAATTCATATAATCCCAGCAATGGTCTGTGGAGGTGCTCCAGGAGGCAGCCCATAGTAAAGTTTAAAGTGATATCCTTTCAAACTTGAATATAGTAATTTAAATTTTGATAATATTCTTCAGTGTTAGGTTTTACCAAAAAAGGTAAGCTCATGAACACGTTAAGCATCTTTGTTGCTTCCTAAATCAGGCACTAAAACATGTTTGCCCAGCCTGAAACAACTTTGGCCAACATACCTTGTGCCTTGGTCTAGGGATTCCCAGGGACTCAGTGCCCCGAGATTAAAGATCAAGAGACAACCAAACCAGAGGCCAAGGATGGGAAAGAATGACTGAATCTACTCCATGCCTCTTGCCTGGAAGTGATAGAATACAAATGTTCTTAGCAGTTCCTTGAAGAGGTAAAAAAAAGGCTCAATTATATGCTTGACAAGCTGCCTTTAAAGACAAAAAAAAAAAAGTGTTTGTTTAACTTCTGCACTCCAAGCTCAAGTCAGCCTAGCAAGCCATTCTCTCTCATGGCCATGACTTGTGAGATATAATGATAGTTTCCAGTTATCAGGCCAGTTGTGTTAACAGAATTCCCTGGAAAGAACATGTGCACCCACATACATACTCACACAGGCACACACAGACCCAACCTAGGGGCAAGAAGAATTAGAGGAAACTCTGGAGTTGTGAATGTTAGGGTCTCTCTGGAGTTGTGAATGTTTCCAAAGCTCAGCCATCTCCAGTTAGGGGCTCAGGTTTGGGCATGATGTTTCAAAGACTGAGAAATGATGCCTTGCTGCTCCTTGAGAGAAGAGCCTTGGATTGTCATACAGGGTGCTTGGTATGAGAGGTGCCCCCAGCCACTGCAGCACACAGATCACTCAGCCCTATTCTATGAGATAGGAAGGTTACAGTTATTGTCACCTGGCAAATAGGAAGGACCCAAGCTTCCAGCAAAATGGCAGGGGTTCTTCTTGGAAATCATCTCCATTGCTTCTAATGTCCAGAATCCTTTAATTAATTCATTTTCAGGCCACTTGTTGAGATGAGCTAAGAGTAGTGCATGAAATGAATGGCTCTCATCTTTTTCTCCCCCCAAGATGTGTGCGTTTTGCAGTGGAACTTCAGGAGCCCACAGGCAACCTGACCTGACTTCAGGAACCACTTAGCTGCTTGCTTTCCCCAGTTGCCTTGTCTGTGAAATGACGGAATCAAATCAGACAGCTTGGAAAAACCCCTGTGACTCTGGTGTTTTGTGTCTGGAGTCCTGAGCTGACATGAGTGTCTTATAGCTCCAGGAATCTGGATCGAAACTGGATTGCTCCAGTCTGTCATAGCCCAGAGGAATTGAGTTGCTCCTACAATGCTGCAATGTCTAGATGCCCTGGAATTACACTGGGTCTCCTGATGAATTGCCTATACCCTGAAATCAAGGTCTTCCAAAGATCATTGCATACTTGTGTACATCATGGTTTTTTTCTGCATGGGAAACCCAGGCCAACCATCTGCTGTATGAATATCAAACCCAGCTGAGATATCCATTCCCTTTCTGCCTTGCTTGCCTTCACCACCCACTCCTCCCCTGGAAGACTCCTCTTTGGTGATCTCCAAATCCCTAGTCCAGACTTGTATAATAGCACTTCCTGTAAACCATCTTCTGCATCTACAGTTGAGGAACTTTATTTTCCCAGCACCAGCAGAGCCTGGTATACAAGATGTCAATCTGTATTGGTTGACCGAGCAGTGAGAAATAGGGCAAAGTAGGGAAATCTTGGCTCACAAGGCCTTGAGATTGTGTCTTTAAGGTCAGATGACTTGGGTCTGCGTTGTCACTACGTTACTTTTAAAATCAGACTGGGCTAGATCTGGCTCAATGAACCAGACTTACACATCAATTTTTCATGTGTCATTTATTATCTGCTAACATTTCAGTTCTGGAGAGAACAGGACTATTCCAGGATATTTTCTTTATGTACTCACCTCTTCTCCCATTTGTTCTTTATCTCCATCTAGAAGAGTGTGAGACATATTCCTCATTTGATTCTCTCAAGAAGGGCAGCTAATCAGATGAGCATAACAGCAAGTGTTTGAGAGGAGCAGCAATACATACCTAGTTGCTTCTTGAGGATCAGAAAGTAGCCGACATTGCACTCCTGGAAAGGACAGCCCCCTTCAAGGGGAGCAAGGACTTGACTTTATCCATGATGTGGTCTTGAGCATAATGCTTGATTCATTCACTGGCTGCAGTGGGGATTTACGTAGTCACTGTTATCACAAGCTGAGACTTAATGAGATCTCCACTGTATCTCCTGGATGTAGTGGAAAGCAAGCATTTTGGTAATGAATAGAGAACAGCATCTAATTTGTAAATTCCTCTTTCCGTTGCTAAGTTTAATCAGATCACTGAAACTGAAGGGAATTGTTGATGACCAAAAATTATTTTCCATGCCTTAATCTGGCCAGGAAACATTATTCCTAATGGAAATGGCATGCTGCTCTGGTGATGATACAGGATGAGATTTGTCATTAGATTAACCCAATTGTTGCCTATTACAAAAAAAATGTTTGGACCCACATCTATTTAAACCCAAACTGGAGCTGAGGCTACCACTGTCTTACTGGTGTCCCACTGGCTCATGGAGCCAAAACTCCTTTCAGTTAAGCTACAGGAGTCCTCAGCCTTGGCCTCACTGAAGACTTTTTCTGGGCTGTCCTAAAAAAATCCCGAGCAAGGCCAAGTGGGCCACTATAGGGCCCAGGTCATTGTCACGAGAAACCCTTTCTGACATGGAAGGGAGTCAGTCAGTCCAGAGAATACAATACAGCTGGGCCACAGTTTCCTTTTGGCTTAAGAAAAAGAATTCAAGACAAGAGAGGTCAAAGTGGCTTTCATTCAGGCTGAGCTTAAACCCTGTTTCCTGATGCATCATCATGAAAGAGTCTGTCAAATTGCATTTTCAGCACAGGGGCCATGTGGCAGGCAAGTTGCTACTGGCACACAGTAGGCACTTCATGAATATTCCATGATGAGAATGACAACAGTGATGAACCCATCTGGGAGGCTGATGGCCCCCGAAGGAACATGGTTAACTGCAGCCATGCGCAGGGGCTGGCCGTGCGAACACACACGTCATCACCTATTAGTGTTCAGACTCCAGATGACCTTTGAGATGCAAAGCAAGTCATCCTTCCTGGATCTTCTCCCTGACTTGCACTCAGTGTATGCATTCCCTAGGGAATATACACAAGAGCATTCCATGCAGAGTATTATTAATATCATGAGCAACAGCTACCAGGGGTTCAGCACCTCCTGTTACCTCTATTCTCCTTGGTCCTCACTAAACTTCCCAAGATCAGCTTCATCATTGCCATTTATGGTCAAGAATGATAAGGTTCAGTTCATTTGCCCAGGGCCAGGTAGCCAATAGGAAGTTTACACAAGCTCACACCCAGGTGTTTCTGATCGGACACTGACACCCACCCCTTTCTCTTCTGTCAGAGAAAAAAAGAGGTACACAAAGTGACCTCCCAGGCCAGCAAGCCTGGTGATAGAAAAGGAATAGAGGAAGCAAAAGCCCTAGAAGTGAAGTCAAAGGACCTGGTTGCTGATGCTGGCTCTGATACCAACCAGCTCTTCGACCTTGATAACTTTTCCACCTCTGGGACCCCATTTTCTATGTGTGGCAGTAATAGATGAATGATTTCCAGTTATTCGTAAGTCCTTGAGCACCCAGTCCCCTTGAAGCCATCTTGGTGCCTTTCTCCTGGAGTCCCGTGTTCCAGAACTGACTGGTACCTGGCCCAGGAGCAGAATGTTTTCCCTTTGCAGGCAGTTGCTCTCCCTGTCTCAGCAGCCATCAGGAGTCTGTAAGAGAGAGAATGTTGTCAGGTTAAGAACTTTGGACATCCACAGCCACCTCTTTTCTTTTTTCTTTATGTCCATCTTCATCTCTTTCCCAGAGCCAGTGTCCCACCTGAAAGCACTGAGAAGTCAATCCCAGCGCCTCAGTGGGGTGGGGTGGGGTGAGGTGGGGGTTCATGGAGGCCCTCTCTCCCCTCTCTACGTCTCCATCCATGCCTGAATCTTGTCTGCAAGGTCTCTAGCGTGGAGTCTCACCCTGTCCCTTCACAGATACTTAAAGATAGGAGCTTACTGGGTCACAAGAAATCCCTTCCATTTCTGTGTGTTTCCAATTGTTAAACATCTTAGTTTCTTTTGAGTTGATACCTGCAGCTGTTTAATTCCACATACACTGAAGTGTCATGGGTGTAACACTGTCCTGCCAGTGGTGCTGTTAATTATCCTTGCTTGGTTAATGACTCATGCTAATTGTTTTCATGTCTTTGTCCTCCCTCCTGCCTCATGTTTCCATTAGGGAATCAGAATTTGTTGGTTGTTCCCCACTTCTTTGGTCCTACCTGTATCCCCAGGCAATGTGGTACTGAGCTATCCACACTAAATATGCTTTCCCAATCAGTAGGCCAATGTTGAGAAGATTGGATTCCTGCCTCTCCCATATGGAGTTGCTAGGAGCCATCTCTGACCCCTGAATGAAGGCAGCCCCCCTTCTCCCCTCCTCACTGCTGATACCCATGCTGGGTCCCTTCCATTATACTCTCACTGCAATACTAGGCTTTAGACTCAGCTGCCATCTCATTCTGCTTTCCTCAAGTCTGGCAAATTCCATCTTCAGACCTGTTCAGGTGCCTGCCCAGCTAGGCATGACTTCTGCAAAAATGATACAGTAATTTGAGCATGTCCAAGGCCTTCTCATCTCAGCAATGGCCCTGCCAACACCCACTCACCATACAGTACATAAAATCCACACTCACCTTCCCACGGGAAGGACCTGTCTGTATCCCAATGGCTACAGCAAAACTCTATTCTAAAAGCAGCACCTTCCTGCTGTATTTCTTGGACCACTGGAGCTAGAGTGTGAATCCTCACAGAATGGGAGGCTCTGATGGAGGCAGGTGACCGAGAGTTAGCAGGGAACCCCAGGCAGCAGGATCCAGGTGAGCCCAAGGTCAGACTCCTGCGGAAAGCCAGCTTCATGAATTTTAGCATTCCTCCTTGCTGCCATGCAAGATCTTTGGCTGTTGAAATTGGTGTTCTTCATTCCTCTAGATTCCAAAAGCCATCTTTCTCTTCTAAAGGAAGAACAGTCAACCTCTCCAGCAAGCCCAGCACTCTTGAGAAGTCACCAAGGATTTCTAAGACCAGTGTAGGGGGAGACATGGAGGGTGGAGGATCCTTTGATTCAGATTCAGAGAGGGGAGGAAAGTTCTACAGGATAATGAGAGGGACACTGGCTGCAGGAAACCAAATTTGCTTCCCTGGCAGAGCTGGCATGGACTGGGTTCTTTCTCTCCATGTTTGGCTCAGAGTCTCCTGGCTGATGTGGGTGTGGGCACCTGCTGCCCTCCATTAGCCTTACCATGGCTGTTTCCAGATATAGCATGGGAGGGAGGGCAGAACTCATGGTTGGAGGTTGAAGGTGCATGTTGCAGAGCCAGCTTCAAAGAAAAGGAATGAGACAGTAGTGACTCTGCTGCCTGTCCTGGAGGCGTTGCTTCTTGCCTGTCCATCTCTAAGAGAGGAATGGAGAAGAAGAAAAAAAAAAAGCAGAGCTAGATGTGAGCTGCCAGACAGTCCCTATTTGCAGAGTGCTTCTGGGGACTGCAGTGCAGGGTATGGGTCAAGCTGTCACCCAGAGAAGCCAGCTTGGACTGGCAACAGGTGCATGCAATAGCAAGACAGCAGCACTGAAGCCATCGGAGTCAGAGGTGAGGACTCTATGTCCTCTGAGGTCATTCTGAGCAGTTGTGTAGGGCAGGGCTGGCTGCAAGGGCCAAAGGCATGCAAGTGCTTTAACAACACATTTTAAGAAACTGTGAGCAAAAAGGGTCTCCAAAAGTTCATGGAAATCATGTATTATGAGGAGAAAAGCAATTCATGGATTCCAAAAACTTTTTTTTTCACTTAGATGACATTGTCTTTACTTCCACGTTCTCCCAACTTTTTGAATAGCCATGTGAGCGAGTCCTATCCAACACAGCACAGACAGTAAAGTAATGGTTGGAAAAGGCATTCTGGAAGCCTGCATAGGTCTACCAGAGCTGGGAGGGTAGGAAAGACCCAAATAAGTGGCAGAGCCTAAGGGATTCTAAGAAGAGGTCAGCAGGGCAGAGGCTCCCAGTGCCATCTGCTGGCTTCCTTATGCAGTGGGCCCCAGTCAAGATGGTGTTGAAGCCAATCCATGGAGGGCATGCTCTGGAGCCTCAGAGTCAGGTCAAGCCCCTGATTGGAGGGCATGGGCTGGGCTGAAATGCAAATGAGCAGGAAGGGGAGTTGCCAAAATGAGACCACACTTCTTAAGGCCTTGGAAGACATTACAGCCAAGGACTGGGATGTGGCTGAGGATCTGATGCTGAGCCAGACTCCTTTCAAGCCTAGCCCACATGACACTTGAGTAGTGCTGGTAGGGCCGGAAGTTACAGCTCTGCACCCTACCCCCACTCTGCCTGGAGTCCCTTCCCACTCCCTCAGCAGCATTGGCCACTTGGCATTCCAGCACAGCACAGTACCCCTTTCCTGCAAAACAGCTGATTTTTTGCAAGGCAGTGAACATCTTAAATGTCCTTCAAAACTGCCATGAGCCTCGGCTTGGGAGTGTCTGCTCACAAGCTCCTCCTGATCTGTTCAGATGCTTGGGCTGTTTGGGAAGTCATTCCCTCTCCAGTTCTCCTTCTTTGGTGCCTATTCCTTGTGCTACTCTGGGAAAGCCTTCAAATATGTGAATATAGGCCTGAGGTTGACTATCTGGAGTGTTACAAATTAAGCCATCTCAGTTTGTTCGGTTTGTATAGTTCAACTGTTCTCTGTATACCCTACAGCGTGCCTTTGAGGCTCTTCCCCTCCCAGGAGTGGGGGTCAAGCTACTAAGCTTCTCTCCAGGGAGTATAGGGGTAGGGTGGGGTGATGGCCGGGGGGAGGAGATACCTAGGAGAAGAGCAGTCCTCAAGATGCAGGACACTGTCCTGCTGAAGGACATTTTGAGAGAAGGTGTCATTTATTCACAGCAAGGACTCCATGCACAAGGGTCAAAGGGGAGCAAAAGAAACAAAAGAATGGCAAGCAGCCAACAAGGGTGATTGGTGAACTAAGGCTCTGGCCACAGAAAGGGGCAGCTGGTTGGTATTCTGACAGCTACCCTCGAACTCATGAGCTGGTGGGGCAGAACAGGCACCATGGGGTTGGAGCTAAAATGACTCACTGCCATAAAGCAGCTTTCCCAGTGGCAACCTCAAAATTTAAGGCAGTGGCTTCATTGCCTGCTGGAAAGGAAGATGAATCAGACTCTGCTGAGGTAGGGGTGCTTGTTTCACAGAGGAGCACAAGTGAATAGGGCAACAAAGAGGCAGCCTGGTGCTTGTGCTCAGCCAGGATGCTTTTCTGTCTAGGGATGGGCAATAGTAAGTAGGAGAGGTGGAAGGAGACACATAACGCTACCATTCGCTCATTGTGTGACCCTGTCAAGTTCTCTCGACCTGAACAGCACTACCTGCAAAATGCAGGGCTGTCTGATCTTCAAGAATCCTTTCTGGCTAAACAGTGCAAGTCCTACTGAGCTCTCCACTCCCAGGGGAGTAACATGTCCTGGGTCCCCTGGCTTCCAAAGCTAGGATCTAAACTCTAGTCCCCTGACTCCAGAGGCAATGGGATCTCTACTTACTGCCTGCCCATCCCTTCCCAGGGCAGGGTCCTGTAACCAGTATCTTCTACCTGTCTTTCCAGCCCTGCTCCTCTTCTTCTTGGCCTGGCACATCCTCCAGGGCTGGATAGCTGTCTGGATTAGGGATGGTTTTATAGAATTGTCAAAAATACATAGTACCTAAGAGCATGGATTGGGCATCAGAGCTGTGTAAATTCCAACTCTGGCTCTGAACTGCATGCATCTTTCCCTAAGCCTCAGTGTCCTTGTGCATTGAATGGAAACATGCAACCCTGCCCTCCAAGGTTCAGCCAATTACTGTATGTAAGGCTCATGGAAGAGGAGCTGAGATAGAATGAATGATTTTTATGAAAGATGGAAATGATTGATTTTGTTCTTATGCCCCTGCAGGGACAGTGCTTAAAATGCATTAGATGCCATTGACCTGGAGTAGAGAGAGATCAGGGCAAAGACACTCTTCCTATCATAGCATAGCTCATGGGTAACCATTTAGGAACAAGAAAAAAAGCAATTTCAAACTGAAGCATTTTTTTAACCTAAGGGGATTACTTTCCCAAAGGAACCTGTACACAGAGGTTGCAATTCTCTATGTCTCGAAGATCCCTGGTCTCATCCCCAATCTGAAGGGGAGCCAGATCTTCTATCTGGCGTGTTCCACCATTCTCATGTGATCCCAAAATTCCCAAGGGTCTGGGAAAGTCCCATACCTCCCAAGCAACCCTCACATAGGGACAGGGATGTGTGTGTGTGTGCCATGGAGCTGCCACTGAGGTCCTTCTTCTGATCCTGCCTGGGACCCTCAGACTCCTAGCAGGGACCAAGGTGGCCCAACTCCATGGTGCTGTGAAGGTAGAGAGAAATTTGCTGCTTGGAAGCGCTGGATGTCTGTGGCCTGCTGAGATCACCACAACCTGCTTTTTGTCTCTCAGTTATGGCTGCAGATCAAGGACAGGCATTTCTGTTTCCTTCTGGTTTATTGCGGTAATAACGATGATTATGATGGCACATCTTGCTTCTATCGTCCTTTTTTAATAAGGCTACTTTGTATGGCTGCTTAATATTTAATCCTGTTTTATATTTATTTTCTGATGGCTTAAAATCAACCAGAGTTTAATTGCTCATGTGGAAGAAGCCAAGCTGGGCCTTGGCTGGCAGGAAGTTTTTGAAAGGCTCTGGAAGCTGATGGCCCTATTCAACTTGGGCAGGCTGCCAGGGCCTTACGACCACCTTACGACCACCTGCTCTCTTCCTCTCTTGCCATTACTGTTTTTTCTCTGCAACTTGTTTCTCTGTTTGCCACTCCTCTCTTCCGCTTCAGTTGACCCATGGAAGAGGTGGAAAAAAGTGAGATCCAGAATTAGCCCATGACCCTTCAAAACTATCTGGCTTAGGGCCGAGGCAAGGGCTAATTTAGAATTTCCTGTACTTGCAGCACTTAGAGCTGCCTCAGACTGAGTTAGACGCAGACCTCGGAAGAGTCCCTTCCTGCATTGGAGACTCTATGTGGGAAATAAGTCTTTCTGCATGGCAGACTTGAATCAGATACAGATGGAATGTGTCATTGTTCCCACAGTCTCCACACCCAGAATATTCTGTTCCATTCTACCGCAATACCACCTTACCTGCATGCACAGTTCTTAACAGGAAGTCAGCCTGCAAGTCCTGACTTGAACACAGTTATTCCAGAGTTTGCCTAATGTGGCTGGCCTAGGCTCACAACCAACCATTCTGTACCATTCAGTGGCTTTCACCTGCCCAGAGGGATAAGAATAACCTCCTTACCTATACCACAGAGATACATTTATCAGGATCCTCCCAGAAGACAGGGTACTCTTAAACCAGATGGTTTAAAGAAAGTTTACTGAAGCTTAGAGGCAGGTTTAAGGAAGTCAGCAAAGGGACAAAGGGAGGGAGCTGGTTCTAGAGTAGGAGAACACAGCTATGCTGATAATCATGTGGCCAGACATGTAGCCTGCTGTGGCCAGGCTGCCTCAACCCAGGGAGGATTTTCCCAGCCTCACCCTTCTCTGCAGTTACCATGCATGGGAGTTTTGCCACTTCTCTCATTCACCCACCACAGCAGGAAGTCCAAGCAAAGGAGAGAATACTGATAGAGTTTGCAAAGGCAACCTTTGGTGCAGAGCATGGTAAGAAGACTGGTGCAGGATAGAGACCAGTGTGGATGGGGGATACTGTAGAAGACAGGAAGTGGGCTTCCCACATACTTCCATATCTTGGAGTACTGGCGTCACAAAAAGGAGTCCAAGAAATTCCAAGACAAAGTCTCTGGCTTTAGAAAGTTCCGATTTACTCAGAGTCAAACCTAATAGTTGTAAAACAAGAACAAGCTAGAAGAAAAACTATCAAAAAAATGATTTGTAATAGATACAGGTATTTATAATATTTATAGCAGCTACTGCTTTGCAACGTTCTTTGGTCTGTGTTAATTCCCTCAATCTTTACCAAGAGCTCTTGAAATAACTAATTATGAATCTTTTTAACAGATAATAAAAAGCTAGGTGAATAAAGGCTGAATAACTTACCCAGGATCACATAGCTGGGAGAAGGTGAAACAGAAGCATGAATCATGAGTCATGCTTACATACCTCAGGGTTTTAGGCACTCGGGGGGCTTTCGATGGTTCTGGAAGCTGACACTGACTGGAATTGGCTCCAGGCATGTATGAAATTTGAATGTATCAAGAATGGATATATGTTTGGCGTCACAGTGAGTCCCTCCAACAGCTTTTTTTTTCTTTATTGCTATAGTAGGAAAGTAATCATAGATGATACATAACCAAATGGTCATAGTTATGTGCCAATAAAACTTTATTTACAAAAACAGATGGCCACCTGGATTTGGCTCCTTACTATGCATTATGGGTTGCATTATGGCTGCCTTATAATCCATATGCTGGGGTCTTGACCACCTCCTCTGCCTACTTATCTTAGAGTTGACCACATATGTTAACTTTGGAAGTGAACAGGCACTCTGCAGAGATGGCAAAATCTGTGGTGCCACACAGACAGAACCTCCACAGGTTCAAAGAAAGATGGCACACTCAAGGGACCTTATAGAGGTCCCAGCTTACTAGTTGGAAAGTTTGTGCAGGAATTACCAGGGAATAAGGGAAAGAGGAATGTCTTAGTTAGCAGGAGCTGTGTAAGCACATGCCACAGTGACTGAAATATCACTATTTGGAGACTGGAAAGCAGAGCAGTTCATGAGGGCTGTGAGGAAGGGATCAGGTCTGGACCAGTCCTCTCGGCCTGTAGGTAGCCATTTTCCTTCTGTATTTTTGCTCAGTCTTCCTCTGCCTATCTTTGTGTCCACATTTCTTCTTATTAAGAACACAGTTGTACGGAATTCAAGCCCTCCCACATGACCTTGATTTAACTTAATTTGAAGATCCTATTTCCACACTTTGAGATCCAGGGTAGTGGCAGGGGTTACGACTCCAGCAGATGCATTTCAACTCAGGGCATAAGGATGGCAAGGAGTTTGGGATACTAGGTTAGTCAGTGAGCCATGGAATTAAGAACACTTTTGCTTGCTAGCAATAACTCGATTAGTACTTTGAGCATATAAATATTAATTATATCACTCCAAGGCAAAGAAATAGAATAAAAATAGTCATCCAGCCAAGTAAATGACAGAGTAAATTATTCAGTTCCATCCTGTAGTGCATGGCAGCCTGAGCAGTTGGATCCCAGCAGGCTGGCTGACCAGGATGCAGCCCTTTGGCCCCCAATGGCATCCTACCACACTGGAGAAGTTCAGATTGGGTGAGAACTGCCTTCAGCTCATTCAGTTACTGCCCAAGACATCTGGCCCTGACATATCAACCTTCTTCCATTGGAAGGAGGTAAAAGATTGATAGCAGTTGATGAGTTCTTTGACCCTGGGGAAATGGGCTACCGTCTACACTCTGAATAAAGGCTGGGCATTTATCTGAGGCCATCTCATGAGAAGCCAGTCAGAGCAGCTGATAATGTCGTTAGGATATCACAAAGCCCATCTGTGGCACCAAGTCAGAGCTGTGACTGAAGGCTGTCCAGATTGCTTCATTCTCACATGGAGCCCTGCTCTGAGGGATCAGCTGTTCATGCATAGACAGATCAGAGGCAGAGCAAGGCTAGAGCTCTCTCATGCACATGGCTTTCCACAGCTCTCATCTGAACCTCAAATGGGAGTCAAGGAAGGAACACCAAGATTTTTTTTTGTTCCATTGCAGATTTATTCCTAAGCCACCTTAGTAATTTATTCTGACTCTCGAACCTTTGCCAAAATCCTATGTGGTTTCATTTCTAGTCATGCAGATGGCTGTGGTCATCTTTGGACATATGTATCATAGTGCTTTGCTGATGGCTAAATGATATCTAATCTCTCTGGGAGAATAAAAATGTGAGCACAGCAGCACAGCTGGGAGCATTTTTCGCCCCTAGAAGTCTTGTTGGAAGCTGTATAAGGAATTGTCCAGAGACATTTATTAGTTTTATAGAGTTCACTTCCTGTAGGGAAAAATGAGGAGCAATGTACCACAGCCTTCTGCTTCCCCTTGACCTCAGCTGTAGAAAGCCTGACACACACAGCTAATCCATGCAACCAGGCTTGGGAAGCACCACTGTGCTTGATGTCCAGCCCCTGAATTTCAATGAGTGAGTTCTCAGAGGATTTTCCAACCTTCATCGTGTCTCTGGCTGAGAGCCTCTTCCCAACATGATGGATGTGATTGCCAGTTTCCACATGATCCTAAAGGGAAGATGACTTTTTATCATTTCCCCACAATCCCTACAACTATTCTCCATGGAAATCAGTGGAGACATCGCCAGCTCTTGGACAAGAACAATGAAACTCACTGGAGATGTAGAAATAGTTTGAAAAAGCACCATCCAAGCAACAGTGGCCAACAAGAGTAGGTGTTGGGTAGATACCAAAGGAATCATTCAAGGATGTTGTCAATTGTAGACAAGATAGACTCTCCACACCTCATTGCAGCCACTGTTGACACCAATGCTGTCCACCCCTGGCAGGATCCATGTTCAGCTACTTTTGGAAAGAAATCTCAATTGCCTCTGGAATCTTCTCAACAGATGCTGAGTGTCAGGTGTGCCTGAAGACCCACATTTCATAGCTGGTGATAGGGAAGTTAGGAAATAAGAAAACAAGCCCCCCTTTAGCTTTCTACCCCAGCATGCCCCTCTCCAAATCTGTTCAACAGTAAGGCACAGTATGTGTTACAGAGGCTATGCCATAGTGTCACTGTCTGCAGATGGACACACTGCAGGTCCCTGCCAAGGGTATTGGAGTAAGTTGCCTTTAGAGCAAAGGTGCCCTCGGGAATCTGGTTTCTTGGCTGTCTTTCTGCCATAAACTCCAGCATTTTATTTGAATGGGGGCTTTATTTCTGTCTCATCCATGGATTAAAAATCTAACATTCATGAGTCTAAAGTTTGAGATATTTGGGTATTGCATTTCTCAGAGGTTTTCTTTAAAGAATTGACCACAAAGGCTGCCATCTAATGGCTTCATAAAAGGAACCCAATCCATTTCTACCATTCTGTGCTATGGGACAATCTCTCATAAATGAACAGGCACTAGTGTGTTAACAGACTGCTCCTTTCAGATGGGTCATTTTTATTTCAGCCAAGAATCTTTAGATGTATGTCCTGGCCCAAAAGAACAGTACTGTGGATACCAGAGCTCTGTACAAGCTCTTCAAATCGCCTTCCATGTGGGTGGCCATCAACTTTGCCCACACGAAAATCTACTTCAATCCAATTCCACTGCGTATTAACTAGTTGTGTGCTTAGTAGCCTCTTTCTGTTGGCTTAAAAGTTATTATGCTATTCATTCTGAAATGGGACAAGATGGGACACTGTGTTCAAGCCAGAAACTACACAGAAACGCAATATTTGATGGAAAGCCTGAATGCTGTCAGCTCTCTGTCATTGATCAGATCTCTTGTTCCCTCAGACCACAACAGGTACAGACAGAAAGTTCAACAACTGGCAGCCCTGTGTTTACCCTGTCACAGCTCCAAAACTAGACAACACCTGTGAGATGCTCACTTCAGGGACTGTTGTCATTCTAAATGGAAAAACAGCTTCCTCTAGAAGAAAACCATGAACAACATGAACTAGCTCGTTCATTTCAGCTCCTGATGCTCAGTGTTTATGCGTGCAGTATTTATAAGATGTTTATAAATAGGATCCTGATTGTGAAGTTTCTGTTTATCCCACTTTTTGGATTTTAAAGATGAGTGTGTCTGACATCTGACCCTTTACATTGGTTAAAAATATAAAGTTATTCAAAAAGTTACTTGAAAAATAAAAGGGTCCCTTAAAGGATAAATTTATTTGTATGCCAGGGCATTTTGAAAACCATTAAGGTTTTTTCATAATTAGTGTTTTTCAAGAAATTTTTGAAACCCCTTAATATGTGTGGATTTCCACTACTATTGCATCCAAATAAATTAATCTCTCCATTTTATTTTGCATGACCTATTTGAAGTTTCTTTCTCATAAGCCTGGCTCTTCTGTCAAAAGGCCCTTTTCAGAATTCACAGTAATAAATTACATCGAACATAATTTGAACAGAGCATGAAAGTAAGAAACACCTAAAACAAGGTGTTGACCTTATTGCCCTTTCTTAGAACTGATGGGCCACCCATCCGTTTCTCAGGAGGGCACACACTGGGCTTCAGTGCATGGAAACCATCTTCCCATTTATTGCTTTGATTATTCTATGCCCATCACTAATTGACAATACCTTCTGTGGTGGCCTTAGAAAGTTGGTGCTTGTTAATGCTCACCCTATCCCAAAAAATGGGAAAACTCTGCTTGCAAGGAGTTAGCTACCATCCTTAGTCAAGCGCAGAACAGGAAGCCCTTCTCTCCTATGCAGAAATAAAGAATCATTTTCTACCTCCTTAGCGCCCTCCTCTTCAACTAAAGCCTAGACCCAGCTGTTCTCCATTATTTGCATACCTCCTCAACAAAAAAAAAGATCAGTGACAGACAAGCTGACATCTGCTTTACTCCTTTAAGCTGCTCAGAAAAGCAGGAAATGCAGTTTTTGAATCCTATGCATGGGATGGAGCTTTGATGAGTCCAGTTTGATGACTGAGCTGGACGGAGAGGGGCAGGTAGCTCAGTGCTCTGCTTTTGCACCTGTAGGGGATGTCGTCCATTTCTGAGTGATGGGGAAGCCCCTGGATTTACTAATGGTGGAGCGTTTTCAGTGTGGTCCCGTCGGGAAGGGGAGAAGAGGGATACTAATGTTATGATTTGACTTTAACCATTAATCTTTGCCTGGGACACGTGGCAGTCCCTTTCAGGATCCTTCTCATTTACTCTCTAGATCTAGACTAAAGTCTGCTGGAATAACTCCTCCTCCCCCCAGGATCCATTACTTGTTCTGTGCTGTTAATATGTGTAGTTATGGGTTTTGGTTCCATTTTGTTATGTTTTCTTACATGTTTTGGTTTATTGCTTTTTAAAATATATATATATATATTTTTTGGTTTAGTTTTGGAGATGAAAATGAATGTCGTATGTGAAAGCTGAGTTCCTTGTTTCTTTCTTTTACCCGTGGCTGACTGCATGTTCTCTATTGATGTCTTGTTCCTGGTTCTTGACACTGACCATCTTGTCTGTGAAAGGAGGCACTCCGGCGGGCTTGCTTGCCCAGAAGAAAGGGAAGTTTGCTTGGTTTAGTCACTCCACAGAGACCCATGGTAATGCTCCCCTGTGCTCTATGTGTGTGAATGTGTGTGCGTTCCTACGAGGCTGGAGGGGAGGGCATTTCTCTTGATGACTTGTCATGTGGTGATTCTGTTTTTGTGAGTCTTCCATGTCCCACGCAGGGCCTCTTCCTAGGCATAAATCAGGTGGGTTACTCAGCAACAGCTTTCCTTGAGGAACCCTTTGTTTGGATAGTACAATGCAAGATCAGGGGCACAATTAATGCAACTCTATGCCAGTGTGGCCTGTGCCTTGATTTGGAAGATAATATAACTTCTCCTAATACCCGGCTTTCCCAAACCTGTTTAGTTTTCTTTCTAAACCTAACTCCATCACCATCTGACTCTCCACTGCCTATGTAAGGGGCTCTCCATGGGCTCTCTGCCCTTTAAAATAATGCTGGGGAGTTATAAGACCGTTAGGTCAGGGGTGGTTAGAGACAGATACATTGAAAGACCGGAGATTCTTCAATTTTGTGACTTCTACCTTAGTTTGGATTGACCTGGGGCCCTGTTGAGCTCTAAAAGTCTGTTCTCTACTTACCGGTGCTAAATCCAACCTTAAGTCTCACCAGCTCCTTCAAACCTTGGGATCCGAAGTTCATATAAACACTGTTAAATCCAACACCACTGCTTAACAACTCACTATCCACTAAGATGTTTCTGGAAACTGCTTTGATTTTGAGAACCTTGTGCTGACCGAGGGTGTAGCGTGGGGACAAACAAGGATAGTACAGGTAACAGACATTTGCCCCATCTCAGCCCTACCCTAGCACATTATATGATGTCAGACATCACATCCCTTCTCAAGGCCTCACTGTCCTCTTTTGTGAAATGAGGGGGACAGACTAGACCTGGGCAATTTTGAAAGTCCATCCAGCTCTCAACTTCTATTAGATAACGTCCAGCTGTCTTCTTACCTGACTGTATTGAATGAGAGTCCTAGTTTGGAGAGGTTTCTTACGTTCAGCCATGTAGACAGTAAGTCCTGGGCTTTCTATTTGTATGCTCTGTGTTCTTGACATGAGTCTCTTCTCACCCACCTGGTTTGTCTTCCCCTAAAAGAAAACTGGGGAGAATCCACATCCACCCACATCATCCATACAACCAGAAGAAGTCTTTTCCTGGGCTGTGGCAGCCGCATAGGGACTTGTCATCTGAAGTCACACCCTCACTAGCTTCACATTCTGTTGTAATCCAGTAATTCCTTCCGTCACATGAAGCATTCTGTTCTGGAAGGAGAGCTGAACCAAGGCGTATGGTGTCATGTCCACTTTCAAGAACAAGAGTTGGCAAAACTAAGAAATGTATATCATTATGAAAGGGTGGTAGACAATGAAGATTCCTTTGAGTTGAACTTTTCTTTGGGAGAAAAGTCATCATAATAGAAGAACTAGTTGATACAAAACTGGATTCTAAACCAGAGAATCCCTGATGAAATCTAGTCCAGAGCTGGCCAGAGAACAGGCAAGAGCTGAATTGCTTCATTTGCTTCTGTCCCGTGTCAGCCTCTTGAGATGGGAACATCAGGGTTGCAGGAAGAGTGGAGAGCATCCCTGCAGGTGGGCTTCAAGCCATGTCCAGATGTGGTTTGATTTTATGCATTGTGCACTTACCGTCCTGCATTCCCAGTGTCTGCAATGCTAGTTAGAACCTCAATAGGTGACGTTACTAATGGTTGTTCCCAACAAGCTCTCTAGTTAAGATACAGTCCTAGAGGTGCTTGACCCAGGACCCTGTGTGCACGACAGGAGAAGGGACTTCTCCAGATCCACCTGCTGGTCTGTGCATGCAGCAACACAAGTCCCTTCCACACACAAGCCTGAGTAATGGGGATGGAACTCCTTGGAGTTGACGGGTCAGAAGATGCAAGGGAGAAAGAGCCTTCTCAAGGGAGCTCTGTTCTCAGCAGAACAGTGGAAGCAAATGGAAATGTGTCTGCAGCTCCTCTGAAACCTTTGGGTTAAAGGGGAGCAGAAGCATTGAATGGTCAATGTTTTCCAGGATGGGCCCTACAAAGTAAAATGATCACCAAATGTCTTTCCACAGTGCCACTAGTTTGCAGTGTGCTTGGCAGCACATCATTCCCCAGACTAGCAGTAGGTGTGACAGTCAAAGAAAGCCGAGAGCCTGGCCAGGGCTCAAGGCTACAGATGGGCCTGTGGCTTGCCCAGGTTCCTTCCTTCCAAGTTATAGTCAGGCTCAGGACTGTGTGTGCTATGAACTAATGCTATTCTCTTTCTCCTCACTCTCCACATCTGGTTCTGCATCCCTTTGCCTCTTGCAGTGAGCATGCCCACAAGTGAGACGGAATCTGTCAACACTGAAAACGTGGCTGGCGGTGACATCGAGGGAGAAAACTGTGGGGCCAGGCTGGCGTGAGTAGGCACGGCGAGTCGGGGGGCTGGGGAATTTCTTGGGAGGTGGGCTGGGAAGCGGGGTCCTTCAGTCTGAATGGGTTGGCTCATCACAAGGCGAAGTAGAAACTAGAGCTTGCAGCAAGAAGCCAGCCACAGTTCAGGTAGTTGAACGGTGTGAGAGAAGAGAACCTGGGTGATGAGGGTGGCCCTGAAGGTTGAGTTTAGTGTAATCTTAAAATGACATCAGTCTTCAGCACAGCGCTTGTTCGGGTGGCTGGCTCTTGAATTGAGAGCTTCTTTTGCATCACATCAGAGTCATATAGAATGTGAAGAAGGCCTCTAAGGTCTGTTTCTGTCCAGTCCCTCCCTGCTTCACCAAGCTACTCCTTGTATTATGATCAATGACTAAGAAATACAGCAAAAAAAAAAAAAAACAGGTAGGAAAATACCTTTAGCAATGAAAGCATTTTGGTCCTTGTGTAAAACATTTAGTTCTCCTCCTAAATAAGGGGGCACAGAAGTACCTAAAATGTCACTTAGCTTAGAGTAAGGCCAATCCCTCCTCTAACCAAAGACCACACTTAGAAGTTCCCATCTTCCCTTTGCTTGTTAAATCCAAATCTCTGGCTCTTGTGAGCTGGCTTTGGGCTAGAGGTGGGCTGAGTGTGGAGGCTCAGGGCGAGTGGCAGTAGGAGCAACTCCCACATGAATTCTCACAACTGCAACTGTTAAAACCTATCATTCCTATGAAACATCTCCTCCCCACAAAATGAAGGGGAGATGGTATAACTGCTAAAAATAAGCAAACTGCAGGTGTAGCTATCAGGGTTTCAGAAAACAGCCTCTGCACATCACCCTGAACATGAAGCCTGCTACCATTCAGGGTCCTCCTGAACACAGGTTACCTACTTTTCTGGTTGCCTTAAGATATGACTGTAACTTCATGCTAGTCACAGGCAGGAACTGTCAACAGGAGGCTCTAAGCAGGAACTGCCACCCGGAAATGGAGTTTTTTCAATTGCTTCCCAAAGGGAACCATTTCTTGTTTTACTACCCTCTTCCCACCACTCCACCTCTGAAATGACTCAATAACCTGGGCCAACCTCAGCCTTAGGAAGGCGTGCTGTGACTTAGTCTGCCCAGAGCAAGAGTGGCCATGAGCATGGCTGCCTTGCCACTGCAGGGGAAGGGGAGGCAAGACTCGGGAACAGACTAGCCCTTGCAGCCTCTGTTTCCAGCACAGGGAACAGCGGGATCACTTACTGTGACAGGGGCACCAGGGAGTCTGCACTGCAGGTTTCTCAGCATTGTTGGGAAGCAATTATTGTCACAATGTTGTTAAAATATGATGCTAATTACATTTTTAAGCAGCAGTCCAAGCCTTCCCCTTCTTCTCTTCTTTTTGGAATCATATAAAACAAGCACTAGAGTGTCTGGAAGTGGGCTCCAGACAGCAACACTGTGGGAGGACATTAGAAAGCCTTCGAATAAGTTCTAGACCTTTCTCTTATCTTGACACTGAGAGCAGGGTTACAGAGTAGACCTTCAAGGACCCCATGACTCTGGCTTTGGGACATGGCCCAGGTGGCACACCACTGGGCATGCGGGAGCTGGCAGTAGGAAGTCAGTTGAGAGGGTGAGGCTCTGTTGGAAAGGTGATGTGATTATCTGCTGAAGAGGGAAGCTGGCAGTTCCTAGTCTGTCGTTTCCTCGGAGCATGGATTCACCAGGCTTCAGAGCCCTGCAGAAATGCTTTCTAGTATCCCAAATGCATACTCCATGAATACATCTACTCTGTGCACACAAAATACCCAGTACAGTGCCAGAATTCTGATGTGTTCTTCATAAATCGTGGTCGTTCTTCATTTCCGTGTTCCAAACCGTGATGGGGTAGGGTTGTGAGAGACACAGCATGAGAATAGTCCAAGGGGTGAGACAAGGAGGTGGTGAGAGACCAGGATGTACAAGTTCAGAGTCTTGTGTGACATGATGAGGGCAGAATGAGGACTTCCAGACACTCAAAAGGCCCAAGAAGTGGTAGTCCCTAGGGTGGAGGGAATGTGCTAGGGTCAAGATATAAATTGGCACCCATATGAGATTCCAGTGCTTGCAAGGGGAAGTTAGCCAATTGAACCCGGGCCTATCATATGTGAGTTTTTTTTTTTTTGAGAACTTTTTGAAAAGCCTTCATATTCATAGATTTAAAAGTTTGGAGCACCACTATGCTTTTATCTTTTGATTCCATTTTCTGCCACCTTTCTGAAGTGCCTTTATAGTTGTCCATTTGTCCATAGAATGCCCAGCTGGGTGATAGGGAAGATGGCCAGGATACCTTTGGAATTTCCCACTTAATGGGAAGTGACACTCAACTAGTGATTAGGGGGTTATGGATTGGGATTAGCGTAAAGAAGGACAAGTGAATATAACAGGGGAGGGTTGAGTACAGAAGAGGCTACGGAGCAGGATGGGAAAAAAAGCTGCTTTGAAGAATAAAAGAGGAACACATCCTGTGGGGGTGCCATGCTCTGAGGCCCAACCCCAACCCCCCCCAGGGAAGCTGTGGGGCCAATTTGGCTTTTGTTTCAGCATGCTCTCAATTGCAGGCTGTGGGCTGGGAACCACTTGCAGTGGCTACCGCTGAAGGTAGCTCTGTTCCTCTCTCTGAGTCATTGGGCTTCCATGTAAGATTCTCTCTGCATCTTGCAGCTTGAGACTGCCTACTAGGGGTCCTCAAGGTGCCCAAGGGTCCCCTTTGCCTCTGAAGAGAATGTGGGAGTCAGACTAAACCACAGCAGTCATCTCATCCCAGAAGAGCAGAGTTAGGGGTTACAGGAGCACAACAGCCACTGCACTGAGTTTGATTGCTGCCCAGCGTGGAGGCTATGTTGGTAACTGACATCAGCCACACAGTTCAGCAGACTGGGCAAACTCTGAAGCCTGGGAGAGCTCAGGACTAACAGCAAGGATGGTCCAGGGGCACAGGCTCCAGGAGTGCAGGCATTGCAGAGGACCAGGGGATATGGGAGTTTGTGTGGTGTTGAGAATGACCTTGGTATGACCATAGACCCCTGCTGAGTACCAGCGGACAAGTGTTGGGTGAGTGTTGGAGTCTAGGAAGGGTGTGATCAGAAGGACCTGGGGAGGTTTGGGAAAGGAGCAAGTGGGTAACAGAAAAGCAGATCCTGGCTGGAGATGAGGGACCACTCAGCACCCAGTGCTGGGCAGTGACAGGTGCAGGATGTGCCCTTCCTGGCAGTCACAGGCTGGCTGGCGATGGAGCTGTGGAGTATAGGGGCTGAGTCAGACAGCTGCCTACGTGGATGTTGACTGCAGTGCCATCTGACTTATGTTAAAGGCAAATTTGGGCCAATTCACAGAAATACTATTTCACACAGCAGGTAGTAATCATATGGTGCTCATTACTCTGAGAGGAAAGCCTTGAAAACATAATAGATCCCAAGAAGTTCAAGTATTTGTTAAACAATGACAAATGCAAATTGAGTAACTATACTCTCTCCCCCAACTCCCCCCAACAAGAAAGTTGTGGGTTTGTCTCTAATTTCAAATCTCAACAACAGGGGAGAATATCTTGGTCTTCCAGAAGTTTAGTCTTGGAAGCCTGGATGGAGAAAGAATCTTGGGCAGAATTAACTCTGGGTCTAACCATCTGGGGCTGTTCTGATGGTTTCGTATGTTTGTCATTAATTTTATCTCCTCTGTGTTTTTGCAGAACCTTCTTAAGCACAGGATGAGGAGGGGGCTTCATTAGACTGAGGGATGCACAAAGCCAAGAACTCCTTGGAACAAGCTGTGTGTGTCCCGCAGGGGCTGGGAGGAACTGGTGGTCTCTCCTGCTCTTGCAGAGACTTTAGAAGTGGGTGAGAGAGGAAGCACATACTAAAGGTGCATTCAAAGTGGGCCGGGAGTTGAACCCAGGCACTCCAGCTTGACATCTGGGTGCCTCAAGTGGCAGTGTAGTCCGTGCCAGTCATAAAAAGGCATGCGTGTTTCAGGCCCTGTGAGTCAATGTTCCTTGTCTCCCCATACTCAGGACTTGTCTCACACATGCCAGAAGACAAGGAGGCACCCGTGGCCCCTGAGCATGCTTGAACTAGGGCCACACTTCCGCCGTGACCCTCCTGTAGACTCAGATCCCATTTGTTTCCTGAGAGAATACACACGCTCATGTTTAGACACACGGGGAGCTTTTAAAAATCCACTTTTGCTTGTTAGCCACTTGTGAAGGGCACCTTGCAGAGACAGCTGGGACACAAGGTCCTGAGGGCCTGGTCCAGCTTAGAAGGCAGTGACAAAGCTGTCACCCTGGCCTCTGCAGAGCAGCGAGGTGGGATGCCATGTGACCCAGGAGGAGCCTGGGCAGGATGCTAAAGGTCCTGTGCTCAGCAGGGCCCCAGCAAAGAGGGGAACCCCCGTTCCCTATCACCCAATTAAGCAGCAGAGAACCACTCCCCCATAGGCTTGGCTCTAAATAAAAATGCTGCCCCTGGCTCTGGGGCCGCCCACATGCTTTGTTAGCAAGTGATTAAAGCCTGCAGGCCTGGCAGGCAGTCTTTGGGGGTGGGAAAAGGTTATTAGCTAAGGATTCTGAGCAGTAAAGGCACTTGGCTCTGATCCTCCATGCCCCAGAGATATAATTACCTCATGCACGATGGTTCTGCCACCTGTCACATCTTCTGCTTTCATATTTTTTTTAAATAAAAACAACATGAGGGGTTGGTGTTTGCTGGCTACACAATCCAGCTTGCTGTGTGCTGGCTTGGAACAAGACAGGTTTGCCACAGTCAGCTGAGCTCCCAAACTTGTCCAGTCTTCTTTCCTCTTCTTGCCCACATCTCCCCTTCACTGAGACTTTCTTCCCCAGCCCTTCCTCCCCATCTTGCTTGGCCTTCTGAACATTGGTACTGCACAGTGCCAATGCCTTTATCTGAGCACCAAGTGAGGCCAACACATACCTTCACGTTTTTGCATTCAAATGCTCTTGCTCAGAGCCTCTATGAAGGTTCAGCCTTCTAGTTGGAAGGCCCCCTGGATGTACACTAGGATGGCTTCAGGGCCCCCAGCATTCTGGCTTTCTCCTTCAGGCCCATTTGCAGCTCTAGGGTGGCTGCAACTATGACCTCCCCATCCCCGGATGCTCGTTTTTCTCATCATCACGTCCTAAGCCAGCTTTGGTCATGCTTTGGTGGGCAGCAGTGGAGGCCAAACTGAACCTGCTGGAGTGGTCCCTGTCAATTCTACCACCATGTCCTTTTCATCTTTGAAGAGATCTTCCCTTGCTCTGCGGCTTTTCCTCAGATGCAACTCTTCCCAGCTTGACCTCACAGGACTGGCCGAGGAGACCCTAGTCATCTGAGGGCATGGTGAGAGGGTTGCCGATGCCCAAATGATGCCCACTGGGCTGTCCCAGCCCACAGTCATCACGTGCAGATGCACAAGTGGTGCATTCTTTCTCTGTGAAGTTGTTTGAATATACATGGTGTATTCCTGCGGGGACGTTACATTCAGCTGAGATGTCTGAGATGGAGAAGAGTCTGTGCTCATCCTTTGCTCATGCATTCCTTTTTCCTTTTCAGCCACCGGATCTCCAAGTCGAAATTCAGGTGAGTGCTAACACATGGCTCCTCTTTCCTTCTCATCACCAGTGTCACCCTCAGCCCAGGATGAAACTTGCTAGATCGAATGCAGAGGCAGGGCTGCTCTGCCACAGGGGTCACCACTTCCTGGACTTTGAGAACCTGCTGGAGCCTGCCATAGACCAACCATTCAACCACGATCTCTCACACTGGGAAGGGTCCCTCCTTCTGCAACCCCCAGGTGTAAATCACCTGTTTGCCTGAAACGCTTATTCCTAGCTGCTCTCATTAAGCTCCTTTCAAGTGAGGAGACTGAGCATCCGAGAGGCCAGGAGTCACCCGTTTCATGTCCAGCTAAGTTAGAATTCATACCCAGGAGCCCTGCTGCTGTTTACCACGACAGCTGGTGGCACAGCTGTTGCGTCTGAGCACAGAGAACGAGAACACGAGAGCAGTGCCTCTGCGTAGAAATACATACTCATAGTTTGCTAGAGACAAGCATTTGGCAAAGCAGTTAAGATGCTGCTGAAGATATCTTGGTCCTATGTTAGAGAGCCTGGTTTCCAATTCCAGCTTCCTGCTAACACCCGGGAAGGCAGCAGTGATGGCTTAGATGGCTGGGTCCCTGCTGCTCCCATGGGAGATCTGGACTTAGCTCCTAGCTTTCATCCTGGCATGGCCCCAGATGTTGGAGTCACCTGAATAGTGGAGCAGTGGATAGCAGGCATACTTTCTTACTCACTGTGACTCTCTCTTTCCATAACATTTCTAGTAACTGTTAAATCTTAAAGGACTTGATAACTTATATTTAAGCTAATATATTTATAACACTATTATTTCCACACGAAATGAATATACAAAACTTAGTGAATGCTTGAACATGTACACTTTGAACTGGGTCTTTGAAATCAAATGTATGTTTGGCACAGAGAGTACATCTCAGTTTGAACTGGCTGCTGCTTGATGCATAGCAGCCACATGTTGCTTCTGGCTACTGCATCAGGCCATGCAATTGTAGCAGTCCAGAAAAGTCATCTAATTCAGATCCTAGAGATTCCAGCTAATGCCAAAGGCTGCTAACAGTTTGAAAATGGCACCAAAATGATCAAATGGAGCTTTTAGGCCAAATTCAGCAGATTCATTGGCTTATTATATTAAGGCCATAGTAGGGATTTTTCTCAATAACCCAGGCTTCTAAATAAGGAATATGTAGTAATTGAGACTCACTGCTCAGAGTAGGCTATACCTATTCATGGCACAAGTGATAAATACAGCCGTGTGAAAACCATTGTGTTCATCAATGGCCTGTTGGGGTCTGGGCTACACACACACACACAGCAGAGCCACGTGGGAGTTAAGATCAGGCAGTCTTCAGTTACGTGTGCTTCCCATTGCCTCCTTGTCTCTTTCAGCCAGGGGGCAACAAGGCCCAATTTATAGTTACCCCATTTTAAGAAAGAGTCGAAGAGTTAAATCTCATGATTTTCTGAGTTGCTTGTTCTTGATTACATTAAAGAGAAGATAGAAACTTCCTCCAGCCCCAAGACAGAACCTTGGTGTCAACTGTTTTGTTATCACTCCCTGTCTAAGATGCTCATGGGTGGGGACAAGCCATGCAAACCCCCATAGGAACATTGTCCTCAGCCCCATCCTTACTCCCAAACCTCTAAAGCCTCATAAATCTCTGTTGTCACCACTGCCACACCAACCTGTCCACTCGGCGTTGTAGCGTGTGAGATGGGGCTGTGCTGAGTACCATGAGCCAGAGTGAAGTATGACATAGGCCCTTCTCTCTCATGGATCTGATCATCTGACTGGTCAGGCAAGAATCATGGCAGGAACAGATGACTTTGATCCTGGCATGTGTGGCTACTGCACCAGGCAATTCAAGGGCATGGGAAAGTTTTCCTGGTATCTCCAAGTGTTCCCATGGCACCTGTGAGTGGCATGTTCTATTGTGAGAGCTTGCTTGCTGCTTGGGATCTTTGTCCAAGTTTTGGGCAGACAGGGACTCTGCCTGCTGTATGAACTGTGGTCTCTCCAGCACCTGACCCATCACAGATGTTGGTACAGGCTTTGTGAATATGCCACTAAAATGAGTGATGCAGAAAGTAACTTCAGTTGGGGGTGCCACCTGCTGGGGAGACTAGAAAGCATCTCATGGAGAAGCTGGGGCTCAAGCTGAGCCTTCAAGCTGGACAGAGCAAAGAAAGCAGCAAGCCCCAATGCAAGGAGGAACTTCCATGCTAAGCAAGGCCCAGGGCTGGGAGAAGGGCAGGAGTGTCCAAGTTCAGAGAAGTGGATTAAACCCATTTGCCTCATTCCTTCTCTGTGTGCCCAGGGATGGTTCTGTTTCTCGAGTAAATGGCTTCCAGTAGTGAAAAGGCACATGAATAGAAGGTGAATTTCTCCTCCCTATTTTATCATTTAATTTTTATATCCTCTGTGCACATGTAAACATACAAATAAATTTACACGTTACAATAAACCATTACATTTATTATACAGTAGGAAGTGTTGCCAGGAAACCAGTTGTCAAGCAAAGCTGTATTTTGAAGAGTGGGAGGTGTGTAATTATCTTTAAATACTTTCTCTGGGTAGTAATTACCCCACCCTCACCCCCACCCCAGCCTGAAATCCTCGTGACTCCCTAAAGTGCCCTATGTAGGAACAACCTCCCCCTACCTTAACTGTGCTCTGAGGAGCAGTCCCTTCTGTTGTCACTCCCCTGGGATACCCTTGCAGAGCAGGGCCAGAGCCATGTGGCAGGCCTGAACTTGCAGCCGCACACCTGCTGCACCAGCCTCAGCCTCTGGGGGAAGAGCAATATAAAGTCCTTGGAATGTAGCTAACTCCAGGGTAGAGCCTACACATGGTGAAAGCCAGCTAGGGTGACTGCTTGGGACTCCAGATAGCCATTATCAGAGTCTTTGCAACTACAATGTGGGCTGCTTCATGGCAGATTACAAGACTGTCCTAAAAATTCATTTGTCAGGAAAAAAATGACCCTGCCAAGTTTTGTACAACGTGAGTGGCGATACCCCCAGGAAAACAGCAGAGCAGTCCTCTGTCAAGATAAGACTGTTCAGCTCAGAAGATCACCTCTTGCTATGCAGTACCTGCCACTCTGTCCCACTCCTTTGTCCCTCTCACACCCCCACCCAGCCCCATCCTTAATGTTGTTGAGAGTGAGATATCTGGAGGTGATGAACATTCCCAATGCCTGTAGCCTCCTGATCACCTGGTGCTTCCTCTGGCTAGAGAATTTCCCCAGGCTGTTGATGCCTGGTATTCACTGGCAATGGCAGCCAAACAGCCCATGACCCTCAGGTCAGGTGAGAACATCACCCAGGTGGCCACTTCCTTTCCCTCCCTGCTGTAAGCCCTCCTTGCATTATGGAGGAAAGAATCCCTTTCTCCCATTCTCCCTTGCTGTTTTCAACTTCAGCAAATATTGGGTACCTGAATTTTCTACAGATTCAACAGAAATCCAGGTGAGGCCAAGCTATCCCCAAAGGCAACTTGATGGGTGGGCACAGGGATCCTAGAATGTGGGATTTTGGAGGGATATCCATTCCAGAAGTAGAAGTGTAAGGTTTGGAAGGACAGAGTATCTAACTCCTACAACTGATCCTGTGTCTGCTTCAGACACATTTGCACAGAGATCTGGACTCAGGTGCTTCTGCTGGGATGCAAGGTCTTACTCAGTTTCACTATGCTGCAGGAGAAAGCTCATGTGCATGTACTGCTACACACACACACACACACACACACCTAGAACAGTTATCTTCTCCACATAGCATGGTGCTTGTTAAATGTGTGGTCTGCTGCTTTTCCAAATCTAACTCTGTTTTCCCTTTATAAAGAGCATGGAATTCAGGATGAGTCCTACGATCTTTTACCATCGAATGATAAAATGGGGCAAGTTTCATGGTTTGCAGCCCTAATCTTACATTAGAACACCTTGAGGACTTTTTAAAGGGCCCAGCTCCCAAAGAATTGGGTTCCATTGCTTAATGTTGAAGTCCAGGTACTGGGAGGATTTCTTTTGTGGGGAGATGGCTTAAGGTTTCCAAAGGAAAGGTCTGAACGCTGACCAAGGTGCTGATAGTCCATGACTGGGAATACTTGGTGGACCTTGGATGAGCTGCAGTCATATGAAAAGGTTCATGAGTGTGTGTGTGTTTGAACAAAGGTTATAAACTTCCAGGTTCTCAAAAGAGTCTATAACCCATGCAAGCCAGGTATCTTTGTCCCCTATTGTCCTTTGCTCTGGAGGCAGCATGCAGTACAGGCCAGAGACAGGAGCAGGAAGACCATATCTGCTTCTGCCACTCCGATATTAGTCAAGGAATCCCTCCTCCAAGGCCTTTGGTTATCTTCATTGCCACACCAGGAAAACACCTGTTTTGCAGAATCCTTAAAGAGCTGGGGAGACATCTCAGGAGGGACCTAATATGAGTGCTGGGCAAATGTCTGATTTATGGTAAGCACTACTGGTCCTATCCTTACTGCTGCTACTCATGGTACTCAGGGTGCTTCCAGCAGTGCTGTTGCGGAAGATATTTCCACAGATGAGCACCTTGAGCTCTAGACATATGTATTTGATGGCATTTTATCAGTACTAATCGCAATCCTGTGAGGTTAATCACATTCCCATTGCACAGATGGCAGGACTGAGGACTAGAGAAGGCTCACTAATGGCTCAGTGGAGCAACCTTGTTAACTGGAAAAAAGTGTTTCCCCTCGGCACCAGACTGTGCCACTCTGGCAAGGCCAGGTGGGAAGAATATGATTGTACAACCATTCCCACCTTTCCTTCGTACTGCTTTTGCAGCCGCTACTGGCGCCGGTGGAATCGGTTCTGCAGGAGAAAGTGCCGTGCTGCTGTCAAGTCAAATGTCTTCTACTGGCTTGTAATCTTCCTGGTCTTCCTCAACACACTCACCATCGCATCTGAGCACTACAACCAGCCCCACTGGCTCACAGAAGTCCAAGGTGAGTGACATCCCTACCTCTGCCCCATTACTCTTGCTAACAGCTCTGAGTCCCAGGGAGGGGCCCTATCCTAGACAGCCGGGTGACAGAGAAGCAGCCCGTGGCTTTGGCTCTGGGTAAGGGTCAGGCTGGAGTCTCTGAGGACCTGGCGGCTCACAAGCCCTGCAGGAGAGTGCCCAGTCTCAGTGGGAACAGACGTGGCTCACATGAGTGGGCTCACACCATCTGCCTGTCCTCAAACTCACTGTGGGGGCCAGGTGGTGACAAGGACATGAGCGGCAGCTTGTTTGGCTAGCTCAGATCCTCAGCTGCCAACTTCCCAGCCTCAGGCATTAGGCAAAATGTGCAAAAGGGTAGAAGGTGTAAAACATAGATCTGAGCCCGAGGACTTGTCCTCTCAGGCAGTGGGGAGGGCTCTCTTGGCCTTACCTTCTAGGAAGCCATGCAGCCCTGCAGGCTGAGGACTGACCTCCAAAGCCCTAGGAGGCAGGTGGCCTCAGGGAGAAGAGGGCAGGCTCAGACAGGTCGAACTTGGCATGTCAGAGTCCTCCTTTGGCTCTCATTTCTTGAGCTGAGCACCAAGGAAAGAGAGTGCATACAAAGCCTTCAGGACATAGCAGCTTCCCAGCACATACAATGTTTTCCTGATGGCTCCCTTGCTCTCCAGCTTGGCTCCACTCATCCTGCTCTGATGGGAAGCTGGGGGAGGAGTGGGTGCCTTGTAGATAGGGGTTCTCTTCTCATGGTGATTGGAATGACCACTTTGTTGCTTCTCCTGTCCCATCCCTGCTTGGTTCTTCCTGCTTTGGGGGACTGCCCAGACACAGCCAATAAGGCCCTACTGGCCATGTTCACTGCCGAGATGCTACTGAAGATGTACAGCCTGGGCCTGCAGGCCTATTTCGTGTCCCTCTTCAACCGCTTTGATTGCTTCATTGTGTGTGGAGGCATCCTGGAGACCATCCTGGTGGAGACCAAGGTCATGTCCCCCTTGGGCATCTCTGTGTTGAGATGTGTGCGGCTTCTGAGGATATTCAAGATCACAAGGTATGTGGCCCCTCCTTGTCCTCTGGAGATGAGATCTGGGAGAAGTTCTGGAAGGGAAAGGAGGAAGAGGAAAGGCTGCAGTTTCTGGAAGGTTCTGTCTTCAGTTCATTTGGAACAAAGGGAAATTGATAGTTTGGAAGATCCACTGGCTGTATCAGAGTTTGGTGCAAACAAAGCAGGAATTTCTTCTGCCACATGAGAGAACTCTAGAGACAGGCAGTCACAGTGGCTTTAAGAATGTACCTGAGACTGAGTGTGCTTCTGCCCTTTGCTACAAGAGCCTCGGTGGTGATCCCATGTGATGGTCACCAAACAGCAGAAAAGAAAAGGAGCTTAGGGGGTGACCCATCCCAACCGAATTAGCCTCTTGATTCCCAGAATCTCTCCTAGTCACACCCACTAGCCCTCCATCAAAACCAAACCAAACCAAACCACAGAAAGTAACACGTCATGATGAGGGTGTATAGAGGGAACTCTTGTGTTGCTGCTGGTGAAAACACAACATGTGCTGAAACCTCAAAGCAACCATGGAAAATGGTAGAGCTGTAGCCAGAAAAATCATGAGTGGAATTACCACGGTCTTCATCCATTCTACTCTGAGTGTGTAGTCCAAAGGGTTGAGATCAGGATGTAGAATGAGTATTTGTATACCTGTGGTCATTGCACCATTATTCGCTAAAGCAAAAATGTGGCAGCACTCATGGTCTCCTATGGTTATTGAATAAGCAAGGTGTGGTATTATCTCTGCAGCAGAACGTTATTTTGCATGTAAAGGAGTGGGAGTCTGCTATATGCTGCGACATGGGCAGCTCTTGAGGACTAACTGAAATAAGCCATTCACAAAAAGACAAGGGCTGCACGATTCCATTTGTCAAATAAATAAAATAAACAAAATTGAAAAAAAAAATCATGAGAGACAGTAGAATGGTAATCAGCAAGGGTTGAGGTCTTTCAGTGAAAGACGAAGAGTTCTTGCGAGGGAGGAAGCGGGGCTCCCAAGGTGTTTCCACTAAACTAGTCTGTCTAAAAGCGGTTGTGATGGTGATCTTTGTGCTGTTTCTATTTTAGCACAGTAAAGAAATAGTGGTAGGGGGGGAGAGTCTGCCAGAAATATCATCCAGAATTTCTGTTCACACTGGCTGCCCCAGCTGTTAGGAAGGATGTCAAGTTCTTTTAGCTATGGAAGAGACGCAAGAGATGGTGCCACAAATGCCTTTCTTCTCAGCAACCAACCAGCACACACATTGAGTTACACTGGAGATGAGTCATTGGAAGCATTGAATTCAAGGGTGGGTATTGGGTACAGTGGTTAGGATGCTGCTTGAGATGCTCAGGTCCAATGCCAGAGTGCCTGGATTTGGGTACTGGCTGTCCTCCTGCTAGCTTCCTTCTAAGGCACCGCCCAAGAGGCAGCAGGTGAGGGCTCAAAGAGTTGCATTCCTGCAGGTCTGGGCTGGGCTGAAGCCGTGAACTGGGAACTCCACCCATATCTCCCAGGTGGTTGACAGGGGTCAATTTTTTTAAAGATTTATTTTTAATTTATTTTTATTGGAAAGTCTTGGAAAATCAGATTTACAGAGAGTGAGAGACAAAGATCCTCTATCTGCTGGTTTATTCCCCAAGTGGTTGCAATGGCTGATCCAAAGCCAAGAACTAGGATCTTCTTCCAGTTCTCCAACACAGGAGCTTGGTCCCAAGAACTTGGGCCATTCTCCAAGGCTTTCCCAGGAGCTGGGAGGGAAATGGAGCAGCCAAGACACAAACCGGCCATACATACAGGACACAGATCCTGGCATGTGCAGGACGAAAACTTTAGCCACTAGGCTGCTACGCTGGGCCTTGGAAACCAATTTTTAAGTAGTGCAACCTAAGAAAAAGTTCTAAATAAATTTGTGCTGGAACTTAAACATTTTTAAATTATTTATTTTATTATTCCATGATGCAGCTCTGTAGACTTGAGGATTTTCCCTCCAACCTCCCCAAATCACAGTCCCTCCACTAATTTGCCCCATGTTGCTAAAATAGCATAGTCCTTCACAATCAGTCATAAGTCCATCATGCTGTTTAAGTGTATCCTGACATTGTTGGTGTGACATTCCAGAAAGTACCACATCCTATTGTCAAGATACATTCAAAAATTTCATTGGGAGTCCATCTTTGATTTAGTAGCAGAGGTACGCAATGCACTGTATGTTCACATTTGTATGTGATCATCTCTACTGCAAAAGGACAAATGCCATATGTTCTCTCTGATACAAGCCAACCTTTGTGCAAAATACAAGATCAATAACCATTTCAACGCTATTTTTGCAATATCTCAGGGGGTTGATATTTTTGTTTTTATTTTCATTCATTAAAAAATTTTTGTTTTTCTTATTAATTTCTTCACTGACTCATGGATTATGCCATAGCATCGTTAGCTTCAGGAAAGTCTTTGATTTTTCTTTTGCATTTCTTCAGCAACACATTGATCATTCAGTAGTGTGTTATTTAACTTCATGTTGTGAATTTTCTATTTTTCTCTCTTACTGATTTTGTTTTATGGCTTTTCATTTATAGGAATGTATAATAATTGTGTAGTGGAGATTATCACATACAGATAACATTTTTTAACTATTTATTTTTATCGGAAAGGCTGACTGACAAAGAAAAGGAGAGACAGAAAGATCTTCCATCCACTGGTTCACTCCTCAAGTGGCCACAACAGCCCAAGCTGAGCCAATCTGAAGCCAGGAACCAGGAGATTCTTCCAGATCTCTCATAAGGGTGCAGGGTCCCAAGACGTAGGGCCATTCTCTAATGCTTTCCCAGGCCACAAACAGGGAAGTGGAAGGGAAGCGGAGCAGCCAGAACATGATCCAGCACACATATGGGATCCTGGCACATGCAAGATGAGAATTTTAGCTACTGCACCAGGCCCACTTTTTTTTTCTTTTAAAATTGAGCAATTTTTAAACAATTTTGCCTCATTCATTTCATATGTAGACACTATCTATACATGTACGCACACATATATTTTTATATATACCATTTTATTAAGAGGAATATCAATATCACAAGGTGATATTCCTGACATGCTCATGTGTAGAAAGTATATATTATCACATTCACGGTATGATTCAGTAAAACAGTATTTATGACTCTATACCAAATGATATGACATTCACACAATTTCCCTATGCTGATATATTAACTCACAAATAAGCGAAAATCTGTGATATTTGTCTCCCTGGGTCTTACTTTTTTTAAAGACTTGCTCTATTTATTTATTTGCAAGGCAGAGTTAGAGAGAAAGGGAGACACACACACACAGATTCAAAGGTCTTGCATCTGCTGGTTCACTTTCCTTGTGGCTGCAACAGCTAGGGCTGAGCCAAGCTGAAGCTAGGAGCCAGAAGCTTTATCCAGGGCTCCCACATGGGTGCAGTGGCCCAAGCCCTTGGGTCATCCTCCACTGCTTTCCCAGGCATGTTAGTGGGGAGCTGAATCTGAAATGTGGATCAGCTGAGACTTGAACTGGTACCTGTGTGGGAACCAGCACTGTAGGCAGATGCTTAACCTACTTACCACAGTGTTGGCCACTGGGTCTAGCTTAAAATAATAAGTCTAGTCCCATCCCTTATGTTGCAGATATCATTATCTCAATTTTTTTCTGGCTGAATAATATTCTATCCTGGATATATCACACAATTAAAAAATAAAGATGGTGCCTTTGTGACACCTTCAGTCTTAGTCCATTACATTCTCAACTACTTTTGTGAGTCCATGAGGAAGGCGTGGACATCCAACCCATGCACACTGCCTGGAGAGAGCAAAAATGTGAGAAATGATCTGGAAGTATGTATGTGTTTTATGCATGTGATGTTCTTGCAGCATATCCTCTGTGTGTGACTCTTTTCCATCCTGTGTGTGTGCTGAGAGTGCAAGCCCTGGAGCCCTGCACTGGCCTGCCAGTCGAGGGCTACCATGTGTTCACTGCTCAGTGGGCACAGTGCTGTGGCAGGGATGGGAAGGTTCAGGCACACAGAGCCCCAGCTCTCTGTAAGAACAGAAGCCTGTGTGTTTGGGCAAAATCTTTACCATTTGAGTGAATTGTCTAGAACGGCACGTCTTCCAGCTGTGTGAAGGGTTGGGTGATTTCTTCCACCTTGAGATTTTCAGAGTCCCTAAATGTTGCTAAAACATCACATCTTTGTTGGCCCTGTCTGATCCATCATTCTGGGAGGGTAAAGCAGAGCCTCTGATTAGTTAAGGCTAGCTGTGATCCTGGTTTCCTGATCACATTCACTGTTTCATGCAGTTTGCTAACATTACAAGATCTCGCCAGAAATGCTCTCCCCCCATCCCATTAGACCTTCTGGACCCACTCCTCCCCATTCCAGGCCCTGAATTAGGAGTGGGGCTCATGACCAGCAGCAGAACCCCTCAGAGCCTTGAGCTGGGAGCTTCCAGCACACTAGGTAGGCTCTGAATGGCCCCTGCTAAACCGCAGCCCATACCTGCACCTCCCCAACTCTGCCTACTGTCTTCCAACCCCGAGTCTTCCTGGGACACATGGGACCCCCCTGAGCCCTTTAAGGGATGTTAGGAAGAAGGGACACCATCACCTCCCAGTATCCAATATGCCAAGCTTCACGATGTAGAAGTGCCTTGTATAAAATGGTATGGCATATGCAAATCCTCTGCACAAGTCCTTTTAAATAATTCCAGTCATATCTAGCCTTAATGTACCTAATACAAGGCCAGGGCTACGTAACTAGTTGCCTTATGTATTACTTAGGTCTGAAGGGATGGGAGCCCTTTGTCTGCTAAAGAACATTTGGATATTTAGAACTTCTGCAGGGCCTACAATATGATCAGCTTAACACGTGGCCAGCTAGAGATTGACTGAATGTCTTGTCCTGCCTATAGTTGCCGTGGTAAGGCCAGACCAAATGAGTTTCAGGCCTCATACTGCCATGGGCCAGATCTACCCACTGCCCCAGCCTCAATGAGAATGACAAACAAGCCTATATAGGCCTAAGTTTTTCTCCCAAATATTTTTAATTCACATTTGATTGACTGTTCAGGCAGGAAGTGAATAGACATGAAGGTCAACAGTGTTTGGCATTTCCCAGTGTTCAGCCAAATATCTCTGGGGAAGGCAGCTTGGACAATTGCCAGGATCTTGCAAGGTGGTTATTCTCTGTCCTGGGGACTAAGAGTAGCACCTCCCTGGGAAGCAGATGACACTCATGCGGATGCCTTAAATAAGCTCCCTCCCTTTCGGACTCTTCCATGACTACAGGGACCAACTACGTGATCCTGAGCAGCTGCTGCTCCAGCAGGTCTGAGGGCCACCCCAAGGACAGGCTACCTCGTAGCTTGACCAAGCAATAATCCCCATGCAAATCCTGTGTGACTAAGGCATCAGATGCCAACAGGTTTAATAAAACCTGTCAACTTGTTAGCCAAGTCAAATGTGGCTCTAAAGTGAAAAACCATAAATTGGGCTTTCCAGCCCCAGTAGCATGGAGAGCATGGCGGGAACTGAACCAGTAAAGTAGGCTGTATCAGACCCATACCAAGACAGACCAGAATATACTGTGGCCTGGAATATGCTCCATATAGTCTCCTGTTACACGAATCTCTCAAGGCTCTGTTGAGTCTTAAGGCGCCAGGGCTTCCCTTTACCGTAGCTGTGTTCCAAGGACACTGGTCCTTGGTCCTGTGGCTGATGGCAGGGAGAAACCATGGCAAGGCTGAACTTTGTATGAATTTTACCTGCTTTCCAAGTTGACTTACCTGACTCTCATTTCTCCTCATTCTATTCCTTCCCGTGAAGTCCATAGCACATATATTTATCCTGTGAAATGGCCTTATATTCATCTAATAATAGACTGCTTGCCACTGAAAGTAAGAAGATTTTGTCTTCCCCCTTCAGGACATGAATGATTGTGGTAGATATAAATTTAGTTATGACCCTCTCTGGGACAGAGAGGAAGGAGAGTGGAACATGTGCAAAGCACCCCAAAGCAGTTGATACTGGGTTTTGAAGCTATTTTATTTATAGCAAGTCGAGGCTCTGTTCTATACCTAGAATGGAGGAAGAGGATGAGGCTCTGAGTTCTTTGAAGCAAAAGGTTCATGAGATGAAAGCTCCAATTCCAGGAGGGCGAAGATCTCTTCATGTTACAGAAAAGCAAGTAGACATTCCCAGGGCCCCAAAATCAGAGAGAGACTTGGAGAAGGAAAAACAAATCAAGATGAAAGTACACATGAACAATTGATGGTAGCTTCAAGCAAGAGAAGCAGAGCAAAGGAGTAGCAAAACAGAATGGGTTGGTCAGTAAGAGAAAGAACTTACAAGCAGGCTGCTGGGGGTGAGGAGATGTTAGGTAACAGAGGTGGGGATGAGGCCAGAAGCCCTCAGATGTAGCATGGTGAAGAGATGGATGGGGTCATGGTAGACAAAGATGGGCACTTTGGGGATAATGATTCGCAGCAGCTGGGGGAGGGAAAAGAACAGTTGCCACCAAGGCAAGAGTCGGGGTGGTGTGTGAGATGGGGACGGAGACTTTGCAGCTGTGAACCCCAACATCCAGTGTGGAATCTGTGGGTGCCTCAGAATCTGTTCTGAAGAGATAATGGTGCTCTCGGCTCAGCTTTCCTCAGACCTCAGGATGGTCTGTGGCCTGGATGTTGGGTACTTGGCTCTGATATGGCTCACTCCTTCCAACACTTCGTGTTGGTTTATGGATGTGTGCGTGTCACAGTTTTGACCCCTAAGGATAAAAGCCTCCATTAGTTTGTGGTTTACAAGCTGTTGGCTCATCCAGTTTGCCTCTAGCCAGTTATCCTAATGAGGAAAGTGGTTTTGGTGCATGATGAGGCCATTGGGTCAACTTCGGGGCATAATGCTAGTGCCATGGGAACCATGGGATGCTAACGAGGCAAGAGAGCAAAGATCTGTAAGTCTACCTGTCAGTTCAGTCACCCTGCTTATCCCTGGGGCTGTCACCTGGGCATCTACAAATCTATTTTTCTATCAGCAATAAATGGAGGCCCTCTTACCCAACTACTTGAGCTAGCACTGCTGTCTTCCAGAGTCTGCATTAGCAGGAAGCCAGACTCAGGAATCAGAGCTGGGAATCAAACCCCAATGCTCTACTGTGGGATATGGACATCTTGACCACTAAGCTAAACACCTGTTCTAGTTCACACTTGTGCCAAAGATAAGAAAGACAGAAGGGGAAATCTCTGGGCTCAGAGCATGCGTAGCGCACATACAAATGAACTCATATTGAGTTTCTGCTTGCAGGGAGGCTATGACTGGCAAGTAAAATTGAGCTGAAATGTGTGTAAAGAAGGGGGTTTTCAAGAGTCCAGCTTCATGGACAGGTCTGGAGAGACTGCTGCCTCCTGCATTGGACTACCTAGATTTTGATGCCTGGCTCAGGCTCCAGCAACACAGACCCCAGTAAACAAGAAAACAGCAGGAATGGCTCAAGTAGCTGAGTTCCTGCCATGGGAGATCTAGGTAGAGTCCCTGGCCCTAGTTTCAGCCTCAGTTCAGCCCCAATCATTGTGGCTATTTGGGACATAGGTGTAAGCTAGTGGATGAGAGTGCCTCCTCTCTTCTCTCCTTTCCTCTCCCCTCCTCTCCTCTCCTTTCCTCCTCTCTCTCTCTCTCTCTCTCTCTCCTTCTCTCTCTCTCTCAAGAAATTAATGTAAAATTTGAAATAATCATAAAAGATGCAGGTGGGGAGGACGTTTACATTCATAAACCACTGACCCATCTGCTCTGGCACTTAGCTCGGAGCCCTTTCCTGGAGAAGTGGCCAGATGGTTTGGGGTGATTCACATATCACCCACCTAAGCTAATGGTGAACTGGAATCTCTCTTTTTAAAAAGGCAGATTAGATTTAAGGAAACAAGGAGAAACAAAGTCTTCCATCTGCTGGTTTATTCCCCAAATGGCCACAAAGGCCAGAATGGAGCAGATCTGAAGCCAGGAGCCTAGAGATTCTTCCAAGTTTCTCACATGGTTGCAGGATCCCAAGGCTTTGCATCATCTTCTACTGCTTTCCCAGGCCACAAGCAGGGAGCTGGACAGGAAGTGGAGCAGCCAGGATACAAACTGGTGCCCATATGAGATACCAGTGCATGCCAGATGACATCATGCCAGATGCCAAACTGGATCTCGAGTGGACAACAGCAGGCGTTCAAGAGCATGAGCAAGAGCTACAAGGAAATGCAATTTTCCTGTGTTTTGCACTTGAATGTATTAAGAGTTGTGTCCCCTTGGCTACTATAGTGTGTAGTGAGTGGGACTTCTGCTCCAAGGATCCCACCCAAAGCCCTTGCCTGCTTAGGGCAGAGCTGCCTACTTGCTCACAGAGCACACGTGTGCTGAGCCATCCCTGCATGCCGTAGTGGGTATGTTAACAATCCAGGACTTCCTAAGTGTGCCTCCTTCTCAGGGTCCTGTGGGATTCTTGCTAAAAACCCAGACATCTGGGTCCCAAGCCTCAGGCAAAGAATCAGAATATCTAGAGGAATGGCTTTGACAAAGCCAAAGCCAGCATGGGAAATTTGTGGAATTTTGCTTCCCCCATGCGGGAGCAAATTTGTATCTCCATGAGACACCTGTTGTCTGGGCTGAACTCGGGGGGGAGGGGAAGAAAGAGGTTTCTTTCTGCTTCAAGACCAGCAGTGGAGGACATTAATTACTAGCGCCTTTGCAGCTGTGTGCCAAGCCCTATGCTGGGGGTGTCATCCTCCCAGTAGCCCATTGGAATATGTGTTCCTGGCATCTCTGCCTCTAAGACAGGGAGACAGAAGGAGGAAGAGCTGAGCAACCCGTCCAATGGTGCTCACAGTCAGGGGCTTCCGAGCCTGGGACCTTCCCTTGTTTATGACAAGATATGACCTGCCAAGCTTCACACTTTCACTGTAAACCTGGCCAGCCCATAACCCCCTCCCAGCCCGGCTCCAATCCTCAGGAAAGGGAAGCAGAACAAGGAGTGGGAATCCCTTTTGGGGCTTCTGTCAGGCAGATGGGTAAGTGATGGAGGACAGGCTGGCCAGAAGATAATGAAAGGGCCTCTGACCTCTCCCATGCTGGACCCTAGGTACTGGAACTCCTTGAGCAACCTGGTGGCCTCCCTGCTGAACTCCGTGCGCTCCATCGCCTCCCTGCTCCTGTTGCTCTTCCTCTTCATCATCATCTTCTCCTTGCTGGGGATGCAGCTGTTTGGAGGCAAGTTCAACTTCGATGAGATGCAGACCCGGCGGAGCACCTTTGACAACTTCCCCCAGTCTCTGCTCACGGTGTTCCAGGTACAGTTTCCTAGGGGAGGGTGGCTGACTGCTGGGGTGGTGGGGAAGGGAGGAGGGCTGGGCCTGCCCAGGGTGGCCAGCAGCTTTGCCTTTGCCACATCAATGAGCCCCAGCAGGCCTTGCGTTCCCCTTAAGGTTTCCCCTCCCCCAGGGCCCTTAGAATTCCAACTGGGGGCAGGGAGGGGGTGTACCATGCGGGCGGATAAATTTCATGGAGTAGTTTAGAAAATTCTCCTATCCATGGCATCCTGTGGTCAAGTAATAAATGGTGCATGAGAGTCCCTGAGTGCTCTGGTCAGGGAGGAGAGGCTGGCGGAGCTGTGTCTTGGCTTCCCACATTCTTGCCCAGGGTTGGGGTAAAGATGTAACTAGGCCATCAGATACTAAGGTGTCACTTATTTGAGCTCAAAATTGATTGGATGGCTAGGTTAAATTACGCAAGTGATGTTTGTTGCAGGCCAAAATATGCAAAAGTCTTAATGCCAGGAATGACTGGTGTTTGGAAATTGGGTTTGATATGGCTTAAAAACACGTTTGCAATAGTAAATCCTCCCCTCCCCGCACCCCCCCCCCGAGCTAACTGGGGGGTCACCTCATGCATTGTGTGTGGATGGTCGCAGGGGGTCAGTCCACCCTACCTGAGGATGAGTTTACACTCACCCAGGTTAATATCACAGAGTCCCTGGGGTAGAGCCTGGGGGCCAGGAGGAGGGAAAACAGTGGACAAGAGATTCTGCACTTGTGTTGGCATAGAGGGGCAGGGCAGGGGAATTTTGGGGTTTGCTGTTGGTCTAACGCTGTGTCCCTTATTGGTGGGAATGTGTCATTCAGATCCTGACCGGGGAGGACTGGAATTCGGTGATGTATGATGGGATCATGGCTTATGGCGGCCCCTCTTTTCCAGGGATGTTAGTCTGTATTTACTTCATCATCCTCTTCATCTGTGGGAATTGTATCCTTTGCTGCTGACCCCGATCCCTCAGCCTGCGGCACAATGCCAAATCGGTGTGCCTTCCAGGCCTGGCATAGGGCACAGAGCCCCAGGCATTCTGGCAAGCTTGGGGAAGGGGAGGTGTTACTGCTTTGGGGAAGATACACATCGTAGCCTAGGTCTGCTTCGGCAGCAGAGGCAGGCGTGGGTGGAAGCCCCTATCTGGGCCTGTTCAAGTGGCCTCCTTGCTCCACTCCTAGGAGGCGGGTTCTCATCAGACTCAAGGTGAACAATGACCCTAGTGTTATGGCCTGAACAGCCACTCCCCTGAACTCCTCCGAAGAGTCGGGCACTCCGCAGCTATGGGAGGGAAGGTGGGGAGCTGTTGCACCTGCTGGGGAGCAAGGGTACTCAGTGAAAGATGTCAAGCCTTTGTCCTTGAAATGACCTTTGTATCTCCTCCCTGATTTTCACTCTGTGTCTCTCCCTCTGAAGCTGCTTCCCAAGTTGGTTGGTCTCAGGCCAAAGCCGACAATGAGCTTGACCCTGAGCCAGGTCCCAGGAAGGCTATCTCCAGAGGCAGGGAGGGAAAGTGCAAATAGCGCTGGCCAGGGCTACAGGACACAGACCCCAGTTGCAGCTAGGGCATGTGTGGCCAGTGGAGCCTGCCAACAGGGCTCCCCACTCTCCAGCTGAGTGCCATCCTCTGGCGCCTCATGGGCTCTCTCTTGGCACCTACCAGTGGCGTTCATAAGATGCGCATCCCTGATGGGCATGGCTGAAATCTGAAGTGCTTGGAAAATCCAGAACTTCTAGACCTCTGAAACATTCCACACCATGAAACTCAGTTCCTTGCACAAAATGATTTAAGGAGTACCTTGTATAAGGCATGTATGAAATACAAGAGAATTTTATGTTTACACTTAGGTCCCATTAACAAAGTATCACAGCATGTCTAGGCAAATAATCCAAATTGCAAAAGAAAAAATAGAAAGAACATCTGAAGCACTTCTTGTCCCAAGCCTTTTTGGCTCAGGGGTCCTCAACAGACTGTAAGAGAATGCTACTGACTGGTAGCGGGGAATCACTCTGAATTTCATGTGGTGACACAGGCTAGGCCCCTACCACAGCCCTGGCCCCTATGCTTCCGTGCAGGAAGCCATTGCCTGTTTGGGTTTCTCCTCTCCTGTCTAGAATATGATGGGAGTTGTCTGGGCACCTGAGAGAGTGGAGGCTAACTGGTACTACCCTGAAGACCTCTTTCTCTGCCAGCATTTCTGTTGGGAGAGGAGGCAGAATGGGGAGATTTGGGATTTTCAAGTTTTACCAGCTCCAGGTGGAGCCACCAAGGGCCTTTGTATGTGTGGGTTCACTTGGAGACGTCGCAGGGACAGTAGGCCACCTTCTCAGGGCCAGGCACAATGAGTTACAGTGCCAGTGACAGCACTGTTCTCAGCAGGGAAACATGAAATGCCACAGTTCAAGGGCAAGGCAGGGCTTGCTGCCTCATTCCCACCCCAGGCTAGCCTGCAAATTCATCTGGTCTTCTAAGCCCCACAGAAAACCATAGGTGGCTAATAGGGTGGTGGGAAAGGAAGCAGGAGGGTCGCTGCTGCGCTCACCTTGAGAGGAGAACCAGTGTCGGTCAGGCTGCCTTTGCCAGGAATCTCTACTCCCATGCATCCTGTCCCCTCCCTGTCCCCTGTGCTCTCCAAACACCCCAAGGCCAAGCGTCATTTTCTTTAAGAATGGACACAAACAGATATCCTACTGAATGTGTTCTTGGCCATTGCTGTGGACAACCTGGCTGATGCAGAGAGCCTTACGTCTGCCCAAAAGGAGGAAGAAGAAGAGAAGGAGAGAAAGAAGCTGGCCAGGTAACCCTCTACACTCACCCAGGCCCAAGATCCAGAATTCTAGTTTTGGAAAACCATTGATTCCCACTGGTTGGGGAGGGAGGCTTGGATACTGGCCTCTGGGGACCCCCACTCCTAGAAGGGTCCTGAGTTTGGAATTTCTGACCAAATCGTGGACCTCTGCTGATCCTGAGTGTTGCTCTAAAGCGGGATCATTGTAGCTTGCAATCCCGGCCAAGGTGTTGCATTTCCCCCACCAGAGAAGGCATTGGAGGTGGGAATGTAGGGTGAGGAAGGAGGAAGCCAGTTTTCAGAGGGGTGGCAAACATGCAGCTTTCAGAGGGAGGCCTCCTCCCTGCTGCGTACTTCATATCTAGTGAGAAGAACATGAGACTGGCCCCCTTCACTGCACATCCTCCATCTTGATGAGATAGGCAGTGTGTTCACCTGGCACCAGCTAAGAGCTGGCAGGGCTGGAGGGTGGAGGCAAGCAGGGAAAAGTGCAGCCAAGCTCAATGGCACTTAGAATGTTTCCTGGTGGTGCCTGCAAGGACTGTGCTCCCGGCAGCCTAGCAGACCCCATGGCAGCTCCCTGTCACTCCAGTAAACATCTGTTTATCTTTTCTTCCTGCTGACCGGTCAGGACCGCCAGCCCCGAGAAGAAACAAGAGGTAGTAGGGAAGCCAGTTGTGGAGGAGGTCAAGGAGGAGAAAATTGAACTGAAATCCATTACAGCTGATGGGGAGTCCCCACCGACCACCAAGGTGAGTTGCCATCTCCCCCAAGAAGTTATGGGGCCATGGCTCAGAAAAGGGGTGAGGCCTGGTCTTCCCAAGAAGAAAGAGGGAGGCCACCGAGGGGAGGGGTGGAGAATGAAGCCTATGCACTGGAGGAGGAGAGCTGGGAGACCAAGGAGAAGACACCTGCTTTGATCCCAGTGTCTGCTGTTATCCTGAAGGGAAATGTGTCAGGGGACAAGGACACGTTTTTGAGCTCAGCCCCTGATCATTATCGCAGTTCCAGGGACACTCTGGGCCTCTAACACTCTGGAACACACCTAACTTCTTCTTCATCCCTTCCTTGGCTGCCTAGATCAACATGGACGACCTCCAACCCAATGAGAGTGAGGATAAGAGTCCCTACCCTAACCCGGAAACTACAGGTACCAGTCCCACTGAATCTTGAGCTAAATGTTAAGTGCACCTGGGATGAGCCATGAATTATGGAGCAGTGGCTTCAGTTTCTTTGTACAGATATGTGGTACTGTCTAATGTCTCCTGTCTCTGTGTTTGTTTATAGTTTCTTTATAGTGCTCATACGAGGCTGGATAAGATGATAACTGAGCAAGGCTGCTGTGTCCTTTGGAAGCTAGATTCTATGTACCACAGGGCACCTGACATTCTCTGTTGGTTAAACTCATTATTTACTTGTATACTTTACTAGTATAGCAAGTGTTGCTATGTTCTCACGTCTGCCTGTACTCTTAGTTAGAAAGCAGAGCTGGGTACAGGGGTGGCTACCACCCTCACCCCACATCCCACCTGGCAAAGCACTTACAGCTCTCTTACTGCAAAATGAGTTCACTCTGACCTTGTCTTCTCCTGCCTCTTTTTGACATGTGAATGGGATTTTAATGTCCCAGGTCTTTGACTCTCCTTGGAGATTTACTTGCCATGCTTTCAGAAGTCTCACATCCCATCTGAGCCCCAGGCTTTCTCTTGCCTTACCCAGAATGAATGATGATGATGTTGTCACCTAAAGCTTGGAGTCAACCTTACAAGGTCAAAGTATCTGTGTGTGTGTAGACCAGGCTGGTCAGCAGGTGCAGTGATGGGATGCCTTCCTCCTCTGGCAGTTCTTACAGGGACACACAGGCTCCTTCTGTGATCGCCCACTCTCACTCGTGGTCCCTCGCCCTGTTCCCTGAGCTAATTAGGTAACAGGATTGGGCATCCTGAGGCTTAGACAGAGAGGTGAGCAGGTAGATATGTCCATGTTGGGAGTATTTTGAAGTCTTAAAGTCTTTTGCAAGAGGTAGGGAAGAAGTTGTGTTGGCTGAATGAACAAACCTTAAAGTGACATTTTTTGAAATAAATGGGGGAAATTGAATATGGACTGGGAAATACATGACCGCGGATGGTTTTTATTCATCTTGTTGATATAAAAAGCTTATTCTAGTTCTGCTTTTCAAGTGCCCAGATTCTTGTTTGAATGTCTGACTTTAGAATACTTCAGCAGCTCAAGGATGGAAGCAGGAAAGAGAAATGGAACAAGATCTGCAAAATGTGAGCAGTGGCTAAGGCGGGACTGTGGAGACTTCCTGCTAAACTCGTAGGCATATGTTTAAAGTTAACAGGAAAGGGCATTAATGCAGCAAATCCCTGAGCGTGTGGGCAGGGTCTCCAACATGCAGCTTCCTGGCTTACAGCAGAGAGATGATATGGATCCACCATCTCTTCACAGCCGCCACTTACCCCCTGCCATAGTCAGGCCCAAGCCGGTTCCTCCCTCCTACATGGCTGTGTGGCAGAGCTCTTGCATCTAGGACAGTCATTTCAAATTCTATTATTTGGAATGCACTCTTGACTTTTTTCTTCTTTGTGGCTCTAATGAAATCAAAGAGAAGAATGTCAAGGACAAAAACAAAAAATGACTGATGATGACAACATGGTCTCCATGGTGGCCATCATGGAAATGTCCCTCCCATAACCCAGTAGGCCATGCAGATTCTTGGAATCCTTGTGTTTCCGAACACAAAAAAAAAGCTAATCCCACACTCTACTAAATCTGCAGGGTTCTTAGGATTTTTCAGACTGTCTTCTTCTGTCCTGCATACCCTTGCCTTCATTTCTCTTGGTCCCAGGCATCACTGTGCCTTTATTTTGAGATCAGTGATCCACAGATAATTGAGGCTATCCTACTTTCAGCACCCAGGAACCAAATTATGGGCACTGCCATCAGTCATGGAGAAGTACACTCACGTACTGACTGCTTATAAAGCATCTGGATGGGCCAGGCAGGGAAAGGTCAGTGGGGAAGACAGTTAAGAAGCCAGAAAGCAAAACAGTCAAAGAGGTAATAGTATCAGGTGATGTGAAGATGAAGAAAATCCAGGGCTATGTATGCTAAGATGTCTGAGCAGGACGGGTGGCTTTGACTGTGCGGTTGGTGAAGAATTCTTAAGCAACCATGACTTCTATGCTGGAACCCCAATTATTTCAGGAAATCAGAGGAAAGAGCTATGTCGGTTGGGATCCAGCAGGTGTGGAATGTTGGATGGGAGCTGTGGCTGCGTAGGACTCCAAAGAGAACCAGAAAGTCTGGGACAGAGAGAACAAAAGCAGAGAGCCAGCTGATGAAACTGGGAGAGCAGCCAGGAGCAGAATTGGGTGGGGTGTGGTCTAGGGTCAGCAGGGTTCCCCAGCAATAGTCGATAGTCAATGGTGAGAAGCAGCACTGGGGCAGGCAGAAGACGAGGCAGTGGTTCAGGCAAGACAGTGGCACAACCAGGTGGCAGTGCTGGACTCCACTTTGCAAGTTGGGCCTACTGGGTTTTTAACAGCTTAGGTGCTGGAGAGAAAGAAGAATGAGGATGTTTCTGGAATTTTCTGTCAGAGCCAGTAAAGAGAAGAAACCTCACACTTTTGACCCTGCACCACTTGCCTTTGTTTTAGCCAGAAGGAGGGAGTGTGTGAAAGCGTGGCTGGCTCTGTAAGATGAACTCTGCAGAACTGTCTTGTTCAAGCCAGATTGGTCTACACCTGACTTTCCTTTGGTGAAACCCTCTTCCTTGGGGAGGAGGGCAGGGAGTGGAGATGGAAGTTCAGTCTCAGCAACAAGAAATAACGGTTCCTGTGTTCTGGGCATAGCTTCTCCATCCCAGACCTCTAGCACACAGATAGATGGATCCAGTGCCCTAGAAATCAAATGTCTGCAGCTTTGTATACAGATGGTCATTCTCTGGTGTACAGGTGCTCAGGGAAAGCTAGATAAAGGGGACTATTTAGAAGCTCTATTTCAGAGAGGAAGATGAGGAGTGGTTCTGATGATAAGAGAGAAGTTGGAAAGATGAAAGCACGTAGTGAGTGGGTTTGTTCCCTGGGGTGGCTAGCATAGATTGCCATATACTGGGCATTTGGCCTTGCAGTTAAGACTCCACTTGGGATACCCACCTCCTATGTGAGATTGCCAGATTCCCAGCTTTGGCTCCTGGCAGCAGCTGACTACTTGCCAGTGGAGATCCTGAGAGTTAGTAGGGATGTTTCAAGTACTTGGGTTCCTGCCACCCAAGTGGGTGACCTGGATTAAGTTTTAGCCTCTTGACTGCTCTGGTCCAGTCCTGCCTGTGGTAGGCATTTGGGGGAGTGAATCAGTCGAAGGAAGGGCTCTCTCGCGCTTCATTTGCCACATGTTGGACCTCTTAGAAACAGAAATGCATCCTCTCACTGAAGTTCAAAATCGGGGTGCTCTTTCTGGAAAGTTCTAGGGAAAAATCTACATTGACCTCTGCCTGGTGTCTTAGGCTTGCTGGCAAGTCTTGGCCTGTGCAGGTTTCCTCCAGCGTCTGCCTATGTCTTCACAGGTCCTCCTTCCTCGCAGGAGCCACTCAGCCAGAAAGAAAAGAATTGTGATTAAGATCAATATATTTGGCTAGAAAGTCACTATTTTAGAAACAAAAGAGATTTATTTATTTTTATCAGAAAGGCAGATATACAGAGAGGAGGAAAGACAGAGAGGATGATCTTCTGCCCAATAATTCACTCCCCAAGTGATCACAATGCCTCACTCCCCAAGTGACCGTAATGCCTCTTGCTGTGCCAATCTGAAACCAGGAGCCAAGAGCCAGGAGCCAGGAGCTTCTTCTGGGTCTCCCACACAGGTGCAGGATCCCAAGGCTTTGGGCTATCATCAAATGCTTTCCCAGGCCACAAGCAAGGAGTTTGATCGGATGTGGAGCTGTTGGGATTAGAACCAGCATCCATATGGGATTCTGGCGCATTCAAGGCAAGGACTTTAGCCACTAGGCCAGACCCAAAAGTCACTACTCTTAACTCCCATGCTGTCACCTTCTCTCCTCTAAACATTTCTGCATACCTGAGATGATGAGATGGGTGGTGCTTCTGCACTTGAGCAATAGACTTGAAGGCAAAAGAATATGTGTTTGACATTGGTTCTCATTGAATATTGCTACTGAAATGGAGAACTAAGGAGCTCCTTTAATGGGGGGTCAGCCTTTGAATGAGGGGCCTGTTAGGGGCAGTATTGATGTCCTATTATCCCTACATGATTTTTGTTGTTGTTTCAGAAGTGAAGAAAGTAGTGGTTTTAAATTCTTGGTATTCTCTAAGATAGAGTTGGTTCCAGGGAGTCCACATGTCAGTTGGACTTTACCTTTCCTCTACCTGCCGCCAGAATGGAGGATTAACACCTGACCATTCCCTGATTGTCCATCTTGGATCTTCCAGCCAGGATGACTGACCATCCCACTCTCCCCAAGATGGAGGAGGGAGTACCTGTGATGTGGTGATGTTAATATGAAAGGTGGATAGTCCTGAGTGAACCATGACAGGCCGGTCACCATATTTGCATCCCCCTATAGTTGTGTATGGGCCAGGAAATCCCGTTTCTAACAGGGATATGCTCCCACGGTGAAAACACAGCAGACACAAGGAAATCTGCCCTGGCTGGAACCCTGTTTTCTGAGATATAAATGATGTCTCCATCCTGCCAGTGGGAGGGTCTCTCTAGAGACAGAGGGGTAAAAATATAAGGAGAGCTGGAGTCATTTCAAATACTGCTGTTTTATCTGCAGGCGAAGAAGATGAGGAAGAGCCCGAGATGCCTGTTGGCCCTCGCCCTCGGCCACTCTCTGAGCTGCACCTGAAGGAAAAGGCTGCGCCTATGCCGGAAGCCAGTGCATTTTTCATCTTCAGCCCCAACAACAGGTACGTGGGAAAGGTGGCCACAGTGAGACTGTGTTCTGTCCATAACACAAGCCTAGCAGATATACCTGTGTCTTCCCTGAATGCTGCATTGGGATTCTTCCAAATCCACAACTTGAATAAACAGATGCTGGTTTATGGGAGAGTACTGAATTCTGAATAAGACAATCTGTGTTTATTTTTCCTCCCCATTTTTAGAAATGTACAAACTCTGCTTTTTTTTCTTTTTGCTTGATTTTCCTTGATAGTTACTAGCCTTTTGAACTTAATAAAATTAGACTGTAAACTTAGTAAAGTACCGTAGTACTATAACTTATAAAATTATACTTTATAAATTTATAAATATGTATTAATTTTGTATATAGTTATAAACTTATTGAAGTTACTTAGCAACCTTCATATCATAACTTAGGAAAATTAGACAGTATCTTAACCTCCCATTTTGGACAGAACCACAGGCTATTTTGACTCAAATTCTTCCTATTTCTGTTACTGCTGATTAGTGTTTCAGTCCTAACCTTTATTTGTCAATGGACAAGTGAGATGTTGTCATTATTACTATTTAGGCCATAGGGGGCGGTGTGAAGAGAAATCTTTCTTGGTTCATTCATTCTCCATGTGATCCCAATGGCCTGGACTGTACTAGACTGAAGTCAAGAACATGTACCTCCATCTAGGTCTCCCATGTAAGTGGCAGGGCCCCAAAGACTTGGTCCATCTTTTGCCACTTTCCCAAGAGCGTTAGAATAGAGCTGGATTGGGCCTGGTGTGGCGGCCTAGGGGCTAAAGTCCTCGCCTTGAATGTACCGGGATCCCATATGGGCACCAGTTCTAATCCTGACAGCTCCACTTCCCAACAAGCTCCCTGCTTGCAGCCTGGAAAGCAGTCGAGGATGGCCCAAAATCTTGGAAACCTGCACCCGTGTGGGAGACCCCTGGCTCCTGGCTTTGGCTCAGCGAAGCACGAGGCATTATAGTCACTTGGGGAGTGAATCATCCGACAGAAGATCTTCCTGTCTCTCCTCCTCTCTCTATATATCTGACTTTGCAATAAAAATAAATAGATCCTTTTTTTAAAGAATAGAGTTGGATTGGAAGTAGAGCAGCCAGAATGCAAGCCATTTTTTATAAGGTATTCAGGCCTCACAATGGTGCCACAAAACCAGCTCCCTTACCGTGTGTGTGTGTGTGTGTGCGCACGCGCAATCCAACCCATTCTTCAGCAAATATTTTCTTTCTTCCTAAAGTGCATTCTCTGGAAATTCTTTCTAATTCCTTTATGGAAAATCCACCATGCTTCTCTTAATGATTGCTTTCTTGCTCTTCAGAGGTCACTTTGCTATGTATAAAATTATTCTACTGTAAAATTGTCTGTGACTCCAATAGTAATTCCTTAGTTAACAGTCTACCTGCTTTTATTGTATGCTGCTGGCTCTGATATGGTACCATATCCCCTGGCATGCATCTCTTCATTTATCTTACATCTCCTTGGTAGATGGATTCATATTTCTTTCCCATAGAACATGTTGAGCCCTGATCTTTAAATAGTGGATCTCCTTAATTCTTTAATCTTTCCTTGTGGCACTCCAGTTAATTCTGTTAGACTGTCTCATCATGTCTTCCCCATCTCTTATGTCTTTATCTCTCTTCCCGCTTTCATTATTCTGGGTGATTTCCTCAGCTATGCCTTCCAGTTTCATAATTCTCTTTTTAACTTTGAATCACTATCTAAATCAGCTTTTATTGATGATTATATTTTCTCATGTTTATGTCATTAAAGATGTCAAATATGGTTGTTTTATATTCTACCTGATATTTCCATTATTTTGTGGGGGGGGGTCCCAAATCATTTAATTCTTTTTTAAAGCAAAGATTTATTTATCTGAAAAGCAGAGTTACAGAGAGAGAAGGAGAAACACAGGGAGGAGTGGTTAAGGGAAGATTATCCATCAGTATTTATTCCCCCAAAGATTGCAACAGCGCTGGACCAGGCCAGTTCGCGATCTCAGAACTTCATCTTCTTTAGTAGGAGTTCTGATGATGTGAACTGGGACTGGGTGCGGGGTTTTCTTCCAGACAGCCCTTGGCTCAGCTTAAGAGTCCCAGGCTCTACAGCCATGCTTGTTTTCCTGGCAGCATTGTTGCTATTAGCTTCTCTCTTCAGGCTGTACTGCCCTTCCCTGCTTAACTGAAATGCCAGAAGCAGAAGTCTGAAGGCCTGGGTTCAAGTCCTGGGCTTCCCACACTGCATGCCATTTGTCTAGACAAGCCCTCCCTCCTGCACTGTTGTCATTGGGAGAACGTATCTAAGCCACCGGGGCATACAAGGAGTGGGCACTGGTGTGCAGAAGTCCAATGGGCAGTCCTTGGCATCAGTCCTGAAACGTGGAATTGAACTGCATGTTCCAAACTTTTACCTGGCCGCAGACCATATAGCCAGCGAGTTCGTTCCTCTGACTCCTGGCATGGGCACCTGCAGGTAGCTCTGTTGTTCCCTGGGCATAAAAAAAAGAAGTAAATGCCTTAAAGTGGGTTTTCTTTATATTAATAAAGAAAAGAAAGTACCCAAACATGTTCTAGCTGCTAATGTCACAGCAGCATGTGGATTCTCAGGCAGGGGTCTCAGACAGTATGCTTCCCAAGGTCAAAGAGGGTTTGCTGCTCTGCCAGGGCCTGGGGACCAGCTGGGTTCTGTGGAGATGTGCATCACAGGGATGGGCTAGGGTTGGCCAGAAGATTTCAGCTACGGGGCCTAGCACAGTAGCCTCATTGCTAAAGTCCTCACTTTGCACGTGCCAGGATCCCATATGGGTGCCATTTCATGTCCTGGCTGCCCTGCTTCCCATCCAGCTCTCTGCTTTGGGGCTGGGAAAGCAGAAGAGAATGGCCCAAGGCCTTGGGACCCTGCACCCACATGGGAGACCTGGAGGAGTTTCCTGGCCTCTAGTTTCAGATTGGGTAAGCTCTGGCCATTGTGTCCATTTGGGGAGTTAATCAGTGGACAGAAGATCTTTTTCTCTGTTTCTCCTCTTCTCGGTATATCTGACTTTCCAATGAAATGTCAGATATACAGTTAGGTTACTCGGGTTAGAGTTAGGGGTTACTCCCAAAACACAAGCCAAGGCAAAGAACAGAGGGGAGCAGCTCTTGAGGCCCCGAGAGCAGCTCTGCCTGTGTGTCCTGACAGCTCTGTCTTCTCTCTCTCCCGGCAGGTTCCGCCTCCAGTGCCACCGTATCGTCAATGACACAATCTTCACCAACCTCATCCTCTTCTTCATCCTGCTCAGCAGCATCTCCCTGGCTGCCGAGGACCCGGTGCAGCACACCTCCTTCAGGAACCATGTACGCTCCCCATGCCCTCCTCCCAGTAGTGTCCCCTTTCCCAGCACTTCTTGTTGCTAACTTCATTGTCCCACCAAATTGTCCAGGTTCAAATCCTCGATTCGGGTCCACCATCTGCATTACTCTAAGGGCTTTAAGTTTTGGTGAAAACACACCCTAGGGCCACCAGCAAGTAGGAGAGTGGGCATCTGAATGCCTGGGGCCACTTGGGGAAGCATTTAAGATCAGGTCTGCCCCTGCTTTGTGGATATTCTCCCAGGAAGCTCAGGTTCTTTGTACACTTACAACAGTGTGGCCACTGGCTTCCTGCCCTGTTCCTGATGTGTTCTGACCAGAAGCCAGTGTGAGGACCCAGCTGAGAGGAGGGAGAGCCCCAGGAACCCTCTGGAGGGTCTTCTGTAGAGGAGAGCTGCATCTGGAGATCCGGCCAGTGCCCTGCTGGACAGCAGTAAAGGCTGGAGTAAGACTCAGAGTCTTACTCAAAGTCTGGGAGCTTTATCAGATCCCAGCCTATGGGCATGACTTAGATCAGACCCCATTGGCCCACACAATAGTCCTGCAGCCAGTGGGGGACCAAAGCTGTCTGACTGAGCTTGGAGGTGCTGGTCATTATGCTGATCCAGCACCTGAGGTCTTATAGACCATTCTCCACCTGGATTTACCCCACCTGCATAACGCACCTTCCCACCCCCGTCCCCGACCCCGCCCTCTTGACAGAGTCCCAGTGGGCTGAGTTGGGTCTCTTAACAAATCAGATAAATGAACATGCATCCAGCCAGAGGCTATTGAGACCTGCTACCAACTGAGTCCTGCTCCGGAACTTCACGAGTCTGGGGGCTCCACACTGTGCCGTTCAAAGGCCCCACTTGGGAGCCCATGCCCCCAGCTGTCCATCTCCCAGCACAGGAGGGGTGCCTTGTTTTGAAGTGGGGTTCCTTTGCTGGTGACCCATCCATTGACCTCTCCTGCTCTGCTTTCTCCCCCTCCCCACCCCTCCTACCTGGTTTCATTTTTGTTTTGCAGATTCTGTTTTATTTTGACATTGTTTTTACTACCATTTTCACCATTGAAATTGCCCTGAAGGTAAAGCCTGATGACCTGCTCTCTCCTTTGGCCTCTCTGCTCTTGCTGCTGCCTGTGGCTAACACACACGCTGGTGCTGATGTTGGGGTCTTGGTCACAGCCACTAATCTGATTCTGCTTATTTTTCAGATCCTAGGCAATGCAGACTATGTCTTCACTAGTATATTTACATTAGAAATTATCCTTAAGGTAAAGCCACCTGAGCCACGCCTCCTGCTCACCTCTTGCTTTGTGTCCCGCTGTTCTATTCTGTTTGCTTCAACCTCTCTTTCCCTGCGCTCAAGCCTGCAATGGGAAGAGTTCGCACCTGTCCGTCTGTGTTGTCCTCAAAACCTGTGTCCTTGAGAGCTTCCTTTCTGGCCACCCTGGGGCAGTTCATGATCTGGAGGAAGCAGAAAGCTGAAGGAGCTGCCATTAATGCTGTTGTGTCTCTGGTTGGACCCTGTGGCCATCAACAATGCTCTCATACACGCTCGTGCTCACATAGCTAATGCTCACACAAGCTCACAATGCACTCTCAAGTTCACACACACACACGAGCATGCACACATGAGCTCACGCATGTGAACTCACACACCATACAGCTCTCTCTCTCTCTCTCTCTCACACACACACACACACACACACACACACAAAGAGCTCTCACTGTCCCCAATTCTCCATGACACAGCTGTACTCAGAAGTCTCCTGACTTCTTACCCAGAAGGAATGCCCGCATGATCCCCCCAAATGGACTGCTTTGGGGGGGCAACCAGGAGTCGTTTTACCAGTGTTCTTGGATGACCATGGCACTTCCCTCAGGACTCAGGCCTAAGCCAGAGTCAGGCAAAATCTAGAGCTCGTCTGCCCACAGAGGTTATCGGCAGGTGACAACAGGTAGCTTCTGACTTCTCAATCACCTACTGAAAAGTTTGGTGATAATTCCTTTTGCCCTATACCAGACAGAGGGAAAAATGTATTTCCAGCTCAGCAAGGGAGTAAAGTGAGAATCAGGTGCCAGCTGGTGCTCACACAGCCAGGCCCCTGCCCCGCTGGCAGCTGGTCCTGTCCTTAGGCCAACTCTGAGCTCCTAAAGCAACATGTGACCAAGCCAGGTCATCTGAGGTCCAGGCTGCATTTGTGAGACCTTGGTCAAACATGCTTCTCTCAGAGCAAGGTTTGGACTCTGCCCTTGCCCGAGGAGACATACCTGCAAGGGCTCAGCTCTGGGAGCGTGATCTCCTTCTTCACCCCACCCCCATCCTGGAGGTTGGCATGAGCTGATGTCCACACCTACCTGGGGTCACTGCAAGCCATATACCCTTCTGCTCTGGGAAAATGCTCAAGTTCTGCCCAGCCCAGGCCCTATGACACTTCTGTCGGGGCAGCTGCAAAACTGAGTAGACGGTGCTTGCAGGGAGCTTCTACCAGCCTCTGTCCTTTGTTCCAGCAAAAACTAAAAGTGTAGTGTGGACTTTTCCTTCCAACTCAGGGAGAACAGATCTGGGTTGGGTCCCAGAACCCTGAGTTGTATTGTTGGGAACCCCTTTCCCAGGCTGAGCTGCTTTTCTCCCTGGACTTTAGCCTTAGGGCAGCCAAGTTTTTTTCCAGAGTAAGTGGAGCTGAGGCCAGTTCCTGGGGCCCTGTGGGCCTTGGTGGTGCTATTTCTCCTGCAAGTGGAGGTGAAAGTCTCATTGTGAGTGTTGTCATGGCAAGCCATCTCCCTGCCTCTTCTTCCTGCCAGGGCCCTCTGCCTGGCTGGAAGGCTCTGCCCTCGTAACACTGCACAGGATCACAATGGCTTTCCACTAAAGGATCTGGGACAAGCTGGATCTTAAAACTCAGAGGCTTTAAGACCACATCATTGGTTAGCATCATGCCCAGACTGTGGTGTAGAGGAGAGAGAAGTAGAGTCATGGCCAATATAAGGACATGCAAAGGACAAGTTGCCACTAATACCCAGAAGAGCTGTGGAGAGAAATGGTGCTTGCCCATGACTGAACAGGGGGGCATGTCCCTGCCCTCTTCACTTATGAGCCTACAACCCATCCCCATTCCCTCTGTTGGCTGGAAACACCCCACCAATAGGCTTCCTCTGGGGGGGGATAACTCAAAATTTTTAGGACTACATGGATGACAGTCAGGGGGAAAAAAAACAGCAAAGGAAGAGGACTCTGAGCCTGGCTTCTTCTGTTGCCCTGCACGCCACCAAGAGTTTCAGTGCATGCCCTGTTTCCCCGGCACTTGCTTGCTCTTCCTCCTATAGCCACTCGACCTTGGGGCCTGCCTGGATACTGTCCTTCACCCTGCCCCCATACATGTGCATGTGCTTTCTGAAGTGCTGTCTCATGCAAGGGCCCCCTGACCCCACAGAGCCCCTAGGCTACAGAAGGACAGAAGTAGGTCACTTGAACCCCACATGTCCATGTCCATACTGAATGGACAAGGCTCTGTTGGAGCTCTGTGGTTGTTCAGAGAGTCCAGGTCAGGAGTCAGGAGAGCTCGGGGCCAGTATCTTCTCCTCTAAGGCTGAGAATGAAGTGCTAGGGGAGGTAGATGTCTGGCCTTCTGCAGGCTTAGAGTGGTCTTTGCAGGAGCCTCCTGAAGGCTAACTCTGGGGTCGCAGACATAGGACAGTGAGCCCCCTGACAAGGCAGCTCTCTTCCTCTGCATCTTTTTATGTAATCTACCCACTTCTAAGCACTGTTGCAGAACACAGGTGCCCAAGTCCCCTATGGCCCCCTGGCGCAAAAGATAAGTAGAAAGAATTGGGTTACAAGAGCTATTTTGGTCCCTTTCCCTCCGTGTTTAGCTTTTGAATTGCTCTGCAGATGCCCCGCACTAGGCATGCTCTGATTCCAGAGAGATAAATATGTTCCCAGGTGACCAGGAAGAAACCGCTCTCAGCTTTCCTACCATCAGCAGCTCCAGATTCTCATCTCTAGTGGTACTTCCTCCCATTGCCTTTGCCAAGCCTCCTCCTTTCCCTGCCCGGATGTGTGCACCACCTGTAGTTCCCGGCAGCCCAAGGGGAAAGGCTATTTGTTGAGTATCCTAAGTGCTCTGCAAGATGTCACAGTGGCCAAGTCTTGCCTTAGTCCTCAGCCCTGCTGTGAACACCTTTTCAGATTCTTCAAGGGGCTTCCATGTTATTTGTTGCAAGAGCCTCAAAGATGCCAGGGAATGGTGGCCCCGTGACCAGTGTGGGCACCAGACTTGCCCGATAGGGGAAGAATCCAGAATTCAAACCCCAGGCCCATCGACAGATTTGTCTGTGGGAGAATGTTCCATATTTTACATGTAATGACTCAGTTGGTGACCCTTCAACGTGGATATTGAGGCACTCAATATCAGCCTCACTTCTAAGGTGAGGAATTAGGTACCAAGAAATATGTTACTCCAGACTGATGGGAGGGGTTCAGACCCAGCTGTATGGGTTCCTATCCACTGGACCACTTAACCCTTCAGAACACACCATTCCTGCGGGCCACAAACAAGGAATTAGAGTAGATTGGCTTAGCTTTCCAGCACTCAGGAATCACAGGGGGGCCAATAATTAGAGTTATTGGTTAAACTTCTCACCGGGCACTGGAATGACCAACGGTCTTGTTTTCTCAAAGACTGAGGGTTTCTTAGGACATGGGGCTGGGCGGCTCAGAAAAGCTGCCTCACCTTTCAGGGTGCCCCCTCGCCGGCCCTCCCTAGCAGGCCCTGAGGGCAAGAGCATTTGGAAAGGAGGTTGAAAAGCGGGCATGCAAGGACAAGAGCCTAGGGACTGTGAGAACAGGACCCCAGAGGGCTGGAGCAGTGGATGTGTGATGGACAAGACGGAGGGAAACTAGAGAGGCCAACAGGGGCTGTTTGAAAGGGCTTTGATTACAGGACTGCGAACTACAGCCTGATCTGCTGGGGCTGGGGGCCTGGTGACAGTATGGTGGCTGAAGAGCCATGTTCTTGACATCATGTCTCTGTCAGTCCTTCCTGATCCCCGTAGGCAGTGTCCAGGTCCCTTCTGGAGGAGGTTGTGGGAGGGCAGTTGGGTGAGGGGGCTCTCTGGAACATGGGCCACATCACCCTCACTGCTGTTTTCTCTGCCCCTGCAGATGACTGCCTATGGGGCCTTCCTGCACAAGGGCTCCTTCTGCAGGAACTATTTCAACATCCTGGACCTGCTGGTGGTCAGCGTGTCCCTCATCTCCTTCGGAATCCAGTGAGTAGGGCTCAACACAGCCCAAGATGGCGGCATGCAGCTAAGAGTGGGTCCCCAACTCCGGGGACCTTTCTGAGGGTAGTACAGCATGCTAATGATGTGATGTGCCAGGGCCTCTGGAGAGATACAACATACCTCTTGGTTCACGTTATTTTTTTTTCCCACACTCTTCACGGTAGGACATTTTGGGGGTTGTTGTTGAAATAGCTGCATTTTGTCGGGGCTGTACCCGGTTATAAAGAAACTGGTGTCTCTATTGCCTTCCAACCTGCTCGGTTGTGTGCCCAAAGTCCTTTGGCTGCCAGGAAGCTGCCATTGTCATGACCTTCTCTGACCTTAGAATCCTTCCTCCCTCTCCTTTACCTTGTTGTCCAAAGACTGTGTGTGTTTGTGTGTGTGTGTGTGTGTGTGTGTGAGAGAGAGAGAGAGAGAGAGAGAGAAGAGGAGAGGAGGAGAGAGAGAGTGGGGGGGAGAGAGAAATATGAGGGGAGGATAGAGAGTGGGGGAGAGAGATAAAGAGAGGTGTGAGAAGAGAGGTAGAGTATCTGGGCTGGAGGGTTTTATAAGCTCTCCAGGTGACATTCTTGCACAGCCAAACCTTTTTCAGATCGCACTGCTAATTTGTTCCTCATTCTAAGAACTACTGTGTTATTCCTGCACTTTAACTTTTTGCATTTTTACCTCACCATCAAAACAAAACAAGAGCATGAATTCCATGAGATAGGACAAGGCAAGTGGCGGTATCATTATATTGGAGAGGGGAAATGTTCAAGACTTCAAGAGACTTCCTCAAGGTAGACTCACCTCTACCACAGGCACAAAAAGGCTGAAGTCCCAGGGGGACTTTAGCATCTGTCACCAAGAGGAATTTCAGGGTCACTGAGGAGGGGGTGGAGATTGTGACCTTGGAAGTGAAACCCTTTTCTGTGATCTTCAGTTATGTTATCATCCTAAATCATCTTCCTGGAATCCTTCAGAGCTAGACCACCTAACCTGCCTCCATCACCTAACCTGGGACTTCTTCCACCTGTTTCCTTGCTTTTGGCTTTATGCTCCTTCCATGTGACTCAGTGCAAACTGTCCACGTCCCACGGCTTCTGTGAGAAAGGACACAGTGACAGATAGGAGTGTCCTTGAATCTCAGAATAAGCCTCATGAACAAAGGACCTCTGAACCATCCACTTTCAAGCTCATCATCCCAACTGCAGAAAGAACATCATCGGTACTTACTGAGCCAGTAGACCTTCTCTGGGTTCCTGTGTGGAAGCAGGGCAGCCGCTAGGGACACTGCAGAAGATGGCTCAGCTAGGTGCTTGACAGGGAAAGCTTGCCATAGACTTCAAGCTGCTTATCCTGCTGTGGCTAATAAGTCCTCATGGGTTAAACGAGCAGCTCTGGGAACCAGCCGGGCACATGGCTGCTGGGCCTCGGGAGATGTGCCTCTCCTGCCTCCTTCCCAATGAGGAAGACAGCAGGTACCTAAAGCTCCCAGACACTCTTGTCTTGGCCTTGGTCTCCCTGCTGTGTGGAATCTGTTGAGTAGGAACTGTGGAGTCCTAAAAATGCCAAAATGCAGAGGGCATTCCACATGGAAGTGTCCCAGGTGACTCCCAGGAAATGAATGTGGAGAAATAAATCTCCCCACACCTGCCATCTTCAGCTACAAGGCCAGAGGGAAGACCATTGCTCTGATGGTCTTCAACCGTGAGATCTTCAACAGGCGTATACAAAAGCACTATTGATTCAGTCCATAAGAGAAGGGCACTTCAGACAGCTCATGGAACATGAAATTAAAGGATCAGGTTATTTTTTGGCAATTTTTTAAAGTCCGTGCTTGCAAAGAATCTTTTTAAAAATTTCATGGAAAATCTTTGTTATTAAAAACTATTATCAGGAGCTGTTGTTGTGGCACAGCAGATAAAATTGCTGCCTGTGACCTTGGCATTCCATATGGGAAATGGTTTATATTCTGGCTGCTCCGCTTCCAATCCATCCCTCTCTCTGCTCATAGTCTGTGAAAAGCAGTGGAGGATGACACAAGTGTCTTGGGCCCCTGCCTCCCATATGGGAAATCCACATGAAGCTCCTGGCTCCTGGCTCCTGGCTCCTGACTCCTGACTCCTGGCTCGGGCTTGACCTAGCCCTTGCTCTTATGAGCCTCTCTGGATTATACCAGTGAATAAAAGATCTCTCTTTCTCTCCCTCTCTGCCTGTAACTGTCTTTCAAATCTGTTGATAGTAATTAAAAAAAAAAAACTACATGGTTTACAAAATATTTTTGTACCAATGAAGTTTGTCCCTTTTCCCACAAACTTTTTGAAACATCTGCAAGTGTGCCAAGCCCACTACAAATGACTCACATAAAGTTATCATTACATTCTCACAGCAGCTTTAAGAGTTGGTCGCTGCCCCATTTCACAGATAAAGAAGCAGCATGGCTCAGGGAGGGCAGTCTATGTGTCCCTGCTGACCTGCTGGCTAATGGCGATGCTGGGGTGTGAATTCGGGCTTGCCTTGTTCCAACTCCTCTTCCTCTGACACCGTGGCTGACCTCTCCCTGATCCCAGTAAGGAATATGGCTTTTACTCACCCACAGGAATGGCCTATCCACAGGCAAGCCCAGGGCTCCAAAGGGGACTGTCCCATTCTGTGACCAGAATGGGAAGTCAAGAATGAGCCCCTGGTGGGTAAGTCCTGAGAGACTCCACACCTTGTCAGGTGTGCCTGGGCCCAGCCTGTCAAGATGTCACCTCCTCACATTCTTCCAGAAGCTCAGCTGCTGCCCTGCTTTTCTCTCTCCAAGGTCCAGCGCAATCAATGTAGTGAAGATCCTGCGGGTTCTGCGAGTGCTCAGACCACTGAGGGCCATCAACAGGGCCAAGGGACTGAAGGTGAGAGGCACAGGCCTAGCAGGAAGCTCTGGCAGATGGACACCAGGCAGGCCAGGGTTCGGCCATGTGAGGGGGGCTTTGTTCCTATCACAAGGCCTTGTCTATAATGAGCAGATGACCTCAGCCATTCAGAACCCAGTATCCTAAGTGGTACTGCAAAGGGGAGACCTCCACACAAACCCTGTGTCCCCTCATGGGGAGGAGTCCTCTGTATTCCCACCGCCAACAAGGGGAAGTTAGCAGCGGAGCTTTGGTCACCTAGAATCCCATGGGGACTTTGTTGCACTGGCTTCCATCATCCCCTCACTGCTCAGGGAAGGTGGCTTCACCTCTCTGAGCTGACTTCTTCCACTTGTGGCAGAGGGGTTGCCCGTACTACCATCCCAGAGAGGCTCATGGCATGACAGCAGGTGTTACCTGAAGTGACACCCCTTTCCCTGGCCCCCCTCGTTCCCCCCACAGCACGTGGTTCAGTGCGTGTTCGTTGCCATCCGAACCATTGGGAACATCGTGATTGTCACGACGCTCTTGCAGTTCATGTTCGCCTGCATTGGAGTCCAGCTCTTCAAGGTAAAGTCTCAGCTCTGACTCATGGTGTGCCACCTGCCCTTCCTGTCCATGTTTCCAGGAAAAGGACCTGGCAGACACATGGAGGAGGATGTGGCCCCATCAGACTGAGAGAGGTGCTACAGCCCCACCCAAGCTTCTTAGACTAGTGGAGGATGAAGCCATAGTGGGGCACAGGCCCACCAGGCCAAAGGCCTATCACCTTCTCTGCTCTCCTGCCTTCTTCCACACTGCCCTTCCTTCTGGCAAGAAAGGGGAGACGTTTCCTTCTCTAGAGCCTCATTCAGTCACTTCCTTAACACCTTACTATCTGCCACATCACATTTGCCTTCCCATGTGGTCTTTCAGGTTGGTCTAGATAGCTCTTGCTACTTCCAGCAAGTCCTGTCAACCCAGGGTTATATTTAGCTTCTGCTCATTTCTGCCTTCATCCATTTAGCCCTGCTGGTCCCACACCCAAAACATCTTACCCTGCCCTCCCTTGCCTTTGTGTACTGCAAACTTGCATAAATCCCTTCCCCACTAATCCACACCACCAAGCCCAACTCCTCTCCTTCCTTTCTCATAAGACCTTTCTGGCAAGTCCAAATGTCAGGGGTAGAGCTCCCCTTTGCTGAGTTCCAGCAGCATTCTGGCTGCTTTCCTTTCTGGGTTCTGTCTTCCCCATCCACATTATGCCTCACCTGCAAGTTTTGATCCTACACTCCCTAGCCCAGCGCTAGGCTAAGCTGCGCCCACCAGTTGTTCTGTGGTTGCTTTGTTGATGGATGGACATCTAATCACTCTGTTCTCTGCCTTCCAGGGCAAGCTCTACACCTGTTCAGACAGTTCCAAGCAAACTGAAGCTGAATGCAAGTGAGTACAAGCTGGAGGGCAGCTGTCACCAAACCTGTGAGCTCTGGGGAGCTAGGGCCTTGGCCTGAGAGCAGGGACAGCCCTCCTCCCTCAAACCCAGAAGCAGCACAGCTTCTGCCCCTGTGTCATCTGGCCCCATTGACATAATGTGCAATGTATGTTATCTCCCCTATAAAGTTCTGCCCACTGAAGTTGTTTCCAGTGGCTAAAAGTATGAGGTGTAAGCCTGTGCCATCCTACCCTGCCCCACAAGCCAGGAGTCATTGGTGGCTCAGGTGCAAAGGGAGCTGAGTGACCTCAGAATTGACTTTCTCCTTCTTTCTCAGGGGTAACTACATCACATACAAAGATGGAGAGGTTGACCATCCCATCGTCCAGCCCCGCAGCTGGGAGAACAGCAAGTTTGACTTCGACAATGTCCTAGCAGCCATGATGGCCCTCTTCACCGTCTCCACCTTTGAGGGGTGGCCAGAGTGAGTCAAGGCCCACCTGCCTGATAAGAGAGGGTCTTCTATCATTCCCCAAGTCTTGTTCCTGTTCCACATTAACTTGCTGAGTTCATACTCACGTGTGACCTCACCAGGGCCTGGGAGTGTGTTTGTACAACAACCTATGAACCTCACTCACTGCTGAAGTTTGTGTGGAGAAAGAGGTAAAAGGTAAGTTTATGTTGGTGTAAAAAAAATTTAAAATCCATGAGTAATAAAGGAGCCTTCAGAAAGTTCATGGAAATGCATACCCTGATAAAAAAACACATGGATTTCAAGTATTTTTACACCACGGTAAACTGACCTTTTAGCCTCACATTTCCCCCCAAACCTTCTTGCCATGCTCCCATAGGTCTTTCTTTAATAAGATATGAGCACTTAAGAACTCTAGGAAAAATCAAGTCTTTTTCCTCTTAGCTTTGTCTCTTAACCTCAGCATGAGTCACAGTGTTGAGCTCTCCATCACTGCTGTCATGGCATGTGAGAACAGAGGCTGGGAAGAATTTCTCCATGTTTTGGCCCCCTCCATTGCCATCCTATTTGATCCCCGTGTGCACTTGGAGATGGCAGGACTATCAGAGGAGTCTTGGCTTCATTAGACTCTGCCCCAGTCCCCTTAGAGGAAGCCTTGCCTGTGTTCATGGGAGAAAGTAAACATGGTCAAAGTTGGGAGTCCCAGCTCTCTGCATGGCTGTGCCTTCACACCTGGCCAGCCTGGAAGCCTTTGATGCTGCTGTGTCACCTCCATCAGGCAGCTTTTCTACCAGGAGTTCCATATGGGCACCTGCTTTCCCCCATATGGATTCTAAGGAAATTCACATCAAAAAGTCCCCAAATCGCAATACTTCTGTCAGAGGCAGCACTGGGATCTTTTACGTGAATTGCCATTGTTGTACAGTAAATACAGATCATCCCTAGAGAGTAACTAAGTCCTGTGCAAAGCACAGAGGCAAGTGAGGAGATACTGCCTGCCCTTGCAGAATCACCATCCTCACCGGGTACATGCCCAGACCCAGCTGAGTGGCACAAGTACGTAAACTACCTAAGGATCAAACCAAACCTGGATGCATGATCCAAAGCTCGTGAGCAAAGTTAGTAATTCTATCTCCATGGATACTTGCTGTCAGCTGGATTTATTTTATGTTTTCTCTGACATCCTCCGAGTCCATGCCAGCTTGGAAAGCTGTCTCAATATTTACCAGCTTTTCCATATTTAAAGTGGATGTCCATGGCTCATGCTACGGTTCTTTATAGTTTTGTGTGCCAGCTACTCTACAAGGCAAGGATTGTTGTCTCTATTTTACAGATGAAGAATCTCAGGCTAAAAGAGGTTCTGTGATGTTCCCAAGGTCACCAGGCCAGGAAGTGGCAGGGCTGGGCCTGGGGCTCCCATGCTGGAGCCATCCCAGGGACCCTGGGCTCAGTGGAGCTGTCATTGTGCAGAGGTGACCCTGTTCCTATGCCTCTCCCTCTTTGGGCTCCTGCAGGCTGCTGTACCGCTCCATCGACTCCCACACGGAAGACAAAGGCCCCATCTACAACTACCGTGTGGAAATCTCCATCTTCTTCATCATCTACATCATCATCATCGCCTTCTTCATGATGAACATCTTCGTGGGTTTTGTCATCGTCACCTTCCAGGAGCAGGGAGAGCAGGAGTACAAGAACTGTGAGCTGGACAAGAACCAGGTAGCGCCCCAGGGTGCAGCAAAGGGAGATGGGACAGATGGAAATGTGGCCCATGTAAGCAGTGGCCATGGCCTGCAGCTCATGAACCATCAGGAGAGGCAGGGCTGCGGTCTGGATGGAGGTCCATGTGGATGTCAAGATCTCCTGTGCTCTTCTCAAACAGAACAGGGCTGCCAGCACCCAAGCCAAAGAAATGCCACACATCTCAGATACAGGGACTGTATTGGGTAACACATTCTCATGAAGCTTTTATCAAAGGAGACTGCAAAATAGGCTTATGCCCTGTCTGGAAATTAATAAGCTGGAAAGCACCAGGTGTTAGAATTCAGAGGAGAGAAATAAGAGAGAGTGAGAGCTCTTGGCAGGTGAGGGAGCAAAGAGCTCTGGGAAACTGCTCTTTTGTGTCACTTATCAAACAAGAGGATTGGCGCAGGAGGAGGTTTAAGAGGGAGTAGAGGACCCGGAGCTGGCCCAGCAGACTGGTCTCTGTCCCAGCCTTTGCCCAGGGCTGACCACGCCCATGGCTGAGTAGTGGAGTAGTGGAGCTCTCCAGATGAGCTGCAAGTGCAGTTGCTGTGATTGCCACCAGCAAGCGTTGCCAGGACAGCTAGAACCCCATCTGTGAGTAAGGACTGAGTAGGGGATGGAGGGTGGTGCCCTGAGCACAGCTCCCCCTGCTGGATCTTTGACACCAGCTCATGTGAAGACTCATCCTTCCAGTGGCTCAGTAGACTTTGGATGGAAAGACAGAAAAGAGAGGCCAATCAGAGAGTGTAGGTAAGAGTTGGTAAGAGATTGGCCCAAGTCAGGTGAGTGACAGTACAGATGGGAGGAGGTCGGAGAAGGTAAAATGAGTAAGGCTTGGGGACTGGCTGTGGAGGGGGCAGTGATACTCAACATCCTGATTTAGGGACCTAGGTACAGTGCAGATAAACAAAACAGGCTTTTGCTGGAGTCCCCAGAATATCAATTAACCCAGGAGTTCCTCTCTATCAGTGAACTTTGTCTTCTGATCTTGTGAACATGAACACATATGGAAGGTTGATTTAGGACAGAACAGAAAAATCAAGGCAATGGGCAGGTGCCATTGGCATATCAGGCTAAGCCCCCACCTGTGGTGCCAGCATCCCATCCCTTATGGGTACTGGTTCATGTCTCAGCTGCTTCACTTCTGACCCAACTCCCCACTTATTGCCTGGGAAAGCAAATGCAGGATAGCTCAAGTCCTTGGGTACCTGCAATCATACGGGTCTTTTAAGAGGAAGCCTCTGACTTCTGGCTTCAGATTGGCTCAGCTCTGGCATTGAAGCCATCTGGGAGTGAATCAGCTGAGGAAAGATCATCCCCCCTCTCTCTGTCTCCATCTCTCTGTAACTCTGCCTTTCAAATACAAATAAATATTGGAAGAAAAAGAAATAAGGAAATAGTGGGAAGATGTTCGTTAGGTCCATCTCTCCCAAATGCTGGCTCCCTGCGGAGCAGTAACCAGCCATCACCAGGTGGAAATGAGGAAATATGTCCTCCTGTGATATAAAGACAGAGCATTGACTAGAAATGCCTCTGTCTTGATTAAGGGAGAAATGGAAAAGCAAGACATTTCCCAGAGCTTGCTTCTCCAACTGTCAGAGGCGGGCAGACCCAGCTACGCCTCTCCCCTCATGCAGATGTCTTTAGAACTCCCTCTCTGTCTCTCCATTGCCACCTTACCCCTCCACGGCCTCCTTTCAGCGGCAATGCGTGGAATACGCCCTCAAGGCCCGGCCCCTGCGGAGGTACATCCCCAAGAACCAGCACCAGTACAAAGTGTGGTATGTGGTCAACTCCACCTACTTTGAGTACCTGATGTTCGTCCTCATCCTGCTCAACACCATCTGCTTGGCCATGCAGGTCAGTCCTGGGGGCAGTCTGTTGTCATGGTGCCTGTGATGGGACTGTGCTGGGGAGGGAGGCTCTAACGTTGAAAGTGCTGTATGACAGTCACACTCTGCTACCTCTCTGATAGCCACAAGAGGCAGAAAGAGTGGACAGCTCGCCTCTTCTCCCAAGAAAGGCCAAGAGTCCTTCTCTGCTCTCTGAATCCATAAGACTGTGGGTTGACCAAGTGGTGGGAAGGGAGAACAGAGGCTGTGCTCAATCAGCATTATGGGGAGGGCATGGGTGACAAAGAGGTTCTCTCTTCTTCTGTTCGATTGGTCAACTGGTCCCTGCACTCTTGGGAGTGTCAGGAGCCTCCATAAAGTCCTTACAATCTACCAAAGAAAGCACACGGAACTCTACTGCACTGCTGCCAGTGATGGTGGAAAAGCAAGTACATGCTTTTTTTTGCCAGAGGCTCCTGCCCCATGGCTGCCCACAGATAGCTGTGTGGCCTTTGTGGGGTGGGGTCTGTCCAAGGAATATCCGTGTTGAGAGGAAGGCCTCCAGGAACATTGCACAGCTCCCTAGAAGGAGTAAGGCTCTCCCTGCCTGGTTTTCATGGCTCCTTCCCTTCCTCTCCACTCAGCACTATGGCCAGAGCTGCCTGTTTAAAATCGCCATGAACATCCTCAACATGCTCTTCACTGGCCTCTTCACTGTGGAGATGATCCTGAAGCTTATTGCCTTCAAACCCAAGGTAGGCCTCTGGTTCACGGGCACTAGGGAAGCTGATAAGAAAGGGCTGTGGCAATGCAGGCACCGAGAAAGGCAGAGTGAGGGAGAAATGTCATGAGGGTAGACATCCCTCCTCCCACAGCAGAGGTTCCAACCTCAAGAATACTATTGGGGTTCTCATGTGCCAGGTCAACTCATTGAAAGAAAATTTCACTTGTGGTCCTAACCTTGACTGGCATCATGGGAAGTGGATTCTTGCTTGAGCAAGGATCCCTAGAGAGGCAGATCATGGCCTTTCTCCTACCATTTCCCACCATGTCTCTGGCCCTATTCCCCAGCCAATAAGACAGAGGAAGCAATACCCGTAGAATGGCAAACCAAACCTCTCCAGGCCTACCCTCCATAGGTCTCTGCTCTGCCTTCCTCCCTTTGTATTAGCTCTGAAGTGAAACCTCGTGGAAAACTTCAGCCAGGCCTGCACATGCTCAAGATTTAGGGCTCCTGCCTCTAGGCACCACCAGTTCCCTGTCTCACAGTCCCTTATACTTTTCCATATAGGAAGAGCAGGTGCTTTAAGTTTTCTTCTCTTTGCTCCAGGGAGGAGAGGGAAGATTAGAACCATTAGTTAAACGGGGCAAAGTAGAACAAGGTTGGATTATCTGTCATTTGGGATGATCTATGCCCTTCCTAGCCAGCTCTACTCTCCTCGTCCTGGCTCTAAGAGAAACCAACCAGGGTGAACAGGGCCTTCCACCTCCAATCTCTGCAGACAAGTCAGAGTCACCAACATCACTGACCTAGGGTTCAGAGGGAGGTTCCAGCAGCAACTCAGCTACCCCAAGTTGCTGCTGTACCCTCTGGGAGCAATGGAAAGAAGAGTTGTTTCCAAGGAGACTTGTGTAGTTATCCACTGGAGCTCCCTGAACCTTCTCTTGGCATTCTTTCCTGTTTCTCCCAGCTGCAGCATAAGTCAACAAGAGGTTAGAAGGAAGAGCCTGTGGCTAGATGTGTGTTTTGTATTTAGAGTTTTACATTCCAGAATTAACTAGGAAAAGGAGAGGGTCCTCTTTGGTCATTGGATCCGTGTTCTGTAACAAGATCTCCATAGCTGCCTTTGAATGTGAAGTCAGCGTTGTGACAATGTCCCCTATATGGCACACACATCACTGCATGTAATCCTCCACCTACCATAATCAGATGCGTGCTGTCATCTGTGGGGACGAGGAAAGTGAGGCACCAGCAATTAAATGCCCAGTGTTAACTATGCTGCAACTACTAAGTGGCTGAACTAAGGCTGGAACCTTTGACTTTATGCTTGATGTCATTTTCCACCATAGCAAGCTGTTAGTAAGCACTTTTCAATGTCAAGCGGTCACATAGGGCTGTCGTCTCAAAGTGAGGGAAGCAGGAAGGGAGAGAGAGAAAAGGAAATAGCCTTTGACTGATTTAGAAGATAAGTCAAATGATGTTTCTACGATGCTGGGTCTTCCTCGCTCAGAGCAGGCCTAGAAACATGGCTAACTTTTAGAGAATGAGACTCCTAATAAATATCAGTGGGTGATGATAGTGACATTACTATACCTCTTCCAGAGAAAGAAATTGCCCTTTTTTACTTTTCCTCCCATGACTAGTCCCACTTCAGATCCCAACCTAGCAAGGAGCACCGAATTGCCTCTAGAAGGCCTGTAGTGCATCTCTCTGCACCACCAGACTCCATGTCCCAGAGTCTAGGAATCCTGGCAGGTTTACCACCCACAGAAGAGTGACCCAGTGAGCCTGGGCATGCAGACTCCTTGCCAAGTTGAGCTTCAGTGCCAAATGACAGCATCTCTGTAGGAAACTGGCACTTCATCTGGCATCATCAGACATATGACTTGGCTATTTTGAAACCTCGAGTCACCCCATGCTTGACGCAGTTATGTTTCTGATGATAGATGCCTGTGGTCACTTGCAGAACCCCACAATGGGCTTTCTGAATCATGCATGCTCATGAGCATGCAAGATGGATTGGGACGCCTGCCCTAGGAAACACAGGCAATTGACAGCTGCAGAAATCTCAGTCTACAAGACTACCTGGGTCTAAGCTAGTTTCCCGGGAAGCAGCCAGTTGAGGTGGCCTAAACTAGACAGTGCCTCCTGGTGTCCTCACTCTCTGGTTTTCTATCATGAGAAGAAGAGGCAAAATATCAGAGACTTTTCCTCAAAATAGGAAGAGAGCCATCCTGGGGCTGTTTGCATTTCCCACATGCCAGTGTCAATTTGTGCTGCAAGGAGAAAGAAAACAGGGATCCTTCTTTACTGTAAATTTGGGTAAAGGGGCGTCTCCCAATAGAGAAATGAAGGCTGCTGTCTGATTGGCCAGAAAAGGCTGAGAGGTTGACAAGAGCATTAATGGGAGCCAGTCCCCTGGATCCTCACTAGACCATCTTCGACTGAGGAAGAAGAGCTTCAAACAGAAAGTCCAACCAGAAACCACTGGAGTTCTGATGGAAATATCTTACTGAACCTGTCTGCAGAGCAAGTGGGCCCCCGCAGTGATCTGAACTACCTAACAACTGGCATAGCTCCTAGTAAGTAGGATTCTGTCCTGCCTGGGTCACACCGCTGGCATGATTGGTGGTAGCTGTGGACTTGTAGTGAACAGTTAGCTCTGAAAGCACAATTAGACACACGGATGGAGGACACTGACCTTGACAAGGGTCAGGGAGAAGTCACTTAAGTTATCACTACCTGGATCTTCTATGTCCTTGCAGTCTTAGCACTTGGTTGGTTGTTTGACCAATTGGTTGGCCAATTTCCTTCTATTGCTCTCTTTTTTATGCCACTCAGGAAATGAACAAGCAGATATATGGATGGAAGGTCAATCTCTCCATCCCTCCCTCTCTCTCTGTGTAACTCTGCCCTTCAAATAACATAAATAAATCCTAAGAGAAAGTATTTACTGCTTAAAAGAATAAGTCCAACAGGAAGTAACTTAAGATCTATACAGAGAAGATTGTAAGATTATATAGAAAGGAATTTCAGAAAAGCTAAGACATCAAGAACAGTATGTTGATAAATTGGGTGACTCAGTAAGATAGTATTTCTCCTTCGATACAGTCCCAATCCAAACTCCAAATTGATCCTTACCCAAGGTGAGGAGCAGGAATCACAGAACAAATCCTTTGGGCCTTCAAGACTGAACCTGTGCTCTGACCAGCAGAGCCAGTAACGTGGACAGGGAGAGGGTCTGGAAATGAAGCACCAATAGGAGACGAGTGGTGGTGGAAGTCTATCCGAGGAAACAATGCCAGCCGTGGAGCCTCCAGGCAGCTGTGGATTTGGGGGCCAGCAAGAGTGATGGCGCCACTTAGCTGCCTGGAGTTTGTTGTTGAATGTGCCTCATCAGGGATAACAAGGGAAGAAGGGGGAGAAGAAAGCATGAGATGCAGGCAAGGCTACAACTTGGCCTCATATGCCCAGAAAGGTAGGAGTTCACCCCAGATAGACAATCTCAACTGCCCTTCTCCTTGTGGGCTACTCTCAGGACTCAGGGAGCATGGGAGAGCAAGTAATGCTGCTTCTGAGACCCACTTCTTGCTTTGGGGCTGGGGCACCCTTATTGGGCTATCAGTGAGTAGCCAGTTCTCACAATCCCTTAGCTTCTCCAGGGGAGGACACTTGCTGGCTGTCTGTGACCAACACCTGGGCCTCACCTGTCAGCTCTCTTGCAGCCTGAGACGAGTCCAGATAGACAAGTAGAACCCCAATGAAAAGACTGATCTGCCCTCCTGGCTGCCCCCATGCTTACATAAGAGCCTTGGGCTCATGTTCATAGGGTTAAGGCCAACCAGGACTCAGAGGGACTGCAAACCTAGGAGATGAAGTGAAGCTTCTGGCCTGGGACCAGCTGTTAGAACATTCTAACATAAGGAACATACTCTGTAGGTACCATCTACAGAACCAGCATTTGATTCCTGTGGCAAAGAAACACTTGAAATGTCCCTAGTACAACAGAGGAAGTGAGTCTTAGGCCTTATTTAGTCTAAGTGACTTCATTTTCCAGCACACTACCATGGTGCCAGCGGTTGTTAAGCTGGGAAGATGTCACTCCCTCCTCACTTCTTTCTTGCTATCCTCTGTCTGTCTCTTGGTTTATCAGCTCAACTAGCTGCTTCCATGGCATGAAGTCAGATAGTCTGTCTTGTTCTTGGTGCTGATCCTACATCCAGTGATGTTCTGCCTCTGATGGGATGAGGTGATGTCCTGTCCTGAGTTTCTCTCCTGACTGTCAGTTTCTTCATCTCTTGGCATCTGCATCAAACCCTTTCCTCCTGCAGACCTGATGATTTCTTTTTTATTGGGGCCACAGCAATGGCTCTGGTCTTTACTGAACTTTCCAGGAAGAGCCAGGAGGCATTCAGGTGGTCCTCTTAGTGATGGACACCCTACAGTTCTTGTGCCTAGGGAAGTCTGCTCTGTGTCTTGGCAGTCTGTGAGCCTGAGTGAAGGTGTTGCTGCCTTGGCCTTGGCCTGCATGAAGTCAGCCTCCATCTCATCCAAAGGCCAGTGCAGTGGTGAAGGTCCCATGGCTTCCAGTGCCTTATAGAGCACTCACTCTGCTTTGCATACTCTGTTTTTCTTAAAAATCAATTTAACCCTTAAGGATGAGGATAAACTGTGACACAAGTGGGCCTAGGCTTTGCTGAGGTGAGGATATAATCCATATGCAAGGGTCTTGCTAACATTTCTCCCTCAGACTCCTGGCAGAAGGGACAAATAAGAGCTTGGCTGGGGCTGAGTTCACACACGGAAAGGCCAAGGAAGGCTGCTGTGGGGAGAGTGGTTACACATGCAGTGTGTAGAGAGAGAGAACCTGGTTTCAGCAAGGAAATGCAGGAGCCAATTTGCTAGCCTGTCAGCTCTGCCATGTCTAGAAGCTCCTTTCCTTCAAGACTCTGCATTCCCAGATTTCCCTGCACAAACAGCTTTGCTTGCACAGCCCCAGGCTGTGGCTCACTTCCTTTAGTCAGTGGGGGTCCTGCGCAGGGTGGAGCGGGGAACCCACGCCCTGCCCTGTGCAGATGTAGAGTTCCACCCCTCTGCTTCCAATGTCAGGGTTCTCCTTTACAGAGTAAAAGGACTATGGTACAGCACACCCTGGCAGCTCCACTTCCCAGTACATAGCAACCTTTCTTGTCTGACTCAGGCAAGAGGAAAGCATTTGATTGGCTAGGAACCAGGTCAGGGTGTCAGCGTGCACGTGATTGCTGCCCCAGCAGAGGCAAGAGGGGGACATGGTGCAGGAGATGCTCCTAATGTGATACACAGGTTAAATCTGCCCTGGAGAAGCAAATGTGAGCATGTGTGAGAGAAGCTTGGCACAGGGAGAGGTCTGCCCCATGCCATCCAAACCCTGGGTGATGGGCTGCCTGCAAAAGCAGCATGAGAAAGACACTAGGGCCAGAGGTCTTTCCAGTTCTTCAGTTCAACAATCAGACTGGCTAGAAAGGGGCCTGCAGGTGTGAGTCTGTCAGGTTTGAGCCACAGTCTACCCTGGGTAGAAGCCCCACCTGCCACATGCCTGATCCAGATATTGTCAGACTCTTTAGAGCCCAGGAAAGCGCCGGGAGGGTGGTAGAGTGTGAGACGACCAGCAGAAAGGATACAAATCAGAGCCCTCTCCCCTTTTAGGAGGCTGAGAATGTTCTAGAAGTGTGTTTTGATTTCTGTTAGGTGCTGTTGTCTGCTGGTGGTACCTCTGACTGAAGCGGCAACCCTCGTCACTCATTCCCCATTCTGAGGGGCTTTAGCTAGTCAGGCACTTCTTCATGAGGTGATACATCATTTTTGTGAAGCTTTATTTCTTTATTTTCTTATTCATTTTTAAAACTTTAAAACCAAGAGATGGAAGTAGAGATAGTAAATCTGATTTATTCCCTCCATGGTGCTGAGCCAGGCCAAAGCTAGGAGCTTGGAAATGCCATCGTGTACTCCCATGTGGCTGGAAGGAACCCAGCTACTGGGACCATACCCACTGCCCTGCAGAGCACACTAGCAAGAAGCTGGAATTATAAGTAGGGCTATGACTCAGACCCAGGCACTCTGATATGGGCATCCCAAGTAGTGTCCTAACCATTGCACCAGATTTCTCCGTATTTCTTTGCTGGCCCCAGTCTCCACCAAGAGAGTCAGCCCTGGAATTTTGAAGGTTGCAGGTAGCCTAAATGCCATCACAACATCATCTTGAGGGAACTGCAGATGGATGAGCGGAGGAAGCTACCACATGACTTGACCCTCCTACGCCTCTGTTTCCAAACAGCCAGCTGGCCTTGACAGACTGGGCGTAGCCTTGAGTGAGGTCAGCTTTACAAAGCAACTAACGAGTGGGGACAAGTTGTGTCCAGATGAAGCTCGGCTGCGTCCCTAGGCTTGGGAAGTTGACCCAGCGAGAGCGCAGTGGAATGTCACCTGTGGCCATCTTGGGCTCTTTTGGTCTGCATTCACTTCTAAATGGATTGCTTTCTAATGCTAGTTCTCTGTTGTCTCTTACGTCAGTCTTTTTCCACACTTTCGCCCATAGAATGCCAAGGCTCACCTTGATGTACCCTGGTAGTGGGTTTGTGTAAGACACAGCAGAACCAGGCTACCAACATCTAAAGCCATCCTTTGCTCCTTCCTGTCACTGATGCAGTCTTCACTGGACTTTAACAATTTCATCGGAGTTTTCACCATTTCCTCTTTTTCTCTGTCCCCTAGACCTTGTCATATTTCATCTCACTTATTTCAAGAACCCTTTTGTCTGTGTGTTTGCCTAAAGTTTTGCTTAGGACTAAAGTTTATCAGTAACTCAACACATATTGTCTTGAGCACTTGATGTTGCAGCTGGGTTTGATTTAAATAGGCCTCCCTGCCTTTGCTTTATCTTTAGTATTTTGATTTGAGTGATTTAGATTGATTACTGTTGTTTAAAGACAAAGACATAAGCGGACAATCACCTTGTTTATTTCCACTGGCTTATTTCCGCACATGCCCACAACAGCTATGGCTGGGCCAAACCAACCAAAGTCAGAAACCTGGAACTCCATCCAGGTCACCCATAAAGATGGCAGGAACCCTAAGTACTAGCACCATCACTTGCTACTTCCCAGTGTGCATTCCAACTGGAATGCAGAGAAGACTCAGTTGTGGGGTGTGGGCATCCCTCATGGCCGCTAAATCACACTGCCCTGCATTTCTCCCCTTCTTTGTGCCTCTCCAATTCACCGTCCATCTTACTATGAAGAGCTATTGTTCAGCTGGTGTTCATTTTCTAATTTAATGAAGTTATCAGATAAATACCTTAACCGACTTTGTATCCTTTTCTACAACCTAGCAAAGGAAGCAACATACTTTAAGTGCAATGAAGAGCCAGAAAATGGGACGTAGGCTTTAATATCTTTATCTCATTCAATGCCTAAGACAAGTAGAGGCCAAGGAAAGACTAAGGTTAGTAACACATTCTTAGTAACACGTTACTAACACCAGATTGTAGAGCTGGTTTTTCTGTTTTATTGTTTGTAACCAAACATTGGCAATCTTGTTTCTTATGTACTGCACTTTGCTCCAAGAACCTTAACAAATGTCACTTAATGTAAATTAAAAAAAAAATACCTGGGGCTTTTAAAGATATTTATCTATTTTTTAATTTGAAAGTCAAATTTCCAGAGAGAAGGAGAGACACAAAGAGAAAATGCACGTGCAAAAGAGAGCTCTTCCACTGGCTGATTTACTCCTCAAATATTGCATAAGCCAGAAGCCAGCAGCCTTCCCGGGGTGCAGGGTCCCAAGGACCTGAGCCATCCTCCATTGCTTTCCCCAGCCATAAGAAGGGTGCTGGATTGGAAGTAGAGCAGCTACAACTAGAACCAGTGTCCAAATGAAATGCTGGTGCTGCACAGTGGAGGACTGGCCTGTTGATCCACCATGTTGGCACCAAGAGTAGGATTTTAAAGATTTATTTTTATTTTAATTTTTTTTTTATTGGAAAGGCGGATATACAAAGAGGAGAGACAGAGAAGAAGATCTTCTGTACAATAATTCACTCCCCAAGTGAGCACAATGGCCGGTGCTACACCGATCCAAAGCCAGGAACCAGGAACCTCTTCCGGGTCTCCCACGTGGGTGCAGGGTCCCAAAGCTTTGGGCCGTCCTCGACTGCTTTCCCAGGCCACAGGCAGGGAGCTGGAAGGGAAGCGGGGCTGCCGGGATTAGAACCGGCGCCCATATGGGATCCCAGGCGTGCAAGGCGAGGACCTTTAACCACTTGCGCCACCGCGCCGGGCCCCAAGAATAGGATTTTAATGCAAGTTTTAGTGATTCGAAAGCCAGGCTCTCCAGTGCACCTCACTGAGACAAGGTGTATGAGCAGGCTGCTCGTTGCTGTGCCTTTGGTAGATCCTTAATATTTCTTCCCTATTGGAAAATCAGAGAGCTGTTCCCTAGTAACAACTCCATGGAGCTGATTGCATTTCTTATGTCTGTGTCCCCCACCTCTGAGGCTTCTGCTGTCCCCTCGTCCTCTCATGTCACCCGCTGTCTTTGATCTCTTTGCTTTCCTGAATTGGCACAGACATAGATTTTTTTAACTATTTTTATTACAAAGTCAGATATACAGAGAGGAGGAGAGACAGAGAAAAAGATCTTCCATCCGATGATTCACTCCCCAAGTGAGCGCAATGGCCGGTGCTACACCGATCCAAAGCCAGGAACCAGGAAACTCCTCCAGGTCTCCCACACGGGTGCAGGGTCTCAAAGCATTGGGCCATCCTCCACTGCTTTCCCAGGCCACAAGCAGGGAGCTGGATGGGAAGTGGAGCTGCCGGGATTAGAACCGGCACCCATATGGGATCCCCATGCGTTCAAGGTGAGGACTTTAGCTGCTAGGCCACGCCGCTGGGCCCTATAGATTTGTTTGTTTGTTTGTTTGTTTGTTTGCTAAATCTGAATTGACAGCTGTCTGAAAAAGAGAACTCACCAAATAGGTGTGTGTATTGTTTGCACATGTATCTACACATGTGCAAACAATACACACACATGCTCATGTATCCACACATGTGCACATTCCCCGTGACACACACACACACACACACATCCACTTACAGCAGAAAGATGTGCAAGTTGCAAAGACAAAAATCAAATGGATGATCCCCTTAGATCTTCCCTATTCATCACCGGGTCCCACAAGAATCCTCCAGTGAAAGTTCAATGCCTGGGTGTCTGAGAATTCTACAACTGGAGACCAAAGAAAAGAAAAGAGTCAAAATGCAAATGTCAGAAAACACTGAGATTGTGGGCCTTGCAGAAACCTCTGCACCGTGTCTGTTTAGAGAGGCAGCTTTCCACCAAACCACCCTGGACTGAAATGTGTCCCTGAATGACTGCTTCTCACCAGGGTGGCTGGGTCTGTCTTTTCCTTCCATGGACATTACGGAGCATCTCAGTGACGTGCGGACACATGGTACCATCTTCTCAGGATGCTCAGTACAGTAGACACGGCACACAGAAGCACAGCAGGTGCAGTTCAGCGAGGACCATAGCAGAGGGCGCAGTGGCATCTACTTTCCATAAGGCAGGAAAGCCGCCATGGAAGCTGAGCCCACAGAGCCTGAAAAAGAGGGATGAGCAAAAACTTAGCTTGTCCTGGGTGTCAAAAGTAGCCAGCAAGGAGAAGGGGTGAAGAGGCCCGAGCAGGTAGCCCCTTCAGGGCCCCAGGAAAGAAAGCATACCCCAAAAGATGACTACAGGGGCTGGGGCACAAAGCAGGTGGGGAGGGGTGGATGGGACATGTCATCTGTTTTGCATCTATGAACCAGCCATGTGTAATGGAGAATGCTGCTGTGGGAGAAAATAGGATTTGGGAATGTGTGGCCAGGCTCGCAGGTGACAGTAGTAAAACTGGAGATTGGGGAAACGCACTGTGCATGTGAGCATGAGGACAAGAGCTCAGGGATGGCTCAAGGGTTCCTGACTGGTGCCTGGGTAGACAAAAGGTGCCACCATTTACCAAAATAGAGAAAAATGGAAAGGAGCCAGGTTGATGGGGGATGTTTTGGATATACGAGGTTAAAAATGACATGTGGGGATAGGTGTTGTGGTGCCGCAGGTTAAGCTGCTGCTTGGGACCCTTGCCTCTCATGGCGCAGTGTATTGGTTGAACCCCAGCTAGTCCATGCCTCTGGTCCAATCTGCCTGCTAATGTGCCTGGGAGGCGGCAGATGATGGGCCAATGGCTTGAGTTTCTGTTCCCTGGTTTTAACCTGGCCTAGCCCCAATTATTGGCAGACATTTGGAGAATGAACCAGCAGATGGAACATCTGTGCCTCTCTCTCTCTCTTTCTTTCTCCTTTTCTCTGTTACTGTACCCTGACAAATAAATAAATAATCTGTTTTTAAAAATTTCGTGCAAGGTGAATGAATCAGCTTTGTGGTACAGCAGGGTAAGCTGGAACTTGTGATATCTGTGCTACTTTGAGCCCCAGCTGTTCTGTTTCTGATCTCCCTGCTAACACCCTTGGAAAACATAATAAGATGGCTCAAGTGTTTGAGCCTCTGTCATTCATATGGGAGACCCACATGGGGTCTGGCCTCTTTGCTTTATCCTGAGTTAACCTCAACTCTTGTGGTCAATCATTGGGTAAGTCAGTAGATGGAGGATATCTCTGTCCTTCTCTGTATCTCCCTCCCTTCCTGTTTTCTCTCTCGCTTTAACTTTCAAGTAATTGAACAAAGCTTTTTAAAAAAAAAAAATTGTTTTTGCTTACATAAGAATATCACAGGAACTTTTAAGATTTGAAATCAAGCAGGTAATCTAGGCTAGAGTTCATGGAAATTCTATTTTCAGAAAGAGACTTAGGCAGAGCTGCCATCTGCTGGTTCGCTTCACAAATGCCCACAGTTACTAGACTAGCCTGGGAGCCAGAAACCCACACCAAGTCTCCCATGCAGCTGCAGGATGCAGGGGAGCTGCCACCAGCCCTTCTCAGCGTCTGCACACTCACAAGAAATGCACACATGTGTGGTTGTTTTGTTTTTAACCATTTACTTGTTTATCTGAGAGGTAGAGGACAGAGAGAGGAGAGAGAGCGCTCCCAAGCCTTGCCTCACTCCCCAAGTAGCCACACCTTGGCCAGCCATTGCCCATGAGCTTGGCACTCCTTCCGGATCTCCTACATGGGTGACCGATTCCCAAGTACTTGTGTCATCTCAGGCATTAACAGGGAGCCACCTCAGAAGAAAAGAATGACCAGGATTCAGATTCGTGTCCTGATATGAATGCCAGAGTTTCAAATGGCATTTTAAGCCACTATGCCACAGGTTGCCTCTCCCTGCCCCCCCACGCTCAAATGCACAGTGTTCTGTGGTCCAGCTGCCCATCCCTCTCCCCTCTTAAGTCCTCCTATTCCCTGAGAGTAATAAAAGCCCTGCACCTCCTTCCAGGTCCAGCAGCAATGCTGTCTCCCAGGCCATCCCAGCCTGATCCTGTCCCCACCGCTCTGAGTTATCACAGGGGTTCTGCTCTGTCCTGGATGGTGTCAGAGCATGACCATCCCCGATTCATTCTTACCTCTTTCCAAATAGCACCTTGCACCTGGAACCTGATAGATGCTCTGCCCATGTTGCCTACACAAAACAAAACTCAAACTGGCCTGTACCGTGTGCCTGGGGGTACTCTGGCCAATAGCAAGGACCAGCATCTCAGGACACTTTCGGTTCTCAGTAGTGACCCCTACTGGCCACAGGGAAGGGAAACAGATGGAGGCACGGACCCCAGACCCTGAGGCTCAGGTGGCCACCAAGGGGGTTGGGCCCAGAAGAAGCTGGAGCAGAGGCCCCTCTGTTCAGGAACCCTTGGATCAAGTGGGATGAAGTGAGTTAAGTCACTGGTTGAAATGCCTGCATTCCAGACACAAGGACCTGAGTTCGAGTCCCAGCTCCACTGCTGAATCTGGCACACAGATAATGCAGACACTGAGAGGTTCCTGGTACCCATGTGGGGGGACCGGGATTGAGTTCCTCAGTTAGTTCCTGGCTTTGACCTGGCCCGCCCAGCTATGACATGCCTTTAGGTCCACTCTTCTTCCATGTCTCTCTCTCTCTCTCTCCCCTTCTCTTTCTTTCTCCCTGCCTCGTCCCTATTTCTATCTCTCAGATATCTCTGCATTTAAATTTTGGGATATTCAAAAGGGAAGGAGAAGGCAGGCAGGCATCTGGAAATGGAGCACAGCGCCACCTTCTGCCCTCCCAGCCCTTGCCTGCTACTGGCCACCTGCTTGGCAAGTTGACATCACCCTGATTATTGTTTATTTATGACCTTCCCTCAGGGTACTAAGGACAGACAGGCACAAATGGGCAGGCTGGGGAGGGCCCCCCAGTGTGGCTTGCACTCCAGGACTCACATATCCATGCAACATCCTGACAGCTTTCTTTCCTGCCTGAGTTTGAGAACTGTAAAGTCACCGTGAATGATAAAAAATAATTATATGATTTGCACAAAGCCTTCGTGTGGGAAGGGTAGTATTAGCTATTATGCGTAATTATTTAATGTGGCAAATTATTCATCCTGTGTGGAAAAGCCCAGTGGGAGAGTGCCTTGCACTCCCTGGCTCTGTCCTTGTCACCAGGAAAGAATGGAACACATCTGCAGGTGGAATGGGGAAGTGAAGAGGGGGATCCCCAAACCTGGGGGGCATGGTGCAAGCTCTGCCTGGTGTGGGGGGGTCAGAAGAATTTGAGAGGCAGTAAACAATGTCAGACTAAAAGAACACAGTTTTCAGCAGCCCTTACAGACCCAGAAGGTGGCGCAGGGCTTCATTCCCAGTTGGCTGCCTGCCTTCTTCCCTTCTGATGATCTCAAAATTTAAATGCAGAGATATTTGAGAGATAGAAATAGGGATGAGGCAGGGGAGAAAGAAACCCCACCACCATCATGCACACGTACTTCCTGTGTGCCCCACACGGAGGGATTTTCTCCTGTGTGGACCTAAGGAATAGGATCACTCCCATTTTGTAGGTCAGGAAGCCAAGGCATGGGGGGATGAGGGCCCTTGCACATTCCATCTCTGCAAGTGGAAGCAGTGGGTCGCTCCATCTTCATCTTTTCTCTCTCAGCTGGACCAGGCCTGTTTCTTGGCCAAGTAGTAGCCCCTGGAGACAAGGGGGAGCGGAGGACAGAATGAACTGCGAGACCTATGAAGGTGTTCAACAGAAAGAGACCTGGCTGCTGTGGGTTTGCAGTGTCCCCTCCATGGGTTGGACTGCAAAGGAATTCATTGCAGGCTGCTTTGGGTCCAAGTTTCTCCTTGTCTCTTTCCATCCCATGTCCCTCTCTCCAGCACCCCCCACCCCCTCCATCAGATCTGCCTTTCCCTTTTCAAAGAGCTGTGGGCCATGTGGACTTGAAATGAAAGCAACCTGCCTTGGGGTGATGGCCCATTTCACCTCACCCTGTATCCACCCAATACCCGCATCCTGGAGGAGGTCCTTGTAGAATCGGCACATCTGTCCAGCATGGGTGGGTGGGAAGCTACCCCAAATTTCCTCGAGCCCCCCCCTCCCAAAAGATTAGCACAGACCCCCTCTCCCTCTGCTGCTGAGCTTCCAGGGGTTGCATAATTTCCCAATTGTTTCAAGTACCTCTGAGTGTTCAGGATGAAGTGTGAGCGAGTGGTTACACTGAAAACTTCCTGGAGAGGAAAAAGCCCAGCTCCAAAGTGAAACCGGAGTAGACGGTGTCCAGTTGAAAATGAGCATTTCCAGCAGTGTGCCACCACCCTTGCGGACTGCTCTCACTCGGACAGCCACCAGTCCCTGCTCTACCGGCAACCCCTTAGTTGCCTGTGCCTCATGTGCCTCCAAGATGCTTCTGTGTTAGCACAGCACAGGCTGGGCCCTGGCGGAGGAAGACATTGAATTGTGTGCTGCTGTGTCTGTCAGCTGCCACTCATTCCCATGTCTGCTGTCTAAAATGGTATCTCCTGTGACACAACCCACGCTACTTCTGCTGTTGCTTTCCAGGTGTCCCACCATAATCCAGGGATCAGCCCTTCACTGGCACCTGCATGTATGCCTCAACAGCTGCTGGATCCTGGTCCCCTCAATGCCACCATCCCCCACTATCGCAGTTCCCCAATCTGGGACCCCCCCCATACCAGCCCTCCAGGGAAGACCAATGTTTCCCAGAAATGGGCAGGGCCTCTCGCCCATCTCTGAGCCCATACCCCCAATCCCCTCCACTTGGCCCCTGGGCCAGCTGTACCAACCCAGGGTCACCTGTTGACAGGATGCCATCTTTGCCTCATCCCTCCCTTAGACCATGCCCCCAGGGGCTGTGGGCCCCTCCTCAGGTTTCCTTGAACAGGTGCCTCTCTCCCTAGCTGAGCAGCAGTATCATTGCAGAGGCCCAGGGTGCCACCTCAGGAAATTACCTCCCTGGGCTACTCCCAGCTTCTGCCCTCTTCCTCCATGCCTTTCTCCCTTTCTCTCCATCTCACACAGCCATTTCTCTTTCCCCCTCTGCCTCTTATACCAGATGCGGTTATGACCCTTCCACACAGCACTTTCCTTCCTTGTCTGCTCCTATGGCTGCTTCGATCTGTGCCCTTGCCAGTTGCCCTGGGGGCTGGGGTTATAGCTCCATTGTCATGTGACCAGCTTTCCCTCACCTTGAACCTCCATCCTTTCAGGTCTCTTCCAGGGCTACCATAGCACATTCCAGGGCTCCCTCTTTCCCCAGAAAGAGGGATCCCTCTGTGGGTTCCTCCCAGCAAGCTGAGATTTCTCAGGGAGGCAGACCGAAGGTCAGGGATCTAGAGCCTTGCACACGGGTAGATCTGCCTTTCCCCTCTGCTTAGTCCCACATCCAGGACTGAGCCTTTGAATCTGACTTGATGAGGCAGGGGGCAGGCAGCCTCTGGTCCAGGACCATTGTGGTCAGTGCTTTTGCAGAGTGTACATCAGCATAGTGCTAGATGCTTTGTATGGAGGATTTCATTTAATTCTCACCAAAACTCTCGCTCATCTTGATTTCCAAGGGAGAAAACCGAGGCATGGAGAGATCAAGTCATTTGCTCAAGGTCACCCACCTAGAGAGTGGCAGAGATGAGATTTGAACTGAGTGCCCCGGACAGCGTACCCTTAGCCTCTGTACCATCTTTTGCCTCGCTGTGTCCCTGTGGTGAGGCTGCTGACTCAGGGCATATAGGTGATCCCAAAGCAAAAATGTTCCAAAGTCCCTATGCATGTGCCAGGCATCTGAAGATGATTGATGGTGCTCTTTGGTCTGCATTTTCCCAACCTATGCCTGGGAGGGAGTGTCGCTCCAGCAGCAAGCAGCAGAAGGGACCTGGCAAGGGTCAGCACCAACAGACAAGTATGTAGGGGCTGCTTGTCGGCTGGTACCCAGATTCCAAGAAACCTCCCCTGGAAGGGACAGAGCAGAGCCTGGTCATGGGCACTCATGCCCAGAAGCTGGGGGTTTGAATAGAGGAAATCTCCACAAGCCCCATCCACAGGATGGCCACCATTGGGCTCCCAGCAGGTGGATGTTGAGAGGTTTGGTTTGCCATGTAAGAGAGAGCCAGGGAAATCCTTTCCGCATCCCTTCCTTTCCAGCTGTTTGGGAACCAGTCAGGCTCTAGATCACATTGATGCCAGAAGGAAAATAGTGTGTGAGTTCGTTCTCCCTTCTCTGTGGCACCTATAAGCCCCAATTTCTGCTGCCTGATAGCAAATCAAGGGGTGAGCAAAACAGGTAAGGCTGTGTGAGACACCAAGGCCTCTCACTGCAGAAGAGTGTAGGGGAATCACGCTCCCCGCGCCCCACCCCCAGGTCCTGGCCACTGGAAGATCCATCCAGCTGTCTTCCTTGGGCAGTCTGTCACTCTGGGTGGGGGTGTGGACTAGGCAGGAAGAAGCTGTTGAAATGGTAGGGAGGATGGGAGTGGGACAAAGGGAATGGGAGCCCACAGAGCTGGTCCCGCTCAGAGGACTGGTGAGCTCAGTGGGACAGAGAGGCGGGAAGATGGGTGGAGGGGTCAGGGACCCTGCCTTGCCCTCTCAGATGTGCTGCCTCACCGCTGTGTTCCAGCTGTGCCTGAGTCAGTCCCACCCAGGCAGGCTTCCAGGAACCCTTGGCAATAAGGGAACTGCTTACATTTCACAGCTGGTGGAAAGCCCACTGCTTGCCATGAAGCAGAAATGGCCGCCCGAAGGCTCTCAAAGCACAGCTCTTAGGCATGCCTCCTCCATAGAGCCCAGCCCAGCCCATGGCCAGCTCATGTGGAGCTGTGACTGGGAGGCTGTGGTCGAGGAGACACCTGCTGTGTACTCAGGCACAAAGACATCCTGGAGAGAGGGTGGCTGGGGCCTCACAGCCAGGGGGGGCTGCCAGGGTCTCTCTGGCCTGGCACCTCTCCCCTGCACGGGGGTGGGAGTGGGGTTAACCTGCTCTGCCTTTCCTGCCCTTTCTCCTCTAGAAGCGTTGCAGCCCAACCAACTCACTCCTTTTGTTTCAGGTCTCTGGCAGATTAAAATACCCTGACTCCCCCACCTTTCTTGAACACTGGGACTCCTCCCACCCTCCTATTGCGCGGCCCTCCCTTCCCACTCCCCCAACCCCCAGTAACATTCAGTTACCATGTTTCCTAGGCGGATGCTGAGCCTCCTGGAACCTGCTCTTGTTCCTGTATCTGTGCTGCTCTTCCCTGTCCTCTTCCACCTCTCCCTCTTTCCCGATTCCTAGCCGCACACAGGTCCCCTGTGTTTTCCAAAATCCAGTCTTCTACACATACCCGTATCTCTAGTTCCTTTGGGGGTTTTGGTGTTCTTTCTACCTCCCTTCCCCAGAGTTTGGGGTTCTCCTTTGGCCCCAGGAGTGATGTCTTGGCATTTTGCCTAGAGTATGCGACTCTACTTAGAGAGAGGGATCTTTCTCTGTCTCTCTGTCTGTCTGTCTCTCTCTCTCTCTCTCTCTCTCTCTCTCTGACACACAGGCCCTGGGTTATTCAGATAAAACCCTCTGGAAAGCCAACAAGGGAGCTTTAGGCTGACCCCTCCCCTAACGCACATCCTAGCCAGGCTCCGTCTCCCCCTCACCCCCACGCCTCCAACCACCTTGGTGCCATCTGTTTTTCTGGGCAGCAGTACTTGGGAATGGAAAGGTCCTTTTCCTGGGACTTGACCTCCCGTGCTAAGCGTAATAGCCTCAGAGCAGATTTTTTGTCTTGTGGTCCTGCCGGAAAGAGGGCATGGCTAGGAAGTGGGTCAGGGAGGGTACTGGGGAGAGCCAGGAGGAAATAGCAGAACGCAGAGGCCTGGCTGCTGTGAGTAAACCCTGGACAGGGAGCACTGGCAGCATTCCAGAGTGCTGGGACTGGGGACATCTGGGGACTTCTCATGGCACCCTTCAGGCTCCCACTGAGGTGGCCTGTCCCCTTTGTGGAACATTCCTTAGGAGGAAATGTCCTTTCTTAAGAGGTAGGAGGACATCTGGTGTGGGCAGACAGGCTTGGTCCTGTCCCTGGGACTCCCTGAGCTGTGTGACATGCCCACTAGGTCTCACAACCTCTCTCACTAGGCCCCTGGGGCAGCCTCATGCTTGTACACCTGCCGTCTAGCTACTTAAGCCAAGGATTTCACTGAAAATCCAAATCAGTAGGGCAAAGGGGCGGGTGCAGGGTGTTTCCCTTCTGGGCCAGAATATTCCTACTCCCACCCCTGTCAGTACCATGACACTCTTTGCCTCCCAGAGAAGCTAGGGTCCCCACACCCTGTCCCCAGAATGCTGTTAACAAACCTGTCTTCAGGACTCTTCAATGACAGCATTGTTCCCTGGGAGTGGTGTTGGCATCCCAGGTTGATCCGACATTAAGATGCATCTCCTAAGATGCCCGGATGTCAAAAATGACAGCCCCTTCTGTTCTCAGTTGCTGAAGCCTTTGCCAGGCAGATATGCCCTCCTGAGACCCTGGGCATGTCCAGTGCAGGAAGAGGGATGGCCTGCTGGGCTAAGGGCAGATGGTTTTGTCATGACCCTACCCCTCTGACCTCTTGAGCTAGCCATGTGAACCTAGATAACCCAGCTGCCACCACTGTGAATTTTGTCACAGTAGAACTCACAGGCCCACAACAGTTCCCTTCTTTTGGGGGGGGAGGGGCATGCGATGCTGCAACCCCTCCCTGCAGCCAGACCCTTCTAATGGAAGAAGGCTGGCTGCAGGAGGGGGCGAGGGGATGCCCATTGCAGACTGAAAGATTTGGCCCTGTGCTGGCCAGGCTGGGATGAGGAAGGCACCTCTGTGGTAGGCAGTGGTGAGTGGGCTGAGTCAATGAGCAAGGGAAGGCAGGATTGGGGACCAGCCAGGTTGGACACCAGCCCGGCCTCCCTCCCAGGCTCCCTGGCCACCACAAGGGCATGCAGAGCTGGAGGCACCACGCCGAGGTGTCCGGACAGTGACTCTGCGATGACATTGCTCTGTTCCTGTCTGTCTAATACTCCTTTTTAATCCCATCCTGCCTGCCCCTCCCTTGTGTAGGGTTACTTTAGTGATCCCTGGAATGTTTTTGACTTCCTCATCGTAATTGGCAGCATAATTGACGTCATTCTCAGTGAGACTAATGTGAGTATCACTCTGCCCTCCCCAGGAAATCTCCTCCTCCTCCTCCTCCACTTCCATTTCTCTCTCTCTCTCTCTTGCGCTCTCTCTCTTTCCCTCCTGTTATGATTTATTTATTTTTTTAATTTCCTGCTTTGGCCCGCCTCCAGTCATGCTCTTTTTTTTTTTTTTTTAATTGAACCTGCCGTCGTCCTGAGGGGGGAAAAAAGTGGGAACCACTCCTCTTTTTGCCCCACCTGTCCTCGGAGCTGAGCCCAGGGAGCCAGCGGTGCCAGCACGGGAGGCCCATGCCGCTCTCCACCCAGGGCGGCCACTGGCCCACGCCACCTCTGAACTAACCCAGCCTTTGTCAGTCCTCTCCACCCCCGCACAAACCAGGTGACCCAGGTTTGAGCCGCCAGAAGTGTACAGTGGTAAGAGATGATGTAATATGCCCACGTAACCTCTTTCTTTTCTCATTTTTTTTCCTCTTCTCTCCCTTCTTTCATGCCTTTTTTTTTCTTCCCCCACCCCTCCCTTTTGTTTTGTTTTTCTCCTTTGTTGTTGGTTTTGTTTCCCCCTCTTCTCTCTCTCTCTCTCTCCTCTCTCTCTCTCTGTCTCTCTCTCCCCTTCGGCTTCTCTGCCCCATGCAGCACTATTTCTGTGATGCATGGAATACATTTGACGCCCTGATTGTTGTGGGTAGCATTGTTGATATAGCCATCACCGAGGTACACGTAAGTACACGGCGTCTGCTCCTAACTGGCCGTGCTCGCTCTAACACTCATTTGTCTCTCCTGCTTTCTTTTTTTGTTCCCCCCTTCATATCATATTTTCTCCTTCTCACTCCATCGTTTTAATTTCTTTAAAAAAAAATTTGTTTGGAAGATTTTTATTGTTGCTTTATTTTGATTTGTTTTTCTCATTTGGAACGTGTTAGGCTTCCCTTTCCTTCTTTGTGTTTGATTGCTGCATCTTTTTCTTACCTCCCCTCCGGCTCCCTGTTACAATCCGCCTGGCATGAGTCATTCTGTATGGGAGGATACAGCTGGATGAGAAAAGTGAGGGATGTTTACAGTTACTCGGTGGCTGCTGGGATGGGACTCAAACCCCTCCTAAAGACCTGCACCTCGGACCCACTCCCTGCCTCTCCCCTCCCCACCCCCACCGCTGTTCCTATCTTTTTATCCCCCACTGCATCCAGGAAGTGAGTGCCCAGGACACAGAACACCTGGGCGTAGGCTGGGAACTCCTCTGCCCTGTCAGCCTTGGGCCTCCCTCACCCAGGGACCCCTCCTCCGTTGCCCTCACCTTGTGTGCAGGGCTTGGTTTCAATCTGACCTCAGCAGCCCACCCCCCTCCAGTAACACCAGCATCGGGAAGAGGCCAGTAGTTCCCATCATGCCCACTTCATGCCCATGACTCCCTTCTCTGAAAGAGCGAAGGAGCTGAGGTTGGGGGACCTACCAAGAGCTTTCCCAGATGGGCCTCTTCCACCCAACTGCTATGTGAGCGCCCACTGCCCCATGAGCCCACCTCTGCCTGGTCCCTCCCCATCAATTCGCGTCCTTGGACTCCCCTCACAGCCCAGCTCCTGGATCCCTGGCCTGACCAAGGTTGGCCTGGCCACTGGGATTCCAGGCCTCCTGTCACCTTCTGCTCAGAGCTGTGTCCTCCTATACAGTGCCCAGCAGATCCTGTACATGTCTTTTTGTTACCTGGCATGTTTAAATCTCTCTCTATTATAGGCAAGCCTTTTTGCGATTAGTCTTTCCCATGTGTTGTTTAGTTTGTCTTGATTTTTCTTTTGCAAAGAGAAACCTGGTGATGTTTGCATAAACCTTTGATGCATTGAACTGTTGAGTAACAGCTCAAAGAAGATGCTTGAAAGTCTTGATCTAAGATGTTGGAAAGGGCCCTGGTGATCCACCCCATGTCCCCCTGCCACTGTGGTGTCACTGCCCACCAGCCCAGTGTCCCCCCCCCATTCCACTTGTTGTTTGATGCTATCCCCCCCATCAGTTATCAGCCCGAGTCCTGTCCTTCTGATACCAGGTGGACTATGGGAGGTGACACACTTCGCATCTATCCCCCAGCCCTGCTCCCTCTGTAGCTCCGGGTTCAGAGCCCTCTGTCTCGAAGGGTTGTCTTGGTCGTGTGTGTGTGTGTGTGTGTGTGTGTGTGTGTGTGTGTGTGTGTGTGGTGTGGTGTGGTGTGGTGTGGTGTGGTGTGGTGTGTATGCACCCTCTCTCTTGGCTTTCTCTGCCAGGCCTGAAATCATTCAGCAGTCAGTCTCCCTGCTGATGTTCTAAGTCTCTGAGTCTCCTGGCTCCCTAAGAGGGCTCCCAGCTGTGCAGGCTGAGGTGGACTTACCTGGTATCCAAGCTGCCCTCAACCTCAGGGCTTTCAAGGCCAGTGTTTCTGTGCTCAGGGCTGGGGCCAGGCAGAGTCTGCACAGGGGTTTCTGGGGAGTGGGAACAGAAATGGGGAAGGATTAGCAGTGGTGAGCTGTGTGGTCTGAAGGCTTCCTCTGACACAGAGCAGTGCAGAGCCACATGGACACCTGCATAGAGGGACTCAGTGCCCCCAGGGCAGGAGATTACAGGAGGGGGACAGTGGTCACCACCACAGGTGACAAAGGATCCATTGCAATTCCAGAGTGTCCTCCAGGGCACTTATCACTGGTGGCACAGCCTGTAACTCTCCATCTACCATTTTCTGTCATGTAATGTGCATGTTTAATAGAAAAACAAAGAGCAAAATAAAAATTTCTAGAACAGAGAATTTTTACAGAAAAAGTGGCAATGTTGGAGAATACGGTTTGAGGGAAAGCATAGGAAGAGAAGACTGAAATCATCAAACATTCTTACATATTTCATATATGAATTATTCATTATTTCATAAAGCAGAGCTAGAGAATTTGCTCTCTTTTTTAAAGATTTTTTTTTACAGAGAAAAGGAGAGGCAGAGAGAAAGATGTTCCATCTGCTGTTTCACTCCCCAAATGGCCACAACAGCCAGAGCTGAGCCGATCTGAAGTCAGGAGCCCAGAGCTTCTTCTGGGTCTGACACATGGGTGCAGGGTCCCAGGGCTTTGGGCTATCCTGCACTGCCTTCTCAGGCAACAAGCAGGAATATGGATTGCAAGTGGAGCAACCAGGACAGGAATTGGCACTCACATGGGATCCTGGCACTTGAAGATAGAGGATTAGCCAATTGAACCACTGGGTTGGGCACAGAGAGGTATCTGTTGTATCTGCTGGCTCATTGCCCAGTACTGGCAACAACCAGGGTCAGGACATGCCAAAGCTTGGATTCTAGACCTGCTGCTCTTCCAGATGTGCATTAGCAGGAAGTTGCAATGGAAAGCAGAATTGAGATTTAAATCTTCACCAGGAGATGCTGGTGTCCCAAGAGTAGTCTAAAATGCTTTGTCAAATGCCTGCCTTGCTGTAATATTTTCTATTTGCAATTCACTTTCTCATTCCCTCCCCACCCCCCCAAGTCTTAATTACCTTATGAATCTGGCAGGGGAGAAATTGCATCCCCAATTTGCAGATGCTAGAAGTGAGGTGATGAAGATGCTGCCCCTCCTGCCATGGAGCTGGGGGGTCTCAGCTTCCAGTTAGCTTACCTTGCCCCAGGGCCAGAAGGCCTCTGTCTGTAATTCTGTCTAATACCCTTTGGTAAACATGAGTCCCACAGGTCCTTCTTGGCCTCTTCCCATCTCCCAGGAATTATTCAAGCTGTGCTGCCTGTAATTTCCATCTTATATAATCATAGGGCTTGGGGATGGCTTTCTGAAAATGTTGTCCTTCAAGAAAGAAATCACGGCCTTGTATGTCCTTGGAGATCCTGAGCCCCTGCCCTCCCAGCCTCCCTTCATCCCATGCCAGATGGAGGCTCTGGATGGTTGTCTGAGGACCTGGTGAGGAGCAATCATGTGACTGACAGCAAGACAGGCTGTCCAGAGGCACTTCTCTCCCACGTAGCTAGTGTCCCAGGCCTCCACTGGGTCCACTTCTAGGTCATTAGCAACTTCCAGGCAGCTGGAGAAGTTTTCTTTCCCAGTCCCTTGGGACTCTGAGTCCTGCTCCCAGCCTTCCCAAACTTTTCTAGGTGTCCTCTTGACACCCCACCTGGGGTTCTTTAGAGGGATTCACATGAGACGCTTCCGCAGAGTCCATGAGTCCAAAATCCAGAATCCCTGTAACCTATTACCTCTGATTCTTGAACTTACAGGAATCAACCCCCAGTCCTCCATTTTATTCCTCCTAACTGCCCGACAAGTATGAACCACACTTGCCACATTGTTACTTATTTAACCAAAGAAGCAGAAGTAAAGAGATTCATTGCCCAATTGCCTGTAACAGCCAGGGTTGGACAGGGCCAGGGCAGCCAGGTGTCTCACATGGGTGGCAGGGGCCCAAGTATTGGGATTGTCACTGCTTCCTCCAAGGTTCTGTGTTGGCAGGAAGCTGGCAATGGGATTCACAATCAGAGCTGGGTATTAGGTACTCTAGCACCAGACCTGGGCACCCTATTTGCTGGGCTAACTGCCACCCCCATGGTTCATCGTATGTCCCCTTCCCTGCTTTCCTTTGCTACTTTCTTTTATTTTTGGTAAACTGCAATCCCAGGGATCACCAGCCCCTGCCTCTAACCCTGTCATAGTACTTCGTCTCACCTTCTACATGTCAGGCATGGTTTTGTGCTCCTGAGACACACTAGGCAAACAGAGGGCCCTGCTCTTGTGAGCATTAATTCTACAGGGGAAAGCCCCAGTGGAGAGTGATTCAGAAAGGACAGCAAGCAGTTGTCGGAGCTGCTAAGTACCTTGGAAGCATCATCATTCAGGGGAGGGGATGCAGGTACTTGGTGCAAGTGGTGCCTCAGATCAGATGCAGGCTCGAGGTAGTTACCCAGGCAAGAGGGCAGACAAAACAAGAAGGGGACAGGGAAGAGAAGGACAGCAGAGAAGCAGGAGGCCAGGCTTGGGCCTTTGGCTCCCAGCTGGAAGGGAATTCGCTGGTGACTTGGACAAGTGTCAACTCGACACAGGTTCTGTTATGAGATGCCCCCGCTGGCTAGCCTTGGGAGTCAAGGGTGGAAGCCTGCAGAAGGCCAGGGTGGCAACCCAGGAGAGAAGGGGTAGCAACGGAAGTTGTGAGTAGCAGCTAGAGTCCTGGTCATTTTTGACAGCAGCCCTAATGACGCTTCCCGACAGATTGGAGGTGGGTGTGAAGGACATTCCCAGGGCCAGGCAGTGGAAGGACAGGCTTGATGGAGTGAGGGGTAGGGAAGGCAGGGGGTAGACAGGGCTTTTCTGGATTTGGAGATGCAGGAGCTCCATCTAAGCTTGTCCACCCAGAGATACACAAGATGGTGAACTTGTACCTGCCCTTGCTCCTGGCTGGCACTCAATGCTCTGCTGCCAGAAAGGAGGGCCAGGGGAGAACCACGGAGACCTCAGCTTCAAAGAGCAGCCACTAGGATGCTCTGGGCCACTTCTGCTAACTTTAGCAGATGTCTCTGAACAGCTGCTCCCCCCATGTCTCTAGAGGTCCCCTGAAGCCTGAGTTATACCTCAGTTGCCCTAGCCCAGAACTACCCACCTCCTTCTCCTTTCTGGGTCTCAGTTGCAGAAGAAAGATTGCAATGGAATCTAAAAGCCACTGAGGCATCAAAATTTAATTCCAGTGCCTCAAGGTCCTACCCGTCGGAGTGCTGGGGCCAAGAGCTTCACCCAGCACTGTCTCGTGCTCTAGTTATAATATTTTGAGTAAATAAAAGTGCTCAGAGGCATGATCCTTGGATCATGCACATAGATGTTCTCATACTGTGAACTGGGGAGCTTTGCAGATGCTTCTGGCTCTGGCCCTACAGAGCCAGGGAGCAGTTAACCTCTCTGATCTGAATCTCCTGCTCTTTTGGGCATGCATGGAGCTGGGAGGGGCTGAAGCATCTGGTAATCCAGGCACCTGAGCTGGGCAGGTCTGCTATGGAATGTTCCAGACCCTGTGACCATTAGCTTCTTTGGCTTTGGTGTGGCTCAGGTAGAGATCCTCATGAGAGGAAGAGCAAGGAGAGGGCTTATGGGACACAGAGATTTTATGGGGAGAAAACACTGGGCCACGTTCAGAGGAGGAAAACTGAAAGATGTCCTCAGGTGCAAAGTACCTGGTCAACACACGTGACCAGAGCTGGCCAATAAAGCTAGGGCATGATGATGCTGATGATGCTGGCCATGACCTTACTGATCAGGAATGAGGGCAGAGGGTGCGGAGAAAAGGAGGACAAAGAAAATGAAAAAAAGGATTGCATCGTAAAGACTATTGGCTCAGTGCTTCAGTATGTCCTGTGTCTGAGTACCCCAAGGATTTGACAGGTGATGGGTAGGTGCTTAAGTTCCTGACACTCATGTGGGGAATCAGATTGGATGCTCAGTTGTGGGCTTTGGCCTGATCCAACCCCACTCCAGTCATTGCTTTCGGGGAGTGAACCAGTGAATAAGAGAGAGGGAGGGAGAGAGATTGAGAGATAGAGATTGGCATTGACAGATCAGAGTATGTAGCAAGCACCATACCAAGGATGCCATACCCATGATGACGTTCAGTCCTCAGAGGACCTCATGTCCAAGTGAGGAAACTGAAGCTCAGCCAGGATGTAGAACCTGCCCCAAGTCATCCATAGTTATCCAACCAGTTAAGTGACAAATCTGGAGTTTGAGTGCATGTATGTACAAGAGCTGACCCCTACTGACTTGCTGGGTCCATTTGGGATCTACATGAAATTTCAAGGGACAAGGGCCAATGGCTCCCACTGCTCACAGATCCCCACCCTTTTGCCCACACAAGTGACCATGCAGGGCTTCTCAGCTTACCTTTTATGTGTCTGTTGAAGCTGCCACGGTGCCTTCAGGGCACTCAGATGGAAAGCAGCCTGCACATCCAGGATCCACACAAAGGAAGTGCCGGGCAGTGTGTACTGACCTTGCCTGGTTCACAATTTGCAGCTTAACAAAGAGAGGGGGAGGAGGGGAAAACATAAGGAGAGAGAAATGAGATAAGGGGACCAGGCAACCCCTATTCCATCCTCAGCCCACATCTCTCACCCAGAGGAAGGGCAGGCAATAGGCCTGGCACACATTCAGTCTGTCCTTGTCAACTCAATTGCCCCTCCCTACCCCAGTCATAGCAGAGAAGGGGCTGGAAGGTACCTGAAGTGTAATGAGGGAGGATCAGGGAAAATGGGGTTGGAAAGTAAATTCGTCCAAGAACACTTGACTGGACATGATTGTGGAGGCTTCCATGCCCAACCTGCATCTTTGTGGTAGAGCCTGGTGCCCAGAGGACAGGTGAACACAGAGGGCCAGAGGCAGAGTGGGGCTTTCTTGCCTGCCTAGCTTCTCCATTGCAGGGCCAGCCCAGTGCCTGGCCACAGACTGTCATGCCCATGTATTTAGGCAGGGGCTCCGGTCAGTGCCTTGTCCTGCCCTTGTGTAGAGATGATGGTGTGGCCTGAGCTATTTCTAGGGTTGGCACATACAGTCAAGATTGCTGGTCTCAAGGCAGAGGGGTGGATGAAGTCAATCCTTGACCTCTGCCCTCACCCTACTCTGTTGCCCTCAGAATACCTTCTAGTCTCTCCTCACCTTCCTAGCACCACCCTAACTCCCTCCAACAACAACAACAAGCTGTATGGTTTCACAAGGATGTTATCCTGACACACTAATTCACACTAGAGTGGTAGTGATGTTCTCAGCTACTCTTCCGAATAATGACTTGGCCTTTAAGGAGGAGGAGATAGTGCTTGCTGTAAAGGTAACAGCATTCAAGGTTGCAGGGGCAAGACTTCAGCCACGAGTCACCTGTGTGGGAAGGGGGGATTTGCTTTGATATCTCCTTGTTCTGCTGCCTGTGTGGACACAACGCAAAACCACACTCATTCCTGGAAGCCAGATGCCACTTCTGACCATCAGGAGGCATCTTCGGGGATAGACTTGCTGCATGGGCAGCAGCTATGGTGCCAGGGACAGGCAGGGTTGTTGGGGATGGGGAAGGGGAGAGAGCCAGGCTTGCTGCTGGGTCTGAGACAAAAAGTTTTCCTGAAAAGTTGTTGCCTTGAGCAGTGTCCTGCAGCCTGGGCCCCAAAAGTTCATGGGAAACTACTTCTCTGGCTGTCTCGAATTTGGGTTCTTCGTTTGGTGTGTCAGATGCCCTGAGAGTGTGAATGCAGCTCTGGCAAGCTTAAGGTACCCAGGCCCTTCTGACCTCTATCCTACTTGCCTCGACTGTCTTCACTTGGTCTCTCCTCTGAGACTCGCACCCAGCCCTCTCCTTTCCTAGATCAATGAGAGGGGTCATCCTACCATGCCCCTTGGTTGGTCCTCAAAGCAGGGTGGGCTGGTAGTGCTGAGTCAGTGTCCGAGACTCAGCTGTGAAGCTCAGCAGCCTGCTGCTGCCAGTGTGGCTTCAGCACAGCCAAGGGACCCGGTGGATAGCGTGAGCCAGGAGTGAGCAGGAGAGCTGTGCCCTGGCCAAGCTCCGGCCAGCTCACAGTGCCCCCAGGAGTAGGGCTGCTGCTGTCTTTAACTGTGCCATGGCCCACTCCTGGCTGAGTCCTCCCCTGGGCTTGATTATTTGCTCTTTGTTTCCATTTGGAGTCCCTGTCCCTACCTGCTCTTGCTCTGTGTGTCTTATTTATCCTTCTGATCTCTTTCATTTGGAATTCTTTGATATCACTGACACTACCACCAACCTGATCTAGCGCTCATCTATTCTTTGCGGTGTTGTTGTTGTTCTTTTGTGTGGTTGAGTGACTGGGTAGTAGCTGTCCTTCCTAGGAGAAAATAAAAGCATCCAGTCACTTCTGTCATCTGTCCTGTTTAGTGTGCATCTGGCATTTGATGGCACCTGGGAGCCATTGGGTTACAGGGAAATAACACAATGATTCCTGTGGCTTAAGCTGCTTCCAGCCACAGGAGCTGGCCACTGTGTCTCTTGTAAGACAAGCTGGTCGCAATTGGCAGCCTCCCATTATTTAGCACAAAAGACTGGAAGAGCAAGACAGGATTGTGAAAAGGCAAACTCCCAGGCCCTGTGCCTTTCCTCAAGTCATCTTGCAGCCGAATCCCCCTCTAGGGCAGATCCGGGAAAGCAATGGCAGCTGTGCGTCTCATCTTAAGAAATATCAGGGCTTGTATCCTTGCAGCATGAGTTTCCCTCTAGAGAAGTGATGGGAGCCAGGAGGAGGGGACCTGGTCTTTGCCTCCTCACCTGCCTGTTCCCCATCATGTCTGGTCCTGGTCTTTCAGTACTACCTCCTCTGTTGGGCAGCACATCCCCGCACCATCCAGTTCTACCTCTACACCAGTGCTCAACTGCAAATGGTGCCTCCACTTTGCTCCTTGCTGTTCAGCCCTTCTACTGGAAGGCCATGGCACTCCAGCCTCTGGCTGTCCCAGTGATGTGTGCTGGCTTCCGGTGCATCCTTCCTGGCCAAGAGCCTCCTTGTCCAGCCGTACAAAGCTTAACAGCTGAAAATGTATTTGACTTCGGCTGCCTTTCCCTGTAGCTCCCCCATATCATCAGGGGGATGCCATATCATCATTCAGTGGATGCCAACTGCATGAACAAATTCAGTGAATTGTCCCAATAGCTTGAAATGCTCAAAACCTGCCAACACTTTAGGACACACAGGCGGGTTTCATCTGAAATTCCCAGTTTTATCTGAAAGAAGCAATCACTCAAAATGTTACTTGGTGCTACTGAGAGGAGAAAGAGAACATAAAACACAGCTAGAATGTTCCCATGAGGCAAGGGACTCTGTTGCCCCTTGTTACAGCATGGGTCTCCTCATCTAGGAGAGACCTCCAGGATCTGTGGCATACCTACACTGGGCCGCCCATTCTGAATCCTGATCCCAGTGTAGAACCATTGCCAGGGAGCCTCTTGAGGCCCTGTGCTGGGCCTTCCGAGAGAGCTGCCCAGGACATACACACACACACACACCTCCCTGGCTGCCTGCTTATCCTGGGGCATGACAGTTGCTCTCCCGGGAAGCTCACTGCCCACAGCCCACCACCCAGCTGAGGTTCTTTGCTTTCCTTCTGCAATGCCTGAACACCCTGGGTTTCCTGCAGGGTGAGGACTGTGCCTTGGGATACTCCCTGTTGTCCCCACCCTCCCAGGAAGTGCTCTCTGCTTTGAGGATGAATGGTAATTTGTCTGTGAGACCCTGGATCTTGTGAATATGGCTCCCAGCCAGTGGCGAGTGCTGCCTAAGCAGCATGGCCTAAGGCTCAAGGGAAAGTGTCTGGGGTCTCAGCATTCTCCCCCAAGGGAGGTTCCCCGTGGAAGGGGTCCATGCACAGACAGGGAAAGCTGGGGAGTCCTGCTCTTTCCTCCCCACTGCCCTCGTGGTCCTCCCAACCTCTGGTCTCCTCTTTGAGGAGCTGCTGTTAGGATTATTAAATAAATCCATATGGGTGGAGTGATGAAATACAGACTGAAAACAGAATCTTGAAATCAAATGAAATATGGTTTAAATAGATGCGATCTGAAATGGGGGGGGGTCATACAATATTTAAAAGCAGTAAGAAAAAAAGAAAGATGGGTTAAGGAGAAATTATTAAGAAAAGTCTCAAGTGAAGCACACTGCAGATATTAGATGAGAGCTGAGTGCGCCAAATGATTGTCTGAATTTTCCCCAGTGTGTCCAATTTAGGTTGGCACTGGCCCCTAATGACCCTAGGATTCTTAAAAATCGGGGTGAATTTAAAGGATAGGCCAATAGCCCAACCTGCTGGGACTGTGCCTGACACCCTGGCATGATATGTAGTACCCAGAACCTGTTCCCTGAAGCTTGGGTTGCATACAGCCGCTTTACCCATTGACTCCCCAGGGACAGGAGGGTATCAGGCCTGGCCTTCAGGGGTGACTCACAGCTGTGGGAGAGGGTTTCAGAGTTCTGACAAGAAATTTGCTGTGTGTATGTGTGTCTACGTGGGTCCGTGTCTGTGTTCAGTCTAGCCACTAGCCAGGTCCGTGTGCCCTCGCCCCCACTGCGCCCTCCAGGCTCAGAGCCTGTGCAGCTGCTAGTCACTCCTCAAACATCACAAACAGTGGTCTGTGTCTGACAAAAGGGGTGTCCCTTTCCTTCTCTCCCCTCGCCCTACCCTGGAGAACCCACTATTCACAAATCAGGACCCCAGACCATGTCGGGAAGGAAACAAATAGCAACAACAACAATAAAAAAGGAAGTTGAGAAATCTGTGGTCAGAGAAGCATTGTAAGGCTGCAAGCACATGTCTGCTTGTACACTTTTCCATGCTTCCAGAAGCCACCACAACTTTCCTCGACCATGCCCTAGAAATGTGAAGGCAGCAGTTCGAAGGTTAAGGGTAAAAGCAAAAGCATCATGCCAGCTCAGAAAGTGGAGAGCTGTGTGGGGCTGTACCCCCATGTGTGGGCATCTGTGTTATAGGTTGAGAGGGTCAACTCAGGGTCCCCACCTGAGGCCCATATCTTTGGCTCCTGTCCAAAATGAGCTCCATGACAATAACCTTTTGCAGTGTTGGTGTACTGCAAACCAGGTGCAATGATTTTGAGTTAAAAAAAAAAAATGTACTGTTGGGTGCTGGTGGACAAGACTCTACACACACGTCGAGCAGGAGCCAAGGAAGAGCAGCCCTCACCTGAGCCTTAAACTTTGAGAAGCAGATCCTGCCAGATCGGGGCTGGAGACTCTGCTTTAGGGTCCTGTGTGAGAGCTAGACTGCAATCTGCCCCTGAACCAGTAGGCCATTGCCCTTGAGGTCCGTGGTATGGCTACATAGATGCGTGTCGAGATGCAGTTTGGGGTCATCAGGGCCTCCACCAATCAGCCAGCACTGCTGGGAGTGAGGTCAAGTGCAAGGAAGCATACTCTCTTCCAGGTTACCTTAGAACACAAGGCTGATGAAAGACACCTCCATCCACACAGCTCAGTTAGAACAGGGACAAGCGATTAACCACCAGAGACACCCATGGGTAGGAGCAAGCCTTAGGGGCTCTTGCTAGCTGTAAGGCCTGCTGACATGGGGCCCCAGGTGGGGTTGGGTCCCTACCAGGCCCATGCTTCTGTGTGCTGTCACTTGTTCCTTTAACCTTTCCTGCCACCGTGTGACTCCTGTGTTAGCGACCTACAAGACCGGGTGTCTTCACCGGGACTCATGACAGCTTATCTCTGTCTACCTTTCTTTAAAGCCAGCTGAACATACCCAATGCTCTCCCTCTATGGTAAGACTGACCCTCCAGATCATGTGCCCAGCTGCCATGCCCCCCACCCCTGCCCTGAGCACCCCCCCTCTTACCCCAGCCTCAGAGTCTCTCAGCCCAGCCGGGCTCCCAATGCATGTTGCCGCCGTGCTGTGGCTGTCATGTGCCTTGCCTGCCTGTCTTGTGCGAGCTGTGACAATGCCGTTTGTGGGGTGGTGGTCACTGAGCCCTCCCAAGTGTCCTTGGGGGTGGTAATTCACTGTGGTCTTGACTATCTATCCTGTGAGCCACTGGGAGAGAATTGGACCCGAGAGCCATTTCCTGTTCCACATCCTGAAGATGCTGCCGGTGAAAGCTTCCGGCCTTAATTTGATGTGGGGTATTTGTAAGAGAGTGCCTCAGAGAGCCACACCAGGGCAGAGGTGGGGAGGGAGTTTGCATGGCTGGGGGAGGCAGATGCTAGGCTCCTGTTAAGCAATGTCTGAAGCCGCCATCTTCCCAAGCAGTCTGTGTTTAAGGCCGCTGGGGAAGGTTCAGACCAGGATTTCTCAGGAGGGAGGTTGTTCCATTAGGCTGTGCCCATTTTTGTGCGGCAGGCAGGAAGCAGGGGAGCCAAGTGGCTCACTCCTAATTCAGGAGCTGAAAGATGCCATGCAGGTGTCCTTGAGGTCTCCTTAGGGGCAGCCTCCTCTGAAGCCGCTGGCATCACACTTTTCATAGTGACCTAGGAGGTAGTCCTTGGAAGGATCAGGGATTCAATTCCCTAAGCACAAGCAGGACTGGGTGAGTGGGTGATATGTGACAGTGCAACAGGTCATTGGCCAAAAGACTGCCAGGGAAGGCTGTCCTACAGCTTCTCCACCCCAGTGCCCAAGGCCATAGGCCTCAGTCAATGGGGAGAAACCTGCATGTCCAGATGGCTGTGCTCCCCCTGGGGACATGGTCCGGAACTGCAGCCATGGGGGGAACTTGGGCAGCATCGGAGCTCACCCTGCAAGCCTGGCTTTAGGCGGTGGTAATTTTGACCTCTTCAGGTCCAGAGGTCTCCACAATAGCCCGTTCTCAAGCCATGACCCCTGCAGCTCAAGTTCACTGCCGAAGCCTGTTCCTCTCCTGTCCCAAATATTGTGGAACTGAAACCTGAGTTCTAGCACCCTCAGCCACTGCTGCCTGCTTCTCTTGGGGACACAGCCAGAGCTGGGGCTGTCCAGGTGGCAGAACCCCTACGCCTACAGGGCTCTCTTCCCTCTGCTTGTCAGGATTCAGGAACGCGAGGAGAAATGGAAGCAGCTCTGCTTTTGAAATATGAGGGTCTTCAATGATGTTTTCAAAACACATCATCCTGAATGTTTTCAATCAGCCCCGTACGAGGAAGGCTTTGACCTCTCCTGAGACACCAGTCCAAGGCTGTGCCCTGGCTCCCTGGTAGCCCCAACATGGAGGCAGGGGGGAATTGGGGACAGGGCCATGTCACCCTGGGGAACCTGCCTCCCTCACGGGGTCCCTTCCCTGACTAGGAGAAAGAGGAGCAAGTGAACAACCAAGGTGTGGCTCGAGAGGAAAGAATGGCTCTGGAGATCATGACAACCAGAGTGTGAGCAAAGGTGAACGGAGAAGCAGGAGGGCCAAAATGGTTGCAACAATGACCCAGAGACACTGCCTCCCTCGAGGGAGACACAGGATAGGAACAGGCACAGGCACCTCAAAGGGTCCATTCTCTCCTGGTAGGCACCAGTAGGGCTGGGCAAGCTGCACTAGCTCCAGGGGTAGGAAATGGAGGGGAACCAGTGGCTCAGCCTGCCAGGGTGGACAAGGTTGGGTGGGGGTGAGAGGTGGGGCTGGGGTGGGATCAGTACATGGTACACTCAGGTCTGGAGGCAGAGGTTGGCAGTGCTCAAGCCCCTAGGCTGCTTCACTGAGGATGAGTTTTTGGCCATGATCCCTTGGGTAACCCATGCCTCATGGTTCTCCTTTCTGCCAACTTTAGCCCCAGTGCCACCTTGCCTGTCTATCAGGACTCCCTGGCAGGAGATGGTATGCCCTAGGTGGGACCCACACCAGGGGGCTGCCTCCTTGCTGCTGCTTCTCCCTTGCTGCCACCCTGCAGGGTCATGTGCGGCCTTCAGAGAGGGGGTGGAAGGAAAGAAGCCTATTCAAAAGGCAAGGCTTGCAGCCCAGGCCTCAGTCCAGCTCTAGCCTCTCTCCCCTCACCTCCTAGCTAGGCGGGGCCGACTTGAGTGGGCAGCTGATTCCTGCCAAGGTGGTCTCCATCATTGCTAGAAGATGGGGCACTACCTGCCCAACCTGTGAGTTGGGTCTGGTCCTGTACCGTAATGTTGGACTTGCCAGGCTGGACCGCTTCCTCCTGCAGGGCAGCTGGCTGTAGGCCTCAGAGACTTCAAGCGTCTGGGAGGTCCCTATGGAATCTGCCAGTGCTCCTTCCAGGGCATCAGAACTACGGATGAAAGGGAAGACGGCTAGGCAGGGCCATGAGCACAGGGGCCTGGGCACAGCCTGGCTCTGTGGAGACCATGCACTTGGGCTGTGTACCCTGCCAGGTGGCCCTCTAGCCTCCAGGGATGCAGATGGGAGTCTTGTGCAGCTGAGCCCACCCTGCTTTGCCTGCCCCACCCCGAGGGCCCCTTCCTCCCCCTCGCCGTGTTAACTGCACCCTGTTGCCCATGGATTCCAGAGCGCAGAGGAGAATTCCCGTATCTCCATCACCTTCTTCCGCCTCTTCCGGGTCATGCGCCTGGTCAAGCTGCTGAGCCGCGGGGAGGGCATCCGGACATTGTTATGGACCTTCATCAAATCCTTCCAGGTAGCCACACCCTCTGCCCACACCCAGCCTGCCTGCCTGCCTGGGGCAGCCAGCTCTGTTCCACACTGCAGGCCTGACTCGTAGCTATGGGACAGTGCTACTTGGCGACTTCTTGGCTTTCCTTGTTAATGAGATGAGAAGCACAGATCAGCTCCAGGCTCCTAGAGCACCTAGATCCCCTCCCTGTGCCTTCCTAGGGTACTGTCTGTCTCTGCAGTAATTGGCTGGATAGAGTGGCTTGTGGTATGGAACTGATATGAGAAACATGAGCCCAGGGGTTACCGGATAGCCCCCCTGGTCCCTTCACACCCAGCATTTTCAGAATCTGGCTGTTCTGTAAGCATTTCTTCTGCACACACTTGTGTCTGTGGTTACCTGGGTCCTCAGGACCCACCAGGGAGGGAGGGCCCTGCACAGGACATAAGAACACTTAGCTGTGCAGTAAATCCCTTTGCTTGCTCCTCAATTTCCACCTGTGAAGGCAGAATAGTGATTGCTCCTGGCCAGCGTCGGGGTCAGCTTGCAAGTCTGAAATTAAAGACAAGCAAAGCTCTAATTCCTAGAAGCTGAGTGTGCGAACCTCTCAATATGGCGCCTTCCCTCCCTGGCCTGGAGCCGTAGCAGGGCTGCTGCCCACCCAGGACGTGACACTCACCAACACTGTCCTCTGTCCTGGCCAGCTCAGGTTGGGTGGCTGTGGATTCAGCAGGTGCCTGCAATGGGGCCTCTCCCCAAAGCACACCACGCCCAGTGAAGCCTCTGATCCAGGCCATATACCACAAACCCACAGCCCTTCTGGCTGTGTCCAGGCTGAGCCTCCCCCTCCCAAAATCAGCCTGCTCGGCCCCAGGATTCTGTCTTCAGCGTGCCCTTCCCGCCCCTCCACCCTCTCCCCTACCCCAGTATTTCCCTGGGCTGGAAAGAAGACATAGGTGGAGTCATGGACCAAAGGAGGAAACTTGATTATGGAGAAGAAATGACACTGTGACCAAGAAAGCATTGCTTGGGCACACAGTACCCCCTAGTGGCTCTGGGCACTGGCTAAGCAGAGAACCTGCACAATGGACTTTCTCACACCAAGGGTACCCCATGCCGCCACACCTTTCCCCTAAAGTGGTGAAGCCTCTGGGAGATAAATGTATCTGAGCCACTGGGCTGATGCTATGCTGAGTGCAATCCACATCGGTGCGAGACATTGCAACCATGCACTGTATGAGCTTGGAAGTGTTTAAGTGCTAACTCCCGAGAGGTAATTATTACTATGCCCATTCCTCAGAGGAGGAGATGGAGCCCAAGGGATGCCTGAGCTCCTGCTGCTAGCAGGTGGCAGAGCTCCATCTTTGTTCTGTCTTCCTGCTACAATAGTAACACTGGCTCACTGCAGCTCTCAGAGCAAAAGCAAGCTGCCCTCTGTGTCATCACCAGGAGCAGCCCCACCGCGTTCTCCTTGCTCACCTGTCCTTAGAGACACAGGAGCTCTCCCCACACAAGTTACTCTACACGCCTTCTTTTCCTGTCCCAGATCACTGTTGCTGCTCAGGGGGGTGGTTAAAACCCAAGCCAAAATGTGAGGTCACCGCCCATTGCCAAGGCCTCCTCCTAGTCCCCAGGACTTCTGTGCCATACTGGCTGCAGAGATGGGGGTGCAGTGCTTCTCTGAGGGGGGGGAGGACCTGGCCTGTGTCCCCCAAGGCCTTACAGCAATGCCATGCACTTCCTTGCAGGCCCTGCCCTACGTGGCCCTGCTGATCGTGATGCTCTTCTTCATCTACGCTGTGATCGGGATGCAGGTAGGCAGGGCCACCCAGCAGGGCCCCCACGCCTCTCACCTGCTCTTCCAGTATCCAACCACACCTCCCTCTCTGTCCCATCTGAGGGTGGAACACCCCATCCACCACCAGTTGGTCACCTCCTCCAGGTAGCGGGGCAAGTGATCAAGTGTAGGGCAGGCAACACAGATCCTCCTTCCCTTGGCCCCAGGATTAAGGCTGCTCTTGCTGGAGGAAAATGCTTCCTGAGACCCAGGCCCTTCTCAGGAAATAGCCTGAATAGTGAGCCTGCCCAGATACCCTGCTCTAGCCAGGTTTGGTGACCTTGAAGATGACTGTCTAGCCATGCTATCGTGGCCAAGCCAGTGGCTAGGCGGACAGAGCCAGGCCCAGCCCACGGAGCATTCACAGTTCACTGGGCCCGTTCTTGCTCATTCCCACGGTACCTTCTCCTGCCTCACACCTGGAGCTCCCAGCCCCTCTCCAGGACTCTGGCTGTGTCTCCAAGGTGAACACACCAGAACTTCCCCCTGGCTGCCCTCCACAGCAGCCCTGAGCTACCCTTGGTGACTCCCTCTGTGTGTTCAGTGCAGAAGGCCTCCCAGGGACTCAGGTGCCAGCATCTGTTGAGAATCAAGGGTGGTCATTTCTAAAAGGAGTGTAGCTTTAGCAAGACCAGGGAGGAAAGAGGCCTAGAATTTGGAGGAAAAGTTAAGCACTCCAAAGCCAGGAGCCCAAGCTGGAGGAACACTTGGACACATCGAGTTGGTTTGGCAGTTGGGAAAAGGCTACGAGCTCTGGGTGCTGCCCGGAAGCAGGGACCCTGCCGCAGCAGCCACAGCTCACAGCCCTAGATTCCCCCTCCCACCCAGCTGCCTTGGGCTGCGGGGAACTTTTCTAAGGGCTCAGGACACCTTTCCCCTGCCCCTCATCAGGGTGAGGATCTGGGGTCAGAGGCCAATTGGGTGGCAGGTGCCTACCAGGTTGCTCTGTAGGACTGTTCCCCTTGGACTTCACCTGTACTGACCCGTCCGCCCCCCTCCCCGACCAATCCCCAGCTGAGACCATGGAACAGTGGTCAAATAGGAGGACCCTCTGTCCATGGGTCACCAACTTCCTATTCGTCCTCCCCGATAGGTGTTTGGCAAAATTGCCCTGAATGATACCACAGAAATCAACCGGAACAACAACTTCCAGACCTTCCCTCAAGCTGTGCTGCTCCTCTTCAGGTAGGTCTCTAAGGCACAGGTGCAAGATACAGCCTGGGTCGAAAATCCCGCATCCTGTATTACCTTAAGTTGCTCTTGGTCCCTCACATTCCTGCTGTCACCAGGGGATCACCAGCCAAAGCCTGAACTGGTGATCTAAAACACAGGTTTGAAATGGGAACAGGCTCCAGACCTTCCTCGCACTGCCCTGTGGTCCTCAGCAAGGTGTCTTATTTCTCTACCATCAGTTATCCTGCAGAGTAAACACAAAGGTAGATCTGTTTTTCCAGCATCTGCCAGTTGTGTATCCATGTGCATTGAGTTGTATCTCCTGGTAAGCCATCCTTAAGTTCTGTCACCCAACTTGGGGCTCACTGCTGCTCCTGGGGGAGTCTGTGCTCATTGCCTCCACCCCATACACATACCCATCTGCCTTTCCCTGCTTCTCACAGCCCAGAACTCAGGGATCCTTCCTAGTCTGCGGTACAGAGATGAAAACCATGTTTTCTCCCTTGTCCAGAGTATTTCTTCAATCTGTGCTGGCTCATGTGTCGGGCTACACAGGATGGCACTAGGATTAGCAGCGAACCATTTTCTGTTCCCAGGGTCCCTTTCCAGGGCCCATAGATCCCTCTGTGGATCTGTCACCCACTCAGCATGTTCTACAGAACCCTTTCCTCACGCCAAGCACAAACCTCATTATTGCAACACTTAAGCCTGTGTCACATTTCAATATGGGAACTGGACACTATACTCAGAATAAACATGAACCCTATTTCCACTTCTTTCCTGAAGTCCTTGATGATCAAAAATAACTTCTTTGAAAAATATTTATTCTTATTTTTATTGGAAAGGCAGAGTTACAGAGAGAAGGGTGGACAGAGAGAGAAAAAGATCTTCCATCTGCTGGTTCATTCCCCAGTTGGCTGCAATGACCTTGGACAATGGAGAACCAGGAGCTTCTTCTGGGTCCCCCATGTGGTTACTGGGACCCAAGTACCTGAAACATTCTCTGCTGCCTTCCCAGGTCACAAATAGGGAGGTGGATTGGAAATGGAACAGCTGGGATGCAAACCAGTACCTATATGGGCAGAGGCTTAGATGGCTATGCCATGATGCCAACCTCTGGATATAACGTTTAAAATTGATAAATGTATAATAGTGCTAGGAGAAGCAGGCTAAATATGGAAGGAGCATGCTTGGTGAGCTGGAAGTGCTGTGGGATTCCCAGCTGGAAGAAAGGAGATGCGATCCAGTCGACAAAGACCCAAGACCTGAGTCAAGCACTGTTCCAGACAAGGGGACTGCGGTAAGAGCAGCCCAGGGCCTGTCTGAGCTCAGGGCCAACAGGCACAACACACTGGGATTTGAGGAGCGCTTGCTCCTGCTCACAAGGAGGACATGGCAGCACATAACACTGCACCCTTGGCGGTTGCTGAGACATAGCAGGGCTCTCTTTTCAAGAAAAGCTGCTTGGCAACACAGCTCCGAAGCCCGAAGAGGCTTCTGGGCTGAGAAATGTATCCACGAAGACCTAGGCCGGGTTCTCAGTCACAAACAATCACCATCACAAAGTACCTGGGTAAAACAGACAGTGTGAAAAAGAGGTACCACACTCGACAAACAGATGGTCAAGAACCCGGGAAGAATACTAAGTAGAGGCCCCTGATATGAAAAGAAGTGAAGCTCATGTCTTTAATGAGATGACAGCAGGCAACACATCTGGCCAGTTTAGAAGCAGAGGCAGTAGCAACTGCTATTAAAAAGGACATAAGCGAGAGAAAACCCAGGAAAGAAAAACACATATCTTGATGATCCTTAAGTGAAGAAAGGGAGCAGCCAAAATGTGAACTTGGGAGCTGAGAGATCGACCAGCTGAAAGAAAAGAGAGTCTCTGCCATTGTGCATGCCCGCCATGATGGGCATATGACTGAATGAACTATAGTCATGATAGAGGGGACCTCAGTGAGAGGGAAGGGAATTGGGGAGGGGATAAGGGAAATCCCAGGGTCAATGGAAATGTATCATAAAATCATAATAATAGGAGTTTAAAAAAAAACAGAGAAAGAAAATGTGAAATCAAAATTAAAACAGGTTAGAGCAAGAAAAATCTCTTTTTAAAATTTTTTTAAAAGATTTATTTTATTTTTATTGGAAAGGCAGATATACAGAGAGGAGAGAAAGAGAGGAAAATCTTCCGTCTAATGATTCACTCCCCAAGCGGCCGCATTGGCTGGAGCTGAGCCAATCCGAAGCCAGGAGCCTCTTTGGGCCTCCTGCGCGGGTGCAGGGTCCCAAAGCTTTAGGCCATCCTCGACTGCTTTCCCAGGCCACAGGCAGGGAGCTGGATGGGAAGCCGGGCTGCCGGGATTAGAACTGGCGCCCATACGGGATCCCAGGCGTTCAAGGCGAGGACCTTAATCACTACAGCATCGAGCTGGTTGCCAGAAAAATCTCTTTGTAATAGAAATTCCTAACCTAGTTAACAAAAGAAACAAAGAATACAAAATAAAGGAATGATAAAATAAACTTTCCAATAAATATATAAAGTTGCAGATTGCGATGACCTGCGAAATGCAGCGCACATTAACTCAAAAACTCTTACAAGGACACAGTATGGTGACTTTTTGATGACAGGAATAGACAGTTTGCTACAAGCTTCCAAAGAGGAAGCAATCATAAACATAGAAGAATGGGTGCCTTTGAGACCAGCATGAATCTGATGGCAAATCAGATGAGGCTCCCATGGGAAATTGCAGTCTCTGATGAATACAGATACAGAAATCCTCAACCAACAAGAACTGAAGAAACAAAATTGATGCAAGGTACACAAGGATGCTTCACCACACACACACACACAAACAACAAAGGTGATGTGGCACATTAATTAAAAAACTATGTGAGTGTCTCATAGACACATTTCATTTGATGAAATGCAGCATTCGTTCATAAAAAAGACACTTGGCAAATGAGGCAGAGAATGAGTGGATCTCAGACAATACAGGCCACATCTTGTAAACCCCAGCAGGGATCAGATTCAGGGAGGAGTGGACCGCTCATCCGCCAAGATCAGAAACTGGACAATCATGGCCATTGTCACTGCCGCTGTGTAACACACAACTGGACATTCTCGTCAGAACAAATAAACAAGTAAAAATAAATGAATTAATAAAAGGCATCCGAACAGGAAAGGAAGGAGTGAGTTATCTCTGTAAAGGTTTTCTATATAGGAAACCACAAAGACTTGACTGGAAAAAAATTAGGTAGAACTGATAAAGGATACAAAATACACATGAAAAAATTCCTATAGAACCTCCTAAGATCCCCCCAAGTAGCTAAAGCAATCTTGAAAAGAAATTGAAAGTAATACTACCCAGCTTCAAAATCTACTGCAAAGCTACAGGAGTGAGAATGGTGTGTGCTACAGAAAAGCAGACACAGCTAATGTTAACAAACTAGATTCCAGAGGCATAGCTGTACATCTAGCCAGTTGATGCTTCAACAAACGAAACAGGAGCATATGGCAGCAGCAGAATGTCACAGCGCTTAAAATACCCTGTGGGATGCGGACATTCAAATACCACACTGTCCAGGTTTGACTTTTGACTCTAGCTTCCTGTGTGTGAAGGGATAGCTCAAATGTTGGTTTCCCTGAAATCCTTGTGGGAGCCCTGGATGGAATTCCTGGTTCCCGCCTTTGGCCTAGCCCAGTCCTGAGCACCATAGGTATTTGGGGAATGAATCAGCAGATGGAAGCCCCTACCCCCCAACAATTAAATATATATTTTTAAGAAAAGAATATGCAATAGAGAAAAGACAGTCGATTCTACAGTAGTTGCCAAAAGAGAAAAAAAAATTGAATTGCTTTCAACAGTATAAATTAATGTCAGATTTTTCATCCACAAAAAATATGTGCTAGAAAACAATGGGATAATATGTTCAAAATGGTGAGGAAAATGTATTTTTGAACCTAGACTCCTACTTGCAATCAAATCAGCATTCAAGTAGCAAAGCAAAATATAGACATTCGCAAAACTTTAAGAACAAGAAAGGTATTTCCTCATATAACCTTTCCTCGGAGCAGTTATACAACAACACGCTTTCAAAAATGCAGAGTGAAACAGAATGTACAAGATGCATAAGTAAAGAACTTGTAAAGTTATGCTGAGCAGTTTAAACGCATCAATTTTAGTTTATGATCAGTGTAAGTAATTGTCAAGTGGGGGATCCTGTCCACTGTCGTTTTTCAAGGCATGAACTAGCATGTAGATCTCTCTCCTCTCTCTCTCTCCTTCTTTATCTATAACTCTGCCTTTCAAGTAAATAAACCTTTAAAAAGATAAAATTACAAAAATAGAAGAAAGGATAAAGAATACATAAAAAGCATGCTGAAATAACTTACTCTAACAGATTTGTACTCAATAAATGGCAAAAAAATATTCCACACTTTTGAGCACTCAGAAATATTCACAAAATTGAGCCAGAACTTAAGTCATGACAAAAATTTGGTAAACTCTGAAAATTCTCTGACTCAATATAATAAATTTAGAAATTAACTATAACAACAATAGCCTCTACAAATCCATGTCCTTAAAATATTTAAGTCACTCTTTTAAATAAATCAAAGCTGAAACCACAAAACGCTTAGAAATGAGAGAGTAGGAGCACTCTGTCTTAAGTATATAAGATAAGCCAATAAATTCCAAAGAAACAGAACCCCAAATTCATCTAATAACTAAATGTTTTAAGAGAAATTGGCCAGTAAATATTGAAGCACAAAATAGCCCCAAAGTATAAGGGGATGCTTTTAAAATTTTAAAACAATAACCTAATCCACATGTGGAACAAAGAGTCCATCAATAAACTTTAAAGTTTATTTCCTGGGAAAGATTGATAAATAAATAAACTTTGTTCAACTCCAACTTGGACAAAAGATAACAGTGGAACTGCAGAAGTCCTTGTAGTTAGAATGTAGCTGAGAGAATCATATTTCTTTTATTTTGTGACACCCTAGAGATAAGCAGATACCAGGAACTCAGGGCAGGGGACTGTGAGCACCAACTCTGAACTATACTTACTCACTTATTTGAGATGTTATGTGATCGTGAGCTTGCTGCTGACACTCTGGGCAAAGAATGGATGTCATAAAATGGGTGACAGATGAGGCTTCCCTATGTAGCATGACTGAATGCACCTGCTGCTGGGTAAGGGACACTTATTGTTACACTTGGGAAAACTGAACAAAGAACAGTTGTGTGATGAATCCTAGTTTTCTCGGTTCTGTTATTGTAAAGATAACAGCTTGAGGATATTCCTGGATTGAGTGGCCCCTTCTCACCTGGGGTCCAAAGCTAACCCTCAGAATTGTCAGGTTCCCCCCAAAATGTTGTGCAAAGCCCCCTAGACAAGAATGGTGAGAATCCCAAGACCAATGCATGCATGTCTCCATGTCTTGTTACCGCATGAATCCTGCAACCAAAGCAGCCGCATGCTCTGAGAAACAACATGTGGAGATCAAGAGGCCAAAGGATGTGCTCAACGTGTGGCACAGAGAATGGGAACCAAAGGCAAATGCCAGGGACAGACTACCAAGAGATAGAGGCTGTGTGCTATGAGAACCTTGGCCTCTAGTCGGAGTCCAGCCAGAGCTAAGATTTTCTACGAGTAGCAAATAAATAGGATCAGACCATAAGTACAAACTAATAACAACAACAACAATAATAACCCTGTGATAGGTATTTAGCCTACCAGAGACCTTTCAATCTTGGGATTCAATCTTTGGCTCCAGGTCCTGCCTCCATCTTTCCGCTAATGCAGATCCTGGTAGGCAGTAGTGTGGGTTCAAGCAGGTGTGTTCTGAGTCCTGGAGCACAGACCGAGTTCCCCACTATGTCCTTCAATCTGTCCCAGCTGTGCTCATTGCAGGCATTTGGGGAGTGAACCAGAAAATAGAGATATTCTCTCTTTCTCTCTCTGCCAGAGAGTTCAAAGAAAATTACAGAAAAGAGAGCATTATATGGATTCATTTATGCAATACATTTTAAAACCTTTTGGTGTAGGAAAATACGAACCATCAAAATCTTAAGAATAAATTTGAATTGAAGGGATGATCAAAGTTTCCATCTCCCAGAAGACCCAAGATCCAATAGGCTCCCTTGTGGAGCCTCCCATGATCAGCCCTGTGCTGCCTGAGCTCTGCAGGGAACACCTCCCTGTTCAGCAGCACAGAGGAACACCACGGAGAGAGACTAGCAAATTACACATATGAACATGAATGGCTGCCATTGATGACTCGTGCAAATCAATCGAAAAACACAACTAATATGATAATACTATACCCATGATATAAACAACATCCTACTGTTAGTTTTATCATCAAAGGATAAGAATTGGAGAGAGAAGACAAGATTACATGACAAAAATCTGATTGCATTTGCAGAATACAAAAGAGGAGCTATAGATAAATTAAAACCAGAAAGAACATTCAGTTGGCCTGTATATAAGACATCAATGCTGGCTCTTCCCCATTAGTAACACACGGACACAACCTTTAAATTAGGCCATTTTAATTGTAGCAGAATAGATACATAGAGATGAGATTTTTTTTTCTCATGAGATGTGTTTTGGGGGAACCAAAAAATTTTATTGAAGACTTCTTTGACTCATAGTGTCAGAGGAAGAGAAAGGAGAGAATTCCCATACCTACAGAACCGTATGATGGAAAATAATTTTTAAAAACTTAAAAAACAAGTTACCGATACACCTCAAAATGAAAATTAAAAATTACATTTTGGCAATGTTGAATTTGAAATTTATATTTCGATTTCTAGATTAAGACTTCAGAAGAGAAGTGTATGGCTATAGACAGAAACTTAGGAATTTGGGTGGTATTTAAGCTCTCCTCTGTTATTATATAATATTGGAAATTTCCATGACATGAGTTTGTGTAAGCTGCTCTTGCCATCCAAAGGGAGGAGTACCAGGATGGATATCTTAATTTGCTTTACTATATTAGTAATCATATATTCAAATATATTGGAAAATATTATGTTGTTCCTTAGCTGTACAAAATAAAATTGATTGTAAATGTAAAATAAAAATATTTTTTTAAAAAAGGTATAGTAAGTGGGACAGTACAAATAGTGGGACATACAAATAGTCCATGTAGTAGGTATCTCAGGTCAGCAGGTAAAGGTGTACTATTTGATGAATAGTATGAGGAAAATTTATTACACAGAAAGATGAAAGCATAATTATCACTGATGTGGAACACAGAATAAATTCTGTGAGTTATTGTGAAAAATAAAACTTCGGAACCTTTTGAAAAGCATAGAGGTTAGTATCTATGACCTAGAATAAATAAGGAGAGATTTTTTTTTAATGTATTATTTATTTTATTTGAAGGGCAGAATTGCAGACTGAAGGGAAAGTAGAGATAGAGGCAGGGAGAGAGAATTTTCCCAAATAGTTACAATGGCTGGAGCTGGGTCAGGCTGAAGCTAAGAATCCAAAACTCCATTCAGGTCTCCCCAAGGGTGGAGGAGCCCAAGCACTTGAGTCATCAGCTTACATTGCCTTTCCGGGTGCATTAGCAGGGAACTCACCAAGAGCAGAGTACTCTAGGACAGGCACTCTTAAGGAAGGCTAAGCTCAACAGGCTGCACCACAATGCCTGAAGGGTTCTTTTAGATGAGATGCAAAAGAGCATTCATCAAAATACACTACAAACAGACAAGAGGCAAGCCACAGACTGGAAGATACTTGTAACGCATATTAACACCAAGAACGGGATCTGTAAGGAATACGGAAAGGATCTTACAAATCAACAACAACAAAAAACCAATAACCTGGAATCAAGCAAGCAAAAATGTGAACACGCAATTTAACTGAAAAGAAAACTCAAATTCTCAATTCATTTGAAAACATCCATGAAATAGTATTGAACACACTGAGTGGCATTTTTTAGAATTCACTACAAAATACCAAGTTGATGGTAGGAATCTAAATTGAACAAACACTTGGAGAGAAGAAAGGCCTACTACCAGTGAAGATACTTGCACTTTCAACTGGCAAAGGCACTTCTAAGCAGATACCCGAAGTGTGGATTTGCATGTTTATTTCAGTGTTATTTGTAATAGAAAAGGTGGGTGGCAGGTATTGGAGCAGAGTGGATTAACCCATCACTTGAGAGCCAGGAACTGAATTCAGGCCTCTAGTGGGTGGCAGGAACCCAGTCCTTTCACCCACAATCACTGCTTCCCAGGGTCGGCATTGGCAGGAAGCTGGAGTCACGAGGTGGAGGTCACTGTCAAGCCTTGGTTATCTGTTGTAGGATTCATCCATGTTCACCACTAGGCCAAATGCTCACCCTGAATTGTCTTAGTAGTATGTTCATAGAGTGAATATTCACACAGCAGTCAACAGGAATATACTGGAGCTACTAAAACATTGATAAAGAGTGAGTTTTAGGAAAGGAATGATGTTTATACACAGCTTCTGAACATTCAGAATAATGCTTCCTATATTTTCAGCTTTTGTGAGCAATCAGAGTGATAAACACCACACATATCCAGTAATTCCCTGTATGGAGGGTACTCCAACTGCATCTAAGATGTTGATTCCATGGGTCTTGGCTTCATCTCGCCTCTCCCCCAGGTGTGCCACGGGGGAAGCCTGGCAGGACATCATGCTGGCCTGCATGCCAGGCAAGAAGTGTGCCCCTGAGTCTGAGCCCCACAACAGTACAGAAGGGGAGACGCCCTGTGGCAGCAGCTTCGCCGTCTTCTACTTCATCAGCTTCTACATGCTTTGTGCCTTCCTGGTAAGCCAAGGAGGGATTTGGCAGCCGCGGGCGCAGCCCAGGCGCTTAGTCATAGAACCTGATTTGGGAAAAGGAAGTTACTAGGCATGCGCAACCACATCAAGATACAGAGAGGATGTCCTGGGCCAGAGGGAGTTCGCCCATGTTCTTTCTGTCCACTCTTGACATTGTCCCAGAGGACAAAGGGGATGTGTGGAGGCCAGAAGGGAACTTACTCTCTTCTGTAATGCTGTTGAGTCCTTAGGGAAGGATGGTAGCCCACCCCAGGCAGTGTGATATAAGGGACATTTCCGGCCTACATATGGGCTTATGCCATATTATTCTCAGGGGAGCTATAGATCCATTTTAATTTTTGAAAGAGACCCAAGATCTAGGAGCTGGTGTTGAAATAGTGACATGGTTCTGGGATTTAGATATTTTTGCTATTCCACTTTGCATGAACACTGGCTGGTGAAGTGGCGTCAAGTGACCAGGGAATGGGAAAGCCCTCTTGGAGAGCCTCACTATACTGTTTTCTGCAGATCATCAACCTCTTTGTAGCCGTCATCATGGACAACTTTGACTACCTGACAAGGGACTGGTCGATCCTTGGTCCTCACCATCTGGATGAATTTAAAAGAATCTGGGCAGAGTATGATCCTGAAGCCAAGTGAGTGCTCAGAGGGCAGCCTGATCCCCCAAGCTGAGAGGGTACACCGAAAGACCAGACCTGCCAGTTCCATCAGAAACCTGAACTGCACCAGATCGTGGTGTGAAGGGTCAGGGCCCAAGCACCTTGGACTTAACCTGAAGAACTTCTGTCGCTCTCACTGGAGCAGGTGGATAGGAGCTCCTGGTGGCAGGAATGTGTGCTAAGTACAGATGGGCTCTAGTTTCCCATGGCTTGATTTCAGATTTTTTTTTTTTTCAGTTTATGCTGATGTGAAAATATATGCCTGTTGGGTAGGGAACATACTTCGAAGTTCAAGTGAGTGTGTTTCCTTAAGTCAGCAACAGGCAATCCCTTCTTCAGTGCGGGGCAGCAACACTGAGTGTAGCGCCCAGCAGCATCGTGCTCTCTAACTGCTGGGAGTAGTACACTGCGCACTCCCTTTGCTAAGTGATATTTTTAGGCTCAGGGTGTTGAGTGCGTTGTTGATTCACAGTATTTTCTACTAATGATGGGTTTATCAGAATGTGACACCTTCATGAGTCATGTAACATATCTGTTCTATGCTTGTCTAGGGTCTGAAAACACCCTCATACCCAATCACTTTTGATTCACACTCATGAAGCACCATGTAACTGTATAGTTAGATAATAGAAGCAGCAAGTGCCTATTGAGCTTTTAATTGCACTTTTTTTTAGGGAGATATTTTATTTTTATTGGAAATTCAGACATACAAAGAGGAAGAGAGTCGGAGAGGAAGATCTTCCATCCATTAATTCAATCCCCCAGCAGCCACAATGGCCCATGCTGAGCCAATCCAAAGCAAGGAGCCCCGAGCCACTGCAAGAGCGAGTGCAGGTGCAGGGTCCCAAGGCTTTGGGCCATCCTCTACTGCCTTCCCAGACCACAGGCAGGGAGCTGGATGGAAAGTGGGGCTGCTGAGACATGAACTGGTGCCCATATGGGATCCCAGCACATGCAAGGCAAGGATTTTAGCCATTAGGCTACCGTGTTGTGTCCTAATTCCACTTCTAAAATCCCCTCCACCTTGAACATAGCACCGACACGAGGTTGTTTATGATCACCTAAGTATGTGTATTGGTTTGGGAGTTTTGCCATTCAGTTCTACATGGTGCTGGCCAATATGGCAACATCATACAGCGTTCTCCTTAGAGGTGGGTCCCTACCCCTCAGGGATGCTTGAGTCCTTCTGCTGGCAGGTCCCATGGTCTTCTGATGGCTCCTCCTCTTCCCTCCTTCCCTTTGTAGGGGTCGCATCAAACACTTGGATGTGGTGACCCTCCTGCGGCGGATTCAGCCCCCACTGGGCTTCGGGAAGCTGTGCCCTCACCGTGTGGCTTGCAAAGTAAGAGACAACCTGAGTTCATGGGCAGCAGAAAGAGAAACTGTGGGATGCAACACATTTATTGGTCTTGTGACCCCTATAAAAGTATATGGAACTAAAGAAGCTAGTCTGGACTAAGTTAGGTTTGAAGGGTCCTTCTGGACTCAACAGAGGAAAAACAGAGCGATTGTCCAAGTCTAAGTGAACTGTGTACCCAGTCATGAACAAAGCTGTCACTGGGTGTGTTGGGTGGACTGGTCAGTTTCTGCTACTCCAACAGTAGATGCAGCTCAGGCTGTTTGCAAAGGAGAGGGGTGTATTTCGGCTCAGGTTTTGGAGGCTTGTGGTCCTAGCCTGGATGGCCCTGTTGGTTCGGCATCGGGAGAAAGTGTGCTTGCTGACAGAGACTCAGGGCAATGCAGAACGTCACATGGCAAGAGGGAGCATACAGTAGACTGCCTATGTCTCTTCCTAAAGCCACCATCACTGGGTCATGGACCCCACCCAGCGACTGCCAATCCAATCACCTCTCAGGACACCGCCTCTCAGCCTTATGATTAGATCAACTTTCCACCAGCTGGGTGCCAGTAACATATGGGAAACAAGGTCCCCGTGGGGCACCAAGGGCATGTGGGCATTTGGGGCATGTCCACACTTCAGCAGCAGTCTCCTAGTCATTGGAACAGGCTTTGGGATTTCTCCACCCTCAGAGAACCACGTATTGGCTTTGGGCATCTGCAGTAAAACACCCAACTGCCTTACTAGACGGGGGCTCTTCCACTTTTATCAGATTCCTAAGTGAGTCCAGACCCAAAAGGGTTCAAACAAACACCCCTGTATTTAGACATATCTGCTTTGCCCTGGGAGTGAGACCCCCCTCTCTAACGGTGTGTAGCACAGCCCTGAAGGAGAGCATCCCCATCCAACTGTCCTTCCCTTTATCACCCGTCTACACCTACTCTTGGAACAGGAATGAGCCTCCAAAGATTGGGGGGTAAGGACAGGGAATTCTGGAGAAATAAAAACATGACAGAAAGATTCAGTTCTGTACATCATCCACTTGAAAACAGAAGCTTTCCCGATTCTAGGACCAAGAAGAGGTTGCTATGGATCTAACCTGTAGTTTCCTCAACTACACCATTAGCAGGGATGCTACGATGAGCTTCTTGCAGGGCCTCCCTCCCCACAACCACAGTGTGTGCTGTGGCACCTGTTGTAGCATCTTCCAATAGAAGTTTAGCTGGGGGTGAGAAAGGAGGGGGAGACAGTCGTGTTCGGCCAGGTATAGAGGTGCATTTGTTCAGAAGCAGAAGGCAGAGTCAGTGCATTGCCAGTGAGTGGGCCTCTACAAGCTTCTCTTACCTGGACTTTCAATGAATACTGCCTGGAAGGCAGGTACCCAGCAAAGCCTGCCATGCAACTTTACGGTGATCAGGGTGGAAGACGGGGTAGGCGTACCTTTGTTCGGTGGGAGACAGTTTCTAATGAGGGTGCATACCATCCCTGCCCTAGCCGAGCTACTCCCTAGAAAAGGCTCTGGATTTTGCTGAACAATCCCAAACTGGTTGGAGGCAGTGTTGTAGAACTCTCAACCTGGGCCACAGAGAGCCAGTCAGTGGCACGGTGGTAGAAGAAAGTAGGTCTTCACTACAGTGGGCAGAGCAAGGATCTGGACAGCTATTGCTTCATCCCTGGACTTCCTGGGTAGGCTGAGGTAAAGGCTCTTACAGACTGAAGATTGAGACTCAGAGGTGTGTACGCGCAAAGTTCCTGATTGGTCAGCAATCCTGTGATCTTTAGAAAATAACGATGGTGCAGTGGGCCCCGGCCCATAGGGGGTGGTTCTTCCAGGATTTCCTTCCAGATAATACTGGCCATTAAGGTTCTTATCTATTGGAGAAGCAAATGACCCCTGGGGATCACTCTCTTAAATCAGTGAATTTCCTTTTGCTATAAGGCAGGCAAGGACATGTGGTATTAAGGGAGATAGACCAGGACACCTGGGGCTAATGGAAAGGGTATGGCTGAACCATGATTTACATTATAGAGGTTTGGTTTCATGAAGAAATTTCAGTTGGACCCAAGCTTCCCCCCTGCCTGAGTTGTGATGTCCCCTCCTAGTACTTCCCTACATGCTTTATGCTCTTTCGAAGTCATCTGCTGTGGTCACCAGTTTTCGCCCCATCTCCCTCCAGCGCCTGGTTTCCATGAACATGCCTCTGAACAGCGATGGGACGGTCATGTTCAATGCCACCCTGTTTGCCCTGGTCAGGACAGCTCTGAGGATCAAGACAGAAGGTAAGGGTCACCCTGAGCCACTGGGGCCACTGCCCAGAAGACCTAGTGGCCAAAGGGGAGCTCAGTGGCCTGTGGGTGCTGTCTGCCCCTCCCGCCTCACACACCATCAGAGCAAGATGACCTGCACACTGAATGCAAATAAGTCTGGCATGTTGGTGCTTCTTTTGTATCCCGAATGGCCTCTGTGTTCCCAACCTGTTTACCCAGAGCCCTGGCATTGCATCAAACCCAGGCCACCACTCTGACTTACATCTCAAAAGTGTCCTATATAGTTCCCAAAACTCAAGCATTGCCTAGAGCCACCCACAGCCACCCAAAGCCACACCTTAATGGGCTTGGCCTGCAGGTCTGTCTGTCTCTCAAGTCCTCAATTCCCTGTTGCCATGAAAAGGACCTGCCTTGAGAAGGCAACAGCCTGGCAGGTGGTGGATGTGGTGGTGGGCATGTCCTGTAATTATACAGGCTGTATCTGGCATGAGGGAACAGCCCGCCCATGGATGCCTGCCTCCCCCCACCCCTTGTCAGAGTATTATCCTATGTGGCTGCATCCGGCTAAGGTCCCCGTCCGCCAGCTACTGTGCTCCAAGGTGTCCTGTGGGTTGGTAGCTGCCTTGGCTAGGATGGGGACTTGGCTTCCCTGAAACTTGCTGGGTGAGAGGCTTGTGAAGTGTGTCTGCACAGCTGTTTCTCTCCAAGAGCTGCTGGCCTGCTGCAGTGCAGCTGCAAGAGGCTCAGAGAGGCCTGCCGTGACTCCAGCACTCTATGGGTGGGGAGCAGGGTGTGTGCACTCTGCAGCAGGGGCAAGGCTAGTCAGCTGGAGCTGAAGCTTGGAGCACATGACGACAGCCGCCACGGAAAGCACAGATGAGGCCAGTGAGGTGCCTTCTTCAGCACCTCAGAGCACCAGGGCAGGAGGACTTGTAGGATTTTCGTTGACTGAATAAACCAGGGAGGAGCCTCCTTTCCTTGAACTCTTACAGAAAAGCAACAGAAGCATCAAAAACAAAGGGAAAGAAAGCCAGTCCAGCAACATGCCTTGTAGAATCATGAACTAATTATAAGAGATGCTAAGTCAATTGCTACTGCCGAACTTTGAGGAAAGCAAAAGCTAAAAAATAAATCAGAAAGCCAAGGCAGTAATACAGTCTGAAATAAATAGACCTGCTTCTGGCTGCATAAGGGACTAAATACAAACATAATATACATGTGGTCCATCCAAGACAGGAGAAAAATTGGAAGAAAATTCATCAATATGGTGATACTGATTATTGCTGAGTGGCAAGTTATGCCCCCCTTCAGTTTTGTCACTTACACATTTTCTGCTATGCATGTTATTGCATTTGTAATCTGAGGGATGGGTGTTCCTCTCCAAGGGGAGGTGTGATAGCTGTCAAAACTCTGAGTTATTGGCACTCAAAGCCAAGCCTAGTGTCACTTAATGTGGTAAATCTCTTCTCCGTGGAGGAGTAATGAAACACTGACACATAGAAGCCAAGATTCAGCCATGTTGCAGCTACACCACCTGGGCGAACTGAAGCCCTCCTGGATAATGGCAGCTGGGAGCAATGCAAAGGAACCCATAAAGACAGTAAAATCCAGATGACTAAGCTGGAAGTGGGGAGTTCTAAGATAAGTGAAGTCATCGGTGTGCAAGCGATTAGCCTAGTTGTAAGCTCAAGAAATCTTGTACACACAAAGCGCTCTCGAGATGGCCACCAGGGACAAGCCTTCTGCTGAATCAGGGCTTCCCCAGACTCGCTAAAACTCTAGGCCTGAAGAACAAAGGCAAGCTCTCAGAAGATACTGGGAACACAGGCAAGTAGATACCAAGCCTGGGCCTTCAGGCCTCAGCTCTCAGCCGTCAGGCTTTGAAAGCAGCGGAGACTGCTGGGAACCGGGCTTTCTGCAGGGTGCTGATAGCACAACCCCAGTGCAGTGGCAAGCCACACAAGCCTTTCCCTTGCAGCATGGAGGGAAGATGCCTGGGGTCCTTAGGTGATCCTTAGGATGCACAGCTCCACAGATCCTTCTGAGAATATACTGAGACCTGAAACACAATGGAACCCTTTTCAAAGACCCATTAGTTTCTTAGATCTGCCATAACAAGTGTTCCCAACTGAAAGGCCTAAAACTCTTACAAGAAAAACTTAGTGGCCCTGGCATGGTGGTCTAGTGGCTGAGTTCACATCTTGCAACTTCCGGGATCCCATATGGGCACCGGTTCTAATCCCAGCTGGTTCACTTCCCATCCAGCTCCCTGCTTGTGGCCTGGGAAAGCAATCGAGGACGGCCCAAAGCCTTGGGACCCTGCGCCCATGAGGATCGGCTCAGCTCCGGTCATTGTGGCCACATGGGAAGTGAATCAGCAGATGGAAGATCTTTCTATATCACCTTCTCTCTGTATGTCTGCCTTTCCAATGAAAATAAACAAATGAATCTTAAAAAGAGAGACAGAAGAAAAGAACATAAAGGAAAACTTTAGTTTCTCACCATTTGGGAGACCAGCAGTCTGAAATCAGGTGTTGGGAGGGCTTATTTTCTGGGGAAAAAATCCATTGCATGCCTGTCTTCTGCCATCTAGTGGTTACCAGACATGCTTGGGCTCACCGCAGCATCACTCAAACCTCTGCCTAACAGTTCTTTGAAAAAGGGTTCCATTGTGTTTCAGGTCTCAGCATCACTCCAGCCTCTGCCTACACCTTCTCAGGGCCACCTTGCCCGGTGTTTTATTAGGAACCACCCAAGGCCACCATGACCTCATTGTCACTAATGTGGGAAGACCCCATTTCCAAGTGGGCTGCATTGCGGGTTCCAGCTAGACGTGAATGTGCAGGGAGAGAATGTTAGGCAACCATAATCCTTGTGCATGATTTATGTATTAATTGGGACTCTTCTGTTGCGTGTGTTGGAAACTACCAACTGCCTGATCTCAAAGGGACTGGGGGGTTTCCTTAACTGAGCTGCGGAGGAGCTGGGTTTTGCTTCAGGACTATTTGTGGGTGATAGTCCGACGAGGTGTCCAGGAGCCCACCACTCCTTCTCCATCACCTCTGTGGTCCAGAGGTAAATTTCAACCTGGGCAGTCTGATGCCCAATCACCCCCTTTGTTGAGCACCACCTCTCTTCTGCCTATAGGATTTCCTGTGGCCCCCTAACACATCACCACGCTCATCCTCAGCTCTGTGGGTACAGCTAAGGAGTTGCTAGCTTCTCTGCTCAGAATCATGCAGAGCCAAAGTCAGGCTGTGGCTGAAGCCTCACTCCTTTCTGGGGCCTCCAGGAAGAAGTCTCCACCTGCAGACTCTTTCACACTGTTGGCAGGTTTCATTTCTTGCCGCTAAAGGCCCAAAGTCCTCTCCCTATTGGTTGCTGGCTCTTAGAGATCATCTCTCTGAATTCAGTTGACGCTGCGGGCCAAAGCCTAACGCCTCACTCTCCCTCAGCTCCTGACTGGAGAGGACTCCCCACTTCTGTAGGATTCCCATGATTCAGTCAGGTTACCTGGCTCAATTCTGTCTTAACATCCTGGCTGCTGAGGAGCACGCCCATTCAGGGCAGTGAAGTCCTGTGACCAGCTGCAGGGATTAATGTAGACTGAGGATGGGAACACCTTGGCAGTCCCTGCTACCACCACCTAAGCCAGTATCCCAGAGGCCACCTTAGGATGGGCACCTTCTGGAGCCAGTCTATCCAGGAGACCCACAGATAATGGAGAGCTGCTGGAGCCAGCATCCTCTACTTCCTGCTTCCTGCTTCCAGGGTGAGGGCGGCCACCCTTTCCCCACATGGGACTGGGAAGACACAGTCTTCAATGATACAGGTGTGTCCCCACTTGCAGATCAGGTCACCTTTTCCCCCCATCACCCATGACTTCTGTGCAGTCCAGGGAGGCCCATGAGATAAGCTGCTGACACAAGAGCCACCCTCTCTGCTCTGTTGGACACTGGGGCTGAGCAGAGGTGTCTGCTAGGCTGCTGCAGAGCCTGCAGTTCTGTCTGGATACCCTCAGGAACTTCACGCCCCCTTGGGCCACCCATAAGAGAAGCAATATGGCACTGTGGGGGATAGTGTTGGCTGGCCAGGTCAAAGCAATGGTATTGTACAGGGAATAGGAGGCAAGGAGGATGGCAAGAAAATTGAGAGATGAAGAGAAAGAGGAAGGCAGTGGCAATGGCAAGCTTAGCAGAAGGAAGGCAGGGAGAGCAACAAGGAAAGGATATGGAAATGAGGCTCTGGGAGAGGCCAATGTCATCATTCAAGACATCATGTTCATGGATGGACCCCATCGAGCGCCCCCTGTAGGGTGCTTGCTGACCCTTCTGATTTGCACCACCCCTTCTTCAGGAAACCTGGAACAAGCCAATGAGGAGCTGCGGGCCATCATCAAGAAGATCTGGAAGCGCACCAGCATGAAGCTGCTGGACCAAGTGGTGCCTCCCGCAGGCGGTAAGCATCGCTGGGCTTTGGGTGCCTCACAGCTGACCACCCACCCAGTTGGGCAACAGCACTGTGAGAAATGTAGACATGAGCCTCTGCTAGTTCACTCAGCAGGCAAGAGGCCTGCGTTTCCCCATATGCCTCTTTCTCTGGGGCTCAAAGAACCTGTCGCTTAGAAGGGACAGGAACTCACAGCCAGATTGCCAGGTAGGGTGGGTGGGGGGATTGGCTGCAGTCGTGCACAAGGACACGTGTGCATGTATGGGAGAAATTCAAAGGAAATCCACTTGATAATGCTCTAGGGAAGCAAAATCCTTTGAGACCCTGCCTTTCTTTTTCCAAGAGAAGAGTATCTCAACCTAATCAAGCTCAAAGCATCTACCCCCAGCTTATTTTTTTTGGTAAAGAGTATGAAGAGACTCCAGAAAAAAAAAATCCTGGAAAGTGGGATTAAGAGAAAAGTTTATGTTTAAAAAATAAAAAGTGAAACCATTTATATTTTTTTACATGATATGCATTTTTCATGAATTTCTTGAAGATGCTTTGTATTGTTTACAACTCCAGATGAAAAACAAAGATAACATCGCAGCATATCTAATTTGTAAAATACTACCGTAATGCTTTCAGTCTGATATATTTTGTAATGAAATATTTTTCAATGCAAGTGCACTTCAGAATATTTACGGGGAATGCAATTATAAGGTCAGCTTACTTTGGTGCAAAATAATTTTGAAAGCCACATATCTGAGAGGTTTACCAAAAAGTTGATTGAAAATACATGTGAACAATACTGGGTGTGAGATTCAAAATGGGTTTCCACCAGATGTTTTGAAGTGCCCCTCATATCCACAACTGTGCTAGAAGTTATACTTAAGCAATGGCCCTTGCTGTCATACACCCATTTGTCATGAACATGTTCGTGTTTAAAAGGAAATAATGCAAAGCTGGGTATTGTCATCACTTTAAATTCATCATCTGCAAACACAGGCTAAACAGTTACACATGCAAAGCACGAGGGATTGCACACATACACGCAGGCGTGTATGGAACTACGACTTGTGACAGCACTGGAGACACCAATGCCATCCACTGTCGGCAGGGAGATGACTTCCCAAGGCACGAATCCGGCACCAAGTCTAGTCCTTCCATGAATGTACACAGCGTTTACATTTCTGGACAGCTCCAGTGTGTTAAAACCAGGCAGAATAGGTTCATAATGAGTGAAATGAAATTTGATTCTCAGCTCAGATCATTATAAACGGTCGCCTAGTACGACGCAACAGAGCCATCCAGAAGACAAAACTGTAATTTGTGCAAAACACACAGCAGTGCTTAGGCCTGCTGAACGCCGGTAGTACGCCCAAATCACTGTGCCCCAGTGCCTGGCTTCCGTAAGAGGTGATGTCTCCCCTGCTGAGAATCATTTCCCAAAGGAAAGCTGGACAGACTAAAACTCATACCTGGACAGGAGTGCATCTTTGATTTTATTTCCACCTTGTAACATTTCTACGGCATTTCCCCAAGGACTAAGAAGAGTTCATAGAAGAAGCTAAGTAGGTGACATGGCGAGGACAGAGCGGATTTAGAATTCAGACCCAGGTCTGAGGGAGCAGGTCTGTGAGCTGGGAGGGAGACCCATCCCTGCTGTGGAGGTCTCGAGGGAACAGAACAGCCAGCACCAGACCTGAGATCTCACCCAGCCAGCTGTCCCCTTCACTGAGAACTTGGACATGGGACCAGGGGATACAGCCTGGGTAGTAGAAATGGCCCCTTGTAGATTTACCGCCTCCCCACCCTCAAACTCACACTCAAGACACAGACCCAGTAGATCATGCAGAAGCCCAATTGCCCAGCAGGATGCCAGCCAAGCCGTCAGGCACCTAACCTAACAAAACCGAGACTCCAACAAGAGGAAAGTCCTCCCTCCATCAACCTCCCCCTTCCAATCTGGAAGCACAAGCTTTGGGCTCAAACAAGAACAATGCCAGATAATTTTCTTTTTAATAAAGAGGGGAGGCGAGAATAAGGTATACTTAGTATGTGCATAAATTGTTTGCAGAAGGAATTTCTGAAAAAATACTCGACAAACTAATGAGCTGCTGGGAGGTGCTGGCTAAGCAAGGGGCTGCAGTTGGAGCCTCTTCTCCTGTCTGTTTCCTCCCATGAGCCCTGGGCCCTCACCACCTCTCCAACAAGTACTGGGAAAACATGAAAAGACACCTGGGTGGTCCTATTCTGCCTCTGACTTCCCCCTTCTCTCTGCATCTATCCCAGATGATGAGGTCACAGTTGGCAAGTTTTACGCCACCTTCCTGATCCAAGAATACTTCCGGAAATTCAAGAAGCGCAAAGAGCAGGGGCTGGTGGGCAAGCCCTCCCAGAGGAACGCCCTCTCCCTTCAGGTGAGGAACTGGGGTACTCGAGGGTAGGGTTCGCAGCTCAAGGAAGACCCTGACCTCCAATAGATCCCCCAGACCCCTTGCTGGGGAAAGTATCCCTCGTGTTCCAGGCTCTCTGGAGGTGGCTGAGAGGTGGGGGGGAGTGGATGTGGCTTCTTGCCTCCACCTGACCCTGTATGCAGACACTGCCCTGCACGGGCCTGCGTGCTCTCATGAGTGCTGTTAGACTGGTGGCCCTGTTTCCCGCTGCATGGATGAGCAGCCTGGGTCCACGTGGAGACCCTGGGGGCCTGCCCTCTGGACACACAGATAGACACACTTTCTACAAGTGGACCTGCTGCTGAAAAAATGGTGGGCTGAGTGGCTGGGGGAGGAACAACTAAAACCTGCAGTGACATGGCACGAAGTATGTGTGACAAAGGCTTGAGGTCCCCACATGTGCCTCTGGCTTCCAGGCTGGCCTGCGCACTCTGCATGATATTGGGCCCGAGATCCGGCGGGCTATCTCCGGAGACCTGACAGCGGAGGAAGAGCTGGACAAGGCAATGAAGGAGGCTGTGTCTGCGGCCTCCGAAGATGACATCTTCAGGGTAGGTGGCCGCCATGGGGCTGCTCTTTTCCTTTACAAAGCTCGGTTGGGGTCAAAGTGGGCAATGCTGGTGCTGTGCCAAGAAAACCTGGGAAAGTGTCCTTAAGGCAGAAAACCCTCCGCTCCGTGGCCGTCCACAGCTTGCCCTGTCCAGCCGTGCTCAGGTCTGCTCCTTGGCCAAGCCTGGCTCCCTGTCCAGCCAGGGCTCCTGGGGTGCAGCAGCTACTCCTGGGTGTCACTGGCTCATGGAATAGGGGAAAAAGCTGTTTGTCTGGGGAAAGTATTTCCAAGGGGAGAGGGTCTACTGTTTTGGAAGTTGCAAATTGGTAGTTCCTGGATCAATTCTAATGAGAGGACCTGATTTGTTGGCCACTATTTTAGAAAGCTGGTACATTCAAGAGAAAAATCCAGAATTTTGATTTCTCTTGAAAAAAAAAACTCTCAACATTTTGGGCTTGTGGTCCCAGAGGCTGGCATAAAGTGGCATTACCCTGTAAGACAGAACATCTGTTCTATAGGTCACAAAAGCCCCCTCCAGCCCTCCTTCCTTCTCTGTTCTGACAAGTGGATGCTGACTAGCAGGTGCAGTAGTGAAACCTGCCAATAGCTGGGTGGGAATACCAGCTCTCTCTCTTCCCCAGTGACCCCTTTCATGTCCTGAGCATATCTGGCTACAAGTCCTATAAGAGAGAACGTATCAAGCATAATTGCAGGGCAGGAGGGCACCCAAATCTGTCCCTGCAGCCCCTGGAGCCCAGCTCCTGGTTCTGGGCCAGCCCATCCTGCTTATGGGACCCTTACCTCCATCCTCATCTCCAATGTTTTCCATCACGAAATGACCCTGGGGACACATCCTCATGTTACTACCCCCCAACAAGACCCCAGAGAGTATGACTCCATCACCCCAACCCAGAGACATTCTCAGACCAGAGGACTGGGCCGTCCTTGCACATGCTTGCACAACTGCTTGCACAGGATAAGGAAAGCATGTTCGAGGTGGGAAGAGGAAGCACTGGTTTCCGGTTTTCCACATCCAATAAATGCTTGGGAGGAAAGGATGCCATATTCAGGTTACTACTGGGTAACTCTGGGCTAACATATTTTCTCCCATGGCAAGCACAAAGTACAAACTGTGTGTTCTGCTTTGAGGGTGGTCACCCTGCACTGTCGTCAGGAATAGGGCCTGTACTGAGAACTACCAGGACAGCTGTCAGCCTCAGCAACTGTCCTGACAGTTCCTACGGGTGTCCCCACCAGACACATAGGGGATGCCATGAATGTCTGCGTATCTGAGTACCTCCCTCTCCCAAGCTGCCCACACCTGCACCCCTGCCGTCTGGGGCTTCTGTGGTCCTGCTCCTGAGGGAAGCAGGTGTGGCTCAGGGGCTTCACCTCCTCCTGTCTTATCTACAGAGGGCCGGCGGCCTGTTCGGCAACCATGTCACCTACTACCAAAGCGACAGCCGGAGCGCCTTCCCCCAGACATTCACCACACAGCGCCCACTGCACATCAGCAAGGCGGGCACCAACCAAGTGGACACTGAGTCGCCCTCCCACGAGAAACTGGTGGACTCCACTTTCACCCCCAGCAGCTACTCGTCCACTGGCTCCAATGCCAACATCAACAATGCCAATAACACCGCCCTCGGCCGTCTCCCTGGCCCTGCTGGCTACACCAGCAGTGTCAGTACCGTGGAAGGCCATGGCCCCCCCTTGTCTCCTTCCCTCCGGGCACAGGAGATGGCATGGAAACTCAGCTCCAATAGGTAAGTGCGGGCGGGGCACCCATGGCTTGTGTACAGGCCTCCCACACTGCATCCTGGGCCCATCTGATGGAAGGGCACTTGGGCTCCCGGGTTGGCTTCTAAAGTCCCAGAGTCCTGTGTGAGTGATGGCACCGGTGGAGGCCCACACTCAGGACAAGCCCACCTGGCCCCTTGACCAGTCCTGTCACACAGGATGTGTTCCCTAAACACCTCTGGCCTTCCTCAGCAGGGTGGACCAGGAACCCGTGAGATGTCTGGGTTGCGCTACACAAGAGAGTGTACCCACAGTCCTTGCCCACACTTTTGTCTGAGCCTGGTCAACTGAGACAGCAGCACCATCACCCTCACTCCTTTCTGACCCCATGCCAGCCTGTCCATGGAGAGCATGTTTGGATGACAGGAAGCCCATTGTCCTCCAGGGCACAACAACTCCTGGTGGTCTTGACTGTGTCATCTGCCACCTGCTGACTCTCTGTGTCCTTGCCTGCAGCATGCCCTTCCCTGCCATGATAGGGTAACAGGTGCCTCTCTCGGGACTTGGGGTCCCTGGAACTGTAGTCTGGGCCTCTGCAGAGCCTCCTCCTTACTGACCTTCCCCAGATAAGAAGACAGTAACATACCTCCATGGCTTGGATGTCAGCTTCATTTTCTCTGCCTCCCTGCTTATAAAATAACTGAGAGAGATGCCTGGATTTCTTTCCAAGCTTAAGGGCGAGTGTCATGAAGGTGCTCCCTGTAGGAGTTGGCATCTGGTGCCCTCCAGCTGCCACAGCATTTAATAGAGGCTGAGAATGGCAGGCAGGCAGAGAGGCCATCCACCCCGCCTTACCTTACTCTCTGCAAGCCTGGCCAGTGAGTCCTTGGGCTCAGGGCACGTCCCCCCATCCTGTGCTTAGGGCAGTGTACCCTGCTTCAACAAGCTGGCTTCATGCGGGCATGCACCTTGCTTGCTCTCACTTCCCTCTTCCATAACCTTCAAAACTCAGTCCTGCCACCGCATTCTCCCCTACTCACTCTATCAAAACCCCCCTTTTAATTTATTATTTTTAATATTTAATTCCTCCACACACAATGTTTTTACCTATATTATTACAATACTGTAGTTCTTCAGCAACAGTCACAAGTCCATCATTCTGCTCCTTAAGTATATCATGACATTGTAGGTATAGAAAATGGTAGAAAGCCCAGCATCCTATTGTCAAGATATATTTAACAATCTCAAAGTCCTTCTTTGATTGGCGGGCATAGGTGCAACTGCAATGAATGTTCACTTCTTGGTATATTAGACTCTAGCCCCAGAGCTGAGGCAAATATAAGAGCTCTAGGGGTGTGTGTGTGTGTGTGTAAGTTTGCCTTATATCAGAGGGAACATATGACATTTGTCCTTTTGAAAACCCTCCTCTTTTAAAGATTTATTTTTCTTGAAAGCATTACACAGAGAAGAGGAGAAAGACAGAGACAGAGACATCTTCCCTCAGCTAGGTCACTCCCCAAAGGGCCACATAGCCTGAGCTGGGCCACTCTAAAGCTAGGAACCAGGTAGGTTCTTCCCTATTTCCAACATGGGTGCAGGCGGCAGGTGCACAAGGACTTGGGCCATCCTCTGCTTCTTTCCCAAGCCATGAGCATCAAACCAGATTGGAAGTAGAGCTGCCGCTATTCCAACTGGCACCCACAGAGGACACTACATTACCCTACTATGCCACCTCACTAGTCGCAGAATCCCTTCCTAGGGAGGCTCTTTATGCCCCTCATTAGCATCCCAGGGCACTACATATCGCCTGCTGTGAGAGTGCCTGCTGGAGAGGAGTCAGGGCAGAAGACAGCAGAGATCTTCTTCCCCCCATGGATAAGGCTGACAATGAAACTTAACACATGCAAGGCACTGCGCACGTCTAATGGCTCACTAAACATAAGAACAACCATCAGGGTGCTAAGAGGAGAAGGACTCTCTAGTCCTTCCTGGGCCTTAGCCTTCCCATCATAGCTCAAGGTGGATGTCTTGGACTGTAGAGACAACATTGATGTCACTGAGAACTTAATAGCATGCTCTTCCCAAGAAGTGGTGTCACCTGCCTATGGCCACCATTCTAAGTCCAACTCATGCCATTGTTCCTGGCCATACACACACACTGCATGCCTCTCCTCCCACTGGTGCTGGAGCCCCCAATACTCCTCTTCCTTATCACTGTGCTGGCAGATGGGCCACAGCCTCCGCTCCCCCACCCTGAGAGCCATCTCCCAGGTGCCTGAGTTATTCCCAGGCCCAAGGTCAGAGTAAGAGGGGACGCTGACCCAGTGCTCAGCTCCCAGAGACTGCAGTGGTATCTTCTCAGACACCTTCAGGGGCCAGAGGACAGACTCGGCCCCAGCACATGAGACAAAAAGGACAACAGTTAAGGGCCAATGACTGGGAAGAGCCCCAAGCCCAAAGCCCAGGGAGGTGCTGTTCCTGAGAGGGCACGTTACAGCGCTTACCGCATTACCACTGAGCCCAGGGGAAAACCGGGGCTCGTCCCTCTAGCCAGCAGGACGCATCCTTCATGCCACCTGAGCTTTCAGCATTCAACAGTGCCAGGAAGTTCTTGGCTGGTCCAATACACACCTGAAGGATGAGCCATCAGCAACACGGGGAAGGCACGGCCCACTCACTGGGCACCCTGCCCTAGAGGACAGCCAGGACCCTTTTCTAAGAGTTGGTCCTACCCACCCTGAAAAACAGTAGGCCTGTGAGTGGGACAGAACACAGGTTGTTCTAGGTTTATCCAAAGGGAGATTAGAAACTGAGGCAGGCTGTGGGCCAGAGGGGAGGGGAATTGTGGGTAGCCTAATAGAGCCTCAACCTTGGTTCTGTGGATTCATCAGTGACTACACAAGGAAGACACCGTGTGTGGATGAATATATATGCGATTGTGAATGTGATATGCATATGCATGTGTGTAAGGTGTGTGTGTTGCACATGAATGAGTGTAAGTGTGAATTCAGATATATGAATGAATGTGCATGTGTGTGTGGTGGGTGGGTGTGTACGAGCTCATAGGTGAGTGTGTCCCTGTGTGTGTGTGTGTGCGTGCGTGGCACCTTCCTGGCTGGGGGAAGGGGTAGACGGCTGGCCCCTCCTGAGCTCTGCTCCATCCTGCATGGTTTAGGTGCCACTCCCAGGAGAGCCAGCTAGCCATAGTGTGTCAGGATGCCACATCCCAGGACGAGACGTACAACGTGAGCATCCACGAGGACGCCGAGTACTGCAGCGAGCCCAGCCTGCTGTCCACAGAGATGTGAGCCTGCCGTTTCCTGTTCCACAGGGGCCCTGACGCCAGAGAAGGGCAAGGAGGGTGCAGGGCCTCCTCTGGCCCAGATACCGCAGCAGGGGGAGGAGGGGGGAGAGCTCCAAGAGCAGTCTAGCACCCACCGTGCACCTGCTGTCACAATGGGGGCTGAGACACTGTCCCCAGCACGCACCCAGACCCGTTCCACGGGCTCTTCCTCACCCCCAAAGTGCTCCTGAGGAGCCATGGGAACATTTTCTGCGAGCCTCAGGGTTTTGTGAAGAGCCCGTTCTTACAAGGCTGCCAGCGGGGATACTGATGCAGTGCAAGGTGCTGCCTGTGGTGCCTTCCTCCCACAGGGGAGGCTGGGCTGCTCTGCTCCTGAGTCCAGCTTCCTGCCACCCCGGGAGGCAGCCACCGGGGACGGCTCGCCTGGGAGATGCAGACTGAGTTTCCTGGACTGTCCAGGCATTTGGAGACTGAATCCCCATTTCCCTGTCTGTTTTCTTCAGATTCAAAAAATCAGTAATACAGCTTTCCAGAAGAGGGCACTGGTAGCAAATGTAGGGTTGAGATGGTTGGTTCTTGTTTTTTTAGAGGCCAGCATCTGGCCTGCAGGTCTGGATGGATGAGAGGTTGAGGCAGTTGGGAACGGTCCTCACTTTTAAAGGCACAGCTGAACACACTGCGAAATGCCAGAGGGGGTCTGCTGAATTACCAGCACACAGCTGTGTGCACCGTGTCTGCTTCCAACGTGTGCTTATGACTGCAGGTGACCTTCACAATGAAAGCTCTCAAGAAAGCTTTCTGGATTTTGGTGGTGTGGGGAGGCGGCAGAGGGGGGAGGTTGTGTGGTGGTAGAGGCAGGGTAGAAATGCAACACAGGCCACCAGGGAGTGACGGGAGAGTAAGAGTAGCACAAGATTTTCTTTGTCCCTGATGAGAATCTGGCAAGTGAGGGAAAACTCTGGAAGGAGTGGCCAACACCACAGCTTGTGACAACTCAGTGGACCCCTGTGCCTTTGTGCCCCATCAGCAGAGGTGAGGCGGGGAGAGGAGAGATGGGGGGTAAAGCACCTGCTGTTTGAAGCATGGAGAGAATGGAGCCTAAAGTTCCCCCAAAGTCCCTCTGAATTGGAACTGTGAATTTATTTTTATTTTGTTGGAAAGGCAGAGACAGACAAGATCTTCTATCCACCAGTTTACTCCCCAAATGCCTACAACAGCCAAGATGTGTCAGGTTAAAGCTAGGAGCTTAAAACTCAACCTGGGGTTTCCCACATGGGTGGCGAGGAGCCATCACCTGCCGTCCCCTCAGCCTGCTTCACAATGCACATCAGCATGATCGAGCGCTCAGGAGCTGAGACAGGACTCCCGTCCAGGCACTCCGACATGCGTGCTTCACAAACAGCATTTTAAAATCTGCACCAAATGCCTACCTCTAAATGAACTTGGCAGTGCAAATGAATGCATGTTCACATGTCCTGGCAAAGGGAAAGCACAGGTCTTAATCCATTTCTGCCACATCTGGGGTGCCTGGTGCATCCGGGAAGTAACTCTGCCAAGTCATTCACTAGTGTCTGGACTCAAGGAGGGTTTGCAAACTGATTTGGAAGTTGGGAGGATCTGAAAAGAATGATGCATGGCTAACTGTCTAACTGCCCACAGGAGAGTGGAGAGGTGTTCAGAGAGGGTCCGGGGGCAGGGCAGGGGGACCGTCAAGGGTAGGACAGCCGAGCTCAGAGCAGCTGGGTCTGCAAGAACCATGCAGCTGGGCTAAGAAGAAAATATGGTCAGGAAGGTATGCCTGGTCAAGAAGGATGCACACGTGTGACCTTTACTTTGACCAACATCCCTGTGCATCTGTATATGAATGCACCAAGTTAGTACTAGAAGCAAGGTGCACTCAGCCATGAGGGCAGCACATACCTTCCCAAGGTAGGAGGGAGCCATGGGCACCTGCTTTTCCAATGCAAGCAAGTCCATAAGGAACTGGGAGACCACCACAGTGGGTTGTAAACTTGTGCCCTTGTAGTCAAATAGAGCAAATGAAGGTGGACTAGATATGTTTAGAGTCTACCCATCAGGGTAGGGTTAGCGTGTGAGAATGCCTTCCATTGGGTCTGTAAGTGAGTCAAGTGTCTTTCGTACTGTCACCCTTGAAAGGCTTGGCAGCCATTTCTGAGATGTCCCCCAAGATTCCTCCCAGCCTTGCCGCTGACTGGTGTGACAGGGGGTGCTGGGGCTGAGGCTGAGGGCAGCGGGTAGACAGCACTGGCATCTGTGAACACAGGAACCTAGGCAGCTTTGAAAGGATCCTGGGGCCTAAGAACTTGTCCAGCTTTGTCCCAAGAGTGCTCCTGCTGTCTCCCTGAAATCGGAAACGTGGGGCTCACCTCGTAGGCAGTGGATGGAGAACCGGTCCTGGCAGCACAGAAGATTGCTGCCCCTCCCCAACCTGCACAGCAGCACCCTGGCATGGGGAGGGGTGGGGGACTGCTCCCAACAAGGAAGTAAAGTGCTCTCTGGGGATGGAACCCTTCTCTTCTGGGAATGAGCCCTGAGAATTCTGTGTTCTAGGCTTTCCTACCAGGACGATGAAAACCGACAACTGACAGCCCCGGAAGAAGACAGGCGGGACACAAGGCAGTCTCCAAAGAAGGGCTTCCTGCGCTCCGCATCGCTAGGTAGGCACCCCCTATCCCCACTGAGCGGAGGCAGCTGCCCAGTACAGCACTACGTGCCAGGTCAGGTACCTGCGGATGGCTTGCCACAGAGAAACCCATGAAAAGGATTTCCAAAGTTGCATTTCAGGATCACAAAGACAGGGCTTGTGGGGAGGGTGCCTGGGCCTGGACTGTCCTAGATGTCTTCGAGGTGCAGCCAGGGGAAAAGAGGAGGTGTGTCTGAGGGTGCTGGTCCTGCTGCGTGTGGGTGTGAGCTGTGACAGCCATGTCCTTGTTTCCTGCCATGATCCCCTTCTCTTTGTGGCCCTGCAGGTCGAAGAGCTTCCTTTCACCTGGAATGTCTGAAGCGACAGAAGAACCAAGGGGGGGACATCTCTCAGAAGACAGTCCTGCCCTTGCACCTGGTCCATCATCAGGTAGCCCCTGATTCCACACAGGCCACCCAGCCCCCACCGAGCACGGCCCAGAGAGCTCCCATCATGTCACTTCCCACGAGGTCTCAGATCCCTGGCACAACCCACCATGGTGCCCTTGCCTTGGCACAGGGTCTGTGAGGTGGCAGAGTGGGGCAGGCTCTGTGGGACCAACATCTGTGAGATGCTTCCTTCTTGTACACTTTAACTGTTCAAAGATGCACCCAGTGAAACAGAAATGATACAAGCACCTCCCAGCCATGTGGCCCAGGGTAGGGGGTGCTACTCAGAGAGAAGAGCTCCTGAGAAATTCCCTGGATGAAATAGCTCCCGATCTGACTGCAGCTGGGGCAGGGAGGGGGAGGGGAGCGGGGCACAAACATCTCTGCATCTCAGGTCAGACTTGCCATGCCTAACCACACCCCAGCCCCCAGGTAAATCAGGAATTGAAGCTGCTTCCAGCCTCTCTCTCTTTTCAATCATCTGCTCCCCCACCCACCACAGACCTAAACTCAAGGATGCTTTGGTACTTAAAGGCATTCAACTGCCAAGCATAGCTTAGAACCCACCTAAGATGGCCACCTGGATGTGGCCAAGTTGGTATTACTTCAGCTCAAAGAAATACATTGCTTGGTTTAGCCTGTGTAGCACTACCCAAGTGAGAAAAATTTCTGCTGGGCTTTCCACACTCCTGCTCATAGCCTGTGCTTCTTACAGCTCCCCATCAGGTGCTGGGATCCGGGTTGGGGTGGGTGACGTGGGCAATCGTGTTTGCCTTAGGAGTTTACTAGCAGTTGGCTTCACCCATCCTTTCTGATTGTACTGGGAGGCAAGGTGAGGCATCCTTCCTCGCTTGTATTATCTGTCTGCTTCCCGGCCCCTCCACAGCACCACCCTCTGCCACCCCCGATCCTGGTGGAGTGGCACACGCTGAGGGACCACGTCCTGACAGCAGCTGTGCTGCAGGCCATGTCCCCCAGGATGACAGCACGCAAACATGTACAGTTTTCTTAATATGACAGTGGGAGGCTTCAGCAATGGCTGCCAGGCAGTCTGAGTGAGAGGTTGGCAGGGTTGGACTCAAGGCTCTTTGCTGTTATAAAAGGGAGAATCACAGGCACTGACTTTGGACACTGGACTTCATTACCAACCTGCACCCCCGTGAGCCCCATCAAGGCAGACTGACATGGCACCTCTGTCCTGCATATACCCAGGATGCAGAGTCACCATGTGCTGTAGTGTTGCAGTGAGTCAGCTAAGAACCAGAGCATGCGCAGCTAGCAGTCAAAACAAAGCCAATGACCTTGATACCACCTCACGGTGGCTTCCTCAAGTGAGGTCCCTCACTCCAGGAAGACTCAACTGACCATGAAAAGTAATTTGAGATCTGTGAAGCCCAGGCCAGGCCTTGAGCGAGGGCAGCTGGGGTGTATCCAAGGGCATGTAGATCTAGCTAGATGACAAGAGCTTTGTCCCTGTCAAGCCACCCCCTGTAACTTGCACCTCTTGTGTGTCATCCACAGGCATTAGCAGTGGCGGGCCTAAGCCCTCTCCTGCAGAGAAGCCATTCCCCGACCACCTCGCCCCGGCCCTGCACCACACCCCCCGCGACACCAGGCAGCCATGGCTGGCCCCCACAGCCCATCCCCACCCTGCGGCTGGAGGGCGCCGAGTCCAGCGAGAAGCTCAACAGCAGCTTCCCATCCATCCACTGCAGCTCCTGGGCTGGGGAGCCGAGCCCCTGCAGAGCGGGCAGCAGCAGCACCATCCGGAAGGCCCGGCCTGTCTCGCTCACAGTGCCCAGCCAGGTTGGGACTCAGGGGAGGCAGTTCCATGGCAGTGCCAGCAGCCTGGTGGAAGCGGTGAGTGAGTCTGAGCTGTGTGGCAGATGCAGGGGAAGGGCACAAAGACTAGAGGATCGGGCAGGGGGCGGTTGCTTTTGTGCCCGCAGACTGAAGGTTGTCCCCACGTCCCAGGGCCCACAAACACCATCCCTCTCAGGGCCTGCAAAGAGGAGCCAGGGTATACAGTGTTGACCACATGGCACCGTGGAGGCAACGCACTGGGGCAGAGGGAGAAAGCCCTGAAGCAGGCCAGTGAACCCCAAGACACGGGTGCCTCAGTACCTCATGTTAACCTGGGCCGCTCTCTCTCTCTCTCACACACACACACACGAGCGTCTCGGGCCCTCTGGAAAACCTGATATTTTTATAACCTCTAATACACAGCCAGGGTTGAGTGGCACCAGTGGCTCCACTGTCCTCCACCCAGTCTGGGCATTCAAACACTATCTTGGCACCACACATTTGAGGGTTCCTTTGACAAATCAGAACAAGCCCAGAGGAAGATGACCTAGGGAGAGCCTGGGCCAGAGCAGCTGGCTCACACAGACAGGTGGGCTGGCTCTGGTCCCTGAGGAAGAGCCATCTGATGAAGCCTGCCTTACACTGAGAGGTCTTCCCTAGAAAGCATCACCTCTCGTACCCCTGGGGCAAGAACAGACTGCAGTTTCACCAGGCCTGGGATCCCTATGCCCTGTGTTGGTGTGTGTGCTGGGCTAGGTATGGGTGCAGGATTCTGCATGTGTGAGCTCTCCCTAGGAATAGCAGACAGTGATAAGCCTTCAGGCAGGAGTTGGGGAAGGTGCCAGAGTGGAAGCCAGCGGGGACAGGCCCATGTGAGTCCCCAGCAGTGTGTGGCAGGCACTATCCTCTTGGGAGCTGATGCTCCCGGGATGTGGAGGGTCATCCCCAGCCCTTCTGGGCAGCCAGAGATGTGCGGATGGGTGTGTGGTACCATGCATGTCCTTGCCAGGATCCTCAGGCCCGGGGAGACAGCCAAGTGGGTTGGGGCAGTTAGCAGTTTTTTAGTTCCCCCCGGGAGGAGGAGGATTCCTTGTGGAGTGTGTTATGAATGGCCTGTACAGCAGAGCATCTCCTATGGCCTTCCCTTGCTCCTTCCCCCGCGGCCAGCACTACATCCTGTGGCCAGACCCCATCTCTATTTCCCTGGGAGCACCACCCTCCCCGACACCCCTAGACCAGCACAATTGCTTTGCCACAGATTGCCCTGCAAGCCCCTTACCCCAGATCAGCTCTGCTGATAATAATTTCCCTCTGTGCTTTTCCCCCCACGACCCTTCAGGTCTTGATATCAGAAGGACTGGGGCACTTTGCTCAAGATCCCAAGTTCCTCCAGGTCACAACCCAGGAGCTGGCCGACGCCTGCGACCTGACCATAGAGGAGATGGAGAACGCGGCCGATGACATCCTCAGTGGGGGCGCCCGGCAGAGCCCCAACGGCACCCTCTTACCTTTTGTGAACCGCAGGGACCCGGGCCGGGACAGAATGGGGCAGAGCGAACAGGACGCGAGCAATGTGCGTGCCCCCCGGTGTGGGCAGAGCGAGGAGGGCCTCGCAGACCACAGCCTGTAAGGTGCAGGGGCCCGGGGGTGCGGGTATTATTATTAATTATTATTATTATTTTTGTCTCAATGTTCCTAATGGGTTCGTTTCAGAAGTGCCTCACTGTTCTCGTGACCTGGAGTTAACCGGAACAGCGTCTTCATTCATTTCTGTTGGGATGAGAAGCAGGTTGGGAGGTGTGGAGCCCTCTGTGTTTGCACATCTAGAGGCGAGGAGGAGAGAGTAGACTGGGAGGGGAGTGACCAGCCGGCAAGCTCTGCTGCGAGGGCCTGTCCCTGGGCTGCAGAGAGAGAACCTCGGCTTCCTGTGATGGCCCTCACTCGCCAGAAGGACCCTGACGCAAACGGGTGTCTCTCAACTTTGCTTGTAAACAAAACAAAACCCATTTGCACATACTCCGTATGAGCCTCACTGTCTCCATTAGAGCCAGACCCTGTGGACTGGGCCAAGGGCACAGGGCAGGACTTGGGGCGAGGATCCCTGTGGACACAGGAGGGGCGAGGACGTGGCAGGAGGCACTGCGCGGGGTGCCCTTGAAGTCCTGCCCCTCGCTCCAAGTGTCCCTACTGGACCTGTCTCCTGATGGCGCCCACCTCTGCCTACTGGGGAGTGCCCAGCTGGGTGGCGCACTGGCACCAGGGTCAGGGCCAGGAGCTGGGGCCTGCAGCGCGCAGCCAGACAGGGTGGCGGTGCTGCGCGTGTCTAGCGTTCTTGCATTTGGTGGTTTGCCTTTTTTTTTCTTTTCTTTTTGGACAGCATGTTGCAGTTTTCATGTTTTATTTTTTAAATCATTCTAATTTTGCTTTCCCAGGGGGAGAGGTGGAAGAAGAGCTTTGATCTATTTTGTGGCTGCCCACTTTCCTGCCTTCACTTTGCATATATAAATCTGGTTTGGGTTTTTGTATTATTAAAAGGTTGTGGGTCATTTGGCCCGAGGAGAGAGGCTTTTTTTAGAAGCCGTTGTAGGAGTTTTACCAGCCGTTGTGTACGCTCCCAGATTTGTTCTTTTTTCTTTTTGTATTTAATTTTCTGGTTTGGTTTAGATTTATAATTTAAAGGTAATTGGCGATGCACTTGATAAGGTCTTGCACATATCCGGGTGATGGAGCTAGGTTCCGTTATGCTGGTGAGTGGTGAGTGCAGGGGGGAGGGAGAGTGGCTGAGTGTGTTTGTGTGTGTGTGTGTGTGTGTGTGTGTGTGTGTGTACCCACACGGTGTCTCACTTCCCCTTCTGGTTGAGCTGTGGGAAGGTCTGAGTGTGGGGCCATTGGAGAGCAAAAACCAACCACTGGCTTTACTTCTGAAACGGCAATCAGTAACTGCATTTTCTGTCCCACAAGATATGCAAAAACAATGCAATAATATTCATTTTAAAAGTAAAATTGTGAGTTGTGTTGGCATTAAAACTGTATTTAAAAAAAAAAACACCACAGAGAAATTTAAGGGAAAAACACAAGACATTTTTGCTTCAATATATTCCGTGTAATGTTTTATTGCATTGACAATGTTTCTGTTGAAGAAACCGTTATACTTGAATTCAGGTCAGTTTTCAGTATTTTTCAAATATTTTTTTAAAAAACTGAATTGCAATTGTGCCAAGCGAATATACTGAACTGAATTAAGTTTGTTTTTGAATTCACTTGTACGTTTTGCTGCATGTAAAGTAAATCATTTCATATTTGGAGTGTCACGCGCTTTTCTCTGTGCCTGGGGAGGGGATGCTGCCTCTAATGTGTGCCCCGAGCAGAGGGCCTGCCCAGGCCAGCCTCCGTGCTGCTGTCCCCCCGTGGGCTGGGACATCACTGTTTTGCATATCTTGTGCGTGCTTGCATTACCCTCCGTCCACAGCACAGCTCGCCCTGAGAGACCAGGTGTCATTCTGTTTCTCCTTCCTCTGCTTCTGAGCACAGCCCTTCCCCACGTGGAGCAGCGTGGCATTCTCATTGGCCTCTTTGTCACGGGGTTGTGTCTGTACCCGTCTGTGCAAGAGATGGTTCCCTCCCAGTGGTGCCCACTGACTGACAGCATAGCAGGGAGGGGCCTCTTCCTTCCCTTTGGATGGCTGCTCTGCTCCAGCGGGGCCTAGAAAAAGGCACCTGAGCAAAACCTGGCTGCACTCAAGAGTCAAGGTCATGACTGTCTCCTCTTCCCTCTCTTCCCTTCCACGGCTCTGCCTTGAGAGCCGCCTACGGTGTGCAGGAGCAGAGGAGGGGACCTGGACACAGGGACGAAGCACCAGGAGCTCCCAAGACAAATGAGTTTCTTGGAGGTGCAGGTAGGCCCATTCAAGTCAATCCTATTGGAGCTGTGTCCTGCAGGTCTGTCTCACCCACGATGTTTCTAAGGGAACTGACTGGGGGAACTAGGACCCACCAATTCACCCCCGACTTACCCGCTGGCTCTCTTCCATTCCCCCATCAGCCCTTCTTGGCCCAACTACAAGCACAATAGAAATGAGCGTGGTGGGCAGTGTGCTCCTCAGGGAAGCTGAGCTGCACCTTCAAGCGCCGATTCCTGATCACGCATGGATGTGTTCCAGATAGTCCCAGATTCATGTACATTCCAGAAAGATTCTTCATGATCCTCGTGCCCAGTCCACATGCACTTTCATGATTCCTTCTCAGTGCCATCCAGGTATTCCAGAAATGAAGGTTAGGTGTCATCCTTGGCTCACTTTCCCCAAAGTTCTACCCACTGTGCAAGGAGTTCTGAGACGCGGGGACTTCTCTTGAGCACACTCAGGTTCCTGCTGTGTCTGGTCCAAACCTGGGCATGTGGGATTCTGACTGCCCCGACGCACACCTGCCTGTGTGCTCACTCAGCTTCTCATGCTGCCTTCTCTTTTTGTTCTGAACTTTCCCTCTGTGCCTCCAGGTCTCAGTGGCTTGGACCACAGGCTGGGCTGATGCTGGCTGCTCCTCAGGATTGCCCACCATAATTCCCTTCAGTACCGACTCCCTCCATCTTCTTTCTCCTAGATAACCAAGGCTGGCAAGAAAACCAGAAGCAGCCCTTGTCCTTGCACTGCATCCAAGTGGCATCAGTAGGGACAAGGGCACCTTGCCCTTGTCTGTCAGGTAGGAAGGGGCGTGCAGACAGGAGATCCCCTTCTGGGACAGTGGGCTTCCTTAGCCTGACCTCATGATGATGGTGACAGTGGTGCAAGCAGTGGTGGAATGAGTGAGGCACGTGCACCATGGGTTGTTTCTTCTGCCTGAAATCCAGCTAGCCCCCCTGCCCCCAGGCCCTTGTTAATACAGTCATCACCTCTTCTTTGAACCTGCTGGTGGTGGGAGGGAAGTAGCCTGTGACTGGGAACCGTAGCACTTACCCAAGCACAGTGTGGACTTTGCTTTTCTTTGTCATCTCACCAGTCCTGATTCTTCTGTTTCCATCCTGTAGTCTCTCCATAGTCAGTCGTGTGCATGGCCAAGCCACACTGAAAGGTCTTCCATTCTCTCTTTTGCGCCTGCTCCTCAAAGGGTCTTTTGTTCTTGAGGCATAAAGAAGTATTTTCCCATCGGTTTTGGTTGGATTCATAGATTTGTGCCTGCTGGAATTCAACAATTCAGTAGGCTTCCCACTGAGTGGAAGGTCCAAAGGCAAGAAGGGAACAAGGCCAGGCCGTCTGTGCACCCGTGTTTCTCTGGGTCCCAATGCTAAGGCGCTATTGAAAGTGAAGCTGCTTGCTGTTTCTTCATGATCACAAAAAAAGATTTTTTTTGAAGAAAGGTTTGTTTTGTGTAGAAAATTTGAAATACGAGGAATCTTACTGAAGTAAAGTCAATCTTGAACAAAGATGTGGAAAATGGATATTGTGGAAAAAAAACACTATGTGTGGATTTTAATTTTTTTGAACCACAGATGATTCCAGCCATCACCTTTTGGGAGTGCTTTCCTAACTCTGAACGCCCAAGTTGGTGTCATTCTGAGGAATAGGATGGATATGACTTATAAGTCATCCAGGAGCTGACAGCTGTTACACAGCGGTCAACTGATGCATACCTATTCCTTCTGAAGGCCAAGAAATAAAGCAAGCTTGGCTGCACTGCAGAGCCCTGGTATCCAGGACTGGCAGCCCCATGAAATCATAGTCAGAAACATAGCCAAGGAGGAAAATTCCATCTCCCCCTGCCTTCAGAGACCTGGAATAACTGAAATAGCATTGCCTAGGAGTTAGAAACAGTTCAGCAAAGAGATTGGAAGAGCTCTTTAAACCCCAGAGAAGTTAAACTCACACATGCACTCCTTGCTGATATCAAATCTGGGATGATTGTGGTTGGCTAATGTTTTTATGCATTCATTTGAGAGAGTAAGGGTTCAATGGATGGAAGGAGCTCTCATCTACTAGTTCCCACAATGGCCAGGACTGGGGCGAGGCCAAATCTAGGAGCTGGGAACTCAATCGAGGTCTCTTGTGTGATGGGGCAGGAACCCAATGACTTGAGTCTTCGTGGCTCTAATGGGAAGCTGGAGCTGAGCATCAAAGTGGGTACCCTGAGATGGGATGTGTATGCAGGTGTCTTACCGGGAGCCTACCTCCAGTTCTCTTTCTCGGAGATGATCTACTTTAGATGGTGAGAACAATGACTTCTCCCCTGAGCCTGCTTGGCCAGGTGGTGTCTGCTGTGAATCCCACAGTTTCTTCTGTTATTCAGTGAGCAGCCCAGCCCAGGCTCCTATCAGAAGCAGGAGGGAAGCTCTTAGTCCTCCAAGTCGTGGTTCTACAGCTGCATATTGAGGAGCTGTGGGAGTTGTGGGGAATAGAAGCAAACGATTTATTTTTGTGCAAAAGAAAATCTATGCAGAATTTTTTTCATAATACTCATTTTCCATGATGCTTTGGCGTTCCCCACGAAAGTCAAGAAGCATCCTGTGCTTGTGTCAGAGGTGAGAGAGGGTGCTGGTTCCCCTCCCCAAGCAGTTTTGCTCCCTGCCTCTTGCCTGCCCTCAGCCATCCCCTCATCCTGCAGGCCTGCCTGGTAGCAGGTCTTACTAAAGCCACTTAGGGTTTTCACTTTGATATTTCACAGCAGTGGAATCTTGCTTTAGGAGCCAGATACAAATGTAAGCAGACAAATGCATTTCTAGAGGTCTTAATTGTGAGAGAGGTACTTGCCCACCACACACACACACACAGCCCCCAGGTTGGGGCTGAAGTCCCTTATGTGGCTTTTCCCCTAAGGGAGCAGTCTTTGTATAAAGAGATACAGGCAGACCAGCCCAACATCCAACAGTGGGAATAGTACTATCTGAGCCTGTTGTAATTAGGCAATAAATGTGATGTGTTTACACTTGAGGATAACTCCTACCCCTAAAAGCAACACTCCCCTGTCCTTGAGATGATGGTCAGAACTTGGACGGCAGCAATGAAGGGGTGAAGAACCCTTTCCTTCTGGGATTTTAGAAATGGCCTTTTAGGGAGTCTGAAAGAGCACTGGGGTTGTGAATGTATGAACTATGGCAAATCCATTCCACACAGAGCTGAGCCCGAATCAAGCTTGATTGTGAAAACACTCTTAATCCTCTGCTAATATTGAGAAAGACCAGGAAAAAAAGATTAAGAAATGTAAGTTGGACATGTTCCGTTGCCAGAACTAGACTCTCCCCCTTCAGAACAGATGCTGGTTGCTTCCAGAGGAACCCCTCCTCTTGATATTGTGCCCTGGTTTTCAGGATAGAAATTGTTTATAAGGCTCCAAGAAAAGGGTAACACACCAATCACCTGAGAGGAAGCTGGCATTTACTGCAAATTTCCTGTGTAAAACTCAGTCTTGTGCCTCCCACCAAGGTCCGCACTGAAGAAGCCTCTGGAAGGAAGAGGGCTCTGGATGCTTCTGGAGGGCAGTTTCTATGGGGTGGGATGCAGAAATGGGCAGAGTGGTGCTTACAATCTGAGTCTGAAGAATCCTTTCTCTGGTCTCCTGGCCCTCAAGTTCATGAGCATGCAGATAAAGAAGAAAGTGGTGCTTGTCTGCCACAGGAACCAGGGGGGACAAGTGTCAGACCCCCTTGATGCAGTCTCATGCACCTTTAGCCAGGAGGAGAGAGAAGGGAAGTTTTCTTTCTGTAGAGCCACAGAAGCAGCAAGAGAGGATGGAGGGTCACTAGATCCTGCACAAAGCACCTCCCCGCAAGACATCACAATGTGGAGAGACTGCACCCAACTTAAATGATGAGGGGGGTGAACGCGAGGACAGATGGTACCTCTATAGTCCTGTGCCAAGGCATCCTGCAGAAGGCATGCCCAGTGGTCTGACCACTGTGCTGTCTGCGTCCATGCCACCCATCCATGCATCTGCTGCATCCCATCTCTCCATCCTGAATTCCATCTTTACTTCCTAGTCCAGTTGAATGCCACTCGGTTACTGTACCATCTGCCCGCTGTGTGGGCTCTCTCTCTCTCGGAACTTCATGGGCACAAGGCCCTGTTCTGAAATAGGCCATGGAAAACAAAGACATAACCAAGTTCAGATGCCTCTGTGGTGACAGAAATGTGGACAAATCCACAAATTTATTATTAATGAGACTCCTACATGGGGAAGCACTGGAATGTCTGTAACACTCATGATTTTCCGCTTATTTTAATTCACTGGGACTAGAAGTTAAATTGTCTTCTACATAAAATATTCCAGAGAATTCCCCTCCATCCTCTCCTGTTGTGCTCCAGTTCGGGTCACATACGCGCCCCATCCAGTGTGTACCACATCTGTTTGCAGAGAGGCACGGGAAGGTGGACAGTGTCCCCATTGTCTTCATCCCCGCCCCATGCACCTGCACACCCCTCCAGGCTCCACGACTTCACAGTCTGATTGTTGTAAATATGCTGTACAGTTTGTAACCATCGAATAGCCCCAATGTCAAGGGCCTTGCCTGCTGCGCCTTCTCACCCTTGAGAAAGGCCAGGGATTCTAGAAGGGGCAACCTTTCAAGGAGAGCTTCAGGGTCATTTCTGTGTGAGACACTATTGTATATTCCTGTAAGATTGCATTTTTATCCAAGGAATGATGTTATTTAAAAAACAAACAAAAACCACAAAAAAGAATTGCAAATAAATTTCTTAACAATGTCTACATTGGTTTAATTGTATTTTCCCTCTTCTATAGTCCTCTTGTTTTCTAGAAGTCACAAAGACACACCCGATTGTTTCAACTGCCCCAGATCCTCTGCCTGGGAAGAAGGTGGAAGAAAACACGAGAATTCCGAGTTAGACGATGACACCTACCTTCATTAGGCAGTTAATCTCACGATCTCTCTCTTGGTTCCAATGAAAGGGTCAACAGAAAGTTGCCCAAAGGTTGTCAAGGGAGTGGATGTTGGGAATTAAATGGATAGCTAATGAAATGGAAAAGCCATAACAATGAATTGAGAAATTACTAGACAGGTTTTGAAAGGTTGCAAGGAAGGAAGGGACATACAAAGGAATGGAGGAAGGAAGAGAAGCCTGCGAGTAAGAGAGAAGAAACTATTGTATAATGTGCCTTGAGGACTACTGGATACGCAAAGGGGGTGTTTTTTTCCTTTCTATTGTACTTAAAATGAGTTAGATAAAATTTTTGGGATAACTTCCCATGCAAAACAAAATTTACTCCAGAGGATTCTGGTAAGAACATAAAGTAGGCAGCACCAGAAGTCTGTCTTCCCACCCAGACAATAGCATCAGTAGCATCGGCCTTAAGTTAACAGTGTGCTACTGTGCAGTCTACTGAAGACCTCTCACTTCTGGGGGAAAGTAAATCAGTGTTAATTTTGGTCAACCTTAGTTCTTCTCACAGTATGAATGACTCATCTCACACGCTCATAACCATGGCAAGCAGCTGAACAATTCTTCCAGCAGCAGTTGGCAGCTTGTGGGGTGGTTAAACAAATATCAGCCTTTCCCCGCATAGCCAGGACCTGTGTTGAGAACACCGATTGCTACTTGTTACCACATGGGTTGAAGGGACGGGTGGGAAGCCATTGTTACTGCGCATGTCCATTTGTGAAAATCCCTTCTCAACCAGGTACAACAATTTACAGGGAACTGAAAGGACTCACACACTTGCCCTTCATTTTTTCCCTCTTTTTTCATGTTTGGGAGGAAGATACTACAGATTTAGCCATTTAGAATTAATGTGTGTGGGAAATCTAAGTGATTTCACATGCCCTTGGAAAGATACAAGTTCAGAGAGGAACTGAAGAGAGCTTGGGTTTATAGGACATGGAGATCTTTGGCACAGAGGCAACATACAATATTTTTAAGACAAAACACAAATCCTATGGCGGGAGAAACCTACTATTCAGAGTTCTCACATCTTTAGATTTGAATGCCCAGTTTTCGATTAAAGAACCACAAGGGATACTAAGAAACACATACTGATGAATATTACAAAAATATGACCCATTGAAAAAAAAAAAAAAACTAAGTCAGCAGGAACTGTTCCTCAGAAAGTCGTGGGGGCAGATCTACCAGACTTGACACATAATTGTAACGTCAAGAACAATAGGAACCAAGTGGTAATATTAGTAGAGGAATTCGACCCCTAAACAAATTTTTCAAAAATTCTGAACCCGAAAAGTAAGCTAATTAAAATGAAAAAATTTTAAGATCCAGACGCCTACATTAAGTATACAGAAGTATTAGTGGATTTGAAGATAATGATCAAATCTGAGGAAGAGAAATTTTAAAAAATTTTAAAAGGTAAACCTAACCTAAAAGGACCTACGTAACACTGACAAGCACAGCAACACACATATACGGGAATCCACAAGAGGAACAAAAGGGAGAAGGCAGGGACAATATTTGAAGAAACAATGACTGGAAATTTCCTAAATTTGATTACAGATAAGCATATAAACAGCCAAGAACATCATAAATTCCAAAAGTGAACACAAAATACTCTGCACAAAGACATGTTATAATCAAATTTCTGAAAGCCGAAGACCCAGACAGAATCTGACAAGTGTCTCATCTCCCACAGGAAATGCTTGCTGAGATTAGCAACGGACTTCTCACCAGAAACACTGAAGGCCAAGAGGCAGACGGCTAATAAAATCCAAGCACAAAGGGAGCAAGAAAACTTGTCCACCATGAATCTTAGACCCAGAGAAACTGTACCTTGAGAGTGAGGGAGGAATTCAGGCCTTTCCAGACCGACACAAGAGCAGGGAGCCCTCTGCCCTCAGATCTTCCCTCCCAGGAATGCTGCTCCTGAGGGAGGGGAAGTCACACGACATTAGACAGGAACCGGAAGCTGTGAGGAGAGAGCTCAAAGTCAATATATGACTAAGTCTAAGAACGAGTCTATCATAACAATGGCTGATAACCCAACTTGTTCATTTTTATGAGAACACTTCTAAAGATGTATTAACTTAAAGATAGTATTACTGAAACTCTGTAACGCTATGTTTTGTTTTCTATAAAATTTGAATCTAGGTCTTTTATAATAATCATTATTTTATATTTTGGGGTATACATTGCACAAAGCTATAGTCTTGTGACTTCAACATCCCCAAAGAATTAGGGATAGAGCTATAAGGGAGTATAATTTTTCTATGTCATCGAAGTTAAACTTACGTGAATTGAAATAGGAATGCTGTAAATTTAAGACATTAAATGTAATTTTCATGCTAACCATAAATAGAGCTGCAGAATATACACATAAGGGAACAAGAAACAAAACAGTCAATGTTTCATTACAAAATTTAAATACACATAATGGAAGACAGTTGTGTATGAACTGGGGATGAAAAAGCTATAAAGTAAAAAAAAATAATGATAAACTGAGTCCCTTCTTTTTTTTTTTACCATTAATCAGTGGGTTGATTTGTCCAATCAAAAGATATACTGGAATAATGGATTAAACAGGATTAAATAATGTGCAAACTATGCAATTTGCATAAAATGTTCACTTGAATCAAAGATACAAAAAGTCTGGAAAATGAGGGACAGGAAAAGCTGTTTATGGAACTGGTAACAGTAAGAAAGCATAAGTGCTATATTAACATTCACAAAGCAGATTTATATTAGAGCTACAAGAACCAGAAAAGAATTATATATATGAATAATACAGCAAGAAGAAGAAAAACAGTTGCATGCCTAATAACCATAAAAATATTTAAAGTAAAAATGGATAGAAATAATGGAAGAAACAGTCCTATCATAATAAATGGACACTTGTACAACACACTCTTAATAATGATTAAAACAACCAGAAAAATAAATAAGGAGAGGACAACACAATAACTATATCTAACACCAAACACAGACCATTGTACCCACTAACAGTGGCATAAATGACATTTCACCTACATGTTGTGTTGGACAGATCACATCACATGCTATTCCACAAATTAAGGATCGAAAGACTTATTAAATATATTTATTTGAAAGGTAGAAAGAGAATGATAAACAGGCAGCACCCATCTACTGCTTAGTTTTCCAAAAGCCCACCACAGCTAGGGCTTAGCCAGGCCACAGCCAGAAGTGGGTAACTCCATTAAGGTCTATTAGAAATCGGACCACCTGAGCCATCACCTGCTGCTCCCTCCAAGGGTTCCCACCAGCAGGAAGGTGGAACTGGACTTGGAACTAGCAATGAACCCAGGCACAATCAGTATGGGAAACGGACATCCTCACTGGCATGCTGTGCCAAAAGCTTTGTCCTCATTTGATCTTATGAGACAGGCATCAGATAAGATAGTTTCTTCAACCCCAGAACAAAGTTAGAAATCAATAGGAAATTCACAAACCATAGAAATTAAATAAAACAGTATTATAAACAACCAATAAATGACAATGAATCAAAAAGAAAAACAGAAAATATTTAAAAGACAAAAGAACATGAAAGCAAAACATGCCCAGCCCCTCTCTAGATAAAAATAAATTTAATTTTTGAAAATTTGAACCTCATGGAATCACTGGTGAATTCCATGAGACACTGAAAAAACTATCATCAGTTTTCCGAAAAGTTTTCTAAAACACTAAAAAAAACTTTATGAGGCCAGCATTAACCTGTTAGCAAATCAGACAAACACTACAAGAAAACTCTATGCCAAAAGCCTGTGTGAATGCTGATATTCAGTCACTTCAAGCTAAATTCAGCAGGATATTAAAAGAGTTTTATACCACAACTGAGTTTGATTTAATCCTGGCATGTAATGATGGTTTAGTATGAAAACTCATTCATGTAACTCATCTGCATAAACAGAATAAAGGGGAGAACATAATTATTTTGATTAATACAGCATGGTTTTTGGCAAAAGTCAACAGCTGGCCATGATTAAGACATTTGACACATTAGGAATAAAAACTACCTACCATGCTAAAACACAGACACACAGAGTCCGCACATATTAACAGAGAATGATAAAAGATGAGTAACTTTTCCTTTAAAATTAGGAACAAGCAGTGATGGCTGATTCCCACTTCTGTTATGTGGCCATGGAGTTCTACCAGAGAAGCGAGGTAAGGAAAAAGAAACAAGCATCCACACTGGAAAGTATGAAGTAAGATTAGTTTGTCCATAGTTGATATTACATGTAGAAAATCCTGATTATCACACACACAGAAACTCAGAGTTAGAGCTGGTGAATTTTAAAAAGTAGTCGGTTACAAAGTTAACATACAAAGATCAGGTGGATTTCTACACATTAACAACAATCTGAAAAGCAAGTAATTAAAACAACTCCATTTACAATAGCATCAGGGAGCATAAAATACATAGGAATTACCTCAGCCAAGGAGGTGAAAACCATAAAGCATTGTTCAAAGACACTGAAGAAGTCTTAAACAAACAGTGACACATCCTCAGGTTCATTCTTATTAATAAGATATCAATATTTCTCAAAGAAAACTGAAGATGCAAGGCAGCCCCTATCAAAAACACATGATATATTTTGCTGGAAGAGAAAAACCATCCTAAGTCTTACATAGAATCACAAGAGATCCTAAATGGCTGAAGGAATACTGAAAAAGAACGAAGCCAAGGGATTCACACTTTCTCATTGAAAAATTTACTACAAAGCTAATAATCAGCATGACATCCAGATCAATGGAATAGAATACACAGCCTGAACTAAACCCTTCCATGTAGATTTCACTGACCATTTTCACAAGGGCACCAACATCACAAAATTGGGCAAGTAACAGCTTCTTGAACCAATGGTAAAAATTGGACATCTGCATGTAAAAGAATGTAATTGGACTCTAATACCATATGCAAAAGCTAACTCCAGTTTAATCAAATGTAGGCCTAAATGTAAGACCTAAAAGAATGAAACACTTATTAGAAAATGTAAGGTAAATGCTTTACAACTTTGGATTTAGCAATGGTTTACTGGCACAGGCAACAAAAGGAAAAAACAGACTACTGGATCTTAGGAAAAGTCAAAAAATGATGTGTATGCTTACAAGGTCATGATAAGGGAAAATCTGTGTGCCTGTGGCACCATATCATGAAAAAGAAATGGGAGTTTCAAGATGGTGGAATAGGGGGAGGACATGTTTAAACAGATGGAGAAGAATTAGTTGAAATGACTCAGAGAGGGCATGATCCCAGGAAATAGGAGAGGACAGGCAGACAGCAGAGGGACACCTGGAGGGGGACACATGGGTATGGAGAAGAGGCAGAGATAGTGGAGTGTTGGTGCAGGGACCAGACACCCCCGTGGTGATCAGAGTTCTGCCAGCAATCAGAGTTCCACTGGCAACCAGGAAGAAAGGGGAGTTCACAGGGAATTCAGGAGGTGAACCCAGCCATAGACCTGCAGGTTCTGCTGACTTATTTAATCCAGAGCGGCAGATCCCAAGAAGTCAGGTGTGAAAAGAGGTCGGATTTCAATGCCCAGACCCCACCACCAGTGCCATAGTGGGTGCCATTTTGTGAACTTGAGCAAACTCTCTAGGGAAAAGCGACAACAGCGAGCTGAGCATGATGCATTAAGCCAAGGGAGAACTCACTTCTGGCTTAAACATGCTGTTCCCAACAGGAAAACAATCCCAACTCAGCATCCCATGTATACCATCCAAGATAGGCATGGGTTACATCCACAACTACATGCCAGAAAGTCCTGGCAATAAGGGGAAAGAAAAAGAAATGTGCAATGGGCACTGCTGACAATTCTGTGATCTAGGACGGCTGGTGTCTCCCTAATCCCAGGTATGGCTGGAACCAGGAGCAGAGGAAGGCTGAGGCAGCAAAAGTGTGGCCACAGTACAGGACTACAGGGGATGGAGAGTGGTAACCCGAGAGTGCAGCATGGGAACTTGGGACTGAATCTCACTGGAAAGGGGGGCACAAGTGTCAACAAATGAAGAACTGGGTACTGAGTGGGATCAGAAAAGTCAATCTGTAGGACTGTGGGCAACCACAAATTAAAATTTGGCCCTAAGGAGAAGAATCCACTAATCACAGTTGCAATGACCAAGAGCAAAGAAAGAGAGAGAGGCACAATTAAAATTATGAATGCCTTTCCTGCAAAGGAGCAAAAAGCCTTTGTCAACCTCACAGGTAACCGAGGAAGGCTTTGAGGAACTGGAAGATAAAAGATTTTTTTCAAATGTTATAAATGTACTTAAAAACAATGAGAAACATGCACAGAAGTTCAAGTAATACGTTACACAGGAAATAGCAACATTGAAAAAAATCAAGCCAAATTATTAGAAACAAAGGACACAATGGAGTGAATTAAAAATTCGGTGGAAAGCATCAATAATAAAATGGTGAGATAGAAGAAAGAATTGTCAGAATTGAAGCCTTTTCCTGAAATAATGATGAAACATTCAAAAAACTGGAAGAGCAATTGAGTCAAGATAAGAAAAATCACTCAGGAATTAAGGTACACCAATAAAGGGCTAAATATCAGAGTTACTGGAGTTCCAGAAAGCACAGAAAGAGAAACTGGGTTCAGAGATTTATCCAATGAGATAATAATTGAGAACTTTCCTAACACAGAGAAAGAATTGGGAAACAAATACGGGAGGGGCCGGAACTCCCAACTGTGTCAACCAGCAGTGATGATCACTATGATTCATCATGATCAGGCTGCCTTCAGTTGAACATAAGAAAATCATTCCTAAATGTGCAAGTAAGAAAAGTCAATTAACATACAGAGGAGCCCCAATCAGAAGCAGAGCTGACCCACAAAGGAAACTACAAAAGCAATGAAAAGAATGGAATAACATATTCCAGACCCTAAGAGGAAAAAAAAAGTTGTCAGCCCAGAATAACTCACACAGTATCTTTGAAAATGAAAGAAAATATTTCCACAACAGAACAAAAATAAAACAAAAAACACTTCAGACTGCCACTACTAGACCTGCCCTACAAATGTTATTAAAGATGCCCTCCTGACAGATAAAAGGAATAGCACCTATCAAAACCAATGGAAAATATGGAGAATATCCCAATAAAGTGAAACAAGAAGACTAAATCAAACAATGAATGACTCATTGCTAAAATGACTGGACCCAATCATGACCTATCGATATTAACTCTGAATATAAGTGGCTTGAACACATCAATCAAACATCACAGATTAGTAGACTTGATCAGAAAACAAAATCCATTTCTATTGCCTACAGAAGACACATCTTGCACATAAAAAAATGTGGAAACTTAAAAGTGAAAGGATGAAGAAAGATATTTCAGGCTGCTGGAAAGCAGAAATGAGATGGTGTAGCCATTCTGTCAGATAACACAGACTTTAATGTAAAAAGCATTAAAAGAGATGAGGAAGTAAAACACATAATGATCAAGGGATCCATTCAACCTGAAGAAATAACCATAATAAATGAATACGCAACCAATACCATGGCACTTAGCTTTGTGAAACAGAACAGACTCCGATACAATAATACTGTGGGATGGAGGGAACCTTAATACCTCACTAACCTCCATAGATCAATGATATAAACTCAGCCAAGGAAATAACAGAGCTCCCCCAGACAATGGAAAAAAATGACCTTAATTGATATCTACAGATTCGTTCATACTGAAGATTCAGAGTAACACGTTTTCATCAGTACACGGAACTTTCTCTAGGATTGATAATAGGCCACAAAATACGCCTCGGAAAATTCTTAAAAGATCCATGTCACACCATGAATCTTCTCAGATTATCATGGAGTGAAACTGGAGACCAACAGGTCAAAATATCCCAGAATATATGCAAATACCTGGAGACTGAACAGTATGCTGCTAAGTGGACAATGGATCATACAAGAAATCAAATAGGAAATTTAAAAACTGCTTAAAACAAACGAAGGCATCAACACAACATATCAAAATTTATTGGACACAATCAACACAGTATTAATAGGAAAGTTCATTTTAACCAATGCTTGTGTCAGAAACTAGAAAAGCACCAGGGAAATGGGTTAACCATATGTCTGAAGGAGTTAGAAAAATAACGACAAAATAATCCCAAGGTTAACAGGAAAAATGAAACAAACCAAACAAAGGAGCAAATAAACCAGAGACAATACATAAGGTCAATGAATCAAAGAACTGGTTCTTTGAGAAAAATCAAACAAAATAGACTCCCCACTAGCCCAACTAATCAAAAAAGGAGGGAGAAGATATGAATCAATAGCATCAGAGATGAAAAAGGAAATATAATTGCAGATATCTCAGACATACATAGAATAATCAGGAACTATTACAAGCAACTATATGACGACAAATCAGAAAACCTAGAGGAAACGTAGAAATTTTGGATACATACAATCAATCAAAATTGAATCATGACACAATAGACCTATAACCATGACTAATATTGAATCAGTACCTAAATCCAGCCCAACTAAAAAAAAAAAAAAAACAAAAAACAAAACAGGGACTGGATGGTTTCACTGCTGAATTCTACTAAACATTTCAAGAAGAACTTAACCCAATCATCCACAAGCTATTCAAAACAACAGAGAGGCAAACATTCCTCTTTCTATGAAGTCAACATCATCTTAATGCCAAAGCCAGATAGAAACAACAGAGTAAGAGAACTGGTACCCTTGATGAACACAGATGTAAAAATCCTCAACAAAATACTAGCCAACAGAATCCAACAATACATCAGGCAGATCGTCACTTGGGACTCATCCCTGGCATACAGGAATAGTTCAATATACACAAATCAATAAATGTGATACATCAGATCAAGAATTGAAAACTAAAAAGCATATGATCATCTTAATAGATACAGAAAAGGCATTTGATAACATCCAACACCACTATGCTAAAATATTTAAGGAAGTTAGGCAAAGAATAACATTGTAAAGCATAAGCAGAGCAATGTTAAAAAAAAAAAAAAAAGACCAACATTATGCTAAAAAAAAAAACCTGGAAGCTTTTCCACTAAGATCTGGAACTAGATAAGGATATCTACTTTCACCACTACTATTCAACATAATGTTAGCTTATTCTAGAAGAAATTAAATTAATTCAAATAATAAATGAGGAATTAAAGTTATCCCTGATCACAGACAACATGATTCTATACATAGGAGAATCAAAAGACTCAATGAAAAGTTATTGGAACTCAGAGTTTACTAGGCTACCAGGTTACAAAATTAATGAATATAGCTTGACGGCCCTCAAGTTATATTCACAAACAACTCCATGGCTGTAAAATAACTTGTAAATAAAGTCTCCTTTAAGTAGTCGAGAAGCATCTTAAATACCTTGGGTAAACCTAACCAAAGGTGTGGAAAACTTCCATGTGAAAAATTGCAAAGCACTATAAAAGAAATAGAAGAAGATATTAAAAGATGGAGAAAATTTACCATCTGGATCAGTATCAACATCATGAACATGTCCATATGACCAAATGTAATGCATAGATTCAATGCAATCCCAGTGAAACATACCAACAACATTCATCTAAGAAATAGAAAAAAAATGATAGGAAAATTCACCTGGAAACACAAGAGGCCACAAATAGACAACGTGATCTTGAACTATATAAATCAAGCTGTCAGGGTCACAATTCTAGACCTCAAGACACACTACAGGGTAGGGGTCATCAAAACAGTCTGAAACTAGTACAGAAACAGCGAAGAACTTCAATAGAACAGAACGGGAGCATCAGAAGACAGCCCACACATGTATAGCCAACTAATCTTTGACTAGAAAACTAAAAATTGTCCAGGGAAACAGGTTGGTCTCCTCAATGAATGCTCTTGGGACAACTGGATATCAGCCTCAGAAGTAAGAAACAAAAACCCCACCTCTTACTTTATACAAAAATCAGCTCTGAATGGGTCAAGGGCCTAAATCTGCACCTAGAAACCATCCAACTATTAGCAGAAAACATAGGAAGTGCTCTGCAAGATACAGGCATTGATAAAGTCTTTAAGAAAAGCCATCAAAAGCACAGGAAGTCACAGCCAAAATAAACAAATCGGACCACATCAAGCTAAAAAGCTTCTAAATAGCAAAGGGAAATCTCAACAAAGCAAAGAAGCAACCAACAGAATGAGAGAAAATCTTTGCACACTACACAACAGAGTGCTAATACCCAGGATTTACAAGAGTTTCAGAAATGACACCAAATCAAGCAATCCTGTGAAGAAATGGACAAAGAAAATAAACAGATATTTTTGAAAAGAACAGTCAAATAGACATGAAAAAATGTTCAGGTCCCCTAGCTATCAAGGAAATATAAATAAAAACCACATGCTTAGGTCCTGGCTACTTATACAGTAGACTTGACAGAAAATTCTGCGTTCTATCTTCAACCTGGCTTAGCTGTGAAAATTATGGCCATCTGGGGAGTGAACCAGTAGATGGGAGCTAACTCTTTCAAATACATAAACAAATCCTTAATAAAAGAGACTATATCAACAGAATAAGAAGCCTTGCATTAACAAAATGAGAGAATATTTTAAAACTTTATCTCTGAGAAGGAATCAACATTCAGAATTTATACAGTTCTCAAAAAGACTCAATTACAACAACCAGAAATTTCTCAAAATGATCAAAAACTTTTAAACTTGAATAGACATTTCTGCAGAGACACCCAAATGCTCAACAACTACATGAGAAGATGCTCAGAAACACGAATTTGGAGGATGCAATCCAAATGCCAAGCAAGCACCACTTAATTAGCTACTATTTAAATAAAAGAGAAATAAAATAGCAAACACTGGTGAGGATACAGAGAAAATGGGCCCTTATTCACAGCTGGTAGACATTTAGAAATGTATCTGGAATTAGCATTGTGGCCCAGTAGGTTAAACTGTCGCATACAACATTGGCAACCCATGTCAGAGTGCTGGTTCAAGTCTCAACTGCTACACTTCCAATCCAACTTCTTTCAAACACATACTGGAAGGCAATGGAGCATGGCCTAAGTATTTAGGGCCCTGCAATTCATGTGGGAAACCAAGATTAAGTTCCTAGCTTCTGGTTTCAGCCGGACCCCAAATTTTGGAGTTACATGCAATTGAGGAATGAACCAGTAGATGAAAGATTCCTCTCCTCTCCTCCCTCTCCTCTCCTCCCTCCCCTCCCCTCCCCTCCCCTTCTTCTTTCTTCCACACTGTCTCCATCTCCTTCTGTCATTCTTTCAAATAAATCTTCAATATACATAAACTACTGTAGCCAATATACAAAACAGAATGGTGATTCTTCACAAAATTAGAAAGAGTTATCATATGGTCCATTAATCCCACCTCCAGGTGCCTACACAAAAGAATTTAAAGCAGGTTCTTGCTGAGAGATTAGTACATTTACCTTCACAGAATCATTCTCCACAATGGCAAAAATGTGGGACAACCACTCATCAATAAATGAATAAACAAAATATAGTGCATATATGTTCAGATTTGGAAGGAAACTAAAGCACTCTCAAAACACCAATGTTGTAAGATTCCTCTTACACGAGGTTCTTCCTGCAGTCTACATTACCAGATGAAGACAGTGCAAAGGTGACTGCCAAGGGCTGGATGTGGCAGAAGTAGAGTTGCTGCTTTGTGGGCACAGGTTTACAGGATGAAGAGTTCTGAAGACCATGGTGGGTTCGGCTGCACAGTGTGAATTTACTTAAGACCATTGAACTACCCACTTAAAAATGTTCATGATGATCAATTTCATATTTTAAGTACTTAACCACAATTTCAAAAATTGGGGGAAAAAGGGCTAGAAATGCATGTGTCTTGTTTGAATATAGTTTTAAAAACAGAAACTCCCCCGCTGTCTCCCACTGATGATCCAATCTGTTCTGAGAGTGACAGGCCATGAAACAACTTCCCTATTTCTTCAGCAGAGCTTCCCTCCACCCTGCCTCACCACCCAGACCCTGAGCCCCAGAGACTAGAGTTTATGAGAAGAGGAGTTCAAGGGCAAGAGTGAGTGGCAGAGGAGCAACCTCATCTGACCTTGCCAATCGTTACAGCGCCAGAGACAAGTCAGAGGGATATTCTCCAGGGACCTGCCCCACCAGTTACAACCTGTGATTCAAAGTGCTCAAGTGCACAGATGAGGACTGAATGTGGTCACGAAGGCACCCCTGAGGACAACAAGGACCACAGAGTGGAATCCGTTTCCCTGAGCGCTTTGAGCACTGACCGAAAGGAAGAGACACAAATGCTCAAGAGTGCTTCCTAACAGAGAAGTGATCTTAACACGGTCACATCCTCAGACAACAGTCACAGCTGATGAAATCCAAACATCTAACAGCCAAGTATCTAACAGCAAGTATCTGAGCTACAATAATAGTTGAATTTGGGATCCTTATAATTTTCTATTGTGACTGTTGGGGGATACTGATTGTAAAATAACAAGAACTTGGAACACAGGGCCCAGCCCTCCACCTCCATCTCTGGTCATGTCCCAGCAGAACTGGTTGCTTCTCAGATGACTCGACATTGCAGCTTCCCACTTCCCTTGCATTTGGATACAAAATGCCTAGAGCAGCAAACCAGGCTTTCAGCAATCCTGAACAGGGCATGGCCTTGACTCTGCACCATACCAGGGCAGCAAGGATCCAATCAGGCCTTGCAGTAAGGGAGAACAGGGAGGTAAGCTTAGCTCCTCCTCTCCCCTTTCATCCCCAAACCTCCTTGCTCCAAGGGCGATTTCTTATCAGAACAAATAGTTGATCCAACTTCAGATATGCACCCAGCATGGGACGGAGTGACCTCACAACGGCTTCATACCTTCAACATGTAAAGCACAGCAGAGACAACGAGAATGATCACCGCCTGTGCCTGGCTGGCTGCACAGGAAAAGCGCCAAGGAAAAGCTCCTTTCTCCAATGGCACCTCATGAAGAATAGATCCAACACCAAGCTTGGATATATGATGTCCACACTCTTCTCATCACTGGGAAACAGCCAAGATGGCAAAGTCCACTTTCATGATGATGGCTTAAAATGACCACCTGGTGACTCTTCCAGGTCCATGGCAATACAAGGAGCTAGAGGTGGTTCCAGTGCAATGAAACTCTGAAAGTCACTGTGTTGGTGATTCTCTGACCTTCCCCCACCCAAAGGACACCTTACTGAGAATACTGGGAATGGCTCAGGAGAGAGGAGAGCCTTACAGCGCAGCCCAGAATTGCACAGACACCTTTGCCAGGTGTGAGCAGGTACAGGCCAGGATGCTGCATGGGACAGGGAGAAGCTACTGCCTGACAGTATCTGTGGGTGAAGGGGGTCCAGTGCCCTGCATTTGAGGGACCCTCTAGGAAGAATGGCAGCTGCTGATCGCACCACCATGTCAGCTCATCCCATGGCCAAGCAGGCCATCACGGCCCTAAGTGTGCAGACAGAACTCCTAGCACCACAGTGCCTCAACACAGGCCAAGCCATCAGAGGGGTCAGGATGTGGACAGTGCCAGGTCTCAGACAAGATTGCCCTTGCTGGGGCAGAGAGGAGCACAGACCAGCACTGCCGCTCAGGACAGGAAACGGAAATTAGTAAAAACAAGGGCTGGGAACACTGTCTCCTGTTTGCATGTAAACAGGACGTGAAGCTGGTTGCTCAGAGCCCACAGGCCTCCTTTGTCCAAACTGTGGGCCACAGTCCTTGCTTTGCAACCCCAAGCATAGCTCCATTGCCCAGCATAAACAGACCCTCACAGCAGCCTACAGGAGCATCATAGCCACAACTAGACATCCAGGCCCCTGGGGCTGGACTCTGCATCAGCACCTCATCTGGAGCCTTTCACATTCTGCCTATAAAGAATTAATAGTGAAAATGATGGTTCCTGGAGGTGGGCATTTGGTGTAGCTATGAAGATGCAATCACTTACCGGATTTCCTGGCTTCCAGTATTGCCTTCAGCCTAAACCAGCTCATTTCTGCTGCACATTTGGAGCAAGTGTGTATAGAAGGGCAAACAGTATGCTCTTCAGCTTCCTCCAAATATCTTCTGAATGACTACATGCCTAAGGAAAGAGTCACTTGAGGAAGTTGATGTGGGAAATAAGCCTAGCTGACACCATCTGCCCGCCAGAGGATGGCATGAGAAGCAGGAAGGAAGCAGAAATGGAGGAAGTTGTTATTACCTGGTCTTGAGAGGGGTGGCCAGCAGGTGAAAGCATCCCATCCCTCCATGACTCAGTTTCTTTTACCCCTGCCATGCAAATCCCTTCCAAGTATCTCCATGGCTGAGAACTATGGGAGTTTAAGCCCCATGTGGACCCTAAGGCAGGGTGAATGAGGGGAACATGGTGGGTATTCCTGGATAGATCGAAAACAGGGGAATGGAAGTCACGCTGTGATATCATCAAGGCTCCAGGAACTGAGAGCAGAGCATTGTGTAACGGATACCAGGGGGCTAATGATTACAGAATTGCTGATGGTTATGAAGATATCAAGTGGTTCACAGCTGGCAAGTCATGGTCAGTAATTTTGACAGCCTGCGTGCAATCCTCTCTCCTACATGGTGCTGAGGCTTAGTGTTCTGGTTGTGCTAAGGCGAAGCCCAGACTTCCAAGAAAACACACCACGGTCATTCATCACAACAAACTATTTAAGAAGGAGCCCAGGAGAGAGAAGAAGCAGATCAGCAGGAAGAAGGTGCCCTCTTGGAGGGGACCTGGAACAGCCAGCAGAGTCCTCCACACTGGGAGTGGGAAACACAGAAATGGGATGACTTCAGTGCACATTTGCTTAAATGTGACACAAGATCTCCACAGGAGATTTGCTTAAACATATATGGCAAATGCATCTTGCTGGTTCCATCAAGAAAATGGGTCCTGTGTTCCCCACTGACTTAGAGACTAGATTAGTGGATAGGCAGAGAGCCATGTATTCACCAGGAACTAGGAAGCCTACACACAAGCCTGAGATGTAAAGAGACAAGTCAGAAAACTCAAAGGTGGCTAGTGTAGGAAACAGCCTGCTCTCCATGGCTGGGGCAGACTCCTGGGCCCAAGGGGAGTCTCAGCACCCTGTGATGTGAGAGTACTGCATGCAAAAACTTTGGAATTCTGGACTACATGATAGAGTGTGTAAATGGGTCTCAGAGCACAAAGAGAACCGTACAGATATATTCTGTGGTATGTGTACTGGCATGGGTGGGAGTTAGAGGCTCATGGCATAAACTTGGGTGTCAACCACCCTGAAAGAGTTGAGAGGAGATTGTGTTTATAGCGACCATGATGACTACTGCTTCCCCTGTGCAGACAAAAAGGTGACCCACCATGCCCAAACTGGGTGTCACTCTGGTACCACTGGGATCCCACACTTGAGCACTGACCAGTCCCAGAACACACCCCTACCCTAGACATCCACTAAAGGAACTCTACTAAGCTACATTAAAACTAAGAGACTCACTGTCAAGAAATGAGCCCTAGAGACAAGGCAAATAATACAGTAAGACAACCACTTAACAGTAATTAAGTGTTTAGACACATAACACATGGATCCTGCCAGCCATTGTACCACAGGTCAGGAATACAGATGGGATAATCCAGGAAAGACATGTTGTAAGAACTTCTGTATAGCACTGTAAATCTGTGAAACACAAAAGAGATCCCCAAGGGTTTTGAGCATAATGCATCAATAGCAACACTGCCAGTTTGGACCAAAGGGAAAAGAACGGATGAAAAGGAGGAAGATGGACTTGCAATTTGCACCAGCTGGTAAAACCACTCAATCGCTAACTGTCCCGATTCAAGAGCAGGACTCTGAGGGTGGGGGCCTGAGATGAAGAGCAAGGAGCCTGAGCCATGGAGGACAACTGCCAGGATGTATGATTTAATGGAATCTACCTAGTTGGCCTTCAGATTTTCTTAGGGCTGCTCACTTCTTTCTTTTCCCTTTGTGGAAGCAGAATGCCTGTCCTGTGCTTGTGCTCTTACCACTGGAAGTTGGGAGCATTACAATGCGTTTTATTTTTCTCTTTTAAAAAAGATGTATTTATTTCTACTTGAAAGTCAGAATGAGACAGAGAGAGAGAAAGAAATCTTCCTCCTGCCAATTCTTCTCATGAAGCTGCAATGGGCAGAGGTGAGTCTATTTGAACTGAGGAGCCAGGACATTCTTCTGGATCTCTCACATGGATTCATGGGCCCAAGGTCTTGGGCAACTCTCCATTGCTCTCCCAGGACATAAGCATCAAGCTGGATGCAAAGTGGAGCAGCCAGGACTTGACTGGCATGTCCGTGTGGGTTTCCGGAGCTACAGGCAGAGGATTGGCCTTCTATGGAATACCCCTGGGCCCAGAGGATGTGCTTTCCAATTGTAGAAGTACACAGGTGGAGAATAATTTTTCCCCAGATGAATCATATCCAACGTTTCAGACCTGAATCAGCTAAAAGAAACAACATTTGGATCTTTGCAGCTAAGCTTGAGATCATGATATCTAGATGAAACTTCAGACCTAAGTTGATGCTACAAAGGCTGGACACTTTTGGAGATGTAAAGAAGGGATACATTTTGTGAGTGTAGTGGATGTGAAGGCTGGAAGGGTGAGGGGAACTATACAGGCTGAACGACGCCAAGGCAGCCAGGGATTATTGTTACAAGTTGTGAATATCTACATATTCACAAGGCATAACAGTTTTTGGCATGAGGTTAAGCTAAAGATCTTGAAATGAGTTTCTCATGGACCATCTGTGCAGGCCCTGAGTGTAATCCTGGTGTTTTGGGAAGAGGGAGACAGATTCGTCTATAGAGAGGGCGGTGAAATGAGAGCTGAATCAAGGTGCTCACGTACGGGCACTGAGACAAAGGAAGCCATGGCAGCAGCTGCACAGGTGCGGAGAACCACGGACTGGACTATACCCCGGAGGGAGCACTGCCCAGCCCACAATTTTCTTTCCATCCTAGTGAGTTTCACTGAGGACTTCTGGCCTCTGGAACTGTACACTTCTGAGTTGACTCAGGTCATTAAGTGGGTGGCACTCAGTGCAGCCACAGGAAGCTCACAAATCTTCACTTGAATTTGTTTCCCCTATTGCTGGGTGAGGGTTGTTTTAGCACTCCCCAGGAAAGCTCTCTAATCATTATTGTGGATTTTTCTTCTTCCCTCCTTAATCTGGTTTTGTTTTATGCCCTTGGAGGCTGCACTGTTCTTCCATAGACAATTCAGACACTTGTCTTTTCTCATTTTCTCTGTGTGACCTTTCTCTCTCTCTGGTAACAGTGACACATCACAGACTTGGAATTTCTTCATAGCCCTGGGTCCTCTCTGCTATATGGCTTCTTCCTTTCCAGAAATGATTCTCTCACTGTCCTACAGCTCTGCCAGCCTCCAGTGCCCCTCGTTGGAACCTGAGGCCAACGCAACTTTCCACTACACTTTAGCAATTCCACCCCTAAGTTATGACAGACAGTAACCAGCACAGATATCACTTAAAAAATGTGAAAATGTACCACTTGCATTATGTACACTAAGTGTCATCTACCGAATATCCACAATAACCAAATATTTCTTTAAATGAAAAAAAAAACAGGATCAGGGTGATTCAATAAAATGATGAAAGACACATATCAAATAAGTCTAAGTTGAAATACCTAAACACTAACCTATACTAAACACTAACCCAACACTAACCTATACCATCCCATCATGATACAGTCTCTCATGAACAGTGACTCTGTTACAGCCAGGAAACCGAAGGAACCAAGCCGCATTTGAGACTGTGGAAAGGCACATTTATTCATGCCTGTGGACTTGACAAGATGTGCATGCCAAGAGACAAGCACCAACTCTTGGTCTGTTTGTATTTTCATACCTCAAATCTGTAAGTCAATCTTGCAAGGCTGTTTCAGGAGGCACAGATGTATAATGACAAGTAGCTGGTGGCAGAGGAGCTGTGGTCCCTGAAGCCAGGCAGGGCCTTTCCAGACTAAGCTGGTCACCCCAGCTAAGAGGACATCTTTTGAGATTTGGGGCATGTAACATTTCCTCTCATTTCTCTGGGCCTCTTTCAAATTGTTTAGTTTGTATTTTTAAGTGATAAATATATATAGGAATAGGGGAAAGCAGAATTATAGAGAGAAGGAGAGACAAAGAGCTTCCCTTGGCTGGCTCACTCCACAATTGGTCACAAAGGCCAGAACTGAGCTGATCTGAAACCAGGATCCAGGAGATTATTCCTAGTCTCCCATGTGGATGCAGGGTTTCAATACATTGGGTCTTCACTGACTCCTTTCCCAATGCACAATAGGGAGCTGGATGGAAAGTGGAGCTCCTGGGACAGCAACTGGTGCCCATATGGGATCCTGGCATTTACAAAGCAAAGATTGAGCCATTGAGCCATTGTGACAGCCCTAAAGTTTGTCTTATTGGAGCCAGTACTAAATATAAAAGTCACTGGAAATTGATCTTGGGACATCTGTCAGTTGACAAAGCAGGCAATGGCACTGAATGAGTAGGTGCCAACTACAGCTACTAAAAGGAGAACCAACCTGGTGAATGGCTTAGTGGCTAAACCCTGGTTACAATGCACTAGGGTCCCATATGGGCACTGGTCGTGTCCAGCTGTTCCACTGTCAATATAGCTCTCTACCTGTGGCTTGGAAGGGCAGTGAAGGATGGATGGCGCAAGGTCTATGGGAGATCTGGGGGAGTCTCCCGATCAGCTCTGGGCATTGAGGCCACTTGGGGGTAAGCTAGTACATGGAGGATCTTTGTTCTGTCTGTAAATCTGCCTTTCTAATAAAAAAGAAATGTTTTTGTAAAAGGAAAACAGGGGTCCAATAAAGAGTCATACCCAGGGGAATCAATCTATCAGGGACCCCCACCATGTGGACTGTGACAGAAACTTACATCATCTATTGTTTTTATCTTGAAGTTGTGAGGTCTCTCAAACCAACCCTGATTCGTGAGCACTGAGGCAGCATACATCATGGAGGAATATGCAAAGGCCTCCCTGGGGAACATTCCAACCAAGGCCTTGTGTTTGGGAATGATCAGTGGCCAAGGTATCTAGCTGCTGTTAGGTTAGAGACCTCAGTCAGATATGTCAGGATGTTAGCGATGTGTTGAGAACTCAGTACTGAGTGTGGGACTGTCCTACGCTCATGGTGTCAGAATGGCCCTGGTACCAGCCAGAAGACCAGTAACCAGGGGATTAGGAAATAGAGCGCTCAGTTAGACAAGCAGGGGCCCAAGACCCTGTTATCAGTGTGTAGACTATCTGAATAAATAAATGAGTTCTCTGGCACAAAGCAGAAGGCATTGTGTCAGCAGGTCTTGGTAGTATGATTGGGGCCAGGACTGTGAGACCTGGACAGAATAGGAGAAATCTCCACAGATGGGGGCTGGGACCATTAGGAACTCTCAGCAGATGTCTGTCCCAAGAATAGGGCTATGCAGGAATCCATAGTGGATCCAGAATATAGCAAGGGTCGTGAAAATCCATCAATCTGATCAGTCTGTGTTGGCACTGAGTACATACCTATCAAAACTGAGTTTGATGGTAAGCTGAACCTGATGGCAATAGGGCTCATGAGACTGTTGGGGAGTGCTCAAAAACACGCGTCTGGGAGAGTAACCTGATCAAGCACCGAGAGCTTAGCATGACTCAATTACAAGAGACAAAAGACTCCTTCTAGTAGCCCCACTATTCTTATCTGAAACACAGCCATAGCAACTTTCAGTAGCCAGCTCCAGTCTGCCGGGGCAACCTCACCTACATTGGCATGTAGCAGCAAGATCAATATTGCCCTTAGTCCCAATTCAATAGGGTGGCATGGTGCCCCTAGTTCCCAGATGTTGCTGGTAGTATTGAGAAGAGGCTGTGGACAGTGCTCAGGGCTCTAGGCGTGCTGGCCAGGTGTGTCTGGACAACAGCAGCAAAGACAGTGTGTAGAGGATATTCCCAATTTTCCTGAAAGAAAGCTAAGTAAGATATTTTGCCAACACATTTTGGGATCTGCTGGTTGTTATCACAAAGCTCACACAGAGCGTTGCAGTGGTGAAGTGGCCTGGACATTGGTTAGAGCTTAAAGGGCCAGAATGCATTTCAGGACCTGAAGCGCTCTGGACTGGGGGTGCTTGGCAGGGATGGATGCCCAAGAGCTGCATCTGCCAATGACTTCCATCAACTGTCCCGAGGCCCTAGGCAAAGGTGGATCCTTCTGCTTAATGCAAGCAAAATAAGACCCAGGAGAAAAGGGCACAGCTTCTACTTCCCAACTCCCTGGAGAGAGGAGATGGGCTACCTCTGAGGGTCCCTGGGGGTCTCAAGATGAGGCTGCATGGGGCATCAAGGAACTTGCGGCCATTCAGGGCAGCTCCATAGCCTGTTCTTTGTAACAGCTGTCTACATTCTTTCTATTTCTCCTAGTCTGAGCACATTCATTTGTTCATTCCAGATCACACTGCCTTCTCCCAAAGTTCCTTTCTCATGTGGATCCAGTGACAGGTGTTCCTTGGTCTTCTTTGTTCCCTCATGGTTTCTTCTCCTGTTTTATTGCTGAAACCTCTGTGGACATGACTTAGGCTCAGTTATGGCTGTCACTTGTGCAGTATCAAGTTCCTGACCCCACAGCTTTGGTTGCCTGAAGCAGAAAACCATGGTGTGCCTTTTCTTATAGTGCCTTCACTGGTAGAAACCAAAATGCATCGGCAAGGAAGTCCATGAGATGTCACTTGTGGGACTCTAGTTCTCATCTCCATTCTAAAACAGAGCAAACCTTAGGGCAAGGCTAGGCAACAGGGAATTATAGATAACCAATGCCTGCTAGTGTTGTCTGACCATTGGCACCATTGGTGGTAATACAGAAACATATCTCAGAGGTTTGTGGGGATTGCCTGAATGAATAAACCTAGTGATTATCGCATGTCTGAATTTGGGGCCTCTGGCACACTTGACCTGAGCACAAGGACTTCCTTCAGTGTGTATTCTACAGCCCCCCAACACTTTCACCTAGAGGGGATTGGATAGCATCTTAGAGTAGCACAGAAGGGTCTGTTGATTGTTGTGTCTCAAACATTCCTGTCCCATAGACTATCCTACTATTTCACCCATTTCCTTCCTACCTACACTTGTCCAGGCACAGGTGGCCATTATTCTCTCTGCAAGTGTCTAGTCTAGGTTGAAATCTCCTAAACATCTTCTCTTTAAGGCAGCAGTTCCAGTTGGAGACAATCTGACTGCAGTCGTCTAGAATGGTAATCTCTCATGTTCAGCCATTCTCCTTGGGACATGAACTCTGCCTGCCCCTAACATAGGTGACGCCCAGGGGAGGTCTTCAGTTCCACGTTGATGCCCCTCTTCACCTCCTAGGCATGCACGGGAACATTCTATCCTTTGGGGTATCCCTGGATGTCTGGACCAAGGGTAATGTAAAACCATCATAGCTTTAATCTGGCACATTGTCAGGGCAGCCCCGTGGACATCGTACCATCCCACCAGTGTGATTTTGCTATGCATGCATTCTTAGCACGGCTGTAAATGCAGAGACCATCCCACCAACAGGCATTTACTGCACAGTTGGCATTCCTCTATACTAAACACAGATGTGAACAGAACTGTCAAATCCAGAGCTCAGACATCAGGTGGAAAGACAGACCAGTCAGTGGACAGAACATTATCTCCCCCTCTAGTTTCAAATACACAAAAATCAAAGAGTCTTTATTCCACTGCAAAGTTTCTAATTTTACAATATCTAAGATAATCCTGCAAAAACATCTTTGCTGTTTATTTATACTCATGATTTGCAGCTTCAAGAGCTTTTTGTGAAGCCGTTATATGAATATAGGTATAAAGTGAGACTAGAGCACCGATTCCACATGCCGCCTCAAAGGGAGGGGTGTGATGTCAGTCCCCATCAGTCTGCTGATCTGTAGTCTGAAGCAGCGTGTTAAGGAGCAGAACATGAGTTGAAAGGAATGACAGAGAAGACAGCGCCGTGTAAGGACCGTGTCCTATGTAGAGGAGGCAGCTACCAGGGCTACTGTTTATGACCTACATACCAGAGGGATTCCTGTCACGGGGACAAGTTCAAAATGGCTACTTGAATGTGAGCACCAGTTCTTGGTCAAGGGACCCAGGGTCTCTGGCCAAGAGGGTTCTAGAGATGCTGTGTGTAGCACACAGGGAATGCCACAGCTGCCCATGGAGGCAGTGATGATCCCTGTGTGGGTGGCAGGACAGGTGTGTTCAAAGCAAAGGGGAGTGAGCCAAGGTGAGGCGACTCTCATGTTTCCAGACTTTGACCCTGGGGTACAATAGAGTCATGGCCTTTCTTGTTTGAGTGTCTCAGGGCATAGAACCAAACCTGTCTACAGGTTTCAGAAGAAAACCCGAATCCCAGGTTCTTGTGTTAATCATCTATGCATTTTTGACAATAAACAACATAGACAACAAAATAGATAATCGATATAGTTGATGAAACATAGCCAATTTATTAAGTTATCCAGACTTTTTCCACTAGAACCACATACTGTTCTGGGGACCTGAGAGGGAAAGAGAGAGAAATCCAATGAGAATCTTGGTCAGGTCCTGCTGACAGCTGAGTCTGAAGGGACTGCCGGTAGTGGCAGAGGCTAGAGCCAATGTGAGCTCCTTCAGACTGCCGTCTGAGTTACTAAGAGGAAACAGACGCTACTGAAGAATTCTAAGTCAGGCATCCTGCAAACACTCTCACTGAAGAGTCCATCCATGATACGGATAGATCTTTGTATGATGTTGTATCATATTTTATGAGATGCAGATACATATTTGCAGGACAACTAAGAGGGAAATTACGTGTTCAACGACAAATATTTGAAAGGAAACCCAAGATCTAGGGGCAGATCTGGTCCCACATCCCAAGTTCTCATCCATATCTCCACATAAGAGCAATGTGACTTTCAATGTGACCCTGAGAGGACATGAGGGAGGAAGTCTTGTTCATTGATAGCACCACAACAATAAATACACGCATCACTCGTTCCAGTATGCCAGACCGTTCCTACCTTCATAGATGATCGTTAGCACTTTAAATAAAATTCTGGTGGATGATAAGAGCCACCCTCTGCTACCACATGTCTGACTGGGTGGTTCCTCAATAGAAGCACCCTGAGGGTGGAGGCTGCTACATGATGGCTCCTTCTGAAGTGAAGACTTCGAAAGCTGGTAGGAAGTTACACTTCCACTAAAGGACGGACAATGGTTCTTCACGACAAAACCTGGAAAGAGGAAAACATCCCTCAGAAGACTCACAAGTACCAATACCATGAGCAGGGTCTGAGGGGCACCCAGGGAAGCAGTGGCACTCTAGGGAGCTACCATGGCAAACCTACACTATCCCCAATACACAGAGATGCTTCTACTGGCTCTACCTGGAGAAATGGGAGAATTCATAAAGGAGAGGCATGGATATCGTGGGCCAATGGCTATTGGAATCTGCCTGAAAGATCAAGAGAAGATAAGTGAACTAGTCAGGAAATACTCACTTCCAAGAAGCACATCAGAAAAGAAATATTGATGTGTGTTAAAGACCCTGGGCCACGCAGACAGGGGATCAATATCCTGGTAGTAAGCTTCCGTGAGCATGAGCCAGTGAGGCCCCCTCACAAAGATGTCACAGGAGGGGATAGCAGATTTCTTCAAGGCAGTCTTCTGGGATGTTCTGTGGAGGGACAAAGGGAAGGAACGTTACTAAGGACGGATGCAAGGTCTCCCTAGCATTAACAGCGCACAGGAGAACAACAAAACAAAACAAAACAAAACCAGCACACCAGAGAAGAGCCCCTTGATCTCTCTACAGTGCCCCGGGGTCCAGACCAGGCCCTGTCAGGTTGAAGTAGAGGAAACAAGGTTGGCGGCTGAGACAGGACTCAGCCTCTTGTTATGGAGACAACACAGAATCTGTGAGGTCAGAAATGCTACAGGAGGGGACATGCATCCTGGGCCACCAGGGGCAATGGTCCAAGGAGGAGGGCTGAGACATGGAGGGCACTATGCCAGGCTAGAGAGCAGGGGATTCTGAGAGATGTGGGTGACCTGGGATAGGCTGTGGAATAGCCTAGACCTCAGCTGGGAAAAGGGACCTCCTGGGCCCATGGTGGATGACAATAATACCCACATCACACCCTAACCCAATACACCAATCTCAACGTGAACATCCCTGCCTTTGGTGAGCCCTAACTATACAGAAGTGCACATCTAGATGGCAGCCACAGACACCCTTGCACACTTACCCGTGTTGGACACCACTACAATCTCCAGACACGTCCCCCTCCTCCGCAACCACCTCCTCATCAGGCAGTGCTTCGCTCGAGGTGTCACCTTCCTGTTCTGCCTCCTTGTCTGCCTTAGGACTGCAGGGTTCAGATGCTGCAAAAAGCACACATGCGGCAAGGTCAGGACAAGAAGAAAAATGGAAACAAAGGTCTCACCATTTGTTTTGCACCCTCTGGCCTAGATCTGGCCTGGTATGTGACTGTCAAGAGAGCCTTCTTCCATGACCAGACTCACGTCTCTGCCAACCATCAGAGGGCCCCCTATTGGGCATTGCATAAGCAGACTCCCATGTCAAATAGACTGGGCACTCAGGGCCAAACTAGGACCCAGGAGGATAGCTGGCTGATCCAACAGGGTAGCCCTCGATTGACCAGCTGGCCAAACAGGGCTCCTGGACTCGGGCAGGAGGCCTTGGTGGGGTAAAAACCATGCACCATGGAAGACCTACCTGCAATGGTTGGCCACGAGGCTCCTGCCAACCTGGGGAACATTCCATCCCTACCTGGAGACCCAAGCTCCTTGTACACCAGGTGCCACAAGCCTCTGCATGTGGGTATCTGCTGCTCAGTCCCACAGACCTAATGCCCAGGGCCCAGATGGGTGGCAAGTCACCTTTCCTCTGCCATGGACTCCCTTCATCTTCCCACCTGTCAGGGTTCCCTCTTGTAGAGGAAAACATGACATAATAATACCTGGGCCAAACATCCAGTACTCAACGCAATTTACTCTGTGTACCCCTATCGCCATGCTGCTAAGACTAGGAGGGAAGGGGCATGGGCAGAATCCCAGCTACCAGCATTGGGACTGTAGGTCTAGGCATACCCAAGGTTCAAGTCAGGTTGCAGGGCTAAGGATGAAGCAGCAGCATCACTGACCCAACAAGGGTGAACAGACAAGGTGCGATGTGGGTCCAGGATAAGGGGCCAGGTCTGTGTGAGATGGCCACAGATGGGGGTAACAGCTGTCACTCTGTACAACCCTAAATGCCACGGGCCAACTGGGGTGTCCCTGGGTTGGCCAATGTAGCCACTTTGGATGCTGAGACGCACCCAGTGCAGGCAGCAGCAGCAAGGCACCAGTGTTGGTTCTGCTGCCAGGATCATTCATGGAAAGCTCAGAGTTTCCCAGGGGAAGACTCACCTTCAATGGCACAGGCCCAGCGCTGGGGCCTCTCATGGTACAGGCAAGAATCCTGGCCAGGAGCCCAGGGAATTCCCAAAGTGAAGTCCACAGGGCCTGCCAGCACGGCACAATAATACACTGCTTGTTCTGTGTCGAATGGCCAGATTGCAGCCTCAGTGAGGAACTGTGAGCTCTGTAGGCTGTGGACAGATTGAAAAAGAGTTACTGAGGATGACAGTATTTTGTGGTTGGATCCCCAGGATTCCCTGTATATCAAACCATGACCATGGACTTACAGAGCATGCTCAAAGGGTCCAAACCCAGCCCACCAGCTGGAAACCATCTGACCCACTACCGGCTTCACACAGAAGGAACATAGGAAGGTTTGTAGGCATTATGGAGATGAGGTGACCTAGGACTAGGTGGTTAGCTATGAGGCAACTCAAAGGCCAGGGTCTGCTGCAATGTCCGAAGTACCAAGGTCCTGGGCACACACGGGGCTGAACAGGTTCCAAGTCCTGATTACCAGTCAAGCCAACAGCTTTACACTGCAGCCAGCCCAAGGTCTGGCCAGAGAACTCAGACACATCAATGAGCAACTCAACTACCCGTCCCCCCTTGGCCTCACCACTACCACTCCCTGGTTGCTGACTACACTCAGTCTACATCAAAAAGGGTCACTGAAGAGGATCAGCCCGGGGTGAAGACAGGGCTCAGACAATTTTTGTGCAGCCAACACAGGATCCATGACAGAAATGTTCCAGGTGGGGGAACATGTCCAGGCCACAAAGGACATGAGTCCCAAGAAGGGGAAGACGTAGAGGTATCGGGGCTCACATTCTATGCAGACTAAAGAGCCAGCAGTTCGCAGACATGTGGGAAAGGGCTGGGAAAGGACCCTGGGATGGACTAGAGTTCACTCTGGGAAGGGCACATGGGGGAGCACAGCACTCACACCATAAAATAACACACACATCCGATCACCTCTGAACCTTGCATTCACAGATGTGCACAGCGGAGGAGCAGCCACAGCGGCCCAGGCACACTTACCTGCGCTGGGTGCTCACCAGGTGTGCAGATACAACTCCATTCTCTAGACACACACCTTCTTGCCTAAGTTCGCTGCTCAAGGTATCAAGGACTAGAAAAGAAGGCACACAATGAAAGGTCAAAGCCAAGATGTAACAAGGAAAAAAAGATCCCATCTGTCATTCATCATCCCCTGATATATTTGTGACTTTGGCTGGTGACAGTCAAACCCACAACTGGACAATCCCTGCACCATGACTAATCTCATGAACTCTGCTAGTCTTCAGATTCCAAAGTCGTCATACTGGGTTTATGGTAACATTCAGGTGTACCAAAACATACCCCCAACACTCAAAGGCTGGTCAGTTGCCTGGTGTTGGCGACAAATGAAGGAAAAAATACACCACTTATCCGAGGTACAAGCTGATCCACAAAACCTCTCAAGGGGGCTTAGAGGTTCAGCTATCAGGCCTTGGAATGCAGAGAAAAACTTACAATCACAGTCGGGTTTGTGGCCAGGCATTGCAACGGAGAGAGGTGAAGGCAGGGCACAAGGGGGACACGACTGCCAGGGTGGGTGAGCAAGGAAAGCACAAGATATCTAGCTTGGCTCTAGGGGTTTTGGGTTAACCACGAGCCTGGGCAATAACAGCAAAACAGGGTGGCTGTAAATTATGAAATTGCACAAACAAAGCAGTGAGAGAAAACTAAAGAACAAACAAAATCATGACCCAACTGAATTTAGCAGCAGGGCAGACATTCAGAGAGGCTGATATGGGTAGACAGCAATGCCACACCGTGAAATGCCAAGGCGGTGGGAACAGCACAAAACAGACATACTCAGTAGAGCAGCAGCAGGATGTGAAAAACACAGTCAATTACATTGTGAAAAACAGAGAAATCAAGAAACAGAGGAAAAGAAGAGAAAGATGCCGAATATAGTTACACTCATTCAAAAAAGACACAATACAACAAGAAATATAGAAATCCAAGTGCGAAGAGGAGGGAACAGAGGGAAAACTGACACATAGAGAGCAGAGAAACGGTAAAACTTGAGGATGAGAATCTGAAAGGAATTCAGTTAAAACGACTCACCAACACATGTATATGAACAGCAAAACGGTGTCTTGTCACTGGTGTTTGCGCGAGGGATGACACCTATGCTGGCTGCCCACTGGTACAATGTCCAGTGGGCCAGGTCTCCTGGGCCACGATACAGGTAGCATATTGCGGGAGGGTCGTAGGGAGTAGAGCCCAACCTGAGGAGAGAGGAAAGAAGGAAGACAGCTGAGCGCTGCTGAACTCAGCACTATGGCTGGTGGCCAGGGTGCCCGAGGTGCCCAGGAACCACCACCGCCAGCACTCAGCCTCCCTCTTGGGCACAAGGGCCTGGCCTCCCAAGGAAAAGCAGCGTGGCAGTGGCAAACCATGCCATTCGGGGCCTGAGACAGCCATCACGGGACACCACTGCTCCTACAGGTGCAAGCTGGCAGAAGGAGCCTGAGACCTCTGCTGGCTGTGGTCCAGCTGGGTGGGGGGTGTTTGTGCTGCGTGGTCCAGGCCAAGAGGTGGGCTCCGAAGCACAGCATCCCACGTCACCCCCAAGCCCCAAGTCCCTGGCTCCCTCACGCTTGGGCACACACCTCATCGAGCCAAAAGCAAGCCCAAGGAGCCTGGGTAATGCCAACGGTCCCGCTTCTGCACACTTGGGACATGCCCAGGCGCCCAACACTGGCAACACCCAGGAACAAACATGCTAGATGCTAGGGTATCCTGCGGCCACCTTGCCCTCTGCTCTGTGCATGGGACACATGCCGGCCACACCAGCTACTCGCGTAATGACATCCTTCACCCACACTTCCCCGGGCACTAACATACACACTGCTACGGGCTTCACCGCCTACTTGCACACAACACATGCATGGAGATGTGACAGCAAGGACGCCCCACAAGGGGTCCCGATCCCCGGGTCCTGTGGGACACAGGCAAGACAGGGAAGGCCCCAGGGCTCTTCAAGACCATGGCTGACGGCCACGGACGGGGCTCTCGGGGAGGCAGCCCGCCAAGGGCTCTGGAGACCAGCGGTGCCCCATGACACCACAGGTGCCGTGCACGTCTACAATGGGGCCTTCCTGGCACACGGCCAGCCTTTCACAGCCCACTCCCACAGCCCTTCCCAGGCAGCACAGACACACCCCACGTTCAACACAGCCTTGGCCAGCCATGTTCCATGGCCACTGCCACGAACACACTCTTACCCCGGGTCCACCTCGGTCCAGCCTGTGGCAGCTGCTGGAACTTTGTCATCATTGGGGGTTGGTGGGCCCTCAGAGAGGGCGGTGTTGTCCACTGCAAAGGAGGGGCAGGGGAACTCCCGTGAGACCAAAGCACGCGAGGGTCCCCAGCGTGTCACCGTCAGCACCCTGTGGAGGGCCGTGGCCTCAGCTCACGCTCACCACCTGGGTGGGCAGCAGGCCTGCACGCTGTCCGACCTGGCACGCATGGTCTCTGCCAGCCCAATGTGCTTTCCCCTCCCTCCCTCCAGCTCTCCCTCTCTGCATGGGGAGCCGGGTGCTGCCCACACCAGGAATCCGCAGCCTCGGCAAGCAGCCCTCTGCCCTTGGGGAGCACATGTGCACCGCCCCTGGGGCCTGAGGCACACTGGGAGCTTAGGTTTCCTAACCTATGGGAGGACCCTTCCACCTCCATGCAGCCAGGGCTTCAGGCAAACGCTGGCCCCAGTACTCAAGGTTGCAACCCAGCCCTGGAGCGCCCATGCAAGCACCACTGTGTCCAGCCATCCTTCGCAACGACACACACCCTGGACCTCAGGGTAAAGGGCTGGCTGTGCGACAAAGAGGGGAGCATGGGTACGACTCCCAGACAGCAGCAGCATCACACAGGTCTGCCTGGGATCACAGCAACTTCACACGTGTTCCGGGGCTTGGGCAACAGCGCCAGGAGAGGAGTGCCAACAGCACTGAGGGCCAGCTCCCCCTGTGGCAGTTGCATCACATGACTCACCCTCGACGGCCTCTGCCCAGTGAAACGGCTGGGCATCCTCACTGGTGTTCGGGCTGGAGATGATGCCCGCGCTGGCTGCCCACTGGTACACGGCCCAGGGGGAGGACAGGTCTCCTGGGCGGTCATACATGTAGCATATTCCAGGCAGTTCGTGGGGGGCCGAGCCCAGCCTGAGCAGAGAGGCCAGAAGGAAGACAGCTGAGCGCTGCTGAATTCAGCGCTATCACTGAGGGCCCAGGGAGCACAGGAACCACCACCGCCAGCACTCAGCCTCCCTCTTGGGCACAAGGGCCTGGCCTCCCAAGGAAAAGCAGCGTGGCAGTGGCAAACCATGCCATTCGGGGCCTGAGACAGCCATCATGGGACACCACTGCTCCTACAGGTGCAAGCTGGCAGAAGGAGCCTGAGACCTCTGCTGGCTGTGGTCCAGCTGGGTGGGGGGTGTTTGTGCTGCGTGGTCCAGGCCAAGAGGTGGGCTCCGAAGCACAGCATCCCACGTCACCCCCAAGCCCCAAGTCCCTGGCTCCCTCACGCTTGGGCACACACCTCATCGAGCCAAAAGCAAGCCCAAGGAGCCTGGGTAATGCCAACGGTCCCGCTTCTGCACACTCGGGACATGCCCAGGCGCCCAACACCGGCAACACCCAGGAACAGACATGCTAGGGATTCCTGCGGCCACCTTGCCCTCTGCTCTGTGCATGGGACACATGCCGGCCACACCAGCTACTCGCGTAATGACATCCTTCACCCACACTTCCCCGGGCACTAACATACACACTGCTACGGGCTTCACCGCCTACTTGCACACAACACATGCATGGAGATGTGACAGCAAGGACGCCCCACAAGGGGTCCCGATCCCCGGGTCCTGTGGGACACAGGCAAGACAGGGAAGGCCCCAGGGCTCTTCAAGACCATGGCTGACGGCCACGGACGGGGCTCTCGGGGAGGCAGCCCGCCAAGGGCTCTGGAGACCAGCGGTGCCCCATGACACCACAGGTGCCGTGCACGTCTACAATGGGGCCTTCCTGGCACACGGCCAGCCTTTCACAGCCCACTCCCACAGCCCTTCCCAGGCAGCACAGACACACCCCACGTTCAACACAGCCTTGGCCAGCCATGTTCCATGGCCACTGCCACGAACACACTCTTACCCAGGTCCACCTCGGTCCAGCCTGTGGCAGCTGCTGGAACTTTGTCATCATTGGGGGTTGGTGGGCCCTCAGAGAGGGCGGTGTTGTCCACTGCAAAGGAGGGGCAGGGGAACTCCCGTGAGACCAAAGCACGCGAGGGTCCCCAGCGTGTCACCGTCAGCACCCTGTGGAGGGCCGTGGCCTCAGCTCACGCTCACCACCTGGGTGGGCAGCAGGCCTGCACGCTGTCCGACCTGGCACGCATGGTCTCTGCCAGCCCAATGTGCTTTCCCCTCCCTCCCTCCAGCTCTCCCTCTCTGCATGGGGAGCCGGGTGCTGCCCACACCAGGAATCCGCAGCCTCGGCAAGCAGCCCTCTGCCCTTGGGGAGCACATGTGCACCGCCCCTGGGGCCTGAGGCACACTGGGAGCTTAGGTTTCCTAACCTATGGGAGGACCCTTCCACCTCCATGCAGCCAGGGCTTCAGGCAAACGCTGGCCCCAGTACTCAAGGTTGCAACCCAGCCCTGGAGCGCCCATGCAAGCACCACTGTGTCCAGCCATCCTTCGCAACGACACACACCCTGGACCTCAGGGTAAAGGGCTGGCTGTGCGACAAAGAGGGGAGCATGGGTACGACTCCCAGACAGCAGCAGCATCACACAGGTCTGCCTGGGATCACAGCAACTTCACACGTGTTCCGGGGCTTGGGCAACAGCGCCAGGAGAGGAGTGCCAACAGCACTGAGGGCCAGCTCCCCCTGTGGCAGTTGCATCACATGACTCACCCTCGACGGCCTCTGCCCAGTGAAACGGCTGGGCATCCTCACTGGTGTTCGGGCTGGAGATGATGCCCGCGCTGGCTGCCCACTGGTACACGGCCCAGGGGGAGGACAGGTCTCCTGGGCGGTCATACATGTAGCATATTCCAGGCAGTTCGTGGGGGGCCGAGCCCAGCCTGAGCAGAGAGGCCAGAAGGAAGACAGCTGAGCGCTGCTGAATTCAGCGCTATCACTGAGGGCCCAGGGAGCACAGGAACCACCACCGCCAGCACTCAGCCTCCCTCTTGGGCACAAGGGCCTGGCCTCCCAAGGAAAAGCAGCGTGGCAGTGGCAAACCATGCCATTCGGGGCCTGAGACAGCCATCATGGGACACCACTGCTCCTACAGGTGCAAGCTGGCAGAAGGAGCCTGAGACCTCTGCTGGCTGTGGTCCAGCTGGGTGGGGGGTGTTTGTGCTGCGTGGTCCAGGCCAAGAGGTGGGCTCCGAAGCACAGCATCCCACGTCACCCCCAAGCCCCAAGTCCCTGGCTCCCTCACGCTTGGGCACACACCTCATCGAGCCAAAAGCAAGCCCAAGGAGCCTGGGTAATGCCAACGGTCCCGCTTCTGCACACTCGGGACATGCCCAGGCGCCCAACACCGGCAACACCCAGGAACAGACATGCTAGGGATTCCTGCGGCCACCTTGCCCTCTGCTCTGTGCATGGGACACATGCCGGCCACACCAGCTACTCGCGTAATGACATCCTTCACCCACACTTCCCCGGGCACTAACATACACACTGCTACGGGCTTCACCGCCTACTTGCACACAACACATGCATGGAGATGTGACAGCAAGGACGCCCCACAAGGGGTCCCGATCCCCGGGTCCTGTGGGACACAGGCAAGACAGGGAAGGCCCCAGGGCTCTTCAAGACCATGGCTGACGGCCACGGACGGGGCTCTCGGGGAGGCAGCCCGCCAAGGGCTCTGGAGACCAGCGGTGCCCCATGACACCACAGGTGCCGTGCACGTCTACAATGGGGCCTTCCTGGCACACGGCCAGCCTTTCACAGCCCACTCCCACAGCCCTTCCCAGGCAGCACAGACACACCCCACGTTCAACACAGCCTTGGCCAGCCATGTTCCATGGCCACTGCCACGAACACACTCTTACCCCGGGTCCACCTCGGTCCAGCCTGTGGCAGCTGCTGGAACTTTGTCATCATTGGGGGTTGGTGGGCCCTCAGAGAGGGCGGTGTTGTCCACTGCAAAGGAGGGGCAGGGGAACTCCCGTGAGACCAAAGCACGCGAGGGTCCCCAGCGTGTCACCGTCAGCACCCTGTGGAGGGCCGTGGCCTCAGCTCACGCTCACCACCTGGGTGGGCAGCAGGCCTGCACGCTGTCCGACCTGGCACGCATGGTCTCTGCCAGCCCAATGTGCTTTCCCCTCCCTCCCTCCAGCTCTCCCTCTCTGCATGGGGAGCCGGGTGCTGCCCACACCAGGAATCCGCAGCCTCGGCAAGCAGCCCTCTGCCCTTGGGGAGCACATGTGCACCGCCCCTGGGGCCTGAGGCACACTGGGAGCTTAGGTTTCCTAACCTATGGGAGGACCCTTCCACCTCCATGCAGCCAGGGCTTCAGGCAAACGCTGGCCCCAGTACTCAAGGTTGCAACCCAGCCCTGGAGCGCCCATGCAAGCACCACTGTGTCCAGCCATCATTCGCAACGACACACACCCTGGACCTCAGGGTAAAGGGCTGGCTGTGCGACAAAGAGGGGAGCATGGGTACGACTCCCAGACAGCAGCAGCATCACACAGGTCTGCCTGGGATCACAGCAACTTCACACGTGTTCCGGGGCTTGGGCAACAGCGCCAGGAGAGGAGTGCCAACAGCACTGAGGGCCAGCTCCCCCTGTGGCAGTTGCATCACATGACTCACCCTCGACGGCCTCTGCCCAGTGAAACGGCTGGGCATCCTCACTGGTGTTCGGGCTGGAGATGATGCCCGCGCTGGCTGCCCACTGGTACACGGCCCAGGGGGAGGACAGGTCTCCTGGGCGGTCATACATGTAGCATATTCCAGGCAGTTCGTGGGGGGCCGAGCCCAGCCTGAGCAGAGAGGCCAGAAGGAAGACAGCTGAGCGCTGCTGAATTCAGCGCTATCACTGAGGGCCCAGGGAGCACAGGAACCACCACCGCCAGCACTCAGCCTCCCTCTTGGGCACAAGGGCCTGGCCTCCCAAGGAAAAGCAGCGTGGCAGTGGCAAACCATGCCATTCGGGGCCTGAGACAGCCATCATGGGACACCACTGCTCCTACAGGTGCAAGCTGGCAGAAGGAGCCTGAGACCTCTGCTGGCTGTGGTCCAGCTGGGTGGGGGGTGTTTGTGCTGCGTGGTCCAGGCCAAGAGGTGGGCTCCGAAGCACAGCATCCCACGTCACCCCCAAGCCCCAAGTCCCTGGCTCCCTCACGCTTGGGCACACACCTCATCGAGCCAAAAGCAAGCCCAAGGAGCCTGGGTAATGCCAACGGTCCCGCTTCTGCACACTCGGGACATGCCCAGGCGCCCAACACCGGCAACACCCAGGAACAGACATGCTAGGGATTCCTGCGGCCACCTTGCCCTCTGCTCTGTGCATGGGACACATGCCGGCCACACCAGCTACTCGCGTAATGACATCCTTCACCCACACTTCCCCGGGCACTAACATACACACTGCTACGGGCTTCACCGCCTACTTGCACACAACACATGCATGGAGATGTGACAGCAAGGACGCCCCACAAGGGGTCCCGATCCCCGGTCCTGTGGGACACAGGCAAGACAGGGAAGGCCCCAGGGCTCTTCAAGACCATGGCTGACGGCCACGGACGGGGCTCTCGGGGAGGCAGCCCGCCAAGGGCTCTGGAGACCAGCGGTGCCCCATGACACCACAGGTGCCGTGCACGTCTACAATGGGGCCTTCCTGGCACACGGCCAGCCTTTCACAGCCCACTCCCACAGCCCTTCCCAGGCAGCACAGACACACCCCACGTTCAACACAGCCTTGGCCAGCCATGTCCCATGGCCACTGCCACGAACACACTCTTACCCCGGGTCCACCTCGGTCCAGCCTGTGGCAGCTGCTGGAACTTTGTCATCATTGGGGGTTGGTGGGCCCTCAGAGAGGGCGGTGTTGTCCACTGCAAAGGAGGGGCAGGGGAACTCCCGTGAGACCAAAGCACGCGAGGGTCCCCAGCGTGTCACCGTCAGCACCCTGTGGAGGGCCGTGGCCTCAGCTCACGCTCACCACCTGGGTGGGCAGCAGGCCTGCACGCTGTCCGACCTGGCACGCATGGTCTCTGCCAGCCCAATGTGCTTTCCCCTCCCTCCCTCCAGCTCTCCCTCTCTGCATGGGGAGCCGGGTGCTGCCCACACCAGGAATCCGCAGCCTCGGCAAGCAGCCCTCTGCCCTTGGGGAGCACATGTGCACCGCCCCTGGGGCCTGAGGCACACTGGGAGCTTAGGTTTCCTAACCTATGGGAGGACCCTTCCACCTCCATGCAGCCAGGGCTTCAGGCAAACGCTGGCCCCAGTACTCAAGGTTGCAACCCAGCCCTGGAGCGCCCATGCAAGCACCACTGTGTCCAGCCATCATTCGCAACGACACACACCCTGGACCTCAGGGTAAAGGGCTGGCTGTGCGACAAAGAGGGGAGCATGGGTACGACTCCCAGACAGCAGCAGCATCACACAGGTCTGCCTGGGATCACAGCAACTTCACACGTGTTCCGGGGCTTGGGCAACAGCGCCAGGAGAGGAGTGCCAACAGCACTGAGGGCCAGCTCCCCCTGTGGCAGTTGCATCACATGACTCACCCTCGACGGCCTCTGCCCAGTGAAACGGCTGGGCATCCTCACTGGTGTTCGGGCTGGAGATGATGCCCGCGCTGGCTGCCCACTGGTACACGGCCCAGGGGGAGGACAGGTCTCCTGGGCGGTCATACATGTAGCATATTCCAGGCAGTTCGTGGGGGGCCGAGCCCAGCCTGAGCAGAGAGGCCAGAAGGAAGACAGCTGAGCGCTGCTGAATTCAGCGCTATCACTGAGGGCCCAGGGAGCACAGGAACCACCACCGCCAGCACTCAGCCTCCCTCTTGGGCACAAGGGCCTGGCCTCCCAAGGAAAAGCAGCGTGGCAGTGGCAAACCATGCCATTCGGGGCCTGAGACAGCCATCATGGGACACCACTGCTCCTACAGGTGCAAGCTGGCAGAAGGAGCCTGAGACCTCTGCTGGCTGTGGTCCAGCTGGGTGGGGGGTGTTTGTGCTGCGTGGTCCAGGCCAAGAGGTGGGCTCCGAAGCACAGCATCCCACGTCACCCCCAAGCCCCAAGTCCCTGGCTCCCTCACGCTTGGGCACACACCTCATCGAGCCAAAAGCAAGCCCAAGGAGCCTGGGTAATGCCAACGGTCCCGCTTCTGCACACTCGGGACATGCCCAGGCGCCCAACACCGGCAACACCCAGGAACAGACATGCTAGGGATTCCTGCGGCCACCTTGCCCTCTGCTCTGTGCATGGGACACATGCCGGCCACACCAGCTACTCGCGTAATGACATCCTTCACCCACACTTCCCCGGGCACTAACATACACACTGCTACGGGCTTCACCGCCTACTTGCACACAACACATGCATGGAGATGTGACAGCAAGGACGCCCCACAAGGGGTCCCGATCCCCGGGTCCTGTGGGACACAGGCAAGACAGGGAAGGCCCCAGGGCTCTTCAAGACCATGGCTGACGGCCACGGACGGGGCTCTCGGGGAGGCAGCCCGCCAAGGGCTCTGGAGACCAGCGGTGCCCCATGACACCACAGGTGCCGTGCACGTCTACAATGGGGCCTTCCTGGCACACGGCCAGCCTTTCACAGCCCACTCCCACAGCCCTTCCCAGGCAGCACAGACACACCCCACGTTCAACACAGCCTTGGCCAGCCATGTCCCATGGCCACTGCCACGAACACACTCTTACCCCGGGTCCACCTCGGTCCAGCCTGTGGCAGCTGCTGGAACTTTGTCATCATTGGGGGTTGGTGGGCCCTCAGAGAGGGCAGTGTTGTCCACTGCAAAGGAGGGGCAGGGGAACTCCCGTGAGACCAAAGCACGCGAGGGTCCCCAGCGTGTCACCGTCAGCACCCTGTGGAGGGCCGTGGCCTCAGCTCATGCTCACCACCTGGGTGGGCAGCAGGCCTGCACGCTGTCCGACCTGGCACGCATGGTCTCTGCCAGCCCAATGTGCTTTCCCCTCCCTCCCTCCAGCTCTCCCTCTCTGCATGGGGAGCCGGGTGCTGCCCACACCAGGAATCCGCAGCCTCGGCAAGCAGCCCTCTGCCCTTGGGGAGCACATGTGCACCGCCCCTGGGGCCTGAGGCACACTGGGAGCTTAGGTTTCCTAACCTATGGGAGGACCCTTCCACCTCCATGTAGCCAGGGCTTCAGGCAAACGCTGGCCCCAGTACTCAAGGTTGCAACCCAGCCCTGGAGCGCCCATGCAAGCACCACTGTGTCCAGCCATCATTCGCAACGACACACACCCTGGACCTCAGGGTAAAGGGCTGGCTGTGCGACAAAGAGGGGAGCATGGGTACGACTCCCAGACAGCAGCAGCATCACACAGGTCTGCCTGGGATCACAGCAACTTCACACGTGTTCCGGGGCTTGGGCAACAGCGCCAGGAGAGGAGTGCCAACAGCACTGAGGGCCAGCTCCCCCTGTGGCAGTTGCATCACATGACTCACCCTCGACGGCCTCTGCCCAGTGAAACGGCTGGGCATCCTCACTGGTGTTCGGGCTGGAGATGATGCCCGCGCTGGCTGCCCACTGGTACACGGCCCAGGGGGAGGACAGGTCTCCTGGGCGGTCATACATGTAGCATATTCCAGGCAGTTCGTGGGGGGCCGAGCCCAGCCTGAGCAGAGAGGCCAGAAGGAAGACAGCTGAGCGCTGCTGAATTCAGCGCTATCACTGAGGGCCCAGGGAGCACAGGAACCACCACCGCCAGCACTCAGCCTCCCTCTTGGGCACAAGGGCCTGGCCTCCCAAGGAAAAGCAGCGTGGCAGTGGCAAACCATGCCATTCGGGGCCTGAGACAGCCATCATGGGACACCACTGCTCCTACAGGTGCAAGCTGGCAGAAGGAGCCTGAGACCTCTGCTGGCTGTGGTCCAGCTGGGTGGGGGGTGTTTGTGCTGCGTGGTCCAGGCCAAGAGGTGGGCTCTGAAGCACAGCATCCCACGTCACCCCCAAGCCCCAAGTCCCTGGCTCCCTCACGCTTGGGCACACACCTCATCGAGCCAAAAGCAAGCCCAAGGAGCCTGGGCAATGCCAACGGTCCCGCTTCTGCACACTTGGGACATGCCCAGGCGCCCAACACCGGCAACACCCAGGAACAAACATGCTAGATGCTAGGGTTTCCTGCGGCCACCTTGCCCTCTGCTCTGTGCATGGGACACATGCTGGCCACACCAGCTACTCGCATAATGACATCCTTCACCCACACTTCCCCGGGCACTAACATACACACTGCTACGGGCTTCACCGCCTACTTGCACACAACACATGCATGGAGATGTGACAGTAAGGATGCTGCACAAGGGGTCCTGATCCCAGGATCCTGTGGGACACAGGGAAGACATGGAACGCCCCAGGGCTCTTCAAGACCATGGCTGACGGCCACGGACGGGGCTCTCGGGGAGGCAGCCTGCCAAGGGCTCTGGAGGTCAGCGGTGCCCACCCAACCAGAGGAGCCATGCAGGTCTACAATCCAACTTTCAAAACACACTGTCGGCGTTGAGTAGCAAATTCCAACGGCCCCTAAACACTGACACCTGAGACACCCCACATTCCACTCAGGCCTGGCCAGCCATGTTTCATGGCCACAGCCACTGCCACACACACACACACACTTACCCGAGCTCCACCTCGGTGCGGCCTGTGCCCACTGTTGCCTTTTGGTCATTGCCAGCCTGTTGCCCATTGGAGGCGGCGACGGTGTCCACTGTAAAGCAGGGGCAAGTTAGCCTCAGTGAGACCAACGCACGTGAGGGTCCACAACGAGCTAGCCCCAGCAGCCATGGAAGACCCATGCCCTCAGCTCATGCCTCAGTCTGCCTGGGCACCTGCCCCCCACGTGCTGCACAACCTGGCACCGATGGCTGGCCACATGGCCTCTCAAAGCCTGCAGTGCCCTCCTTTCCTCCCTCCCGCCCTCCGTCCACAGCGGGCCTGGTGCTGGACACTCCAGGAACCCGTAGCCTTGGCAAGCTGGCAAGCCCTCTTGGGGTACACACACGGGCACTGCAAATGGGGCCGGTTGCACGGCACATCTGCAGCTATTCTCATGCACGGGTCGACCCTTCAATCACAAGCCCATGGTTTCTGGTCACGCCCGCTCCTGGCCAAGGTCAGGAATCCGGCTCCATATTGCCCAGGGAACTACCCTTGCCTCACCACCTCGTTCCAGCCAGGCATCGCACCCTGGAGGTCAGGGCTAAAGGGGCCACGCGAGAGGGTGAGGGATTTGGGAACAACTTCCAGCCACCAGCACCAACAATGCCCGCCTGGGCCCACAACAGGCTCGGGGCGTGTCCTGGGGCTCTGGACGCCACAGGAGCCATGCGTGAACGAGCAGCCCCACGGCATCCCATGACATGACTCACCTTCCACCGGCTCGGCCGAGCTCAGTGGTGCCTCTACAGCTGTGCTAGGGCTGGGGACCACGCGCATGGGGCTGGCCTCTGGGGCCCAGTCATGCAGCACTTCTGCAGCCTTGTAGGCACGGGCGTTCTGTGGGAAAATGTGGGCCACGGACCTGGCCCTGAGGAGACAGGACGGGGAAGAAGTGAGGTGAGCGCTGCTGGGCCTCAGGGCAGGACCGAGGGGCCCGGGTCCTCAGCAGCCACCACTGCTGGCGCTCGGCCTCCCTTCTGGGCCCAAGGGCACAGGGCCACAGGGGAAAACAGCGTGGCAGTGGCAACCCATGCAACCGGGGGCCTCAGCAACGCATGCCTGGCACCAGGGCACCCGCAGCTGGAGGTTAAGGAAAGAGCTCGGAGACCTCTGGGGACCATGGTCCAGGCAGGGTGGTGCTGGGACCGTGTGGGGACATGCAGGAGGTGGGGGGCCGTGCAGGAGGCTGGTTCTGCAGCAGAGGACCCCATCTCACCGCCCACCCCAAGGCCCTGCTCTCTCCCGCTTGCATTCAGTCAGGGTCCGGTTAGAAGCAAGCCCGTGCATGCTGGTCAACACCAAGGTGCTGGTATGCTAGGCCTGGGACACTTCCATGAGCCTGGCCCTGGCGGTCCCCACCACCAAACACGCCACGGGCTGCCCTGGCCACCTTTCTCTCTGCTCGCTCTCTGTCCCCGACGCTGGCTGCACCAGCTGCCGCAGCAACAACACACATCCTACACCCACACTTTGCCCAGCACCAAAACAGAGACTGCAATGGGGTACTCCTTTCATGGGGCCTCACGGAGGTGGGGCACCACGCACAACCCACGAGGCGGTTGATCTCTGGCCCCTGCGCTCCCAGGACCCAGCAGGACCCAGAGGCACACAGGCAGCACCCCAGGGGGCTTCTACACAAATGGCTGACAGCCAGCACCAGGGACAGCTCTTGGCAAGGCACAGTGCCAAAGCCTCTACAGACCTGGCGGGCCCTGACCATAGCAGAGTTGGAGTGCAGGGGCAGAATGCAACCTTCCTGGAACACCAGGAACACCTGGAACACCAGCCTTCCACAGCCCAGCCTGCCGCCTCCTCCAATGGCACCTGGGACACCCCACATTCCACTCAGGCCTGGCCAGCCATGTTTCATGGCCACAGCCACTGCCACACACACACACACTTACGCGGGCTCCACCTCGGTGCGGCCTGTGCCCACTGTTGCCTTTTGGTCATTGCCAGCCTGTTGCCCATCGGAGGCGGCGACGGTGTCCACTGTAAAGCAGGGGCAAGGTAGCCTCAGTGAGACCAACGCACGTGAGGGTCCACAACGAGCTAGCCCCAGCAGCCATGGAAGACCCATGCCCTCAGCTCATGCCTCAGTCTGCCTGGGCACCTGCCCCCCACATGCTGCACAACCTGGCACCGATGGCTGGCCACATGGCCTCTCAAAGCCTGCAGTGCCCTCCTTTCCTCCCTCCCGCCCTCCGTCCACAGCGGGCCTGGTGCTGGACACTCCAGGAACCCGTAGCCTTGGCAAGCTGGCAAGCCCTCTTGGGGTACACACACGGGCACTGCAAATGGGGCCGGTTGCACGGCACATCTGCAGCTATTCTCATGCACGGGTCGACCGTTCAATCACAAGCCCATGGTTTCTGGTCACGCCCGCTCCTGGCCAAGGTCAGGAATCCGGCTCCATATTGCCCAGGGAACTACCCTTGCCTCACCACCTCGTTCCAGCCAGGCATCGCACCCTGGAGGTCAGGGCTAAAGGGGCCACGTGAGAGGGTGAGGGATTTGGGAACAACTTCCAGCCACCAGCACCAACAATGCCCGCCTGGGCCCACAACAGGCTCGGGGCGTGTCCTGGGGCTCTGGACACCACAGGAGCCATGCGTGAACGAGCAGCCCCACGGCATCCCATGACATGACTCACCTTCCACCGGCTCGGCCGAGCTCAGTGGTGCCTCTACAGCTGTGCTAGGGCTGGGGACCACGCGCATGGGGCTGGCCTCTGGGGCCCAGTCATGCAGCACTTCTGCAGCCTTGTAGGCACGGGCGTTCTGTGGGAAAATGTGGGCCACGGACCTGGCCCTGAGGAGACAGGACGGGGAAGAAGTGAGGTGAGCGCTGCTGGGCCTCAGGGCAGGACCGAGGGGCCCGGGTCCTCAGCAGCCACCACTGCTGGCGCTCGGCCTCCCTTCTGGGCCCAAGGGCACAGGGCCACAGGGGAAAACAGCGTGGCAGTGGCAACCCATGCAACCGGGGGCCTCAGCAACGCATGCCTGGCACCAGGGCACCCGCAGCTGGAGGTTAAGGAAAGAGCTCGGAGACCTCTGGGGACCATGGTCCAGGCAGGGTGGTGCTGGGACCGTGTGGGGACATGCAGGAGGTGGGGGGCCGTGCAGGAGGCTGGTTCTGCAGCAGAGGACCCCATCTCACCGCCCACCCCAAGGCCCTGCTCTCTCCCGCTTGCATTCAGTCAGGGTCCGGTTAGAAGCAAGCCCGTGCATGCTGGTCAACACCAAGGTGCTGGTATGCTAGGCCTGGGACACTTCCATGAGCCTGGCCCTGGCGGTCCCCACCACCAAACACGCCACGGGCTGCCCTGGCCACCTTTCTCTCTGCTCGCTCTCTGTCCCCGACGCTGGCTGCACCAGCTGCCGCAGCAACAACACACATCCTACACCCACACTTTGCCCAGCACCAAAACAGAGACTGCAATGGGGTACTCCTTTCATGGGGCCTCACGGAGGTGGGGCACCACGCACAACCCACGAGGCGGTTGATCTCTGGCCCCTGCGCTCCCAGGACCCAGCAGGACCCAGAGGCACACAGGCAGCACCCCAGGGGGCTTCTACACAAATGGCTGACAGCCAGCACCAGGGACAGCTCTTGGCAAGGCACAGTGCCAAAGCCTCTACAGACCTGGCGGGCCCTGACCATAGCAGAGTTGGAGTGCAGGGGCAGAATGCAACCTTCCTGGAACACCAGGAACCAGCCTTCCACAGCCCAGCCTGCCGCCTCCTCCAATGGCACCTGGGACACCCCACATTCCACTCAGGCCTGGCCAGCCATGTTTCATGGCCACAGCCACTGCCACACACACACACACACTTACCCGGGCTCCACCTCGGTGCGGCCTGTGCCCACTGTTGCCTTTTGGTCATTGCCAGCCTGTTGCCCATCGGAGGCGGCGACGGTGTCCACTGTAAAGCAGGGGCAAGGTAGCCTCAGTGAGACCAACGCACGTGAGGGTCCACAACGAGCTAGCCCCAGCAGCCATGGAAGACCCATGCCCTCAGCTCATGCCTCAGTCTGCCTGGGCACCTGCCCCCCACATGCTGCACAACCTGGCACCGATGGCTGGCCACATGGCCTCTCAAAGCCTGCAGTGCCCTCCTTTCCTCCCTCCCGCCCTCCGTCCACAGCGGGCCTGGTGCTGGACACTCCAGGAACCCGTAGCCTTGGCAAGCTGGCAAGCCCTCTTGGGGTACACACACGGGCACTGCAAATGGGGCCGGTTGCACGGCACATCTGCAGCTATTCTCATGCACGGGTCGACCCTTCAATCACAAGCCCATGGTTTCTGGTCACGCCCGCTCCTGGCCAAGGTCAGGAATCCGGCTCCATATTGCCCAGGGAACTACCCTTGCCTCACCACCTCGTTCCAGCCAGGCATCGCACCCTGGAGGTCAGGGCTAAAGGGGCCACGCGAGAGGGTGAGGGATTTGGGAACAACTTCCAGCCACCAGCACCAACAATGCCCGCCTGGGCCCACAACAGGCTCGGGGCGTGTCCTGGGGCTCTGGACGCCACAGGAGCCATGCGTGAACGAGCAGCCCCACGGCATCCCATGACATGACTCACCTTCCACCGGCTCGGCCGAGCTCAGTGGTGCCTCTACAGCTGTGCTAGGGCTGGGGACCACGCGCATGGGGCTGGCCTCTGGGGCCCAGTCATGCAGCACTTCTGCAGCCTTGTAGGCACGGGCGTTCTGTGGGAAAATGTGGGCCACGGACCTGGCCCTGAGGAGACAGGACGGGGAAGAAGTGAGGTGAGCGCTGCTGGGCCTCAGGGCAGGACCGAGGGGCCCGGGTCCTCAGCAGCCACCACTGCTGGCGCTCGGCCTCCCTTCTGGGCCCAAGGGCACAGGGCCACAGGGGAAAACAGCGTGGCAGTGGCAACCCATGCAACCGGGGGCCTCAGCAACGCATGCCTGGCACCAGGGCACCCGCAGCTGGAGGTTAAGGAAAGAGCTCGGAGACCTCTGGGGACCATGGTCCAGGCAGGGTGGTGCTGGGACCGTGTGGGGACATGCAGGAGGTGGGGGGCCGTGCAGGAGGCTGGTTCTGCAGCAGAGGACCCCATCTCACCGCCCACCCCAAGGCCCTGCTCTCTCCCGCTTGCATTCAGTCAGGGTCCGGTTAGAAGCAAGCCCGTGCATGCTGGTCAACACCAAGGTGCTGGTATGCTAGGCCTGGGACACTTCCATGAGCCTGGCCCTGGCGGTCCCCACCACCAAACACGCCACGGGCTGCCCTGGCCACCTTTCTCTCTGCTCGCTCTCTGTCCCCGACGCTGGCTGCACCAGCTGCCGCAGCAACAACACACATCCTACACCCACACTTTGCCCAGCACCAAAACAGAGACTGCAATGGGGTACTCCTTTCATGGGGCCTCACGGAGATGGGGCACCACGCACAACCCACGAGGCGGTTGATCTCTGGCCCCTGCGCTCCCAGGACCCAGCAGGACCCAGAGGCACACAGGCAGCACCCCAGGGGGCTTCTACACAAATGGCTGACAGCCAGCACCAGGGACAGCTCTTGGCAAGGCACAGTGCCAAAGCCTCTACAGACCTGGCGGGCCCTGACCATAGCAGAGTTGGAGTGCAGGGGCAGAATGCAACCTTCCTGGAACACCAGGAACCAGCCTTCCACAGCCCAGCCTGCCGCCTCCTCCAATGGCACCTGGGACACCCCACATTCCACTCAGGCCTGGCCAGCCATGTTTCATGGCCACAGCCACTGCCACACACACACACACACTTACCCGGGCTCCACCTCGGTGCGGCCTGTGCCCACTGTTGCCTTTTGGTCATTGCCAGCCTGTTGCCCATCGGAGGCGGCGACGGTGTCCACTGTAAAGCAGGGGCAAGGTAGCCTCAGTGAGACCAACGCACGTGAGGGTCCACAACGAGCTAGCCCCAGCAGCCATGGAAGACCCATGCCCTCAGCTCATGCCTCAGTCTGCCTGGGCACCTGCCCCCCACATGCTGCACAACCTGGCACCGATGGCTGGCCACATGGCCTCTCAAAGCCTGCAGTGCCCTCCTTTCCTCCCTCCCGCCCTCCGTCCACAGCGGGCCTGGTGCTGGACACTCCAGGAACCCGTAGCCTTGGCAAGCTGGCAAGCCCTCTTGGGGTACACACACGGGCACTGCAAATGGGGCCGGTTGCACGGCACATCTGCAGCTATTCTCATGCACGGGTCGACCCTTCAATCACAAGCCCATGGTTTCTGGTCACGCCCGCTCCTGGCCAAGGTCAGGAATCCGGCTCCATATTGCCCAGGGAACTACCCTTGCCTCACCACCTCGTTCCAGCCAGGCATCGCACCCTGGAGGTCAGGGCTAAAGGGGCCACGCGAGAGGGTGAGGGATTTGGGAACAACTTCCAGCCACCAGCACCAACAATGCCCGCCTGGGCCCACAACAGGCTCGGGGCGTGTCCTGGGGCTCTGGACGCCACAGGAGCCATGCGTGAACGAGCAGCCCCACGGCATCCCATGACATGACTCACCTTCCACCGGCTCGGCCGAGCTCAGTGGTGCCTCTACAGCTGTGCTAGGGCTGGGGACCACGCGCATGGGGCTGGCCTCTGGGGCCCAGTCATGCAGCACTTCTGCAGCCTTGTAGGCACGGGCGTTCTGTGGGAAAATGTGGGCCACGGACCTGGCCCTGAGGAGACAGGACGGGGAAGAAGTGAGGTGAGCGCTGCTGGGCCTCAGGGCAGGACCGAGGGGCCCGGGTCCTCAGCAGCCACCACTGCTGGCGCTCGGCCTCCCTTCTGGGCCCAAGGGCACAGGGCCACAGGGGAAAACAGCGTGGCAGTGGCAACCCATGCAACCGGGGGCCTCAGCAACGCATGCCTGGCACCAGGGCACCCGCAGCTGGAGGTTAAGGAAAGAGCTCGGAGACCTCTGGGGACCATGGTCCAGGCAGGGTGGTGCTGGGACCGTGTGGGGACATGCAGGAGGTGGGGGGCCGTGCAGGAGGCTGGTTCTGCAGCAGAGGACCCCATCTCACCGCCCACCCCAAGGCCCTGCTCTCTCCCGCTTGCATTCAGTCAGGGTCCGGTTAGAAGCAAGCCCGTGCATGCTGGTCAACACCAAGGTGCTGGTATGCTAGGCCTGGGACACTTCCATGAGCCTGGCCCTGGCGGTCCCCACCACCAAACACGCCACGGGCTGCCCTGGCCACCTTTCTCTCTGCTCGCTCTCTGTCCCCGACGCTGGCTGCACCAGCTGCCGCAGCAACAACACACATCCTACACCCACACTTTGCCCAGCACCAAAACAGAGACTGCAATGGGGTACTCCTTTCATGGGGCCTCACGGAGATGGGGCACCACGCACAACCCACGAGGCGGTTGATCTCTGGCCCCTGCGCTCCCAGGACCCAGCAGGACCCAGAGGCACACAGGCAGCACCCCAGGGGGCTTCTACACAAATGGCTGACAGCCAGCACCAGGGACAGCTCTTGGCAAGGCACAGTGCCAAAGCCTCTACAGACCTGGCGGGCCCTGACCATAGCAGAGTTGGAGTGCAGGGGCAGAATGCAACCTTCCTGGAACACCAGGAACCAGCCTTCCACAGCCCAGCCTGCCGCCTCCTCCAATGGCACCTGGGACACCCCACATTCCACTCAGGCCTGGCCAGCCATGTTTCATGGCCACAGCCACTGCCACACACACACACACTTACCCGGGCTCCACCTCGGTGCGGCCTGTGCCCACTGTTGCCTTTTGGTCATTGCCAGCCTGTTGCCCATCGGAGGCGGCGACGGTGTCCACTGTAAAGCAGGGGCAAGGTAGCCTCAGTGAGACCAACGCACGTGAGGGTCCACAACGAGCTAGCCCCAGCAGCCATGGAAGACCCATGCCCTCAGCTCATGCCTCAGTCTGCCTGGGCACCTGCCCCCCACATGCTGCACAACCTGGCACCGATGGCTGGCCACATGGCCTCTCAAAGCCTGCAGTGCCCTCCTTTCCTCCCTCCCGCCCTCCGTCCACAGCGGGCCTGGTGCTGGACACTCCAGGAACCCGTAGCCTTGGCAAGCTGGCAAGCCCTCTTGGGGTACACACACGGGCACTGCAAATGGGGCCGGTTGCACGGCACATCTGCAGCTATTCTCATGCACGGGTCGACCCTTCAATCACAAGCCCATGGTTTCTGGTCACGCCCGCTCCTGGCCAAGGTCAGGAATCCGGCTCCATATTGCCCAGGGAACTACCCTTGCCTCACCACCTCGTTCCAGCCAGGCATCGCACCCTGGAGGTCAGGGCTAAAGGGGCCACGCGAGAGGGTGAGGGATTTGGGAACAACTTCCAGCCACCAGCACCAACAATGCCCGCCTGGGCCCACAACAGGCTCGGGGCGTGTCCTGGGGCTCTGGACGCCACAGGAGCCATGCGTGAACGAGCAGCCCCACGGCATCCCATGACATGACTCACCTTCCACCGGCTCGGCCGAGCTCAGTGGTGCCTCTACAGCTGTGCTAGGGCTGGGGACCACGCGCATGGGGCTGGCCTCTGGGGCCCAGTCATGCAGCACTTCTGCAGCCTTGTAGGCACGGGCGTTCTGTGGGAAAATGTGGGCCACGGACCTGGCCCTGAGGAGACAGGACGGGGAAGAAGTGAGGTGAGCGCTGCTGGGCCTCAGGGCAGGACCGAGGGGCCCGGGTCCTCAGCAGCCACCACTGCTGGCGCTCGGCCTCCCTTCTGGGCCCAAGGGCACAGGGCCACAGGGGAAAACAGCGTGGCAGTGGCAACCCATGCAACCGGGGGCCTCAGCAACGCATGCCTGGCACCAGGGCACCCGCAGCTGGAGGTTAAGGAAAGAGCTCGGAGACCTCTGGGGACCATGGTCCAGGCAGGGTGGTGCTGGGACCGTGTGGGGACATGCAGGAGGTGGGGGGGCCGTGCAGGAGGCTGGTTCTGCAGCAGAGGACCCCATCTCACCGCCCACCCCAAGGCCCTGCTCTCTCCCGCTTGCATTCAGTCAGGGTCCGGTTAGAAGCAAGCCCGTGCATGCTGGTCAACACCAAGGTGCTGGTATGCTAGGCCTGGGACACTTCCATGAGCCTGGCCCTGGCGGTCCCCACCACCAAACACGCCACGGGCTGCCCTGGCCACCTTTCTCTCTGCTCGCTCTCTGTCCCCGACGCTGGCTGCACCAGCTGCCGCAGCAACAACACACATCCTACACCCACACTTTGCCCAGCACCAAAACAGAGACTGCAATGGGGTACTCCTTTCATGGGGCCTCACGGAGGTGGGGCACCACGCACAACCCACGAGGCGGTTGATCTCTGGCCCCTGCGCTCCCAGGACCCAGCAGGACCCAGAGGCACACAGGCAGCACCCCAGGGGGCTTCTACACAAATGGCTGACAGCCAGCACCAGGGACAGCTCTTGGCAAGGCACAGTGCCAAAGCCTCTACAGACCTGGCGGGCCCTGACCATAGCAGAGTTGGAGTGCAGGGGCAGAATGCAACCTTCCTGGAACACCAGGAACCAGCCTTCCACAGCCCAGCCTGCCGCCTCCTCCAATGGCACCTGGGACACCCCACATTCCACTCAGGCCTGGCCAGCCATGTTTCATGGCCACAGCCACTGCCACACACACACACACACTTACCCGGGCTCCACCTCGGTGCGGCCTGTGCCCACTGTTGCCTTTTGGTCATTGCCAGCCTGTTGCCCATCGGAGGCGGCGACGGTGTCCACTGTAAAGCAGGGGCAAGGTAGCCTCAGTGAGACCAACGCACGTGAGGGTCCACAACGAGCTAGCCCCAGCAGCCATGGAAGACCCATGCCCTCAGCTCATGCCTCAGTCTGCCTGGGCACCTGCCCCCCACATGCTGCACAACCTGGCACCGATGGCTGGCCACATGGCCTCTCAAAGCCTGCAGTGCCCTCCTTTCCTCCCTCCCGCCCTCCGTCCACAGCGGGCCTGGTGCTGGACACTCCAGGAACCCGTAGCCTTGGCAAGCTGGCAAGCCCTCTTGGGGTACACACACGGGCACTGCAAATGGGGCCGGTTGCACGGCACATCTGCAGCTATTCTCATGCACGGGTCGACCCTTCAATCACAAGCCCATGGTTTCTGGTCACGCCCGCTCCTGGCCAAGGTCAGGAATCCGGCTCCATATTGCCCAGGGAACTACCCTTGCCTCACCACCTCGTTCCAGCCAGGCATCGCACCCTGGAGGTCAGGGCTAAAGGGGCCACGCGAGAGGGTGAGGGATTTGGGAACAACTTCCAGCCACCAGCACCAACAATGCCCGCCTGGGCCCACAACAGGCTCGGGGCGTGTCCTGGGGCTCTGGACACCACAGGAGCCATGCGTGAACGAGCAGCCCCACGGCATCCCATGACATGACTCACCTTCCACCAGCTCGGCCGAGCTCAGTGGTGCCTCTACAGCTGTGCTAGGGCTGGGGACCACGCGCATGGGGCTGGCCTCTGGGGCCCAGTCATGCAGCACTTCTGCAGCCTTGTAGGCACGGGCGTTCTGTGGGAAAATGTGGGCCACGGACCTGGCCCTGAGGAGACAGGACGGGGAAGAAGTGAGGTGAGCGCTGCTGGGCCTCAGGGCAGGACCGAGGGGCCCGGGTCCTCAGCAGCCACCACTGCTGGCGCTCGGCCTCCCTTCTGGGCCCAAGGGCACAGGGCCACAGGGGAAAACAGCGTGGCAGTGGCAACCCATGCAACCGGGGGCCTCAGCAATGCATGCCTGGCACCAGGGCACCCGCGGCTGGAGGTTAAGGAAAGAGCTCGGAGAACTCTGGGGACCATGGTCTAGGCAGGGTGGTGCTGGGACCGTGTGGGGACATGTAGGAGGTGGGGGGCCGTGCAGGAGGCTGGTTCTGCAGCAGAGGACCCCATCTCACCGCCCACCCCAAGGCCCTGCTCTCTCCCGCTTGCATTCAGTCAGGGTCCGGTTAGAAGCAAGCCCGTGCATGCTGGTCAACACCAAGGTGCTGGTATGCTAGGCCTGGGACACTTCCATGAGCCTGGCCCTGGCGGTCCCCACCACCAAACACGCCACGGGCGGCCCTGGCCACCTTTCTCTCTGCTCGCTCTCTGTCCCCGACGCTGGCTGCACCAGCTGCCGCAGCAACAACACACATCCTACACCCACACTTTGCCCAGCACCAAAACAGAGACTGCGATGGGGTACTCCTTTCATGGGGCCTCACGGAGATGGGGCACCACGCACAACCCACGAGGCGGTTGATCTCTGGCCCCTGCGCTCCCAGGACCCAGCAGGACCCAGAGGCACACAGGCAGCACCCCAGGGGGCTTCTACACAAATGGCTGACAGCCAGCACCAGGGACAGCTCTTGGCAAGGCACAGTGCCAAAGCCTCTACAGACCTGGCGGGCCCTGACCATAGCAGAGTTGGAGTGCAGGGGCAGAATGCAACCTTCCTGGAACACCAGGAACCAGCCTTCCACAGCCCAGCCTGCCGCCTCCTCCAATGGCACCTGGGACACCCCACATTCCACTCAGGCCTGGCCAGCCATGTTTCATGGCCACAGCCACTGCCACACACACACACACTTACCCGGGCTCCACCTCGGTGCGGCCTGTGCCCACTGTTGCCTTTTGGTCATTGCCAGCCTGTTGCCCATCGGAGGCGGCGACGGTGTCCACTGTAAAGCAGGGGCAAGGTAGCCTCAGTGAGACCAACGCACGTGAGGGTCCACAACGAGCTAGCCCCAGCAGCCATGGAAGACCCATGCCCTCAGCTCATGCCTCAGTCTGCCTGGGCACCTGCCCCCCACACGCTGCACAACCTGGCACCGATGGCTGGCCACATGGCCTCTCAAAGCCTGCAGTGCCCTCCTTTCCTCCCTCCCGCCCTCCGTCCACAGCGGGCCTGGTGCTGGACACTCCAGGAACCCGTAGCCTTGGCAAGCTGGCAAGCCCTCTTGGGGTACACACACGGGCACTGCAAATGGGGCCGGTTGCACGGCACATCTGCAGCTATTCTCATGCACGGGTCGACCGTTCAATCACAAGCCCATGGTTTCTGGTCACGCCCGCTCCTGGCCAAGGTCAGGAATCCGGCTCCATATTGCCCAGGGAACTACCCTTGCCTCACCACCTCGTTCCAGCCAGGCATCGCACCCTGGAGGTCAGGGCTAAAGGGGCCACGCGAGAGGGTGAGGGATTTGGGAACAACTTCCAGCCACCAGCACCAACAATGCCCGCCTGGGCCCACAACAGGCTCGGGGCGTGTCCTGGGGCTCTGGACACCACAGGAGCCATGCGCGAACGAGCAGCCCCACGGTATCCCATGACATGACTCACCTTCCACCAGCTCGGCCGAGCTCAGTGGTGCCTCTACAGCTGTGCTAGGGCTGGGGACCACGCGCATGGGGCTGGCCTCTGGGGCCCAGTCATGCAGCACTTCTGCAGCCTTGTAGGCACGGGCGTTCTGTGGGAAAATGTGGGCCACGGACCTGGCCCTGAGGAGACAGGACGGGGAAGAAGTGAGGTGAGCGCTGCTGGGCCTCAGGGCAGGACCGAGGGGCCCGGGTCCTCAGCAGCCACCACTGCTGGCGCTCGGCCTCCCTTCTGGGCCCAAGGGCACAGGGCCACAGGGGAAAACAGCGTGGCAGTGGCAACCCATGCAACCGGGGGCCTCAGCAACGCATGCCTGGCACCAGGGCACCCGCAGCTGGAGGTTAAGGAAAGAGCTCGGAGACCTCTGGGGACCATGGTCCAGGCAGGGTGGTGCTGGGACCGTGTGGGGACATGTAGGAGGTGGGGGGCCGTGCAGGAGGCTGGTTCTGCAGCAGAGGACCCCATCTCACCGCCCACCCCAAGGCCCTGCTCTCTCCCGCTTGCATTCAGTCAGGGTCCGGTTAGAAGCAAGCCCGTGCATGCTGGTCAACACCAAGGTGCTGGTATGCTAGGCCTGGGACACTTCCATGAGCCTGGCCCTGGCGGTCCCCACCACCAAACACGCCACGGGCGCCCTGGCCACCTTTCTCTCTGCTCGCTCTCTGTCCCCGACGCTGGCTGCACCAGCTGCCGCAGCAACAACACACATCCTACACCCACACTTTGCCCAGCACCAAAACAGAGACTGCGATGGGGTACTCCTTTCATGGGGCCTCACGGAGATGGGGCACCACGCACAACCCACGAGGCGGTTGATCTCTGGCCCCTGTGCTCCCAGGACCCAGCAGGACCCAGAGGCACACAGGCAGCACCCCAGGGGGCTTCTACACAAATGGCTGACAGCCAGCACCAGGGACAGCTCTTGGCAAGGCACAGTGCCAAAGCCTCTACAGACCTGGCGGGCCCTGACCATAGCAGAGTTGGAGTGCAGGGGCAGAATGCAACCTTCCTGGAACACCAGGAACCAGCCTTCCACAGCCCAGCCTGCCGCCTCCTCCAATGGCACCTGGGACACCCCACATTCCACTCAGGCCTGGCCAGCCATGTTTCATGGCCACAGCCACTGCCACACACACACACACTTACCCGGGCTCCACCTCGGTGCGGCCTGTGCCCACTGTTGCCTTTTGGTCATTGCCAGCCTGTTGCCCATCGGAGGCGGCGACGGTGTCCACTGTAAAGCAGGGGCAAGGTAGCCTCAGTGAGACCAACGCACGTGAGGGTCCACAACGAGCTAGCCCCAGCAGCCATGGAAGACCCATGCCCTCAGCTCATGCCTCAGTCTGCCTGGGCACCTGCCCCCCACACGCTGCACAACCTGGCACCGATGGCTGGCCACATGGCCTCTCAAAGCCTGCAGTGCCCTCCTTTCCTCCCTCCCGCCCTCCGTCCACAGCGGGCCTGGTGCTGGACACTCCAGGAACCCGTAGCCTTGGCAAGCTGGCAAGCCCTCTTGGGGTACACACACGGGCACTGCAAATGGGGCCGGTTGCACGGCACATCTGCAGCTATTCTCATGCACGGGTCGACCGTTCAATCACAAGCCCATGGTTTCTGGTCACGCCCGCTCCTGGCCAAGGTCAGGAATCCGGCTCCATATTGCCCAGGGAACTACCCTTGCCTCACCACCTCGTTCCAGCCAGGCATCGCACCCTGGAGGTCAGGGCTAAAGGGGCCACGCGAGAGGGTGAGGGATTTGGGAACAACTTCCAGCCACCAGCACCAACAATGCCCGCCTGGGCCCACAACAGGCTCGGGGCGTGTCCTGGGGCTCTGGACACCACAGGAGCCATGCGTGAACGAGCAGCCCTGGGGCCGAGCAGCCCCACGGCATCCCATGACATGACTCACCTTCCACCGGCTCGGCCGAGCTCAGTGGTGCCTCTACAGCTGTGCTAGGGCTGGGGACCACGCGCATGGGGCTGGCCTCTGGGGCCCAGTCATGCAGCACTTCTGCAGCCTTGTAGGCACGGGCGTTCTGTGGGAAAATGTGGGCCACGGACCTGGCCCTGAGGAGACAGGACGGGGAAGAAGTGAGGTGAGCGCTGCTGGGCCTCAGGGCAGGACCGAGGGGCCCGGGTCCTCAGCAGCCACCACTGCTGGCGCTCGGCCTCCCTTCTGGGCCCAAGGGCACAGGGCCACAGGGGAAAACAGCGTGGCAGTGGCAACCCATGCAACCGGGGGCCTCAGCAACGCATGCCTGGCACCAGGGCACCCGCGGCTGGAGGTTAAGGAAAGAGCTCGGAGACCTCTGGGGACCATGGTCCAGGCAGGGTGGTGCTGGGACCGTGTGGGGACATGCAGGAGGTGGGGGGCCGTGCAGGAGGCTGGTTCTGCAGCAGAGGACCCCATCTCACCGCCCACCCCAAGGCCCTGCTCTCTCCCGCTTGCATTCAGTCAGGGTCCGGTTAGAAGCAAGCCCGTGCATGCTGGTCAACACCAAGGTGCTGGTATGCTAGGCCTGGGACACTTCCATGAGCCTGGCCCTGGCGGTCCCCACCACCAAACACGCCACGGGCTGCCCTGGCCACCTTTCTCTCTGCTCGCTCTCTGTCCCCGACGCTGGCTGCACCAGCTGCCGCAGCAACAACACACATCCTACACCCACACTTTGCCCAGCACCAAAACAGAGACTGCGATGGGGTACTCCTTTCATGGGGCCTCACGGAGATGGGGCACCACGCACAACCCACGAGGCGGTTGATCTCTGGCCCCTGCGCTCCCAGGACCCAGCAGGACCCAGAGGCACACAGGCAGCACCCCAGGGGGCTTCTACACAAATGGCTGACAGCCAGCACCAGGGACAGCTCTTGGCAAGGCACAGTGCCAAAGCCTCTACAGACCTGGCGGGCCCTGACCATAGCAGAGTTGGAGTGCAGGGGCAGAATGCAACCTTCCTGGAACACCAGGAACCAGCCTTCCACAGCCCAGCCTGCCGCCTCCTCCAATGGCACCTGGGACACCCCACATTCCACTCAGGCCTGGCCAGCCATGTTTCATGGCCACAGCCACTGCCACACACACACACACTTACCCGGGCTCCACCTCGGTGCGGCCTGTGCCCACTGTTGCCTTTTGGTCATTGCCAGCCTGTTGCCCATCGGAGGCGGCGACGGTGTCCACTGTAAAGCAGGGGCAAGGTAGCCTCAGTGAGACCAACGCACGTGAGGGTCCACAACGAGCTAGCCCCAGCAGCCATGGAAGACCCATGCCCTCAGCTCATGCCTCAGTCTGCCTGGGCACCTGCCCCCCACACGCTGCACAACCTGGCACCGATGGCTGGCCACATGGCCTCTCAAAGCCTGCAGTGCCCTCCTTTCCTCCCTCCCGCCCTCCGTCCACAGCGGGCCTGGTGCTGGACACTCCAGGAACCCGTAGCCTTGGCAAGCTGGCAAGCCCTCTTGGGGTACACACACGGGCACTGCAAATGGGGCCGGTTGCACGGCACATCTGCAGCTATTCTCATGCACGGGTCGACCGTTCAATCACAAGCCCATGGTTTCTGGTCACGCCCGCTCCTGGCCAAGGTCAGGAATCCGGCTCCATATTGCCCAGGGAACTACCCTTGCCTCACCACCTCGTTCCAGCCAGGCATCGCACCCTGGAGGTCAGGGCTAAAGGGGCCACGCGAGAGGGTGAGGGATTTGGGAACAACTTCCAGCCACCAGCACCAACAATGCCCGCCTGGGCCCACAACAGGCTCGGGGCGTGTCCTGGGGCTCTGGACACCACAGGAGCCATGCGTGAACGAGCAGCCCCACGGCATCCCATGACATGACTCACCTTCCACCGGCTCGGCCGAGCTCAGTGGTGCCTCTACAGCTGTGCTAGGGCTGGGGACCACGCGCATGGGGCTGGCCTCTGGGGCCCAGTCATGCAGCACTTCTGCAGCCTTGTAGGCACGGGCGTTCTGTGGGAAAATGTGGGCCACGGACCTGGCCCTGAGGAGACAGGACGGGGAAGAAGTGAGGTGAGCGCTGCTGGGCCTCAGGGCAGGACCGAGGGGCCCGGGTCCTCAGCAGCCACCACTGCTGGCGCTCGGCCTCCCTTCTGGGCCCAAGGGCACAGGGCCACAGGGGAAAACAGCGTGGCAGTGGCAACCCATGCAACCGGGGGCCTCAGCAACGCATGCCTGGCACCAGGGCACCCGCAGCTGGAGGTTAAGGAAAGAGCTCGGAGACCTCTGGGGACCATGGTCCAGGCAGGGTGGTGCTGGGACCGTGTGGGGACATGCAGGAGGTGGGGGGCCGTGCAGGAGGCTGGTTCTGCAGCAGAGGACCCCATCTCACCGCCCACCCCAAGGCCCTGCTCTCTCCCGCTTGCATTCAGTCAGGGTCCGGTTAGAAGCAAGCCCGTGCATGCTGGTCAACACCAAGGTGCTGGTATGCTAGGCCTGGGACACTTCCATGAGCCTGGCCCTGGCGGTCCCCACCACCAAACACGCCACGGGCTGCCCTGGCCACCTTTCTCTCTGCTCGCTCTCTGTCCCCGACGCTGGCTGCACCAGCTGCCGCAGCAACAACACACATCCTACACCCACACTTTGCCCAGCACCAAAACAGAGACTGCGATGGGGTACTCCTTTCATGGGGCCTCACGGAGATGGGGCACCACGCACAACCCACGAGGCGGTTGATCTCTGGCCCCTGCGCTCCCAGGACCCAGCAGGACCCAGAGGCACACAGGCAGCACCCCAGGGGGCTTCTACACAAATGGCTGACAGCCAGCACCAGGGACAGCTCTTGGCAAGGCACAGTGCCAAAGCCTCTACAGACCTGGCGGGCCCTGACCATAGCAGAGTTGGAGTGCAGGGGCAGAATGCAACCTTCCTGGAACACCAGGAACCAGCCTTCCACAGCCCAGCCTGCCGCCTCCTCCAATGGCACCTGGGACACCCCACATTCCACTCAGGCCTGGCCAGCCATGTTTCATGGCCACAGCCACTGCCACACACACACACACACTTACCCGGGCTCCACCTCGGTGCGGCCTGTGCCCACTGTTGCCTTTTGGTCATTGCCAGCCTGTTGCCCATCGGAGGCGGCGACGGTGTCCACTGTAAAGCAGGGGCAAGGTAGCCTCAGTGAGACCAACGCACGTGAGGGTCCACAACGAGCTAGCCCCAGCAGCCATGGAAGACCCATGCCCTCAGCTCATGCCTCAGTCTGCCTGGGCACCTGCCCCCCACACGCTGCACAACCTGGCACCGATGGCTGGCCACATGGCCTCTCAAAGCCTGCAGTGCCCTCCTTTCCTCCCTCCCGCCCTCCGTCCACAGCGGGCCTGGTGCTGGACACTCCAGGAACCCGTAGCCTTGGCAAGCTGGCAAGCCCTCTTGGGGTACACACACGGGCACTGCAAATGGGGCCGGTTGCACGGCACATCTGCAGCTATTCTCATGCACGGGTCGACCGTTCAATCACAAGCCCATGGTTTCTGGTCACGCCCGCTCCTGGCCAAGGTCAGGAATCCGGCTCCATATTGCCCAGGGAACTACCCTTGCCTCACCACCTCGTTCCAGCCAGGCATCGCACCCTGGAGGTCAGGGCTAAAGGGGCCACGCGAGAGGGTGAGGGATTTGGGAACAACTTCCAGCCACCAGCACCAACAATGCCCGCCTGGGCCCACAACAGGCTCGGGGCGTGTCCTGGGGCTCTGGACACCACAGGAGCCATGCGTGAACGAGCAGCCCCACAGGGCATCCCATGACATGACTCACCTTCCACCAGCTCGGCCGAGCTCAGTGGTGCCTCTACAGCTGTGCTAGGGCTGGGGACCACGCGCATGGGGCTGGCCTCTGGGGCCCAGTCATGCAGCACTTCTGCAGCCTTGTAGGCACGGGCGTTCTGTGGGAAAATGTGGGCCACGGACCTGGCCCTGAGGAGACAGGACGGGGAAGAAGTGAGGTGAGCGCTGCTGGGCCTCAGGGCAGGACCGAGGGGCCCGGGTCCTCAGCAGCCACCACTGCTGGCGCTCGGCCTCCCTTCTGGGCCCAAGGGCACAGGGCCACAGGGGAAAACAGCGTGGCAGTGGCAACCCATGCAACCGGGGGCCTCAGCAACGCATGCCTGGCACCAGGGCACCCGCGGCTGGAGGTTAAGGAAAGAGCTCGGAGACCTCTGGGGACCATGGTCCAGGCAGGGTGGTGCTGGGACCGTGTGGGGACATGCAGGAGGTGGGGGGCCGTGCAGGAGGCTGGTTCTGCAGCAGAGGACCCCATCTCACCGCCCACCCCAAGGCCCTGCTCTCTCCCGCTTGCATTCAGTCAGGGTCCGGTTAGAAGCAAGCCCGTGCATGCTGGTCAACACCAAGGTGCTGGTATGCTAGGCCTGGGACACTTCCATGAGCCTGGCCCTGGCGGTCCCCACCACCAAACACGCCACGGGCTGCCCTGGCCACCTTTCTCTCTGCTCGCTCTCTGTCCCCGACGCTGGCTGCACCAGCTGCCGCAGCAACAACACACATCCTACACCCACACTTTGCCCAGCACCAAAACAGAGACTGCGATGGGGTACTCCTTTCATGGGGCCTCACGGAGATGGGGCACCACGCACAACCCACGAGGCGGTTGATCTCTGGCCCCTGCGCTCCCAGGACCCAGCAGGACCCAGAGGCACACAGGCAGCACCCCAGGGGGCTTCTACACAAATGGCTGACAGCCAGCACCAGGGACAGCTCTTGGCAAGGCACAGTGCCAAAGCCTCTACAGACCTGGCGGGCCCTGACCATAGCAGAGTTGGAGTGCAGGGGCAGAATGCAACCTTCCTGGAACACCAGGAACCAGCCTTCCACAGCCCAGCCTGCCGCCTCCTCCAATGGCACCTGGGACACCCCACATTCCACTCAGGCCTGGCCAGCCATGTTTCATGGCCACAGCCACTGCCACACACACACACACTTACCCGGGCTCCACCTCGGTGCGGCCTGTGCCCACTGTTGCCTTTTGGTCATTGCCAGCCTGTTGCCCATCGGAGGCGGCGACGGTGTCCACTGTAAAGCAGGGGCAAGGTAGCCTCAGTGAGACCAACGCACGTGAGGGTCCACAACGAGCTAGCCCCAGCAGCCATGGAAGACCCATGCCCTCAGCTCATGCCTCAGTCTGCCTGGGCACCTGCCCCCCACACGCTGCACAACCTGGCACCGATGGCTGGCCACATGGCCTCTCAAAGCCTGCAGTGCCCTCCTTTCCTCCCTCCCGCCCTCCGTCCACAGCGGGCCTGGTGCTGGACACTCCAGGAACCCGTAGCCTTGGCAAGCTGGCAAGCCCTCTTGGGGTACACACACGGGCACTGCAAATGGGGCCGGTTGCACGGCACATCTGCAGCTATTCTCATGCACGGGTCGACCGTTCAATCACAAGCCCATGGTTTCTGGTCACGCCCGCTCCTGGCCAAGGTCAGGAATCCGGCTCCATATTGCCCAGGGAACTACCCTTGCCTCACCACCTCGTTCCAGCCAGGCATCGCACCCTGGAGGTCAGGGCTAAAGGGGCCACGCGAGAGGGTGAGGGATTTGGGAACAACTTCCAGCCACCAGCACCAACAATGCCCGCCTGGGCCCACAACAGGCTCGGGGCGTGTCCTGGGGCTCTGGACACCACAGGAGCCATGCGTGAACGAGCAGCCCCGAGCAGCCCCACGGCATCCCATGACATGACTCACCTTCCACCGGCTCGGCCGAGCTCAGTGGTGCCTCTACAGCTGTGCTAGGGCTGGGGACCACGCGCATGGGGCTGGCCTCTGGGGCCCAGTCATGCAGCACTTCTGCAGCCTTGTAGGCACGGGCGTTCTGTGGGAAAATGTGGGCCACGGACCTGGCCCTGAGGAGACAGGACGGGGAAGAAGTGAGGTGAGCGCTGCTGGGCCTCAGGGCAGGACCGAGGGGCCCGGGTCCTCAGCAGCCACCACTGCTGGCGCTCGGCCTCCCTTCTGGGCCCAAGGGCACAGGGCCACAGGGGAAAACAGCGTGGCAGTGGCAACCCATGCAACCGGGGGCCTCAGCAACGCATGCCTGGCACCAGGGCACCCGCAGCTGGAGGTTAAGGAAAGAGCTCGGAGACCTCTGGGGACCATGGTCCAGGCAGGGTGGTGCTGGGACCGTGTGGGGACATGTAGGAGGTGGGGGGCCGTGCAGGAGGCTGGTTCTGCAGCAGAGGACCCCATCTCACCGCCCACCCCAAGGCCCTGCTCTCTCCCGCTTGCATTCAGTCAGGGTCCGGTTAGAAGCAAGCCCGTGCATGCTGGTCAACACCAAGGTGCTGGTATGCTAGGCCTGGGACACTTCCATGAGCCTGGCCCTGGCGGTCCCCACCACCAAACACGCCACGGGCTGCCCTGGCCACCTTTCTCTCTGCTCGCTCTCTGTCCCCGACGCTGGCTGCACCAGCTGCCGCAGCAACAACACACATCCTACACCCACACTTTGCCCAGCACCAAAACAGAGACTGCGATGGGGTACTCCTTTCATGGGGCCTCACGGAGATGGGGCACCACGCACAACCCACGAGGCGGTTGATCTCTGGCCCCTGTGCTCCCAGGACCCAGCAGGACCCAGAGGCACACAGGCAGCACCCCAGGGGGCTTCTACACAAATGGCTGACAGCCAGCACCAGGGACAGCTCTTGGCAAGGCACAGTGCCAAAGCCTCTACAGACCTGGCGGGCCCTGACCATAGCAGAGTTGGAGTGCAGGGGCAGAATGCAACCTTCCTGGAACACCAGGAACCAGCCTTCCACAGCCCAGCCTGCCGCCTCCTCCAATGGCACCTGGGACACCCCACATTCCACTCAGGCCTGGCCAGCCATGTTTCATGGCCACAGCCACTGCCACACACACACACACTTACCCGGGCTCCACCTCGGTGCGGCCTGTGCCCACTGTTGCCTTTTGGTCATTGCCAGCCTGTTGCCCATCGGAGGCGGCGACGGTGTCCACTGTAAAGCAGGGGCAAGGTAGCCTCAGTGAGACCAACGCACGTGAGGGTCCACAACGAGCTAGCCCCAGCAGCCATGGAAGACCCATGCCCTCAGCTCATGCCTCAGTCTGCCTGGGCACCTGCCCCCCACACGCTGCACAACCTGGCACCGATGGCTGGCCACATGGCCTCTCAAAGCCTGCAGTGCCCTCCTTTCCTCCCTCCCGCCCTCCGTCCACAGCGGGCCTGGTGCTGGACACTCCAGGAACCCGTAGCCTTGGCAAGCTGGCAAGCCCTCTTGGGGTACACACACGGGCACTGCAAATGGGGCCGGTTGCACGGCACATCTGCAGCTATTCTCATGCACGGGTCGACCGTTCAATCACAAGCCCATGGTTTCTGGTCACGCCCGCTCCTGGCCAAGGTCAGGAATCCGGCTCCATATTGCCCAGGGAACTACCCTTGCCTCACCACCTCGTTCCAGCCAGGCATCGCACCCTGGAGGTCAGGGCTAAAGGGGCCACGCGAGAGGGTGAGGGATTTGGGAACAACTTCCAGCCACCAGCACCAACAATGCCCGCCTGGGCCCACAACAGGCTCGGGGCGTGTCCTGGGGCTCTGGACACCACAGGAGCCATGCGTGAACGAGCAGCCCTGGGGCCGAGCAGCCCCACGGCATCCCATGACATGACTCACCTTCCACCGGCTCGGCCGAGCTCAGTGGTGCCTCTACAGCTGTGCTAGGGCTGGGGACCACGCGCATGGGGCTGGCCTCTGGGGCCCAGTCATGCAGCACTTCTGCAGCCTTGTAGGCACGGGCGTTCTGTGGGAAAATGTGGGCCACGGACCTGGCCCTGAGGAGACAGGACGGGGAAGAAGTGAGGTGAGCGCTGCTGGGCCTCAGGGCAGGACCGAGGGGCCCGGGTCCTCAGCAGCCACCACTGCTGGCGCTCGGCCTCCCTTCTGGGCCCAAGGGCACAGGGCCACAGGGGAAAACAGCGTGGCAGTGGCAACCCATGCAACCGGGGGCCTCAGCAACGCATGCCTGGCACCAGGGCACCCGCGGCTGGAGGTTAAGGAAAGAGCTCGGAAACTCTGGGGACCATGGTCCAGGCAGGGTGGTGCTGGGACCGTGTGGGGACATGCAGGAGGTGGGGGGCCGTGCAGGAGGCTGGTTCTGCAGCAGAGGACCCCATCTCACCGCCCACCCCAAGGCCCTGCTCTCTCCCGCTTGCATTCAGTCAGGGTCCGGTTAGAAGCAAGCCCGTGCATGCTGGTCAACACCAAGGTGCTGGTATGCTAGGCCTGGGACACTTCCATGAGCCTGGCCCTGGCGGTCCCCACCACCAAACACGCCACGGGCTGCCCTGGCCACCTTTCTCTCTGCTCGCTCTCTGTCCCCGACGCTGGCTGCACCAGCTGCCGCAGCAACAACACACATCCTACACCCACACTTTGCCCAGCACCAAAACAGAGACTGCGATGGGGTACTCCTTTCATGGGGCCTCACGGAGATGCGGCACCACGCACAACTCACGAGGTGGTTGATCTCTGGCCCCTGCGCTCCCAGGACCCAGCAGGACCCAGAGGCACACAGGCAGCACCCCAGGGGGCTTCTACACAAATGGCTGACAGCCAGCACCAGGGACAGCTCTTGGCAAGGCACAGTGCCAAAGCCTCTACAGACCTGGCGGGCCCTGACCATAGCAGAGTTGGAGTGCAGGGGCAGAATGCAACCTTCCTGGAACACCAGGAACCAGCCTTCCACAGCCCAGCCTGCCGCCTCCTCCAATGGCACCTGGGACACCCCACATTCCACTCAGGCCTGGCCAGCCATGTTTCATGGCCACAGCCACTGCCACACACACACACACACACTTACCCGGGCTCCACCTCGGTGCGGCCTGTGCCCACTGTTGCCTTTTGGTCATTGCCAGCCTGTCGTCCATCGGAGGTTGGGAAGACGGAGGCAACGGCGGCGGCGGCGGAGTCCACTGTAAAGCAGGAGCAAGGTAGCCTCAGTGAGACCAACGCACGTGAGGGTCCACAACGAGCTAGCCCCAGCAGCCATGGAAGACCCATGCCCTCAGCTCATGCCTCAGTCTGCCTGGGCATCTGCCCCCCGCATGCTGCACAACCTGGCACCGATGGCTGGCCACATGGCCTCTCAAAGTCTGCAGTGCCCTCCTTTCCTCCCTCCCGCCCTCCGTCCACAGCGGGCCTGGTGCTGGACACTCCAGGAACCCGTAGCCTTGGCAAGCCCTCTTGGGGTACACACACATGGCTCTGTGACTGGAGCCTGTCACTGGTACAGCATAAGTAGGTTACCCTCTTTAGTGGGACAGTCAGTGGTCCTGACAACATCACCTACACCCATCAATTGGAATCCTTAATGTATTCCCCTGTGCCCTACATGTCGGACCACCTGCCACCCTTCACCACATTTGCCTGTTTGGCTAGTACATATGTGTGTGATTTTATATGCAATGTAAGCTTGTATGTCAGTACATATAACAGAACCTTCGGTATGAAATACTCAACTAACTACTTTGAAATATCTTGTTTCCTTGTAACAGTGACAGGTACTGTTGCAGAAATACTTCCCTGTTCATGCCTTGCTTATTCCATATTCAGTAAACTTAAAGAAAATATATATACTATTTTCTCAGAGGGTGGTAACAATGACAGTGTCGTCGATGAAGGCAACAGAAGAATTAGATGTGCAATTTACAGCCATACTACCCTGACCACGCCCGATTTCATCTGATCTCAGAAGCTGGGCAGGGTCAGGCCTCGTTAGTACTTGGATGGGAGCATTACACGTGGAAAACATTTCATGACCCAGAATGATAACATAATGATTCATCACTCTGTTGGGAGGAGCTACAGAACTTACATAATTGTTTCACGCGTGCTCTATGTGCTATCTCCTGTTGTTCGATGGCCTTCAATTTCTCCTCTATTCTAGCTTCTTCTAGAATGAGCTGCTTTAACCTGATGTCGAGATTTGATATGGCAGTCATAGGATCAAGTGGTTTTGCCATCTTGCTCGCAATTCAGTACCTCACCAATTCAGGGACTAGCATGAAGAAACACAAGCAGAGAAGCAGTTAAAATCAGTCAAATACTGTGGTCCTCATCAGCAGTGGACGGTGCCTTTAAGTATCATTTGTACTTACTTACACTTCTGTGGGGGGGAACCCCCCCCCACAGAAACTGCAACTTTTTAATATATAACTGGTATATAAAAACTATAATTCAGAAATAACTGTAATTCAGTTTTTCAGTAGCTATTCCCAAGTTAAGCTCGAAGGCCCTCCTTGTCAGCCAACTGCCAGGCAGTTAGAGCAGCAGCGTTTGTTTGAGTCATGGAATCTCCAGAGCCCCCGCCTTCCAGTTGCCCGGGCCACTGGTAAACAAGGTCACCTGCCCTTTAAAGGGACCTGCCCTCATCCATCAGTCTTGGGAGTTGTGGTCCCCAAGACTGATTTCAAAGTCCTGCCTTTTTCACTATAACAGAGAAGCACATCTCTCCCTGCCCATCACTCTCTGTGGTTGTAAAGCAGGATGGCAGAATTAGCTTTCAAACAAGTGTTGCTTTCTCAAGAACTGCCAGGAAGTCACTCCACCTTTCCCAGGCTTTTCCTCCAGGGAGACATGCCACGTTATAAACCACGCGCAGTCTTCTCTGTGTTTCGGCAGGCTTTCCTATGTCCATTAAATAGTCTAGGAACAGAAGCAGGGGACAGTACAAAGTGAACACATAATTCATTTTCAAACTTTGTTTGTGTTCTACCTCAAGAGGGTGGCACTCCAGATTTGGGTTGCCTCTCTTCCCTCACCCAGGCTGTATGTGGGAGCATCATTCCACTAAGGACCTGTCTATACACATCTTGCATCCTGTATCCATGTCCTTCCTCTGAGTTGGGGGCTTTGTTTTGCTCCCAACGTCAACTAAAAAGAACACTTCCTATGTATCACAACTTTCATCTCAGCTCCACAACAGACTTTTCCAACATAGCAAATGATTCAAGTAGTTTACATATAATTCAACAGAACAGGGCTTAATGGCAATTTTTTTCCTTCAGAGTGAAGTCTTCAATTTTTTAGGAAAAAAAAAATGTTGTAAAGTCAGTAATGCAAAGAGAAGGAAAGACAGAAAGATTTTCCATCTGCTGGTTCACTCACCATGTGGACACAATGGCTGGAGCTGAGTCGATATGAAGCCAGGAGTCTGGAGCTCCTTCTGGGTCTCCTACATGGATGCAGGGTCTCAAGGCTTTGGGCCATCCTCCACTGCCTTTCCAGGCCACAAGCAGAGAGCTGGATGGGAAAGTGGAGTGACCAGGACATGAGCTGGTGTCCAAATGGAAACATGCAAGATGAGGATTTAGCCACTAGCTGCCGCACCAGGACCGTCATTTTTTAACTCTATTTTTTATGATACAGTTCCTTAGGCTCAGGGTTTTCCCCTACTCCCCTCCCTTCCCCTACTGTTTTCTGCTATATTGTAACAGTTTAGTCCATCAACAATGATCACAAATCCATCATCCTGCTATTGAAGCGTATACAGATAGTGTAGGTATAAAGAATGGCATGAAGTCCAGCATTCTAGTGTCAAGATATATTTCACAGTTTCAGTGGTTTGGAAGCTGATGGATTTTGGTCTTTTTGTTTTTCATTATGGCTGGACCCTACTGAATGGCACTGCACTCCACTAACTACTTAGCATCGTGAGGATAATGATCATGCCTGCCTGGTACCTGGTGCCTGACAACTGCCTACTTGGCAGCACTCACCTCCTGGCTCCCTTGGCTTCCTGCCCGTCCAGCCTTTGTGGACCTGAGACTCTGGGGACTCTGGTGCGGCCTGGGTCTCTTCACAACATGTAAGATGTTCAGGAACATCGTCCCCTGCAGCTGCCTGCCTGGGCTCAAGTCCCAGCCTGGCTTCCTCCTCCAGGTTCCTGTGCGTGTGTATTCTGGCAGTCACGACAGCAGATACATAACCAACGCACTGGTCTCAAATTAAGTTCGGGTCTCCTGCCTTCAGGCTGACCCAGCCTTAGCTGTTGCAGCCACTTAGGTAGTGATTCAGCAGAGGAAGATCTCTTGGTCTCTCTTGCTTGCTACCCTTCCCTCTTCCTTTCCTTTGGAAATAATTTAGAAATGCATAAATATTCCAGAAAGAAGAAATGATGGGGTGAGACACTATAGAAAGACACAAAGAAAGTCAGGTCACGTCAATAAATGAAAAGTCGAATTTTCCTATAAGACTGGCTTATTTTCTATATACGTTTTGAAATAGAGTACAAGGGTTAAAATATACAAGGGTTATATGTTCATCTATAGCTAATGAATAAAACAGAGCCATCTTGAAAAATGCAAAAGGAACAAAATGTAACGAGGGTGGGCATTTGGCTGAGTGGTTAAGACACTGGGAAACCCTTGCCCCACAGGAGGACCTGAGCTTGATGCAGATCTCTGCACTCCTCCAGCTTCTGGCTCATGCAGACACTGCTGAGAGTTCAAGTCATTGGATTCCAGCTACCCATGGAGGTAATCCCAAGTGAGCTGCTAGTTACTGGCTTCAGCCCCAGCCCAGGCCAGCTCAGCCATGTTTGGGGACTGGACCAGCAAATGACAACACTCTCTCCTCCAGTCTCTCTTTCTTCCTGAATTTGAATATATTCAAGCCCATAAATATAAAAATAAAGAATTAATTAAATTTGGATTTAAAAGTCCCACAATATTGGTACTACTAATACTAGGACTACTTTTTTTTTTTAAATTACATTGCATTATGTGACACTGTTTCATAGGTTCTGGGATTCCCCCAACCCCTCCACATACCCTCCCCCCATGGTGGATTCCTCCACCTTGTTGCAGTAGTACAGTTCAAATTCAGTCAAAGAGTCTTTCATTGGAAGCATATACCAAGCATAGAGTCCAGCTTCTTACTGTCCAGATTAATTCAACGGTTTCTTGGGGAGACCATCTCTGGTCTGAAGGCAGAGCATCATCCCGATCTATTAAAAGCCACAACATAACAATTTACAACATTATGGAATTAATTGACATGGTATTGAGTAACCAATATGTTTTTAAAAATGCAAGTTCTTAACTAAATCCTGTGACTACTTCATAGACAATTCATTTTTAGTTTATATATGAACGGCTTCTACTCACCTTAAAATGGCTATAGGGTACTATTCAGCTGTCTTGTGTCTATTTTCATTTTAGTATTTAGCAATTTATAGTAACACGAGGACTTCTTATGAAGTCATAGTAATGAAATGTTACATTTCACTACTCCCTCTTGGGTTTCCACTCCTACTGGAGACCATGAGAACCAGAACTGGGGCAGGCATAGCTAGACAGAATGGCACCCCCTCCCCCAGCATGTCTGTGGGCTGGATAGTAGGGCTGGTTGGGTTCAACTGGGCTTCAATGCCCATTGACTTGTATGAGAGCTGACATGTATGGGATGCGTCATAGACTGGACCAGTCTACTGTACATACTGGCAAGCACAAGAACCAGGGCAGTGGGCGGGCCTGGTTGGGATTATTGTGGGTTGCTCTGACTAGGCTGAAGCTCCCACTGATTTGTGTGAAGGTTGAGTGTATGGTGGGCACAATCAGGCTGGACTGCAATATCCATTACTTTGCATGGAAGACAGGGCTGGAGACAGAATTGACCCAGAAATTGCAACCACCAGCATATGCATAAGCTGACTGGAGCGACCAACTGTGCCAGACCTTGTACTGGCATGAACACACAAGTATCAGGTCAGATATCATCTCAGAAAAAGTATCTCTGGGGATCACTCCAACTGAACTGATCTCAGAACCCCAACCATGAAGAGAAGTGCAGGTTCCATGGTCTGACCATGGAGTGCAAGTGTCAAAGCTGAGCCTCCTCAGAGGCTCACGCGGAGCAGTGGACAGCATACCCAGGTGCACATGGAGGATATGGCAGTCCATCGGAACCTGCAGAGGACACCTGGTACTACAACAGAGCATGGAGGACAGAAAAATTAATCAAGTACCCCAGCCATGTGTTGGCAGTGAAAATCTGGACAAATGGAGACTCTAAGGTGGACTATTTCAGCCAGTGCATTCTGGAGTGATTTCATCGTGTTTGGAATGACAAGATTTGCAGCAATCCAAAGCTGCTCAACTATCAAAACCACTTGAGCAGTGCCCTTGGAGCATGCCCCGAGTCGGGGACCCTGGGATGGGATATGAGGCTGGGTGGGGTTTCTCCCTTTATTTTCCTCCTTACCCCACATACAGAAAAAAAAATGTGGAAACAATGGTCTTACCCACTTTCCTGTAGCCTTGACCCTTTGTATGCTAATCAACTATGTAAAGATTATCAAAATTTAAAAATAAATGAATTCATAAAATAAATGTCTCAGAGCTAGTAAACAAAGAAAGGGTAAAGTAATATATAAATTCATGGGAAGCAATGCAGAGTGGGGAAGGAGACCTCTGTGGGTAAGGTGCACAGGTGATTATTAAGCAAGCAATAATCATGTCAATCAGTAATGCTGGCACAACTGAACGTCTTCGACTTCAATAAAAAAAAATCAAGTCCAATGCAATGCCTCAACAGCTAAGGCTTCATCTTGCAAAAGCTGAGACCCCTTTGGGTGCCAGCCCATGTCCCAACTGCTCCACTTCCCATCCAGCTCCCTGCTTTTGGCCCAAGGACTCGGGACCCTGCGCCTATGTGGAAGATCCAGAAGAGGTTCCTAGCTCCTGGCTTCAGCTCAGCTCAGCCCAGCTCCGGCCACTGCATCCATATGATGAGTGAATCAGCACTTGGAAGATCTTTCTGTATCTCCTTCACTGTGTAAACCCAATCTACCTGTCTAACAGAAATGTATAAATCTTAAAGAAAATCAAGACAGAGACTTTAAGACTTCCCAAATTAGGTTTAAGATTTCTAACACAAAAAGATCTAGGCAACCTTGTCCACTGCTGAGGAATTCTTTTAAAAAATAACACAGACCATCAAAGAAGGGATTATAAATGTCACTAAAAAGAATCTGTGAACGATGCCGTGAGGAGTGTGAGAAGTCAAGTCACTGACTATGAAAACCTGCTGGGGAACTGACCAACCTCACAAAGCCCTGCTAAGCCACACGCACGGAGCTCCAGCGGAGAGCAGTGCATCCACTCTGGTTCACCCACCATGATGCACAGACCACACTGAGGCAAGGTGGGACACGCCAGGAGTCTCTGCACTATCTGCTCACGTTAACCCAGAACTCTTCTAAAACTAAAACTTGTCATTTTCCTTCAAGTCAGAATAGAACTGAACCAAACCAAACTGCTGCTGGCTTCTTTTTTTTTTTAAGGTTTATTTATTTTTATTAGAAAGTCAGAGATACAGAGAGGAGGAGAGACAGAGAGGAAGATCTTCCGTTCAATGATTCACTCCCCAAGTGAGCGCAATGGCCAGTGCTGTACAGGTCTCCTACAGGGGTGCAGGGTCCTAAGGCTTTGGCTGTCCTCAACTCCCTTCCCAGGCCATAAGCAAGGAGCTGGATGGGAAGTAGGGCTGCCGGGATTAGAACCAGTGCCCATATGGGATCCCGGCACTTTAACCACTAGGCTGTGGCACCAGGTCCTTGCTGGATTCTTACAAGATATTCATTAGTGCTACATACTGCGGTGCACCAACCAGGAATCGAGGCAGGTGAGGACTTCTGTGCACATGCTTCTGCCTGTGGATATCACTGGAACCCAGGTGGTCCACCACTGCAATCAAAGCAGTCTCCTCCTCAGAAAGCGCAGGGAGACCAGGGGGTATCTGGTAAGCAAAAGGAGACATCACTAACCATATCAGGACACTGAAGGTACTCCAAGCCACGGAAATCTTAGCTCGCCCAGCAGCACCTGCACATCAAAGCAGCAGACCAGGAAACAGGAGCGCTGCAGAGTGAGCTTCCTCCCTGTAACATTAGAGCAGCTCCAAATACAAGCACATTTTAAGAACCGGGAGTCAGAACAAGCAATTGGATGATGGTTAGAACATCTGAGGACTAGAACATACTGTGGTCTGTGCCACCAATCTTCCCCAACAGGCACTTGATAACCAGAAATGGCAAGAAAGCGAAGGCTTGTAAACCACAGCTTCTTGCCAAGGGGTGACAGCCTGATCACAGCCCCTGTATTCTCTCCCCAAAACACATTCGCACGCCTCTGACAGTGAACAGCTTGATCCGTGGCTTTGGACAAGCTTTGCTGAGCTCAGGCACTGCACACCCTAACAGCACTTCATACATGCATCCACCTGGTCCTTGGCCTGCAGAAGCCATCCTGCTCCAAGGGACGGCTGTGGAGACTTGATGCAGAGTTTTCACCTGCCACTGTTCACTGTGCTTCATCCTCACGGGCCCTGCAGCTGACCTAGGGCACAGAGGGAGGGCTCCAGGCCAGCATGCCACTGAAACACTGCTCTCTCACAGCACCTTGGAAGGTGGGCTCCAGGAAGCTGGCACTCGGGACCTTCTCCCCAGGCCGCCTCCTTTGCCCTGCAGAAACCAAACTCAGATGCATTCAGTCTACTTCCCATGTTCTGGGTGCTCAAATGTAGGCTTAGCCCAGTCGGCTCCTTCTGTGGGACCCGGGCACCACAGAAACCAAGCTCTGGACTCAGTTTCAGGCCTCAGGGCACTGGACACACATCTCATTCCCCCAGGGACTCAGAGAAAACTGGACAGGACGGGCCCTCAAGGAGACACAATAAACTTCATCTGTGAGAATCAAGATAGCAGAATAGGGTAAGGACACGTTTACACAGAGAAATACTGTCAGTGTGAACCAGAGAGGGCACATTCGAGGAAACAGGAGAGGACAGAACAAGAGCAGAGGGGCACCTGGACACTGGCAGACACAGGAAAGCAGCGGAGACAACACTGTGTAGTTGTGCTGGCTGAACTCCACTGGCAGCCAAAACCCAGCAGCGACCAGGTGGGAAGGGACTGTCACTGGGGACTCAGGAGGTGAACCCAGACAAAGAACTGCCTGTCCTGCTGGTCCGGTTAATTTCACCAGAAGCAGAGACAGAGCCGCAGACCACAGACGGGCAGTGTGGGAACAGGGTGGATTTCACAACCCAGTCTGCCCCTAGAGCCATATCGGGTGCCATTTTGTTTAAGCAAACAAGGACCATGGACAGTACCGCGCATGCACAGAGCTGAGAGTGAATTCATTTCTGGCTCATTTGTGGCATCCTACAGGCTTCACCCAAGATAGGTCTGGGTAGCTCTCAGACCTGACGGCCAGCAGATCAAGAAATCAGTACAGGCACGTCAGGTGTCATTTCTTAAATTAAAAGAATTTAAGACTGCAGGGGACAGGGCCCGGTGGTGTAGCCTAGCAGCTAAAGTCCTCACCTTGAACGTGCTGGGATCCCATATGGGCGCCGGTTCTAATCCCGGCAGCACCACTTCCTATCCAGCTCCCTGCTTGTGGCCTGGGAAAGCAGTCGAGGACGGCCCAAAGCCTTGAGACCCTGTACCCACGTGGGAGACCAGGAAGAGGTTCCTGGCTTCGGGTCAGCACAGCACTGGCTGTTGCAGTCACATGGGGAGTGAATCATTGGACAGAAGATCTTCCTCTCTGTCTCTCCTCCTCTCTGTATATCTGGCTTTCTAATAAAAATAAATAAATCTTTAAGAAAAAACAAGACTGCAGGGGACAACAGTGAGCTGCTCATGTGCTGAGCTCGGCAAGAACTCACTGAGCTCAGTGCACTGCACTGGTCCCACAGGAAAATAATACCAACTGTGCCATTGTATGGGTCAAAATAGGTCCGTGTGGCACCCAGACCTAACGGCCAACAGAAAAGCTGTGCATCAGGTTGGGTTGGAGGTGTGTGTCATGGATCACACACACAGTGGCACAGAGGCAGCACTAGTGAGGCAGCTGGCTGTGCAGGTCCCAGCTCCACTTGCCTCCCAGGGATGCGCCAGCTTGTGGCCAGCCCAGGACACCACTCTGTTAGGTCACCTCAGCCAGGACAGACAGCTGCAGGCAGTGCCATTTGGGACCCTGCCCACAGCTTGAACTCTCTGGCTGAATTGCATGCCCTGCCACATGGCTGGGCTTCGGGCTGTCCTGAGCCCAGCCCAGCACACCTGTTCTGGCAAGATCAGCGCCACCAACAACCTAGCTGTTTGGGACACCTGGTGTCTCCCCTAATCCTGGGACCTGCTCCAACCGAAGGGGAAGAAAGGTTGTACAGACAATGATGAAGCCTCAGCATGGAATCACAGGGGGTGGAGACTGGTTAGCCAAGAGTTGAAGCTATGGAGACCATGGTGGAAATCTAACATAAGAACCCAGACCTGGAACTCGCTCGAGGGAGCAACACAAATGACTGCCAACACAAAGCCATGTAGCAACTGCAATAAGTAAAATCTTATCATGTAGACCTGTGGGTGACAGAGCTGAGAAACCTGCCCCAAGGAGAAGAATCTGATAACCAGAAGGAGAAGAATCTGATAACAACGACCAAGAGCAAAAGAAGAGACAGAGGCACAGTGACTGAAGACTCCCCTGCAAAAGAGCAAAACCCTCTGCCGACCTGAGTTAACTAAGGAAGACAGTGAGAAAGTGGGGGATACAGAATTCAAAACTCTTTGTCATATAGCTTCTTATCAACAACAAGAAGCACTTAAAGCAGGCATTCAAGGAATTCAAGGAATCTGTCACACAGCAAATGAATCAAATGAAAGCTGATGTATTAGAAATGAAGAACATAGTGGAGCAAATTAAAAGCACAATGGAAAGTCTCCAAAATAGAATGAAGGAGGCAGAAGAAAGAATCTCAAAATTAGAAGATATTTCCTGAAATATATTTAATGAAATAATAAGGGAAAATTTCCCTAATCTAGAGAAAGAATTGGGAAACAACATCCAGGAGGGGCACAGAACTCCCAACAGGCTTGACCAAAAGCGATCTTCACCACGACACATGATCATCAAGCTCTCTTCAATTGAACATAAGCAAGATTCTTAAATATGCACGTGAAAAAAATCAACTGAAATATAAAGGACTGCCAATTAAACTAACAGAAGACCTCTCACAGAAAGCTCTACAGGCCAGAAGAGAATGGAGTAACATATACACATTCTGCTCACCAGCACACACAACCTTTTCTATGACAGATCAGGTAATAGGGCACAAATCATGTCTCAGCAAATAAAAGAAATACTATGTACCTACTTAGACCAGTAAGAAATAAAGCTTGACATCAACAAGAACTGGACACTCACAAATACCTGAGAGTCAAATGATATGCTACTAAATGAGCAACTGGTCAGTGAACAAATTGAAAGGACATGAAAAACTTTCTTGAAATAAATGAAAATGAAAACACAACACAAACACAGCAAAATCAGCAGGATACAACTAAGTCAGAATTAAGAGGGAGACTGATGGTATTAAGTGGGAATACAAAAAGAGCAATATCTCAAATTCAGAGTTACAACTATGCACCTCCAAGATGTAGAAAAGAAACAAACCAAAGCCCAAATCAAGAGGAAGAAAAATAAGAGACATTACCTGCTTGGTGTTAACCTGTAGTAAGTTAAGCCATGCCAGCATCCCATATGGGCAAGAGTTAAACACTCAGCTGCCCGACCTCTGATCCAACTCCCTGCTTAAAACACCAAGGAACTCAGCGGGTGATGGCTCAGCGAGGGCCTGGGCCTCACCTCTGTTTCCCTCTCTCAGCAACTCTTCCTTTCAAACACAGAAATAATCACTAAATAAAATATAAAAGGGTAGATTAAAACAGACATCATTGAAATACAAAGGGTCATAGGAAAATGGAATGAAGAAAATGGAAAATCCTGGAGAAATGGATACATTCCTAAATATATATACATACACACATATGTATACACACACTCACACATATATGCACATACATATACACATGTATATTTATATATGCACATGGATAAAACCTACCAAGATTAAATCAAGAAGACCCAGAAAATATAAACAGGCCCTTCAAATGCTCTGTCCCCACAAAATTCTCCTTTCCTGCCACTTTGCCTAAGGTTTTCCCCCGATTCCATGGCAAGGCTAACACTCCTGGACCTTCACTGCTCTAACAACCACACCCTTCACCTGTTATAACCTTTTCTCTCTCCCCTCAGGAGACACACACATTACCTGCTCTCAGCTTCCAATCCCCAAGCATCTCCTGTGTCCCTGGCTCTTCCATGGCACCCAATCCCCCAAGGGTTCCCCCGAATCCTTCAACTGAGCACTGCATGCCAAACCCACTCTTTCTCCCCCAAACTCTAAATCCAGACCTCCTGTTTTTCCCTCAGCCAACAACACATTTTTCCTCCCAGGTCTACCCATCAGGTTTTGACACACAATCCACTCCCTGGCTCTTAACTACCTGCAGCCAGCTCTAGGTACCAGCCCGACGCCTGGAGGGCTGCAATGTTTGCCCCATAACTCACAGGAGAGCGAATTACATATACTAATGTGTATTTGTATATTATATATATGTATATTACTAATACTAGTATATAGTAGATTACTAATATCTACTAATAGTAGATATGACCAAAAGAAGCCAGTATCAGTAGATATACTTGGAATGAATAGTATCATCTATTGTTTCTTCATTGACAGCGCATTATCATTTTCAGACTGATCTCTTCCTCTCCATCTTCTCACCCTGACAGTTCACCCTCAACACACTGCTCACCAGTGGGCTCTGTAGGGCTGGGTCTGTTCTCATGGCCACCTGCAGCACCAGCCCACACAAACTGAATCCCCCACCCCAGAGCATGCACACACTGCCTTGCCTGCAGTTCCAGGGCCAAAAGAGTTCTTGTGGGACCTCCTGCACTCTCAACCCTGCTCCCTCAGCGAGCTGCTGGCCCACAAGGCGCTGTAGTGCTGGTGCTTTCTTATGGCAAACCTGCAGCACCAGCCCACAGGACCGGAATCCCCTGCCCACAACATACCCATGCTGCCGATCTGCCTGGCAATAAGGGCCAAAGTGCTTCTGGCAGGGCCTTCCACACTCCAGGCTGCCTACCAGCCTTTCCAAAGCCACTAGAGCTCAGCTGGCATTCCACTAGCCTCAGGCCACAGCCTCCCATATCCACTGCAGTAGCGCAAAGTGGGCTTCTCAAGCGACCCACACCTACCCAGCTCCCACAGACACCTGCTGCTGCTCCAGGGCCAGTCTGGCTTGCCAGTGCCCCTGAGCATCGTGCAAACCCACCACATGCCCCACTTGCTGCCACAGGGCCATACCTTCTTTGGCGGCAGCCACCTCATCCCCAGCCTTCCTGTCCTACAGTGCCAGGCCAGCTTGGCCAACAGGCCCCAGACATGAAGCACACCTGCCTGCCATCTGGCTTGGTGCTCCAGGTTCAGTCTTGGTGAGCTGTTGGCAGGAATACCTCTAGCTGGGATGCCACTCTGCTGCTGCCCCAGGGCAGTTGGTGTTGGCCTGCCAGCCACCCCACCCCCTCAGCTGACTGCTCGGCTGCATGCCGCTCTAGGGCCAGGCCACTTCTCCTGATGACCCTACGGTCCCAGCTCGCACGCCTGACCAGTCTGCATGGCACTCCAGGGCCAGGTTCACTTCCCGTGGGCCAACCACATCTCTAGCACTCCCACTGTGGCCACTCAAGAGGCACAGGTCAGCTCGGCCAATGAGCCCAGACTCTCCAGCCCATCTACCTGGATGCTCACAGGCTGTTCCATGGCCAGTTATGCTCAGGCAGACACTCCACACCACAGCATGGCATCCCACACCCTGCTGTCCAAATGTCCCTTCACAGCCACACAGGCTCCGGTGGCACCTCCTACACACAGGCCACATGCCAGCTGATCTAGGGCCAGTAAAGCTCAGCTGCCTGGCACCAGGGACTCGGGTGCACCCATTCCATTGCCCTTTACACTGCTCCAGGGCCAGGCGGCTCAGCAAGTGACCTCTCCCTCACATGGCCGATTGCAAACCAGCCTCTCTGGGGACAGTCCCATTCTCCTGGGTCTCTGGGGCCCCAGACAGTATACCCTGGTGCCCTGCTTGCCACTCACTCCAGGGTCAACCTTGATTGGCAAGCACCAGACATGCCTCTAGCCTGCCAGTTCCACCACCCTGCCACTGCTCAAGGGATAGCTGACTTTGGCAATCAACCCAGTTCCCTCAGCAAGCCACTTGCTGTGTGTGCCACTCTAGGGCTGGGCCCATTCTACTGACAACCCTGAGGCCCCAGCCAGCATGAACCTCCAATCCCCCAGCATCTCAGGGCCAGGCTAATGGGGCCCTGGGCCCTCAGTGCCTCTAGCACTCCTGGCGTGGCCACTGCAGCAGGCACAGCTCCCTCAGCAGGAGACCCCTATGCCTCTAGCTCACCCATCCAGCTGCCTCACCAGCAGCTCAAGGCCCAGGTGGCCTCAGCCAGTGCCTTCCACACTCCTGAGCCCCACAACACCCCCATTCTCCCACCCAGCCTGCTTCTGCAGGGCCATTCAGGTTCAGCCCGCACCCCCACCTCCCATAGTCCACTCCAGGATCAGGCCAAGTCACTGACACCCCTTGCTTTCCCAGCCTGACTGCAAGCCGCTCCAGGACCAGGAGGGTTTAGCTGGCCCCACACACTTCCAGTCAGCACCCAACACTCTGACTGCTGTTCCTGGACCAGGTAGGCTCAGCTCATGCCCCATGATGCTGCCCTATCAGTTACTCCAGGAACAGGTAGACTCAGCCTCTGCCCCACTCCCTTAGAAGGTTGCACAGCAGCCAGCTGCTATAAGCAAAGGCACGCTGTTACGGCAACCCTGAGGCACCAGCCACAGGACCTGAATCCTCTGCTCCACAGCATTCCTGACCCTCCTCCTCACTCCCCCATCTGATGTTAAAGGGCCAAAACAGTTCTGGAAGGGCCTCCCACTAACTTAGCTAGCCTACCCCTCTCTCCAGTGCCACCAGGGTTGGGCCTCAGGCCACCTAACCCATCCCTGCTGCTTCAGGAAAAGGTGTGCTCCTCCAGGGCCCACAGCTGCCCGTGACTCTGCCTGCTCCAGGACCATGCCAGCTCAGCCAGCACCAATCACATCCAGCACACCCTTCCTGTTGACGAGCCAGGTGCATCTGAAGACAACCTGTGGCACCAGCCCACATGAACTGAGTTCTCCAACCCAGAGTATGCCCACCCAGATGCCCTGCCTGCTGTCCCAGTGCCAGAATGACTCAGGTGTGGCCTTCATACCCTCAGCCTGTCTACCAGCCACTCCATGCCAAGCCAGGCTCCAATATGTCCATGCCCATAGATGCCCACCATCTACCACCTGCTCCAAAGCCATGGCTGCTTAGCAAGTGTGCCTGCACATCCAACATGCCCACCCCATCAGCCCACAAGCTGCTACAGGGCCATACCATCTAGGCGCTGTTTACCACAACATGGCCAGTTGGGCTCAGCCAGCACCCCATGCGTCATTAAAACAGACACCGCAGTCCCACACACTGCTCTAAGCCCAGGCCAGCTCTGCCAACAACTTCCACGCACAAAACAGGCCCGCCAGCCATCGCACTGGTCACTCCAGTGACAGGTTCTATTTGCCATCACCAGGCCCTCCCCTGTACCAGCAGCCTTGCCATCCCATGCAGTGCTCCAGAGCCAGTGGGGCTCAGCCAGCAATCCTACTCCCTCAGCAGACCACTCAGCTGCCTGCTATTTAGAGCCAGCCCATTCTGCCAGGGACCCTGTGGCCCCAGTTGGCACACCCTGTCACTCAGCTTGACACTCCAGGGCCAGGCTCACGAACACTGGGACCTCTGTGCCTCTAGGACACCGCACTGCTCCACACCAACTACTTTAGGACCAGGTCCCTGCACTTCTAATCCACAGGCTGCTCCGAGCCCAGGTAAGCACAGCTGGTATGTCTAATGTTCCTAGATCCTGCCTGCCTGGCTGCCCTGCAGGGTGCTCCAGGACAAGGCAGGCTCAGAAGGTTCTACCCACCCTCCGGTACCCCAACCCTGCCCACCGTCCACTCTGGAGCCAGGCCTGCTGGCTGACACCCCTCCAGGTCCCAGCCTGCCACCTGGTCTCTAGCCCACCTGCACCACTGCCCCACCAACTGTTCCAGGTACACACAGACTCAGCCACCCACCTGCTCCCTCAGTAGGCTGCTTGGCTGCCCACTGATCTAGGGCCCATGACAGCAACCTGTTGCACCAGCCCCTAGGATCTGAATCCCCCAGCCCAGAGCATGCCCACCTCACTGCCATGCTTACCTGTTTCAGGAATGTAAAAAAATGGTTCATGTGTGACCTCCCACATTTCCAGCCCGCCTACCAGCCCCTCTACGGTCAGCCGAACTTGGCCGACGCCTCATGCACCTCAAGCCGCTGGCCCCTGCTGCTCTTGGGGAAGGCATGCTTTTCCATCAGCAACCCTCCCCACCACACCCCTTGCCGAAAGATACCTGCCATCCACTCCAGGGCCATACCCGCTAGCACCCAGCCACATCCAGCATGCCCACCCTGCCACCATGCCCACCCTGCCACCCCACTTGTTGCTGCAGAGCCACGCCGGCTAGGGCAGCATCCATCACATCCCCAGCCCACCTGTTCATTGCAACACCTCAAGGCCAGCTCCGCTGAAGCCTGCCCACACAAAGCAGGTTTGTGTACTGTCCCATTTGCTGCTGCAAGGCCAGGTCCTGCTGCCCTTCACTAGGCATTAACCCTAGCCTGCCAGCACCACAGCTCATCTGCTGCTCCAGGGCAGGATGGGATCGCCCAGTGACCATGCTCCCTCAGGAGGCAGCACTGCCACCTGCTGCTCTAGCACCTGGCCCGTTTTGTCAGACACTCTGGGCCCCAGGCTGGCATGCTCTGTCATTCCTCCTGGCACTTCAGGACCAGGCTCACTCCCCCAGGGACTGCCATGCTTCTAATATTCTAGGCAGCCAGGCACAGGACAACTGGACTGGAAACCCCTATGCCTTTAGCCTACCCACCCAGTTGTGCCATGAGTTGCTCCAAGACCAGGTGGGCTCTGCCAACACTTGCCAAGTTCCTAATGTCCACCTGTCCCACCACCACTCCCAGCTGCTTGAGGACCATTCCACGCTGGCCGGTGCATCTGCCACCCTCCATCCACCCTAGGGCCAGGCTGGCCCACAGAACACCCCTCTCTTTCCCAGCTTGCCTCTAAGTTGCTATAGGGCCAGGCAGGCTCAGCTGTTGCCCACCATGACTCTAGTTCACCCATGCCACTCTCCCACACACTGCTCCAGGACTTGCAGAAAGTTCACCTAGCTCCAGGGCCAGGGGTGCTCGGCCAGAGAGCCCAGCACCCAAGCCATCTGCTGGCTGATCCAGAGCCAGGCCCAGGATGTCAGATCACCCTGTGCCCCAAGCCCACCCACTACCTGCTTCATTGCCAAGCTGGCTCCACTGATACCCCTGCACCCACAGCACTATCATTGTCCATTTCATGGCCAGCCCGACTCTCCCGGGCCCCTCCCCACTGCACTCCTACCCTGTCCACCCTGCCACCCTGCCAGCTGCTCCAGGATCAGGTGGGCTAGCCCAGTGACCCAGCATCTCCAGCAAGCCACTCACTGGCCTGCCCTTCCAGCACCAGGACCACTTGTCCTGTGTCCACTGCATACCTTGCACATCCATTCCACAGCACCTTTCCCACTCCGGGGACAGGCCAGTTCAGTCGGTGACCCCCTTGCCCACAGTGCAATAACCCTTGTCCCCAGGACCAGGCTCCCAAGCCCAGGGTCCCCACTCTTCTAGCCAGCTTGCCCTGCCACCACACACACTGTTCCAGGGCTGGGCTGGCTGGCTCTGGTAGTACCTCCTGAGTCCCAGATGGCCTGCCAACCATTAGTGCCAGGCAGGCTCAGCCAATGCCCACAGCCACCAACTGGCAGCTGGCTGCTCCAGGACCACTTTGACTGGGCTGGTACCTCCAGCTCGTAGGCCTTCCATAGCCAGGCTGGCTCTGCCTGTGCCTCCTGGGCCCACAGCCTTATCACCATCCTCTCCAGAGCCAGTTTGCCAGCCTCCTCATACCCAAACCATCTTGCCTGCCACTCCAGGTCCAGGAGGGCTCAGCCAGTTCCCCTAGCACCCACAGACGCTGGCTGCCCATGGCTCCATCTTCCAAGGTTTGGTCTTGCTCCCCTCCCTGCAGTGCAGCGCTTAAGTGTTCCAGAGTTGCTTCCTGCTTCTTCTGGATTGGGCTGCAGTCTTCATACAGCAAAATTAGGACTTGAGATAATATGATGGTTCTTCATAGAGTCATCAAAACATGCTGTTACTTGGAAGTGTTAACTGAGTCAGAGCTTTGTCCGTTCACATTCCATCCTTCTGACTCCGGCAACTCTGGCTTGAAAGTCCTATGTTTTTCCTACGTGTCTGTGCTGCATCTCTTGCAAGACTGTGCGTTTCTCTTCAGCCTGGGCTCTAAGGGGGCATGAAGGAGAGTGGTACGTGACATAGTGCCACTTCAGGTTCCATGTGCAGAGAGGCATCCCTGGAAAAGAGTTATTTGACAAGTGAGCAGATAACATTACACAGGAAGGCAAAGTGTGGCATCTCTATGTCCAAATCAAAGATGGACTCCCAATCAAACTTTTGGCCATATCTGGACAATGGTATGCTGAATTGTCTGACATTGTATGTACCGGCGATGTTGGGACACACTTCACTAACAGACTAAGGGACTTATGACTGCTAATGAAGGGCTATACTATTGTAATAAAATGAGGAAAATCAGTCAGCAGGTAGGAATTTGAGGAGGGGAAAGGGAAATCCCAGACCCTACGCAATTGTACTACAAAACTTAAAATTTTTTAAAAAGCCCAACTCTTACTTATGCCAAATGATTTTAACAATGTTAAATGTGTGCTTCCTAGATTAAAATGACAGCTGTATTTCTAAAAATGTCACTTTGTTAAAACACTGCAAAAATTATTTTATGTTTATATGTAAATATGCATAAAACTGAATTGAATTTAAATTAAAATAGGAATCTCCTTGACCAACCTGAAAAGTTCTTAGGATGAACACAAATCTTCACTGTTGGGACTGTCCTGGGTACTAACCATCTAACATGCAGGCCGTGGTGCAATGAATGGCAACACCTTTCAACCTCTGAACAAACATGCCCTCACAAAACCCCAGTGAATGACCCTGACCTGGGAATGATACCACTGCATTAAACCACTACTCTCACAAGCCACTGTCACCTATGTCCAGTAAACTGTCCCCTAGATCCATAGCCAGGCTCCCATTTGATCTCATACACTTTCTGTACTTCAAGTCTTTTTATTTTTCAAGATGTATTTATTTTTATTTCAAAGCTAGATTTACAGAGAGAAGGAGAGGCAGAGAGAAAGATCTTCCATCCACTGGTTCACTCTCAGAATGACCTCAATGGCGGGAGCTGAGCTCATCTGAACCCAGCAGCCAAGAGCCTCTTCTGGGTCTCCTGTTCAGGTGCAGGGTCCCAAGGCCTTAAGCCATCCTGCTCTGCTTTCCCAGGCCACAAGCAGGGAGCTGGAAGGGAGGTGGAGCAGCCAGGATGCAAACTGGTGCCCATATGGGATCCAGATGCATGCAAAGCAAGGACTTGAGTAGGTTACCGTGGCCAGACCAATGTTCTTCATGTCCTGTTATCTCTCACCTGGCCTTACATTTCTGTCTTGTGATTCCCATCTGCTCATTCTACATCAAAAGCAAAATGAACTTTCTATTCTGCAGAGATTATTTCTGTTCAATCAATAATTAGTGCATACAGAGTGTACACCCGGCCTGCTCTAAAACTAGATCACAGCCTCCCTCTCAATCAAACATGAACAATTTAGTCACCCACAGCAATTTTCAGTGCTTCATTTCCCATTTTATATACTACGTTTCTGCACAAGATATTCTTTTTTTAATGTTTATTTTCATTGGAAAGTCAGATACAGAAAGGAGGAGAGGCAGAGAAGATCTTCTGTCTGTTAATTAACTCCCCAAGCGGCTGCAACAGCCAGAGCTGCGCCAATCTGAAGCCAGGAGCAGCTTCTGGGTCTCCCACGCATGTGCAGGGTCCCAAGGCTTTGGGCTGCCTTCCACTGCTTTCTCAGGCCACAAGCAGGGAGCCGGCTGGAAAGCAAGGCTGCCTGGATCAGAACCGGTGCCCATAAGGAATCCTGGTGTGTGCAAGGTGAGGATTTTAGTTACTAGGCTACCATGCAGTTCCCAAGATATTCTTTTAACAAAATGATATACAGCATTTTTAAAAGTTTGCAAATCCATTTGCAGGACTAAATCTAAATTGATAAAATAATCTTTATATCTAACTCTAACCAATACCATGCCATTAACAGCCCAACGTCAGGCTGGTGCCATAGCCTAGCGGCTAAAATCCTCATCTTGTACACGCTGGGATCCCGCACAGGTGCTGGTTCTAATCCCAGCAACCCTGCTTTCCACCCAGCTCCCAGCTTGTGAACTGGGAAAGCAGTTGAGGACGGCCTAAAATCTTGGGATACTGTACCCATGTGGGAGACCCGGAAGAAGCTCCTGCCTACTGGCTTCGGATGAGTACAGCTCCAGCTGTTGCAGCTGCTTGGGGAATGAATCAGTGGATGGAAGACTTTCCTGTCTCTCTTCCTCTCTGTATATCTGACTTTACAAAAAATAAATCTTAAAAAATAAAAAGAGACTAATGTATTTATCCATCCTCTTCCATCCATCTTCCAAGTAAACTCCAGAACTAGCTGACATTCCCTCTTACCTCTGGCAAGTTGCCACTCAAGCTGCTAGCTCCTCCTGATAAACCCCCTCAGCAACAACTCCCTTTCCCAAGTCTATCCACCTGTCAGTTGGCACCCAGCACTCTTAGCTCTGATGAACCCAGACACCTCGGACTCCAACCCCTCTGACAGGATTAACTGTTTCTGCCACTGTAGACATTAACGGGAGATGTGCTTAGTTCAAAGAGTTACACAGAGAGGGAGAAGCAGAGTTGGTTCACTCCCCATTACTTCATCTAGGTCTCCCACAGGGTAGAAGGGGCCCAGGTCCTTAGGCTATCTCACCAGTAGCAAGGAGCTGGATCAGAAGTAGACTTATGGGAGGTGAATGGGCACCACGTGGATTGCCAGCATCACGGCCACATCTGTACCTGCTAGGTCACAATGCCAGCTTCTTCCTTCCAATTGTAGTTCCATAAAATAAAACACTCACAATAAAAAGGATACTTGGAGTGCAAATTTTCACAAAGCAGAATACTCATACTTGGAAAAATACAAGCAGTATTCAGAGAAATAAATGTTTCAGGGACTGGTTTTGTGATGTAGCAGGTAAAACTGCAGCCCACAGATACTGGTTTGAATTCCAGCTTTTTGACTCAACTTCCTGCCAATGCACCTGGGAAAACAGAACAATCTGCCCACGTCCTTGGGTCCCAGCATCCGAGTGGAAGACAGGAAGTTCCTGGCTCCTGCCTTCAGCCTTGTCACTGCAGCCACTTGGGGCATGAACCAGCAGATGGAAGACCTCTCTAGCTCTGCCTTTCAAATAAATCAAGTAAATCTTAGGGAAAAAAGAAATAAAAAGCTGTAAATAAATTTAAAAAATTGTCCCACAGATAGGCCGACTTAAGATGGCACTATGCCCTAAGCCAATCTACAAATTCAATTTCTATAAAAGTCCCCATTTGTAGAGATCAACACTCTGATCTTAAAGCTACCCATGATATGGTCTAGGCAGACAGCCTGTTGAGGGTCAGTTGAAGCTGCACATCCCCCACCTGCAGAATACCATTTGCCCCCTTGAGCGTCTCAGCCTCTCATATACCCACTGCTCTCTCACTTCACACGGACAAACCCTGAGAAGCAATCTCTCCCTGACCTTTCACATTCTGGCTCACTCACCCTGAACATGACACTCATTTGTCTGTGTTCCTCACCGTCTGAATAAACGTTACCACTTGTCCAAGCCGTGTTGGTACCTGTGCTTAAAATGCTTTTAAAGTAAGGGGCAAGAACTTAGAAAATCAATATTTGGCAGAAACCTAGACCACAACATCCAGAATAGCCCCTCCCACATCCTGAAAAACAGCAACACAGGAGAAGAACTCACAATTCTCCATTTCAAAACTCACTACACAGCAATGTGACTCAGACTGTGCAGTACTGGCACAAGGAGAGACAAGAACATGAGCAGAGCAGGATTCAGAATCTAGACATGATGCCACAAAGCTAAAGTCAAATGATTTTTGATCGGGTTGGTATAGTGGCACAATGGGTTACGCATGCGAGCATTCTCATAGAGTGCCAGTTTGAGTTTGAGTCTCCACTGCTCAACTTCCCATCCAACTCCCAGCTAACGTGCCTGGGAAAACAACAGAAGATGGCCCATGTTCTTGAAGCACTGCACCCACATGGGAAACCTGGCTCCTGGCTTCAGCCAGGCCCAGACATGGCGGCTGTGGCCATTTGAGGAGTGAATCAGAGAATGGAAGACCTCTCTCAGTCTCTACCCATCTTTCTTGGAATTCATTAAAATAAATCCTTTTTTAAAAATGATTTCTAACAAGGTGTTACTAGATTGTTCAGGGGAACAAAAATTCTCCAACATTGATTCTGTGACAATTATATCACCATCTGTGGTAAAAATAATGTTGGCTCTTTACGTCAAACTAAAAGCAAAAAGTAATGCAACATGAACAAAGACCAAAACATACACTAGGTATTATAAAAGTGTTAGAAGCAAGTATAGCAGCATACCTTCATAAGTACTCTTTTTTTTTTTTAAGATTTACTTATTTTTATTGGAAACAGATTTACAGAGAGAAGAGACAGAGAAAGATCTTCCACCTGTTGGTTCACTCCCCAAAGAGCTGCAGTGGCCAGAACCTAGCCAAGCCAGGGGCTTCTTCCCGGTCTCCACAAGGGTCCAGGGGCCCAAGGCTTTAGACAGTCCTCTACTGCTAGAGCTGGACAGGAAGTGGGGCAGCCAGGATAAGAACCAATGACCACACGGGATCCTGGTGCATGCAAGGTGAGTACTTCAGCCACAAGGCTATCACACCAGGCTGTAGTTAAGTGCTCTTATAAAAGGTCTAATCTAAAACTGGTATATGACCTTAACAGACAGTTTTCTAAGAAAAATATACAAATGGCCAATAAGCACAAGAAAAGATGCTCAGTATTAACAGTCACCAGGGAAGTGTAAACCAAGATCACATTCAGATACCACTAACTCCTTAGGACAGCTGCAATCAGAAAGACGGACAGCAAGTGTCGGCAGGGAAGGAGACAAACTGGAACCCTCATTTACTGCTGGAAGGAACGAATGGAAAAACGCTGTGGTCACTTTTAGAAATGGGCATTTCCTTAAATAATCAGATACAATGACTATATGCTCCAGTAATTCCACTCTGATAACAGGTTCACAAAAACACAGGGCTGGGGCCACAGCATGTTAGGCTAAGCTTCCACCTGCAGTGCTGGCATCTCGTTGGGTTGCCAGTTCCAGTCCTGGCTGGTCCACATTTACTAAGCCAGCCCCCTGCTGTGGCCTGGGAAAGCAGCAAAAGCTGGTCCAAAGTCTCGGCCCCTGCACCCACATGAGACCTGGAAGAAGCTTCTGGCGACTAGCTTCAGATCAGCTCAGCTCCAGCCAATACAGCCTCTTTTGAACAGGTGACCCAGCAGACAGAAAATTCTTACTTTTTCTCTCTGATTTTCCGATCGAAACATTTTTTCTAAAACTACACAAATTAAAGCAGTATTCATAAGAGTCAAACTGTGAAAACACCTAATGATTTTATCAATTAATAAAATATAATCTTCAACAATATTATTGGCTGTGAGAAGGAATAACTTCCTGTATTTATACAACATAGATGAACTTTATAATATGCTGCTGAGCATAACTCCACTCTTGAGAAAAGTCCAGAGTAGAGAAATTTAAAAAAGAAGAAAAAGAGAAGGGCTTGGTTTGTAAAAGAACAATTGGTCCTGGCACAGTGGCTCAATTGGTTAATCCTTCCCTGACAAGCACTACGATACCATATGTGCTGTGGCAGTTCCCAGGCTGCTTCACCTCCCATCCAGCTCCCTGCTTGCAACCTGGGAAAGCAGCAGAGGGTGGTCCAAAGGCTTGGGATCCTGCACCCACCTGGGAGACGGGGCTCCTGATGGGCTCTGTTATGGCAGTTGTGGCCATTTGGGAAGTGAATCAGTGGATGGAAGATCTTTTTGTCTCTCTGTAAATCTGATCTGCCATTTAAAAAAAGCAGCAGCAGCAAAAGTGTTAACTTTGCTAAATGTGAGCATGCTACCATGGTCATATTACACTGGTCATTTATGTTTGGTGCATGTCAAAGTACTAAGGGATAAAGTGTTACGTTACCAACTTACTTTCAAATGTGTCAACAAAAAAGAAAACTAAGCTAATATGACAGACACTAATTAATAATTAGTGAATTAAAAGGATACTAGGTTGGCTTTGTAAAGTAAAGTAAAGTAAAGCCTGCCTATTAGGCCTGTATCCCATGTGGTGCCAGCTGATGTCCCAACTGCTCTACTTCCCATCCAATTCCCCATAAGTGGTTTGACAAAAACAGCAGAGGATGCCTCAGGTGTTTCAGTCCCCCACCCATGTGGGAAACCCGGAAGAGGCTCCTGACCTGAGACCAGCCCACCTCTGGATGCTGTGGCCAAACGGAGAGCAAACCAGGAGATGGAAGATTTCTCTCCCTACCCACCTCATTTTCAAATAAACAAGTAAATAAAAAACTAAACTTTAAAAATAGACTTTCTGAATATAGTTATACCAGATTCATATGTTTCAAATGAGTTTTCCAAAATTCTTTCATAAATTAATACACTTAGGGGATAGAAAAACACCTTTTAATCAAACACTTAAAATCTCTGAATGAAAAATGAATGCAAACTAATAAAAGAAATCACAGCATTTGAAAACAACTACCTAGGGACCAGAGTTGTGGTGCACTGGATTAAGCTGTCATCTGCAGGACTGGCATCTTACAGGCTCCAGTTCAAATCCCACTTGCCTCGCTTGTAATCTAGCTCCCTTGTCATTACCAAGGCAGCTCATTGCCCAGGAAAGCACCCATGGGGAGCACCCAGCTAGAGCTCCTGGCCTGGGGTTCAACTGTCAAAGCCATTTGGGGAGTAAACCATCAAACCAAAGACTTCTCTCTTTCTCTTTATTCTAAGTCTTTAGAAAATAAAACATCACTTGTCATTTCCTATGTATTTAGGCAAATTATATACTTACAAATAGGTAAATTCAAATGAAAAATGAATTCAAACGGATATAAGATGATGATTCACTCCCCAAGTGAGCGCAACGTACTATGCCAATTCTTCCTCTAAGAAAGCTTTAGGCCGTCCTTGCTTGGATAAGTGAAAAACCTGGTGAAACTAACTGCAATGGAAGAGCTGTGGTAGATAGTATCTTTGATTTCTTGGTTAAGGTGCTAACAACGAGCAATCAGCGGTCCAATCGGTACCAGATAATTTCTGACATGATGCACCAAAATGTTTTTGTAGAACTAATAAGATGAGACAAACAAACGAGGTGGTGATGACTCAATTGACTATCCTCCCCTTGTAAGTGCTAGTATCCCCATATTGCACTGGTTTGTGTCCCAGCTGCTGCACTTTCCATCCAGCTCCCTGCTTGTGGCCTGGGAAAGCAGCAGGATGGCGCCTTAGAACCCTGCACCACGTGTAGGAGACATGGAGGAAGCTCAGCTCTGGCCATTGCAGCCACTTCTGGAGTGACCCAGTGGACAGAAGATCTTCTTCTCTGTCTCTCCTCTCTGTAAATCTGCCTTTCCAGTAAAAATAACTCTTAACAACAAAAAGGTGGAAGAGGCGGAGGAGGACAACAAGGAGGAGGAAGAAGCTGGAGGCAGGAGAGCTAGATATTAAATTCAAATAGCCTCATCTGTGGCATTACGCCTACATTAGCATTCCAAACACTACTTCAAACACATTATCATGGGCTGATTTCACCTTTCTAAAACTGCTCTAACACATGGGGCCAGGGCTGTGGCATTGTAGGCTGGACCTCTGCCTCTGGTGCTGGCATCCTCTGCCTCTGGTGCTGGTCCAAGTCCTGACTGCTGCACTCTGCATCCAGCTCACACTTCCCACCCAGCTCCCTGCTTATGGCCTGGGGAAGCAGTAGGATGACCCAAAGCCTTGGGCCCCTACATCAGAAACTCTCCTGGCTCCTGGCTTCAGGTAGGCTCAGCCCTGGCCATTGTAGAGTGAACTCTACAATGCAGAGTGGAAACACTCTGTCTCTCCTTTTCCCTGTAGATCTGCATTTCCAACAAAAACAAATAAATAGATAAATCTAAAAAAAAAAAAAAAAAAACAGCAGTATTCCAAATACCTTAACTATAGGAAGGGTAAATCCAAAATTGCAATGACGGAAACATACATTTCTGGGTCTAGATTTTTTACTTCCACTTCACTCAACAGGAAGCTAAAATATTAAGCAACCAACAATTTAAGGATAACCACTCCCTAGCAATCAGAACAGAAGAGGGTTTAAGGTACAAAACATGGAAAACCTGGAAATAAGGTGGTGTTCCTTAAGGGGGGGGGGGCTGCGATCATGATCATGTCAATGCAGTAACAAAACGCTGTGTGTGCAGCTTTCGGGCTAATTTCAATTTGTTATAACTATGTCCAAAATCAAAAGCTCTTCCTTTTTCACCGTGCTCATTTCCACAGAGTTCTTTTTCTCTTCCAGGAAAATGCACTTGTACCACTAGCCTTTCCCTTTCCTCTTTTTTTTTTTTTTTTAAATTGAGAAGTAGCTATTTTTTTCCTTAAGATTTATTTATTCTATTGCAAAGACGGACCAGATTTACAGAAAGAAAGAGAGACAGAAAGATCTTCCAGCCACTGGTCCAATCCAAAGCCTGGAGCCTCTTCTGGTCTCCCAAGCAGGTGCAAGGTCCCAAGCACCTGGGCCACATCTACTGCTTTCTCACTCAAGTAGCCAGGACAGGAACCAGCATCTAAACAGGATCCTAACATCCACAAGGGGAGGATTTAGCCAGTGAGATTGCACCCGGTCCAAAATAAGTCTTTTTAAAAAAATATTTACTTATTTATTTGAAAAACAAAGTTACAGAGGCACACAGAGAAAGGGAGATCTTCCATCTGTTGTTGCATTCCCAAAATGGCCATGGTTGGATCAGGCTCGAGTTGGGAGCCCAAGGCTTTCTCTGGGTTTTCCATGTGCGTGCAGCCCCCTTTGCTGTCTTCCCTGGCACATTAACAAGGAGCTCGGCTGGACTGGAAGTAGAGCAGCTCAGACACGAACCAGTACACAGATCTGGATATCGTACTGCAGGTGGCAGCATCATTATCTATGCCACAACGCTGGTCCCTCCAGCGTGCTTTCCAATTGCGATTCTCCTGATAACCTTTCTCTTACTTAACACGCAGACCTTGGCGCTGCAAGACCTACTCTGTGCTCAGAGCAGTTAACAGCATCCAGCGCTGAGCTGGCAAACTTGCCAGAAGCCACCTTCCCTCAGCTTCCCACTGCACGAATCAGCTGCAGTCTTCAATCACCGTTACTCTATCTGCAACCACAAACACTCTAGCAGATGCAAGCTTCTTCATGTATTCTTACACTGTTCATCGCTCAGTCCTTTCCTCAATCATGCTGACAAACTTTCTTCCCTATTACCACTAGGCTTGGAATTTTATATCCATTCCACTTTGTAAATGAGTCTTCTTCCTTCACTCAATTCTAGCCTAGCTACCAATACAAGGCTTAAATCTTTTAAATTTTATTTTTATTGGAAAGTCAGATATATAGAGAAGAGGAGATTCAGAGAGAAAGATCTTCCATCTGTTGATTCACTCTCCCAAGTGGCTACAAGGGCTGGAGCTGTGCCAACACAAAAGCTAGGAGCTAGGGACTTCTTCCAAGTCTCCCAAGTGGATGCAGAGTTCCAGGGCTTTGGGCCATCCTCCACCACTTTCCCAGGCCACAAGCAGGGAGCTGGTTGGGAAGCAGGGCTGCCAGGATTAAAACTGGTGTCCATATGGGATCCCAGCCTGTGTAAGGCGAGGACTTCAGCCACTAGGCTACCATGCCAGTCCCCAGACTTAAATCTTAATCCAGTCCTAGCAATTCCACCCCCAGCACCACAGTGAACAGGCTAAGCTTCCACCTGTGGCATCGCCTGAAGTCCTGGCTGCGCCAGTGTAGCCTGGGAAAAGCAGCAGAGGGTGGCCCAAGACCTAGAAGAAGCTCCTGGTCCCAGTGTCAGACCAGCCCAACTCTGGATGCTGACATCTGGAAAGTGAACTACTGGATGGAAGATCTTTGTCTCTCTCTGTCTCTCCTCCTCTCTGGTAATTCTGTCTTTCAAACAATGAATAAATCTTATATAAAAAAGATTTACTTATTTTTATTGGAAAGTCAGATATATGAAGAAATGGAGAGACAAAAAGAAAGGTCTTGTGTTTGCTGGCTCACTCCCCAAGTGGCCACAATTCCCAGAAATGAGCTGATCTGAAGCCAGGAGATTTCTCTGGGTCTCCCACATTGGTCAGGGTTCCAAAACTTTGGGCTGTACAGAACTGCTTCCCCAGACCACAGCCAGGATGCTGGATAGGAATCAGGGCTGCCAGGACACAAAATGATTCAAATATGGGATCCCGGCACCTTCAAGCAAGGACTTTAGACACTAGGCTACTGCACTGGACCCAAATAAATAAATCTTTTTCAATTTTATTTTTTAATAATGATTACAGGTTGATCATGGTGTGAAGGAGCTAGGTTTGGGGGAAATTGGGTGAATTCACTGATTCCAAATTTGTTATTTCTTCTTGTTCCTGGGGGAAGGGGAGAGGCAAATGGGGGAACCACGCATGCCTTTCCACACTTCCAGTACCCAGGGATGAGGAACTGCCACCTCACATCACCCCCGAGTCTCCATGTGTACATATTCCGAGGGTTCTGGCCAACTGGTTTGGATAGTTCTGAAACGCTGCCCTTTCACCGATCCAAGGATGATCCCACTCTCCCAATGTCCATTAAAATCAACAAAACCAAAATAAACTACCAATTCTTCCTCCAAGACCGTTTCCCCACCGTCTAAGGAAAAAAGATCAACACCAGTGAGCCTGGCTTCTGTCGCCCGTGTGGTGCGTCATCCGGGTTTTGCACCATCATCGCTCCATAATAGACTAATTGCTCAGGGCAGTGGAAAATACTGACTTTATCACATCTTTCTGCAATCTTAACAGTGATGACAGCAACAGAAGGGAAACTGCTGACTGGGAGATTTTATGTTCCTTTTCAGAAAGGTTGCAGAGGGCCCAGTTTTGTGGTACAGCCAGTCCAGTTACCACTCAGGACACTCAGCAGTCCATATGGGAGTGCCACTTTGACTCCTTCCATACTCTTGCTTCCCACCCAGTTTTCTTCTACTGTTTCTGGAAAGACAGCACCCACATACCTGGGTCCCTGCCACACACCAGGGTGACCCCGCTGGAGTTCCTGGCTCCTGGCTTCAACCTGACCCAGCCCTGGCTTTAACAGCCATTTGGGAATAAATCAGTGGATGGAAGGCTCCTCTCCCTGTCATTTATTTACTGTGTTGCTCTCCTTCTCAAGTAATAAAATTCCTTTAAAAACAAACATTCCTCTTTCACTCCTGGGCAGGCATTTGCTCAGTGTAGCCACAGTGTTTGGAAACCTGAATCCCATGAGGTGTCTGGGTTTAACCTCCTGGGAGGAAGGAGCTGGTAGCTCAAGTATTTGGACTGCTGGCTGCTCGCTGCTCCAGCCCTGGTTGCTGCAGACATAGAGGGAACTGAACCAGTGGATCATCCAGATGGCTGCCTCTCTCTCTACCTTTCCGATAAACATAGTGTTTTAAACATCTGCTTTGGGCCCAGTGCCGTAGGCCTAGCAGATCAAGTCCTCACCTTACAAGTACCAGGATCCCACATGGCCACTGGTTCTAATCCTGGTAGCCCCGCTTCCCATCCAGCTCCCTGCTTGTGGTCTGGGAAAGTGGTGGAGGACAGTCTAAAGCCTTGGGACACTGCGCCTGCATGGGAGACCTGGAAGAGGCTCCTGGCTCCTGGCTTCAGATCGGCACAGCTCTGGCTGTTGGGGCCATCTGGGCCCCAACAGTAAGTGAACCAAATGTAAGTCTCTGTAAGTCCTGTGCACCTGATCTGCCTTCTCCCGTCCCCTAGCAAAAGGACAAAAGGTAAGTCGTTGAGGAAATAATACAGATACTACCGCAAAGAATTGAGTTCGTGAGTTCGTGCCAGTAAATCCTTTAATGAGCAAGGTGAGATTTTTCTTTAAATCACCTTGCTTCAGTTTTTGCTCCCCAAAGAACTCCAGAACACTGCTACAAATAATCCCCCATAAAATTTCTTTCAGAAAAAGGAAACACACAGAAAATGAAGGAGATGAAGGATTTACTGAAGAAGATCTATTCATTTAACACATTTTCTGTTAAGCAAATCAAGCGGCCTTAGAACTATTGTTAAGGAAACAATAAATACTTAAAGAGGAGGTTTTGCTTACAAGAAGAAACTGACCAGAGGAAAGCACCATGGCAGTAAACAACACTGCTTCACAGCTTCTCAACCATGCAGGAAGTGTTCATGAAAGGTTGTTTAAAAGTTCAACACTGCAAACTGGACAAGGCTGGGTAATGGCGGCCCCAGGGCTTGCTCTACTGCCCTTTACTTTGAAGGTTAGGAGGTGGGGTGGGAGCACTCACAAAGCAAGCCCATCTACTCTGCTGTGACAACAACTGACTTAGGTGGCCACTTGCCTGGGGACGTCCTGCCAAGCCAGCCAGCACTCCAGCAAAGCTACCTGGACAAGGGGAGAGCCAACTCCAGGCCTCAACAGTGTGGACTGCAGCCTCCACTAAGAACTGATCATGCTCCTGTGAGACTTAAACAACAGGACACCACTTAACCCCGCCCAGCATCTTTACAAAGGCCATATAAGGTCAGGCGCTTTCAATAAGGGAATAAAATACTCTTCTATACATTACATAAACCATGCTACACTTCACACAAGCCTTCTCCCTTAACACCCCCCTTTAAACATGAAGGAAACAGTAAGGAAAAAATAATAGTTACCCACTTTCCTGAAAACAAATATTTTAAAACATAGTGGTGTTGTCATTCCCTTAGAATGAGTTCCCACAAGTCATGGTGCCAACAAATTAACTTAGAAATGTTTACTTTGGCAAGACAAAGAGTAGTATTTCGGGATTATTTTACTTAAAAATATTAAAGAAACAATTCTGCATAAACCTCTCCAGTCCCACTATCCGCACAGCACAATTATGCTTTTCCAAGTTCCTCAACTGGGATGCCACGAGTCCACGTACCACAGAACAACCTCCAGTCACACGCTAAGTATATCAAATTTAAACGGGAAAATGGGTGAGGAGTGGGAACAGACAAAAGGGTAAAACTAAAGATGAAAAATTTAGGGAATTATAAGCAACATGTTCATTTGTGTGTTATATAGGGTACTTCACGGTCTATATTAAACCAATGTTCAAAATCCAGCTTCTAGGCATCCAAATCTTAAAAAACAAAATCCACAAAACCATTTCCAGATTGTGGCATAAAAATGAAGTATATTTCAAATAGAGTTCTACAGAACAGATCACAAGCCCAATCAAAGAAGTACACAGGGACCATGCTCGGGATTACCTATCCTGGGTCAGCTGAGTCGAGGTGCCAGAGTAACGGGAGCACCTGACCAGAAAGAGAGGGAGTGAGCCCCCGCTTCACGGGCCTTTTAAAGGGGCTTGTGAGGGGAGTGGTTACACAACCATGCAATACTGTCCCCGCTCAGTTGATACATGAGTCACAGGTGGGCAGGAGCGAATACCTACCTGTGGTGGGTTAAGGAGTTAACTAGCACTCATTGGGATGGAACAGAAGCTGGGCTTGTAGCTAAAAAGACTAATTGGACCCATCTGCGTCCAACCTCCTGGTCGAATCCGGACATGGGGGAAGAGGATACAGGAGAGGTGAAGGAGCCATCACTGGCTGCACTCCACAACAGTTTGATGTGGCCTACATTTAACCGCAGACGTAGCAGTCAGAAACTGCATCCCACCTTGGATATTGAAGAAACAGCCAGACTAAAGTTCACTTATTCTGAGTAATGTCACAAAAAGCGTACCATTGGTCTTTTCAAAACAATAAAAATATGTAACTGAAGAGCACTGAAGTGAACCTCTAACTGGATAAACGCAACACAGATGAAACTACAGTTTAGGAAAAACCTCAGCGCTTCACACCTGGTCCACAGGAGCTGATCTGGAGAGGAAGAGTCAAGGGATGGCTCCTAAGAGCATGCCAACCAGGTCCTCACAGACTTGCTCTCCCTTTGCAACTCAAACTCAGCAAATAGGAAACGAAATCCCACAGAGGTGCTAAACCAGCTCCTCCCTGTCCTCTCTCTGCCTGTCTTGGACTCTGCTAATGCAGGGTACTGGCTAGAAAAGATTCCCAAATTCCCACAGCCAGAAGCTGATTGCACTCCTTTACAGAGGCCTAGGGGGGTCTGAACTTGAATGAGCCTTCCCTGGTACAGCAGCATCATTTGAAAGCACTGGTACCAGGGGCAAGAAAAACACTTTTGACCTTGAGCAAGTCACTCAACCTTGTTGACCATTAACCACCACCCGACAAGGAGTAAAAGAATCTAATTCCCTTACCTTAATTAGGGACATGTGTAAAAAAGTTTACAACTACAATTAACTTTGAAAAACCCAGTTACTCTGCAATCATTGCAATTCTGAAACCTGCCACCCTCTGTTTCTTATACAAGGAATTCAATGATGTGTTTTTTCATTTCATGTTTGAATAACACTTCCTAAACTATAATAAACTCATAGATAGATAAAACTTTAAAACTGGGGCTCCTTTTCTCGTCCCAGGGAAGAATCCTTCTGGTGGCAGCGGTGGGGCAGACACCATCCTGAGGGGAAAAGCTGCAGCTCAGCCTTCCACCGAAGCCTGGCCTGGGGGCACAGGCCAGCGCGTCCACCAGCTCTCACTGCATACAAACACCACCCTGTACCCCACCAACACATACCAGCATTACGAGAGGAATGAAAGACGGAGGGACGGACGGAAGGAAAGAAGGAATGAAGACCACCAGCCCCTTGGACAGAAGTGGAGCAGGCCTTGCAGGACAGCGTGAACCGAGGCACCTGTGCCCACTATACCCAGAGACCACACTGAGTGCCAGGCATCAGGCTTTCCTCTCATCCCTGCACCAAGGACTCCAGCCTTCCCAGACAACACAAAGGCCCAAGACATGGCCTGCCCTCGTGGCTCCTAGGCCCAGGGCAAAGCCACCACCTGCACTTCCCCATCCCAAACAGAGGACCAAGCCGCCACCTGCCTCCTGGACTCAGCAACTTGGGAAAAGCCCTAGGTGCAGGACAAGCACCTCCTACCCTCCTAGACCCCCTAGACCCCGTGCAGATGGCCAAGCCCCAACCTCGCCTCCTGCAACCCAAACTGAGTGGTAAGACACCGGCCACCTCCCCTCCTGCACCCCTGCGATGGCCAAGCTACTGCTTACCCTTGAGCCCTCAAGAACATGGCAAGCCGCCAGCTGCCCTTAACGACCCCAATGGAGGCCCAAGGTGAGGCCTGCGCTCACAGACACCGCCAAGGACCAAGATACCACCTGCCCTCAAGGACCCCGTGCCAATGACCACACCACCGGAGGCGCTCCTGGACCCCGCACCCAGGGCCAAGCCGAGACCAGCCTTCCTGGACCACGCACCAAAACCAAACCGCCGCCTCCCCACCTGAACAGACACAGTGCTGATGTCTAAGCCGCTGCCTAACCTTCCAACACCTCGCCGCCTGGCCTCCAGGAACCCACACTCAGGGTAAGCCGCGGCCCACCCTCCTAAACGCCGCACCAAGGCAAGCGGCCACCTCCCCCTGCACGCCTGCTGAAGGCCAAGCCGCCCCCTCCCCAGCTGGACCCGCACCCAAGGCCAAGCCGCCCCCTCCCCAGCTGGACCCGCACCCAAGGACAAGCCGCCCCCTCCCCAGCTGGACCCGCACCCACGGACAAGGCACCACCTGCACTCCTGGACACACGCTAAGGCCAAGCCGCCCCATCCCCTTCCCGCAACCCTGTACCTCGGGGGTCTTACCTTGTAGATGTCCCTTTGGGTCTGTGGACTCCTCCAGCGACGCCCAAAGACCAGGCACTCTGGGGGCGGCACCAACTCCACCTCGTGCACCACGTCCACCATGGCGCCCACCGCGAGGCCCTCCCCCGGCGGGGTGCAGGTGGACAGCGGGTGGGACGAGGGCTAGCCGGAGTCCATGAGCCCTGTCACGTCCACTCACGGGGCCCGCAGCGCGTCTTCCAGCAGAACTGCTCCCCACGGAGAGTCCAGCCACACGTCCTCTTCCTCTGCTGCTTCTTCGCTGACTGAGGGTGCGGGGCCGCAGCACCTCACAGGAAGTGACCGTGCGGCCAATCCCTCCGCGTCAGCACCACGCAGGATTCCTCCGCCGTCGGGGACCCTTTTCTTCCTCCTCCTGGACCCATGGCGGCTATGCCTGCCCTCCTGGCCAGGGTGAGTTCTGCTGGACGGGGCCTGGGGCTCCTTGCAGCGCTGGGGCCTGGGGACGCAAGGGAGGAGATGCAAGTGCTTCCCCAGCAAGGAGGACCATGGAGGGCCCCAGGGGGCAGAGGTGATGCTTCTGGAGAGGAGGGCTCCCCCTCACCTCCACCAGCACCACCTCCCCTGGGTAACTTGATGGACATCCGAGCTGCTCCACCTATTGTGGGTGAAAAAAAAACACAGATTGATTGATTGATTGATTTTTTGCAAAGCAGATTGGAATATGGATGGTGGAAATAGACGTTTCTATTCACTCTTTCACCCTCCAAATAGCCAAAATGAACCAGGAGGTTTTCTTGGTCCCCCAAGCGAGTGCAGCTCCCTGCCTGTGGCCTGGGAAAGCTGTTGAGGACAGCCCAAAGCCACCGGCGTAGGAGACCTGAAAGAATCTCCTGGCTCCTGGCTTTGGATTGGCTCAGTTCCTTCCATTGCAATCACTGGAGGAGTAAATCAGCAGACAGAAATCCCCTTCTCTGTAATCTGACTTTCCAATAAAAATAAATAAAATCTTTTTAAAATAAAAAGACAGATGCACCGTCTTTTACTCTCTCATAGATCTCCAGCTAATGTGAAGATATAATTATTCTCTCTCATGGTGTTAGCTTGAATCAATGGAGACCATACATAATATTTTAAATGTGTGGACATTCCTCTTAATATAGCCCTTTTAATGCCATTGTTAGCTGCTGGCAACAATGAAATATATACTTCATTAGTATGTCAAAAGCACACTTATGAATGTAATATATTCATGAATACATAATGAAGCAGATTTATTTTGATTGCCCCATGATGCTAACAGTGCTACACTCGTGGCCTAGTGTGGCAGCATGCCACAGGTATGGACTACCCAGAGCCCACAGGCTCCTGGCCTGTGTTCCATGATGGATGCAGTAGCGTGCCCCAGTCTTCCTAGAATGTGTCAGAGACTTGGGCTACCAAAGGCATCAGTTGGGTCACTCTGGCCTCAGGTCTCTGGACTAGTGTAATGGCATGCTGGACCCCACCTGGGGCCCCTGGGATGCCTGCTCTGAGCCCAGCAATGTGGGAGGCCACAAGAGCAGACCCATAGGATCCCTGCAGTGGGGATTCTAGCAGCCCGCTCCCAACAGCACGTGGTGGCAGGCCTTGGTTGTTACCTGTTTTAGAATCCAATGGAGGGGCTCCAGAACTGCCTGCTCCCAGCCTGGCACTGCATTCCTCTGGGAATATCCTGCTTTGGGACCCTGGAGTGAAGCACCTGATCTGCCAGCACAGACTACAGGAGTGGCCTGCCTTAGGTCCATGCCTGGGGTCCCAGGCTTGCTTCCACCCTGCCTGGGAGTAACCTGCCCTAGAGGCCATGCATGTGCTGGTGTGGAACCCCAGGGCAGCCTATGCCAACCCAGCAGCAGGAGCAGCTCGCCTTAGGGGCCATGTGTAGGGGCCCAGCCCACATGTCCACAGCCCTGCCTGCCCACTGTGTACTCTCTGAAGTGGCCATCACAAGGGCCCAAGCGTGGGCCCCAGGCCTGCTTGCCACCAGTACTGCCTGCCCTCAGTCCAGTCACAAGAGCTGCCAGCCTTAGGGTCGGTGTGTGGAACAACAGGCTGGCCTGTCCTCAGGTTAAAACAAGAGTTTGGGCTGGCCCCTGTGTGTTGGCAAATCCAGCAGGACCCAGCCCTGCTTGCAACAGTGTGGAAGAGGCATTTTAGGGACTTCATGTGGGCTCTCTAATCACACATCCACCAGGCCCAGCCTAGGGAATGGGTCAACCTGGGGGCCCACGAATGGGGTTAGGGTTAGACCTGGGGAGTAGTCAAATTTGGGGCACGTTGGTGAGTGCTGTAAGATCAGCTGTGGGAATTGCAGCCCACACATGGGGCTCCTAGAAGTTCCTCTAGTTTGTCCAGCATGGGAATGCCCACCTTAGTGAGCCTGCGCGGGTACAAAGCAGGGCATGCCCCAGTACAACTGTGAGTCTGAACCCCTTCGTAGTGCCCCTAGCACTTCTTCCCTTGGACCCGAACTACGGCTGATCACCTTTAGGGCTCCTGTGTGGATGCCCAGTCAGGTCAATCCCATCTGAATTATTTGAGTGTAGGGCCCTTTCCTGACGTCCCTAGCAATGCCTCCACTTGGCCCAGACTAGGGAGCTGTTCAGCTTAGGGCCCCTCCTAGGAAGCAGAGGAAGGACCATCATCAACCCAGCCCTGAGAGTTCGGGCCCTAACATAAGGCCCCAATAGCAGTTCCTTCCCTCGGCTTGTCCTGGAGAGAGGTCCACCTTTTTGGATGCCCAGGCAGGAGTGTCCCATGCTGACCGAGGGAGTAAGGATCCCTCTTTTGGTGTCACTGACAACTTCCCCCCTCAGCACAAGCCTGGATGAGGCCCACTTAGGGATCTGGTGTGGGGGTACAAGCAGACCAGCTAGAATCAGCTAGGGTCAGCAGGACAGCTAGAGGAGTTTGGAGTCCATTTTTGAGTTCCTGGCAAATCCTCTCCTCAACAAGGCCTGCGGGAATGCCCCTTTAGAGACCCTTTGTGGGTACCCAGGTAGGCCTGTGCCTTACACAGCCAGGGGAGCTTGGTGCCCTGTTTCGGAGCCCCAAGCCATCCTGCTCTTGGGCTGGTCTGAAGAGAGGCTCCTTTACACCACATTTTTGGAGTGCCCAGGCAGACCTGTCCCAGGCTGGTCAAGGGAGAGTTTGGGTCCCTCTTGTGGGGCTCCTAGAAATTGCTTCTCTCTGCCTGGCAGGAGAAGGGACCTACCTAAGACCCTGTTTGGGGTGCCCAAGCAGGTCTGCCTTTAGCACAGCTGGAGAGGTTTGGGGTCCTCTTTTTGGGCTGCTAGCAATTCCTTCCCCCGGCCTGGCCTGGAGAGAGGCCCTTTGGGGCTGTTTGAATGCCAAACCAGGCCTGTCTAATGCTGGTCAAGGGAGTTTAGGGCCCACTTGCAGGGCCACCTAGCAATTCCCTCCCCCGGCCTGGACTGGGATGAGCCCTGCCTAAGTCCACTTTCGGGGTGCCCAGGCAGACCTGTCCCAGGCTGGCCAAGGGAGTTTCGGGCCTACTTGCAGAGCCCCCTAGCAGTTCCTCACCTCAGCCATGCCAGATAATCCCAGCTTAAGGCTCATTTGGGGTGCCCAGGCAGGTCTACCCCTAGTATAGCCAGGAGAGTTTGGGGCACATTTACAGGGCCCTTAGCAATATCTGCCCTTGGCAAGGCCTAGGGTAAGACTCATTTTAAGGCCCCTTTTGGGGTGCAGAGACAGGCCTGTCCCTAGAACAGCTGGGAGGGTCTGGGGTCCTTTTGTAATACATCTAGAAATTCCTCCCCTCAACCTGTCCTAGGGTGATGCATATTTCGGGCCCTTAGGTGTACAAGTGGGCCTGCCCCTAGCAGTTAGGACAGTTTGGGGCTCTCTTTTGGGGCTCCTAGCAATTCCTCCCCTGTCTGACCTGGGGTGAGTACCATGTGGGCCCTACTTTGGGTGCCCAGGCAGGCCTACCCCAACCTGACCATGAGCATTTGGGGACCTCTATTTTTGCCCAAGCTGTTCCTCCACTCAGACTGGCCTGGTATGAAGCCCACATAGTGTCTTTTCTGGTGGTGCACAGATATGCCAATCCCATGCTGGCCAACAGATTCTGGGGCCTTCTTGCAGACACTCCTAGCAATTCCTCCTGTGGACCTGGCCTGGTGTAAGGCCTGCCTAGGGCTCCTCTGGGTGCTGAAGCAGGCCTGTTGCTAGCACAGAGGGGTAAGTTTGGGGCCCTTTTTTGAATTTGCTATTCCTCCACTTGGCCAAACACATCTTTAGGCCAATGTTGGGGTACCATGGCAGACTTGCCTCTACCAAGCTGGAGGAGTTTGGGGCCCTTTGGGGGGCCCATACTACCTGCTCCCCTTGGCACAGCCTGGTGTGAGGTCTGCATAGGGCCCTGGGTGGGTGCTAAAGCAGGCCTTCCCCTAGGACAGCTGAGAGAGTTCAGGGCCTTCATTTATGGTCCCTAGCAATGGCTCTCCTAGGGAGAGGTGCCTTTAGGGCCTCTTTTGGGGTGTCCAGGCAGGCCTGCAACCAAGTCACTTCTGGCTCATCTTCTGATGTAAACCACTGTAACGCATTTTGGACACTCCCGTGGAGCTCCAGGCTCTGGCCTGGCCTGACCTAGTCACACCTATTGCACTCTGAGGGAGTAAACCAGCAGCTGGCTGATCTCTCTTTTTTGCTGTCTCCATCTTTATTTACCTCCTTTTCAGTTTCTTTTCTAAGTCATTCTAAGTTAATAAACAAACACATAATCTGTCCTCTGTAACCCTAGTGGTATGTCACCCGTTATGACCTTATTTTGTGGCTGGTGTCATTGTAGTACCGGACTCACCTGTCCATGTTCTTTTCATCATGGAGACTCGATCCATTTGGATGCTGCCAGCAAAGGCATCTTGTACATGGCAGACTCAGGATACAGGGCCAAGTTACTAGGTCTGGGCAAGTCACCTGTTAAAAAAAATGCATTTTAAAAGGAGTAAGGGGCCTAGTGCGGCAGCCTAGTGGCTAAAGTCTTCACCATTGCACACGCTGGGATCCCATACTGGCACCAGTTCATGTCCTGGCAGTCCCACTTCCCATCCAGCTCGCTGCTTGTGGCCTGAGAAAGCAGTCAAGGATGACTCTGCACCCACATCAGAGACCTGGAAGAGGCTTCAGCTCCTGGCTTTGGATCAGCGCAGCTCCAGCCATTGCAGCTGCTTGGGGAGTGAATCTAAGGACAGAAGATCTTCCTCTCTGTCTCTCCTTTCTGTATATATGAATTTATAATAAATAAATCTTTTTTTAAAAAGGAAGAAGTCAGTAGCTACTCCCACGTTGTTGAAAGCATAGAATCATTATTCTTTTTCTTACTCCATTACAGAGTACTCCATATATTTCATACATGAGCAATGATTCAGATCAATGTAGTTACTGTAATAACACAGAATAATCTTGTTCCTGCTTCTCTGTAGAAGGACATTGTGACCCTAGAAGGTCAGCAAGCACAGGATTACAAGTGATAGGATAATACTGGTATGCGAACAACTAGATGGATACCTTTTGTATAACTGATTGGACATCATTTGTATGAGGACAACGGAGTGGATGGCATGTGAATGAGTTCCAAACAAGGGTATAGAGACAATGGATATGTTCCGTAGATAAGCTCAATACTCCCCCCTTATCCTGTGTGACCTCGGTCTATAAAGTCTGATGCCCCTAATAAATGGTGACCATTGAGCATCAGTCAGAGTCCACGTGTGGCATCATAGGCTCTGTGCACCAAGTCCATCACTGAGGGACAGCGACACTTTCCCTAATCTAAATAACGTGATGATGTCACACACTAGTGAGTCATTTTTTAAATTCTTATTTGGGATAAAGCACAAGTTAAAATTCCACACCTTAAGTCATTTTGAGGATGGTTGAATGGTTAGATATTCTCTTACTGTATGCAGTCTCCAGAACTTCTCACTAAGTATTAGCTTATTTTTCACTCCCCCTTGCTTGTAAGATCCTGGCAATCAGCATTTTGTTTCCTGTTTCTGCACCCTAATAACGGCAGCACAACTACACATTACCAAAACCTAACGAAGAGTGTATTTGAGCCATGGCAGACAATGACGTCATTGTTCAGCAGCCAAGCAGTGATTTTTGTGTCTACTCCATGCCTGCTGCTTTTCTGGAATTACAAGGAGATTGAAGTTCTTACAGGAGTCATAATATGGGCAGTGCTCCTGTCAACAATGTGTATATCTGAGATGATGACAAGCAGTCTGGGAACTCTGTACTATGTAACAAAACATTTGGAGATTTTAAAAAAGGAATAATATTTGTGTACATATACATTTACAAATATAATGATCTTGTATTTGGCATGGAGGTTGCTTTATATCTGAGAGAACATGTGATATTTGAGCTTTTGGAATTGGCTTATTTACTGAGCATAATGGTCTCTAGCTGGGACCATTTAATTGCAAATGGTAGAATTTCGTTCTTTTTAGTGGCTGAGTAGTATTCCATGGAGTTCATATAGCAATATATTCTCATAGATGAAGTATATAATGGAGACTAGCATACAAGGAAGCAAAGATATGCTGCAGTATGCATCTCTAGCCCTGAATAAAGGGAGACCTCCCAATGAAACTAGCGTATCTCGACAATGGGATACCATTATCTAGACCTACAATGCATGATACACTTAAGTGTTGAATGTTGAAATCATGACTGTTGTTGCAAGACCAAATTACTGCTATAGCATAGGAGGCAGCAGTTGGGAGAGGACTGGGGAGGGGGAGGGGAGAAATATTTGTGCCTGTGGAACCAAACCACGAAAATTCAAAAAAAAAAAAAAAGGAACAATGGAATTTAAACATATCCAGATCAGATCAGCTATAATCAACCAATAAAACCCCAAACCAATAAGGACCACACAGTCCCCATCTGCCTTCACTGAGACTGTCATAGCTGTGTGGGTTTTCAGGGCTCATCATTTCTTGCACTCACTCTAGCCCAGGACAGATCAACAGGACTTGCCCTTTGGAGAACAGAGGACACAATCCCACCTCTTCATCTTCTCTATTACCAGTTAGTTTTGCTTTGTTACAGTGAAGTTTTAGGGCAGAGTCTGATGCAGGCACACTGACCAGGCAGAAGCAGAACCTAACTGCATGCCTGGAGAAAAGAAAATTGCTAAAGGTATTCTAGCATAGGAAGACAGCGAACAAGATGGGACAGAGACAACATACAGAGCCTGTAGAAACATCTCCAGGATTTGCTCACGGAAAGGGGTCCTGGGACGAACCAAGTATCATTTGAGCTTAGGGGTGATTCGGTATCATCCCACACTCCCTATACTCACCATCCGATTGGAGTGCCTCACCAGAACTGTCCCAGTAGAAGGACATTCCTGATTTTATTTGTGAATCATGAAGTGTGGAGGGGGTACCTGGATTACATGTGGGTGGATGGATGGATGAAAATGTAGACGACTATGAAGTAGCACTGTCAGGAGCAGTTGAATACAAGACAGAGGCGGGACAGAAAAGGCTAGGATAGCACAGGGCAATGAGTAGGTGGTCTGATGAGAACAGAAGAACCAGGTCTGGGTGGAATTAAGATGAGGTAGTGGGCAAGGGCTTTCTTCATCGGCACAGGAAAAAGGTGGGGTAGACAGATCTGAAGGAGGTTGATTCAGGGCTAATAAAGTAGGAGGAAGGTGGATTACAACCCGTTGTGTTTGAAGGAGCGAAAGACTTTGGGGATGGGTGATAAGGAGTGAAAACTTTGTGGAGGATCATCCTGGTCTGGGAGACAAGCGGGGACCAGGATATAGCAACAGAGGTTGAGGTTACTGTGGAAGTCTAGGAGAATGAGGCTGGGATGAAAGACCAGAAGGAAGGTGGGGCTGGAGTGGGGAACCACACAGGTTAGGCTGGGGTAGATGAGCAGAAGAAGGCTGGGACCAGGGACAAGGGACAGAGTGAAGGAAAGGGTGACACAGAGTTGGAGGAAGATGATGATGATGATGTTAGGATGGAGAATGAGGGTGAGGCTACAATGAAGGACGGAGCGTAAATCAGACTGGAGTGCAGGAACAGAGGGATGTTGAGGCAGAGGAACAGATAGAGAAAAACAAGACAGCAAGGAGAACTACAGGAGGGTGAGGTAAGGAGGAGGACTCGGATGAGGGAGAGCCTGCAACAGAGGAGCAGGAGGAGGCTGAGTCTTGGGTGGAGGGCCAGGAGGAGGCTGAGGTTGAAGCTGGGACAGGGATACCTGAGGAGGCTGAGGTTAGGCAGCTGTTCAGAATGAAGCTGAGCCTGGCAGAGAGGAGCAGAAGCAGGAGCAGGCTGAAACTGAGGAACAAAAATAGCAAAGGGAGAGCAAAGAGAGCAAAGCAGAGGGTGAGGCTTAGGAGGAGGACCAGCAGGACGCTGAAGCTGATACAGAGGTGCAGGGGCTGAGGCTATGACAGAGGTGCAGGGAGAGGCTGAGGCTGGGGCAGAGGAGGAGGAGGCTGAGGGTGGGAGAGAGGAGCAGGAAGAGGCTGAAGCAGGGGTGCAGGAGGAGGAGGGGGCTGGGGCAGGGGTGCAGGAGAAGGCTGGGAGAGGGACAGAGGAGGAGGAGGCTGAGGTTGGGCCAGAGAAGGAGGCTGAGGGTAGGGCAGAGGAGGAGGAGGCTGGGGCAGGGGTGCAGGCGGAAGAGGCTGAGGGTAGGGCAGAAGAGGAGGAGGCTGGGGCTGGGGCAGAGCTGCAGGAGGAGATTGAGGCTGGAGCAAAGGAGGAGGCTGAGGGTGGGAGAGATGAACAGAAAGAGGCTGAAGCAGGGGTGCAGGAGGAGGAGGGGGCTGGGGCAGGGGTGCAGGAGGAGGCTGGAAGAGGGACAGAGGAGGAGGAGGCTGAGGTGCAGGAGAGGAGGCTGGGGCAGGGGCAGGGCTGCAGGAGGAGACTGAGGCATGAGTGGGGCACTAGAGGGATATTGAGGTCTGAGTGGGGGACTAGGAAGGGGTGGGTCAGGCTCGAGCAGATGAGCAGGAAAGCAATGCTGTGAAGAAGGAATAGGAGCATTAAGCTTGCGCAGAATAGCAGAAAAGTGAGGTCTATAGCTAGGGTTGGTAATGAGGTGAGGCTGTTTTGCAAGAAATGCTAGGAGGCGCTCTCGGTATTCATGGCCACAAGGGAAGTGAAGTTGGAGTGGAGGGTTGGGAGGAGGGTGGGGCTTGTGTTTGGGACCAGGAGGAGGGTGGGGTTTGTGTTTAGGACCAGGAGGAGGGTGGGGCTTACGTGTAGGAGGAGAAGGAGGGGGTTCGTGTTTGGGACCAGGAGGGGGGTGAGGCTGGTGTTTAGGACAAGGAGGAGGATGAGGATTTTCTCCGGGAACAGGAGATGGGCAAGGTTTGTGCTTAAGATGTGAAAGTGGATGTAGACTGAGTGAGGAACTGTTTCGGTGAGGCTTGTGGGGATGAACAGGAGAGTGAGGCTGGAATGGAGGAGCAGCTGCCAGGTCAGGCTGGGTTGGAGAGGCAGGTAGAGATTGAGGTAAGTATGGAGGAGCAGGACGAAGGAAAGACTTAAATACAGGACCAGAAGGAGTCTCGGGGCAGGGTGGAAGACCAGGAAGGTGGGACTGCAGTAGGGTACTAGAAGGATGGTGGGTCTCAGCCGTAGGATTAGCAGCTGGCGGTGGGTGTGCAGTGACAGAAGGAAAGTAACATTGGTGGGGCTGGGCTGGAGGGCCACGAGGAGGGTGAGGTCGGGGCAGAGCGGGATGATAAGGCTCAGATATGGCAACGGGAGGGCCAGCTTGGAGGAGAGGTTCAGAGGGGTGAGGCTGGGGCTTAGGATTAGGAGGGTAAGGCTGGCATGAAGTTTGAGAGTAAGGGAGAAGGTGGCGTTGAAAAGCGAATAAAATATAGGGCTTATCTGACATTTTCAGCTGAATATTCTAGCTGTCAAATGTTGTGACTGGCATGTGCCTGGACCTACTGCTGCTCTCAAAGCCTATATCAACCTGACAATGTTCATTATGACATGGACACACACCCCCTCTGGGCAGTGAGAAGGCCACGCCCACCAGGGCAATGGTTCTGTGGTATAGCTTTACGGGTAATCATGGGAGATAGGACATAGCATGTATGGGTCTGCAATAATAGTCCTTGTTCTCGAGGGAGAAATAAAGTTGTGCCTATCTACTGACAGGCAGAGTGGGCAAAGCTCAAGCATAGCACTAGAAGGCTGGAACCTAAGACAGTTCTGGTGTATTGGCAAATGGGGAAGAAATCAGTTTCCTTGTTTACTGTGTTGATTTTTCAAAGCCCCTCACATCACGTATCTGCACAAACACAACGGAATCAGAGCTGCTATGTCCATTTCATTAGTGTGCAGAGTGAGAGACGAGACAGGGAATTCTCCTGGGCAGGCAGTGAGGACAGGCAATGGGAGGAGAACCGGAGCCAGAAAAGGGGAGGTGGGGCATATGTTACACACACAAAAATAAACAGTTCAAGATGCTCCATGAGCCTAAAGTAAAAGCCAGTAGTTACAACCCCACTTGTGAGACCCACATCCCACACGCCAGTGCCTGAGTTCAAGTCCCAGCACCATTCCTAACTCAGCTTCCTGCCTGGCAGGCAACAGATGACTGTGTAAGTACCTGAATCCCTCCCACCCACAAGAGAAATCTGGATTGAGTTCCTGGCTTTACCCTGGCTGGGAGTGAACCAGCACATGGAAGCTTTCTCTCCTTCTCTCTTTCAAATAAAATGAAAAGAAGGGAATAAGTGAACTCAAAAGGAAATGATCTGTAACAAAAGCCAAAACCACAGAACTTACACATGGAGAAAAAAAATGACTACAGCCACGGATAAGAAAAATACTTTCTAAATGACACTAAAACTCAAACTCAAATCCATCAAAGGAAAACAGGAATCTGCAAACCATTCTTCAAGCAGATACTATCAGAACAATAAAACCATCAATTACAGACGAGAATAAAGTTTTTGTAAATCGTGGGTCTGACTAAGGACTCGCATTTAGTATAACAAACTCTTACGAGCATACAAAGCCATCCCAACAAACACCCCACTGAGGAAGATACGCAAACGGCTAACATGAACAGAAAACAATGCCAATCATCAGTAGCCTTTAGGAAAATGCAAATAACAACTGCAAGGAAATACCAGTACATACCTAATAAAATGGCCAGAACCAAAACAAGAGACAACACATGTTTGCCAGGACATGGAAAACCCGGAAGCCTCTACATTACTGGGGGGAATGTAAAACGGTTCAACCACTTTGAAAAACATTGACAGTTTTGTTTTAAATAAATATAAATGTAATACAACACCTAGCAATTTCACTCTTTAGTAAGAGAAATGAACACATATGTCCGCACGAAGCTTTATACCTAAACAGGCATATTACTATTCCTAACGGCCAAAAGCTGCAACAATCCACTGTTCAACTAGTAAAGAAGTCAAAAGGTACATAAACCCAATGGAGTATTTTCACCAACAAAAACAAATCAAGTGGGGCCCAGCACAGTAGCCTAGTGGTTAAATCCTCAACTGGCATGCTCCGGGATCCCATATGGGCACCATTCAGGCCCTAGCTGCTCCAGCTTCCCACCCAGCTCCCTGCTTGTGGCCTGGGAAAGCAGTCAAGGATGGCCCACACCCTTGGGACCCTACATTCACGTGCGAGTCCCAGAAGCTGTTCCTGGCTCCTGGCCTCAGACTGCCTCAGCTCTGGACACTGCAGCCACTTGGGGAGTGAACCAGTAGATGTAACATCTTTTTCTTTCTCTCTAAACTTGCCTTTCCAATAAAAATGTTTTAAATATTCTCCCCCAAAACTTTTACTTTTATTGGAAAGGCAGATTTACAGAGAGAAAGATTTTTCTCATCCATGACTTCACCCCTCAAGTGGCCACAACAGCCGCAGCTGAGCTGCCAGAAAGCAGGAGTTCCTTCCTGGTCTCCCATGGGTGCAGGGTGCCAAGGCTTTGAGCTGCCCTCAAGTGCTTTCCCAGGCCACAGGCAGGGAGCTGGAAAGGAAGTGGAGCAGCCGGGATACAAACCAGAGCCCAAATGGGATCCTGGCACACGCAAGGTGGGGATTTTGGCTAACAGGCTACCACACCAGGCCCAATTTATCCACTTCTAAGAAAAATATTGCAACTCACCATAATACTGACACCAGACTGGAACAGCTCATATGGGCAGAGAATTCTTTCATAGTGCAACTTCAAAAGAGACCCAGTTCCTTTCCTGGCAGATTTCCCAGTGCCTATCCACTTTAGACCACTTCTTTCCTTTTATGAACATTTCCAAACCTCCTTTGCTGCCAACAATCTGAATTTTTAAAAAGTAAAAATTAGTATTTAAGTAGAGGGAAGCATTCTCTGTTAAATACATAAATTACTTGGGGCGGGGATTTTAGATTTCAGCAAATAAATAACAGTGACACCTGTAATATTTACAGGGAAACAAAAAAATCAAAAATTGAATTCAGAAAACAATCAAAAGATTAAAGTTTCTTTGTTGTTGTTGTTAAGATTTATTTATTGGGCCCAGCACAGTGGCCTAGTGGCTAACGTCCTCACCTTGAACGAGCTGTATTGCCAGGGGTGCATTTGCATATCCCACCCAGCTCCCTGACTGTGGCCTAGGAAAGCAACTGAGGACGGCCCAAAGCCTTGGGATCTTGCACCCACGTGGGAGACCTGGAAGAGGCTCAAGGCTCCTGGCTTCAGATCGCTCAGTACCACGCTTTCCAAGTCACTTGGGGAGTGAATCATCAGACAGAAAATATCCTCTCTCTCTCTTCTCCTCTGTGCATATTTGACTTTACAATAAAAATAAATAAATCTTTAAAAAAAAAATAAAAGGATTTCTTTAATTTTGGGCCCAGCGCAATATCCTAGTCGCTAAAGTGCTAGCCTTGCATGCACCAGGATTCTATATGAGCACTGGGTTCACGTCCCGGCTGCTCCACATCCCATCCAGCTCCCTGCTTGTGGCCTGGGCAAGCAGTTAAAGATGCCCGCACCCTTGGGACCCTGCACCCATGTGCGAGATCTTTAAGAAGCTCCCTCCTGGCTTCAGAATGGCTCAGCTCTGGCCGTTTTAGCCACTTGGGGAGTGAACCAGCAGACAGAAGATCTTTCTCTGTCTCTCCTTCCCTCCGTATATCTGACTTGAATAACACGTCCTAAACTATAATAGACTCATAGATAGATAAAACTTTAACACTGGGGCTCCTTTTCTCGTCCCAGGGAAGAATCCTTCGGGTGGCAGCGGTGGGGCAGACACCATCCTGAGGGGAAAAGCTGCAGCTCAGCCTTCCACCGAAGCCTGGCTTAGGGGGACAGGCCAGCGCGTCCACCAGCTCTCACTGCGTACAAACACCACCCTGTACCCCACCAACACGTACCAGCATTACGAGAGGAATGAAGGATGGACGGAAGGAAGGAAGGAAGACCACCAGCCCCGAGGACAGAAGTGGAGCAGGCCTTGCAGGACAGCGTGAATCGAGGCACCTGTGCCCACTATACCCAGAGACCACACTGAGTGCCAGGCCTCAGGCTTTCCTCTCATCCCTGCACCAAGGACTCCAGCCTTCCCAGACAAAACAAAGGCCCAACACATGGCCTGCCCTCGTGGCTCCCAGGCCAGGGCAAAGCCACCACCTGCACTTCCCCATCCCAAACAGAGCACCAAGCCGCCACCTGTCTCCTGGAACCCGTGCTTAGGGCCAAGCTACTTCATGCCTTTCATGGACCGCGCCAATCACCAAGCTGCCACCAGCCCTCCCGAACAATGCACAAAGGGTCAAGACACGGCCTCGCCTCCTGGACCCTGCACCTTGGGAAAAGCCACTGCCTCCTGGACCCTGCACCTTGGGACAAGCCACCACCTGCCCTCCTAAACCCCACACGAAGACAAGCGGCCTGCGCTCACAAACACCGCCGAGAATCCAGACACCACCTGCCAATGACCACCCCAGCGGAGGCCTTCCCGTACCCCATGCCGAGGGCCAAGCCGAGACCAGCCCTCCTGGACCATGCACCAAAAGCAAACCGCCGCCTCCCCAGCTGGACGGACACAGTGCTGATGGCTAAGCCGCTGCCTAACCTTCCAACACCTACCTGAGGACCAACCTGCCGCCTGGCCTCCAGGAACCCACACTCAGGGTAAGCCGCGGCCCATCCTCCTAAATGCCGCACCAAGGCAAGCGGCCACCTCCCCCTGCACGCCTGCTGAAGGCCAAGCCGCCCCCTCCCCAGCTGGACCCGCACCCACGGACAAGCCGCCCCCACCCCAGCTGGACCCGCACCCAAGGACAAGGCACCACCTGCACTCCTGGACACACACTAGGGCCAAGCCGCCCCCTCCCCTTCCCGCACCCCTGTACCTCGGGGGGTCTTACCTTGTAGATGTCCCTTTGGGTCTGTGGACTCCTCCAGCGACGCCCAAAGACCAGGCACTCTGGGGGCGGCACCAACTCCACCTCGTGCACGCCGGGCCCACGTCCACCATGGCGCCCACCGCGAGGCCCTCCCCCGGCGGGGTGCAGGTGGACAGCGGGTGGGACGAGGGCTAGCCGGAGTCCATGAGCCCTGTCACGTCCACTCACGGGGCCCGCGGCGCGTCTTTCAGCAGAACTGCTCCCCACGGGGAGTCCAGCCATGCGTCCTCTTCCTCTGCTGCTTCTTCACTGACTGAGGGTGCGGGGCCGCAGCACCTCACAGGAAGTGACCGTGCGGCCAATCCCTCCGCGTCAGCACCACGCAGGATTCCTCCGCCGTCGGGGACCCTTTTCTTCCTCCTCCTGGACCCATGGCGGCTATGCCTGCCCTCCTCGCCAGGGTGAGTTCTGCTGGACGGGGCCTGGGGCTCCTTGCAGCGCTGGGGCCTGGGGGCGCGAGGGAGAGATGCAGGTGCTCATGGAGGGCCCCCCTTTTTTTAAGATTTTATTCTTCTTATTATTTTCTTTTATTGGAAAGGCGGATATACTGAGAGGAGAGACAGAGAGGAAGATCTTCCATCCGATGATTCACTCCCCAAGTGAGCGCAACGGCCGATGCTATGCCAATCCGAAGCCAGGAGCCTCTTCCAGGTCTCCCACGCGGGTGCAGGGCCGTCCTCGACTGCTTTCCCGGGCCACAGGCAGGAGCTGGATGGGAAGTGGAGCTGCCGGGATAGAACCGGCGCCCATATGGGATCCTGGGCGTGAAAGGCAAGGACCTTAACCACTGCGCCACCGTGCCTGGCCCCTTTTTGAATTTGCTAATTCCTCCACTTGGCCATGGCTGTGGAAACACATCTTTAGGCCAATTTTGGGGTACCATGGCAGACTTGCCTCTACCTCTCTGTCTAGCCATGCCTGCCCCAGCCCTGGTTCTCATGTTCACCATCGGAGCAGCATCCCAAAGAGGGAGATACCCACTATTTTCCTACTGGGCCCACTCCCCTCCTGGATCATGCACTCTCCAGGTGGTTCTGCATCTAACTTGACAGAATTTGCCCCCGTGCCAGCATCTGCCAGCTGATGCTACAGCAAAGCCCAACCAACCCACACCCACTCTGGCTTATGCATGCACCGCAGGAGCAGTCAACCCAGCCTGTTTTCCCCTAATTCAGCTCACATGAGGTCAACAGTTGTTGTAGCCAATTAGCTTTTTTGGCTTTGATTACCTGTGCTTTTGGTGTCTTTTCAAGGAGTCTTTTCCCATTCCTATATATACATTGGAGAGTGCTCCTATGTTTTCATGTGTACTGGTTGGGTGTTGTGACCCAGTTTGACATGGCCTGCCTCACCTTGGCATTTGTCAGTGGGTGCTGTAGCCTGATCAGGCCCACTCACGCTTTTGGATTCCAGCTCATGCTGGTAGGGGCTACAGCCTAGTCTAGCTCAGCCAGCCCCCAGTACTGGCTCTCATGTGAAATGCCTTGTGATGTGGCCCAACCCAGTCCAAGCTACTCCATTCTGGAACTCAGATTCGCCAGTGGGTGATATGAACTGGCCCAGCCTGGGTCACACCTGGCCTGCTCCAAATGTATGCGGAAGGAACCATTCCCTGGCCTAGTCTGGGCTGCTCCCTATCATGGTTCTTGCACTTACCTTCAGGGACTGTGTCCTAACAGAGGAGTTCCCTAAGCATGTCCAATCAAATCTCTCCCAACGCCAGATCTTGTATCCACTGGTGGGTCCAGCAGCCAGCCCTGCTTAGTCCACCTCCTGTCCTAGCAGTAACAGTGGCCTTTCCTGACAAGCCTTTACCCATTCCGATTTTATTGTTGGGTGTTACAACCCAGCCAAGTCTGATCCACACCCAGACACAGCTCACATATGGCACAGAAGGGGAAGAGACCTAGAACAGCCCATCCTACATCTCCCCTGATAGGTGTTGGAGTCTAGCCCAGTCTGGCGCACCCCAGACCCAGTCCACATTTGTGCCAAAGGACACTGTGGCCATATCCAGACCAGAATGCAGCCCCCACTCTGGCCCCCACACACTCACTAGTGGAAACCTCAACCCAGCCAGGCTGTCCTCTTAGCTCCCCAGACAGACCTATTCCCAGCCACAGATCTTGTGCATGCCAGTAGTTGCTCTGATTCAGCTTAGCATAGTCCCTCCCCTCTCTTGATGTTTGCCATAAGATGCTACAGCCTAGCTCCCAGTCTCAACTCTCGCTGGTAGGTGCTGCAACATGGCCCTGCTCAGTCTGCTCCCATCCCTGACTCATGCAAAGCAGTAGGTGTGACCGCCTAGGCCAAATGACCTGCGCTCCAGCCTAGTTTCTACACTTGCTGGTGAACTAAGGTGACGACAAGGGTCAGCATAATTAGGTTTTGCATGTCCACAGGTGGGTCCAGAATGCCAAAGAGATGCAATATATGGGGTCACAAGGAAAGTGAGGTCCATTCAGTGGCTGGACTCTAAATCCTTGCCCTTCACTGGCCAGCTGGGGTGGTCATGGAGGGAGGTCTCAGATTGGGGGAGCTTGCAACCAATGGAACTTGCAGGAGTCTGGGCGCTGCTCTGAGGAGGAGCAGGACAAGGGCAGACTCTACCCCTGGACTGGCCCTGTTCAGGAAAGGCTTCAGTTCAGGCAGCAGCCACACTTGCAAGGCCCTTCTCTTGGGGCAACTTTTGGCCCCACTGCCCCATTGGGTGCTGGCCCAGGAAGGAAGACCAGGCAGCACGACAGAGCTGCAGACAGAGGGAGGGACCTCAGTCACCCCCAGCCCACATCCCAGGGACAGTAGGATAGACCCTGGGACTTCCTGCTTCCCTCCGTCATATCCAGGCCTAGGTGAAAGCACCCCAGGAGACATCAAGACACACCCCTCCCACAGGCACACATCACTGCATCTCTGTGGTCTGTATCAACATCTAGCTCTGGCCCTTCCACTGGGACTGTTGGTTCCTCTCACTTAGACAAGTGGCAAGGGTGGTGCCTGTGCTCCGGTGCCTGGACGGGGCTGGGCCAGTACAGTGCCTTGTGTAGATGAGTCCCACATTGGTGCTAAGCCGGGATGATGCAGGAGCAGTTAATTTATGTGGCGGGCCCCAGGAGCAAACTGTGTGCAATGGTAGAAAAAGGGATATGATCAAGCAGGGCTTGATAGCAGCAGACCTCATGCCAGCCACAGCCAGCTGGCAGGGCTACAACAGAACCCACCAGTGAGTGTAAGCATAGGGAATGGGTAACATTAGGCTGGGCTATGACACTAATAAGCACGTGAGAGAAGCAGGTCTGGGGGCAGATTTTGTGGGGCATATGTGGGCTCACCCCTGTGGAAATACCCACTAGTATTCAAGAGATGGGGTAGTGATAGGTTAACGTAGGCATGACCATGGAATCCCCACACTCATGGGTGCTGGGGCAGGGAACAGGCCAGTCTGGTCCAGGATGCATCACTTATAGGCACACCCAAGAATAGGAAGTGGGGTGAGCAGGGTTGTAATATCCACCAGTACACACAAAGGCCAAGATAGAAGGAGCAGACTGTGTTGGGTAAGGGTCTAGCATCCATTGTCACACATGAGATCTGGGTCTGGGGATGGGCCTGGTGGGGAAATAGAGGAAACTCCCCTGGTGGGTGATAGCTTCCGCTGGTGAGCAGGCCCGAGTGTTGATCAGGCCAGGCAAGGCAACTCCATTTGTTGGCAAGTGTGTGGGTTGGTACTGGAGAGGGCAGACCAAGAGGGCTAGGCCAAACTATAGCACCCTGGCATGCACAGGAGCCAGGATGGGGGTGTGGGGCAGGCTGGACTAGGCTAGCATGCTTACCAGTTTGCATAAAAGCCTGGGATAGAGGCAAGCTTGGAAAGGCTAGGCTGTAGCACCCACCAGCGACAGTTGGGACTGGGGGCCAGACTAGAGCATTTGATGGCAAAGGCAAAGATGAGTGATATGCTGGGCTGGGCTGGGCTGGGTCAGAGCAACCACTGTCCAAAGTGCAAGATCTGTGGTTGGAACAAGCCTGGCCAGGAGCTAAGGGGACAACCAGGCTGAGTTGTGGTTCCCACTGATGAGCTCAAGAGTCAGAACTGGGGAGGCAAACTGGGCTCAGCACGGCTGCAGCATAGGTGTGCACTGGGTCTGTGGTATGCCAGACTGGGCTACGCTCCAGCATCCACTGGTGCTTGTGATATTCAGGGTGGGTGTAAGGCAGGCTGGGCTATGTCTCTGCCCCTGCTGAACCAAGTTAGAGCTGCGTCTGAGAGTGGACCAGGCAGGGCTGGACTGTAGCACCCAACATTAAGAGTCAGAATGGGTGTGGGCCACTTGGTCAAGGACACTGTTCCTGCCAGGACAGGAGGTAGGCCAAGTCAGTCTGGGCCAAGGATCCACCAGTGTGCACAAGATCTGCCATTGGGAGGTGATCTGATAGAGGAGCTTGGGGAACTCCTCTGTCAGGATGCAGTCCCTGCAAATGAGCTCAAGAACCAAGACTGGGAGCAGCCCAAACCAGGCCACATTACAGTACCCACTATTATATGTGGATCTGATCTGAGGGCAGGCCGGAACTGGGGGCTGGTTGGGCTAGGCTAGGTTTAGCACCCACCAGCATAAGCCGGACTGGAGGCAGGCTGGGCCACTGGTTCTTTAAGAAAATCAACAAAATAGATTCCCCCACTAGCTCAACGAATGAATAATGGAGTGAGAAGATATGAATCAATTTTACCAGAGATGAAAAAGAAAACATAACAAACAGATACCTCAAACATACATAAATTAATTAGAAACGATTACAGGAAAACTAGATGCCTGCAAATCAGAACACCTAAAAGAAATGGATAGATTTTTAGACACATAGTATCTATGTACAACCATGACTGAGATTGAACCAGTCATTAAAGCCCTCCCAACCAAGAAAAGTCCTGTACCAGATGCCTCCACTGCAGAATTCTACCAAATGTTTCCAGAAGAACTTACCCCGATCCTCCACAAGCTATTCCAAACAATAAAAAGGGAGATAATTCTTCCAAACTCTTTTTACAAAACCAACATCAGGGCCTAGCGGCTAAAGTCCTCGCCTTGAACGCACCAGGATCCCATATGGGCGCCGGTTCTAATCCCGGCACCTCCACTTCCCAGCCAGCTTCCTGGGATGGCCTGGGAAAGCAGTCGAGGACGGCCCAAAGCTTTGGGACCCTGCACCAGCATGGGAGACCCGGAAGAAGTTCCAGAATCCTGGCTTCGGATCGGCTCAGGACTGGCCATTGCACTCACTTGGGGAGCGAATCATCGGACGGAAGATCTTCCTCTCTGTCTCTCCTCCTCTCTGTATATCTGACTTTCCAATAAATAAATAAATCTTAAAAAAAAAAAAGCAACATCATGTTAATACCAAAACAAGAAAGACAACAAAAAACAGAACTACAGACCAATATCCCTGATGAACATAGATGCAAAGATCCTCAACAAAATACCAGCCAACAGGATCCAACAATACGTCGGACCGATCATTCACCCAATTCAGGAAGGTGTTATCCCTGGCATGCAGGGATGGTTTAACATATAGAAGGCAAAAAGTATGATAAGCCACGTTAACAAATTGAAGCATAAAAACCATATGGTCATTCAATGCGAGAGAAGGCATTTGATAAAGTTTAACACCACTTCATGCTAAAAACCCTAAATAAGATAGGCACATAAGGAATATTCTATGAAACAATCAATGCAATATACAAAAAAAAACCCAATGCAGGGCCTGGCAGCGTGGCCTAGCAGCTAAAGTCCTCACCTTGAATGCCCCAGGATCCCATATGGGCACCAGCTGTAATCCCAGCAGCTCCATTTCCCATCTAGCTCCCTGCTTATGGCCTGGGAAAGCAGTTGAGGACGGCCCAAAGCTTTGGGACCCTGTACCCACGTGGGAGACCCGGAAGAGGTTCCTGGTTCCCGGCTTCGGATCGGCGCAGCACTGGCCGTTGTGCTCACCTGGGGAGTGAATCATCAGACGGAAGATCTTCCTCTCTATCTCTCCCACACATGTATGGCCAACTACTCTATGATGAGAAAGCTGAAAATAACCCAGGAAAAATTCTGGTCTCTTCAACAAATGCTGCTGGGACAGCTGGATAGCAGCCTGCAGAGGTAAAAAGCGAGATTCCCACCTGTCACCTTATTCAAACTCAGCTCTAAATGGCTCGCGGACCTAAATCTGCACCAGAAACCATCAAAGTATTACAGGAAAACATAGGAAGCACTCTCCAATGTATATATAGGAATGGGAAAAGACTCCTTGAAAAAGACACCAAAAGCACAGGTAATTAAAGCCAAAAAAAGCTAATTGGCTACATCAACTGTTGACCTCATGTGAGCTGAATTAGGGGAAAACAGGCTGGGTTGACTGCTCCTGCGGTGCATGCATAAGCCAGAGTGGGTGTGGGTTGGTTGGGCTTTGCTGTAGCATCAGCTGGCAGATGCTGGCACGGGGGCAAATTCTGTCAAGTTAGATGCAGAACCACCTGGAGAGTGCATGATCCAGGAGGGGAGTGGGCCCAGTAGGAAAATAGTGGGTATCTCCCTCTTTGGGATGCTGCTCCGATGGTGAACATGAGAACCAGGGCTGGGGCAGGCATGGCTAGACAGAGAGGTAGAGGCAAGTCTGCCATGGTACCCCAAAATTGGCCTAAAGATGTGTTTCCACAGCCATGGCCAAGTGGAGGAATTAGCAAATTCAAAAAGGGGCCAGGCACGGTGGCGCAGTGGTTAAGGTCCTTGCCTTTCACGCCCAGGATCCCATATGGGCGCCGGTTCTATCCCGGCAGCTCCACTTCCCATCCAGCTCCTGCCTGTGGCCCGGGAAAGCAGTCGAGGACGGCCCTGCACCCGCGTGGGAGACCTGGAAGAGGCTCCTGGCTTCGGATTGGCATAGCATCGGCCGTTGCGCTCACTTGGGGAGTGAATCATCGGATGGAAGATCTTCCTCTCTGTCTCTCCTCTCAGTATATCCGCCTTTCCAATAAAAGAAAATAATAAGAAGAATAAAATCTTAAAAAAAAGGGGGGCCCTCCATGAGCACCTGCATCTCTCCCTCGCGCCCCCAGGCCCCAGCGCTGCAAGGAGCCCCAGGCCCCGTCCAGCAGAACTCACCCTGGCGAGGAGGGCAGGCATAGCCGCCATGGGTCCAGGAGGAGGAAGAAAAGGGTCCCCGACGGCGGAGGAATCCTGCGTGGTGCTGACGCGGAGGGATTGGCCGCACGGTCACTTCCTGTGAGGTGCTGCGGCCCCGCACCCTCAGTCAGTGAAGAAGCAGCAGAGGAAGAGGACGCATGGCTGGACTCCCCGTGGGGAGCAGTTCTGCTGAAAGACGCGCCGCGGGCCCCGTGAGTGGACGTGACAGGGCTCATGGACTCCGGCTAGCCCTCGTCCCACCCGCTGTCCACCTGCACCCCGCCGGGGGAGGGCCTCGCGGTGGGCGCCATGGTGGACGTGGGCCCGGCGTGCACGAGGTGGAGTTGGTGCCGCCCCCAGAGTGCCTGGTCTTTGGGCGTCGCTGGAGGAGTCCACAGACCCAAAGGGACATCTACAAGGTAAGACCCCCCGAGGTACAGGGGTGCGGGAAGGGGAGGGGGCGGCTTGGCCCTAGTGTGTGTCCAGGAGTGCAGGTGGTGCCTTGTCCTTGGGTGCGGGTCCAGCTGGGGTGGGGGCGGCTTGTCCGTGGGTGCGGGTCCAGCTGGGGAGGGGGCGGCTTGGCCTTCAGCAGGCGTGCAGGGGGAGGTGGCCGCTTGCCTTGGTGCGGCATTTAGGAGGATGGGCCGCGGCTTACCCTGAGTGTGGGTTCCTGGAGGCCAGGCGGCAGGTTGGTCCTCAGGTAGGTGTTGGAAGGTTAGGCAGCGGCTTAGCCATCAGCACTGTGTCCGTCCAGCTGGGGAGGCGGCGGTTTGCTTTTGGTGCATGGTCCAGGAGGGCTGGTCTCGGCTTGGCCCTCGGCATGGGGTACGGGAAGGCCTCCGCTGGGGTGGTCATTGGCAGGTGGTGTCTGGATTCTCGGCGGTGTTTGTGAGCGCAGGCCGCTTGTCTTCGTGTGGGGTTTAGGAGGGCAGGTGGTGGCTTGTCCCAAGGTGCAGGGTCCAGGAGGCAGTGGCTTTTCCCAAGGTGCAGGGTCCAGGAGGCGAGGCCGTGTCTTGACCCTTTGTGCATTGTTCGGGAGGGCTGGTGGCAGCTTGGTGATTGGCGCGGTCCATGAAAGGCATGAAGTAGCTTGGCCCTAAGCACGGGTTCCAGGAGACAGGTGGCGGCTTGGTGCTCTGTTTGGGATGGGGAAGTGCAGGTGGTGGCTTTGCCCTGGCCTGGGAGCCACGAGGGCAGGCCATGTGTTGGGCCTTTGTTTTGTCTGGGAAGGCTGGAGTCCTTGGTGCAGGGATGAGAGGAAAGCCTGAGGCCTGGCACTCAGTGTGGTCTCTGGGTATAGTGGGCACAGGTGCCTCGATTCACGCTGTCCTGCAAGGCCTGCTCCACTTCTGTCCTCGGGGCTGGTGGTCTTCCTTCCTTCCTTCCGTCCATCCTTCATTCCTCTCGTAATGCTGGTACGTGTTGGTGGGGTACAGGGTGGTGTTTGTACGCAGTGAGAGCTGGTGGACGCGCTGGCCTGTCCCCCTAAGCCAGGCTTCGGTGGAAGGCTGAGCTGCAGCTTTTCCCCTCAGGATGGTGTCTGCCCCACCGCTGCCACCCGAAGGATTCTTCCCTGGGACGAGAAAAGGAGCCCCAGTGTTAAAGTTTTATCTATCTATGAGTCTATTATAGTTTAGGACGTGTTATTCAAGTCAGATATACGGAGGGAAGGAGAGACAGAGAAAGATCTTCTGTCTGCTGGTTCACTCCCCAAGTGGCTAAAACGGCCAGAGCTGAGCCATTCTGAAGCCAGGAGGGAGCTTCTTAAAGATCTCGCACATGGGTGCAGGGTCCCAAGGGTGCGGGCATCTTTAACTGCTTGCCCAGGCCACAAGCAGGGAGCTGGATGGGATGTGGAGCAGCCGGGACGTGAACCCAGTGCTCATATAGAATCCTGGTGCATGCAAGGCTAGCACTTTAGCGACTAGGATATTGCGCTGGGCCCAAAATTAAAGAAATCCTTTTATTTTTTTTTAAAGATTTATTTATTTTTATTGTAAAGTCAAATATGCACAGAGGAGAAGAGAGAGAGAGGATATTTTCTGTCTGATGATTCACTCCCCAAGTGACTTGGAAAGCGTGGTACTGAGCGATCTGAAGCCAGGAGCCTTGAGCCTCTTCCAGGTCTCCCACGTGGGTGCAAGATCCCAAGGCTTTGGGCCGTCCTCAGTTGCTTTCCTAGGCCACAGTCAGGGAGCTGGGTGGGATATGCAAATGCACCCCTGGCAATACAGCTCGTTCAAGGTGAGGACGTTAGCCACTAGGCCACTGTGCTGGGCCCAATAAATAAATCTTAACAACAACAACAAAGAAACTTTAATCTTTTGATTGTTTTCTGAATTCAATTTTTGATTTTTTTGTTTCCCTGTAAATATTACAGGTGTCACTGTTATTTATTTGCTGAAATCTAAAATCCCCGCCCCAAGTAATTTATGTATTTAACAGAGAATGCTTCCCTCTACTTAAATACTAATTTTTACTTTTTAAAAATTCAGATTGTTGGCAGCAAAGGAGGTTTGGAAATGTTCATAAAAGGAAAGAAGTGGTCTAAAGTGGATAGGCACTGGGAAATCTGCCAGGAAAGGAACTGGGTCTCTTTTGAAGTTGCACTATGAAAGAATTCTCTGCCCATATGAGCTGTTCCAGTCTGGTGTCAGTATTATGGTGAGTTGCAATATTTTTCTTAGAAGTGGATAAATTGGGCCTGGTGTGGTAGCCTGTTAGCCAAAATCCCCACCTTGCGTGTGCCAGGATCCCATTTGGGCTCTGGTTTGTATCCCGGCTGCTCCACTTCCTTTCCAGCTCCCTGCCTGTGGCCTGGGAAAGCACTTGAGGGCAGCTCAAAGCCTTGGCACCCTGCACCCATGGGAGACCAGGAAGGAACTCCTGCTTTCTGGCAGCTCAGCTGCGGCTGTTGTGGCCACTTGAGGGGTGAAGTCATGGATGAGAAAAATCTTTCTCTCTGTAAATCTGCCTTTCCAATAAAAGTAAAAGTTTTGGGGGAGAATATTTAAAACATTTTTATTGGAAAGGCAAGTTTAGAGAGAAAGAAAAAGATGTTACATCTACTGGTTCACTCCCCAAGTGGCTGCAGTGTCCAGAGCTGAGGCAGTCTGAGGCCAGGAGCCAGGAACAGCTTCTGGGACTCGCACGTGAATGTAGGGTCCCAAGGGTGTGGGCCATCCTTGACTGCTTTCCCAGGCCACAAGCAGGGAGCTGGGTGGGAAGCTGGAGCAGCTAGGGCCTGAATGGTGCCCATATGGGATCCCGGAGCATGCCAGTTGAGGATTTAACCACTAGGCTACTGTGCTGGGCCCCACTTGATTTGTTTTTGTTGGTGAAAATACTCCATTGGGTTTATGTACCTTTTGACTTCTTTACTAGTTGAACAGTGGATTGTTGCAGCTTTTGGCCGTTAGGAATAGTAATATGCCTGTTTAGGTATAAAGCTTCGTGCGGACATATGTGTTCATTTCTCTTACTAAAGAGTGAAATTGCTAGGTGTTGTATTACATTTATATTTATTTAAAACAAAACTGTCAATGTTTTTCAAAGTGGTTTTCCATGTCCTGGCAAACATGTGTTGTCTCTTGTTTTGGTTCTGGCCATTTTATTAGGTATGTACTGGTATTTCCTTGCAGTTGTTATTTGCATTTTCCTAAAGGCTACTGATGATTGGCATTGTTTTCTGTTCATGTTAGCCGTTTGCGTATCTTCCTCAGTGGGGTGTTTGTTGGGATGGCTTTGTATGCTCGTAAGAGTTTGTTATACTAAATGCGAGTCCTTAGTCAGACCCACGATTTACAAAAACTTTATTCTCGTCTGTAATTGATGGTTTTATTGTTCTGATAGTATCTGCTTGAAGAATGGTTTGCAGATTCCTGTTTTCCTTTGATGGATTTGAGTTTGAGTTTTAGTGTCATTTAGAAAGTATTTTTCTTATCCGTGGCTGTAGTCATTTTTTTTCTCCATGTGTAAGTTCTGTGGTTTTGGCTTTTGTTACAGATCATTTCCTTTTGAGTTCACTTATTCCCTTCTTTTCATTTTATTTGAAAGAGAGAAGGAGAGAAAGCTTCCATGTGCTGGTTCACTCCCAGCCAGGGTAAAGCCAGGAACTCAATCCAGATTTCTCTTGTGGGTGGGAGGGATTCAGGTACTTACACAGTCATCTGTTGCCTGCCAGGCAGGAAGCTGAGTTAGGAATGGTGCTGGGACTTGAACTCAGGCACTGGCGTGTGGGATGTGGGTCTCACAAGTGGGGTTGTAACTACTGGCTTTTACTTTAGGCTCATGGAGCATCTTGAACTGTTTATTTTTGTGTGTGTAACATATGCCCCACCTCCCCTTTTCTGGCTCCGGTTCTCCTCCCATTGCCTGTCCTCACTGCCTGCCCAGGAGAATTCCCTGTCTCGTCTCTCACTCTGCACACTAATGAAATGGACATAGCAGCTCTGATTCCGTTGTGTTTGTGCAGATACGTGATGTGAGGGGCTTTGAAAAATCAACACAGTAAACAAGGAAACTGATTTCTTCCCCATTTGCCAATACACCAGAACTGTCTTAGGTTCCAGCCTTCTAGTGCTATGCTTGAGCTTTGCCCACTCTGCCTGTCAGTAGATAGGCACAACTTTATTTCTCCCTCGAGAACAAGGACTATTATTGCAGACCCATACATGCTATGTCCTATCTCCCATGATTACCCGTAAAGCTATACCACAGAACCATTGCCCTGGTGGACGTGGCCTTCTCACTGCCCAGAGGGGGGTGTGTGTCCATGTCATAATGAACATTGTCAGGTTGATATAGGCTTTGAGAGCAGCAGTAGGTCCAGGCACATGCCAGTCACAACATTTGACAGCTAGAATATTCAGCTGAAAATGTCAGATAAGCCCTATATTTTATTCGCTTTTCAACGCCACCTTCTCCCTTACTCTCAAACTTCATGCCAGCCTTACCCTCCTAATCCTAAGCCCCAGCCTCACCCCTCTGAACCTCTCCTCCAAGCTGGCCCTCCCGTTGCCATATCTGAGCCTTATCATCCCGCTCTGCCCCGACCTCACCCTCCTCGTGGCCCTCCAGCCCAGCCCCACCAATGTTACTTTCCTTCTGTCACTGCACACCCACCGCCAGCTGCTAATCCTACGGCTGAGACCCACCATCCTTCTAGTACCCTACTGCAGTCCCACCTTCCTGGTCTTCCACCCTGCCCCGAGACTCCTTCTGGTCCTGTATTTAAGTCTTTCCTTCGTCCTGCTCCTCCATACTTACCTCAATCTCTACCTGCCTCTCCAACCCAGCCTGACCTGGCAGCTGCTCCTCCATTCCAGCCTCACTCTCCTGTTCATCCCCACAAGCCTCACCGAAACAGTTCCTCACTCAGTCTACATCCACTTTCACATCTTAAGCACAAACCTTGCCCATCTCCTGTTCCCGGAGAAAATCCTCATCCTCCTCCTTGTCCTAAACACCAGCCTCACCCCCCTCCTGGTCCCAAACACGAACCCCCTCCTTCTCCTCCTACACGTAAGCCCCACCCTCCTCCTGGTCCTAAACACAAACCCCACCCTCCTCCTGGTCCCAAACACAAGCCCCACCCTCCTCCCAACCCTCCACTCCAACTTCACTTCCCTTGTGGCCATGAATACCGAGAGCGCCTCCTAGCATTTCTTGCAAAACAGCCTCACCTCATTACCAACCCTAGCTATAGACCTCACTTTTCTGCTATTCTGCGCAAGCTTAATGCTCCTATTCCTTCTTCACAGCATTGCTTTCCTGCTCATCTGCTCGAGCCTGACCCACCCCTTCCTAGTCCCCCACTCAGACCTCAATATCCCTCTAGTGCCCCACTCATGCCTCAGTCTCCTCCTGCAGCCCTGCCCCTGCCCCAGCCTCCTTCTCCTGCACCTCAGCCTCCTCCTCCTCTGTCCCTCTTCCAGCCTCCTCCTGCACCCCTGCCCCAGCCCCCTCCTCCTCCTGCACCCCTGCTTCAGCCTCTTTCTGTTCATCTCTCCCACCCTCAGCCTCCTCCTTTGCTCCAGCCTCAATCTCCTCCTGCAGCTCTGCCCCAGCCCCAGCCTCCTCCTCTTCTGCCCTACCCTCAGCCTCTTCCGCCTGCACCCCTGCCCCAGCCTCCTCCTCCTCTGCCCTACCCTCAGCCTCCTTCTCTGGCCCAACCTCAGCCTCCTCCTCCTCTGTCCCTCTCCCAGCCTTCTCCTGCACCCCTGCCCCAGCCCCCTCCTCCTCCTGCACCCCTGCTTCAGCCTCTTCCTGCTCCTCTCTCCCACCCCTCAGCCTCCTCCTCCTCTGCCCCAGCCCCAGCCTCAGCCTCTCCCTGCACCTCTGTCATAGCCTCAGCCCCTGCACCTCTGTATCAGCTTCAGCGTCCTGCTGGTCCTCCTCCTAAGCCTCACCCTCTGCTTTGCTCTCTTTGCTCTCCCTTTGCTATTTTTGTTCCTCAGTTTCAGCCTGCTCCTGCTTCTGCTCCTCTCTGCCAGGCTCAGCTTCATTCTGAACAGCTGCCTAACCTCAGCCTCCTCAGGTATCCCTGTCCCAGCTTCAACCTCAGCCTCCTCCTGGCCCTCCACCCAAGACTCAGCCTCCTCCTGCTCCTCTGTTGCAGGCTCTCCCTCATCCGAGTCCTCCTCCTTACCTCACCCTCCTGTAGTTCTCCTTGCTGTCTTGTTTTTCTCTATCTGTTCCTCTGCCTCAACATCCCTCTGTTCCTGCACTCCAGTCTGATTTACGCTCCGTCCTTCATTGTAGCCTCACCCTCATTCTCCATCCTAACATCATCATCATCATCTTCCTCCAACTCTGTGTCACCCTTTCCTTCACTCTGTCCCTTGTCCCTGGTCCCAGCCTTCTTCTGCTCATCTACCCCAGCCTAACCTTCTGTGTGGTTCCCCACTCCAGCCCCACCTTCCTTCTGGTCTTTCATCCCAGCCTCATTCTCCTAGACTTCCACAGTAACCTCAACCTCTGTTGCTATATCCTGGTCCCCGCTTGTCTCCCAGACCAGGATGATCCTCCACAAAGTTTTCACTCCTTATCACCCATCCCCAAAGTCTTTCGCTCCTTCAAACACAACGGGTTGTAATCCACCTTCCTCCTACTTTATTAGCCCTGAATCAACCTCCTTCAGATCTGTCTACCCCACCTTTTTCCTGTGCCGATGAAGAAAGCCCTTGCCCACTACCTCATCTTAATTCCACCCAGACCTGGTTCTTCTGTTCTCATCAGACCACCTACTCATTGCCCTGTGCTATCCTAGCCTTTTCTGTCCCGCCTCTGTCTTGTATTCAACTGCTCCTGACAGTGCTACTTCATAGTCGTCTACATTTTCATCCATCCATCCACCCACATGTAATCCAGGTACCCCCTCCACACTTCATGATTCACAAATAAAATCAGGAATGTCCTTCTACTGGGACAGTTCTGGTGAGGCACTCCAATCGGATGGTGAGTATAGGGAGTGTGGGATGATACCGAATCACCCCTAAGCTCAAATGATACTTGGTTCGTCCCAGGACCCCTTTCCGTGAGCAAATCCTGGAGATGTTTCTACAGGCTCTGTATGTTGTCTCTGTCCCATCTTGTTCGCTGTCTTCCTATGCTAGAATACCTTTAGCAATTTTCTTTTCTCCAGGCATGCAGTTAGGTTCTGCTTCTGCCTGGTCAGTGTGCCTGCATCAGACTCTGCCCTAAAACTTCACTGTAACAAAGCAAAACTAACTGGTAATAGAGAAGATGAAGAGGTGGGATTGTGTCCTCTGTTCTCCAAAGGGCAAGTCCTGTTGATCTGTCCTGGGCTAGAGTGAGTGCAAGAAATGATGAGCCCTGAAAACCCACACACAGCTATGACAATCTCAGTGAAGGCAGATGGGGACGTGTGTGGTCCTTATTGGTTTGGGGTTTTATTGGTTGATTATAGCTGATCTGATCTGGATATGTTTAAATTCCATTGTTCCTTTTTTTTTTTTTTTGAATTTTCGTGGTTTGGTTCCACAGGCACAAATATTTCTCCCCTCCCCCTCCCCAGTCCTCTCCCAACTGCTGCCTCCTATGCTATAGCAGTAATTTGGTCTTGCAACAACAGTCATGATTTCAACATTCAACACTTAAGTGTATCATGCATTGTAGGTCTAGATAATGGTATCCCATTGTCGAGATACGCTAGTTTCATTGGGAGGTCTCCCTTTATTCAGGGCTAGAGATGCATACTGCAGCATATCTTTGCTTCCTTGTATGCTAGTCTCCATTATATACTTCATCTATGAGAATATATTGCTATATGAACTCCATGGAATACTACTCAGCCACTAAAAAGAACGAAATTCTACCATTTGCAATTAAATGGTCCCAGCTAGAGACCATTATGCTCAGTAAATAAGCCAATTCCAAAAGCTCAAATATCACATGTTCTCTCAGATATAAAGCAACCTCCATGCCAAATACAAGATCATTATATTTGTAAATGTATATGTACACAAATATTATTCCTTTTTTAAAATCTCCAAATGTTTTGTTACATAGTACAGAGTTCCCAGACTGCTTGTCAATCATCTCAGATATACACATTGTTGACAGGAGCACTGCCCATATTATGACTCCTGTAAGAACTTCAATCTCCTTGTAATTCCAGAAAAGCAGCAGGCATGGAGTAGACACAAAAATCACTGCTTGGCTGCTGAACAATGACGTCATTGTCTGCCATGGCTCAAATACACTCTTCGTTAGGTTTTGGTAATGTGTAGTTGTGCTGCCGTTATTAGGGTGCAGAAACAGGAAACAAAATGCTGATTGCCAGGATCTTACAAGCAAGGGGGAGTGAAAAATAAGCTAATACTTAGTGAGAAGTTCTGGAGACTGCATACAGTAAGAGAATATCTAACCATTCAACCATCCTCAAAATGACTTAAGGTGTGGAATTTTAACTTGTGCTTTATCCCAAATAAGAATTTAAAAAATGACTCACTAGTGTGTGACATCATCACGTTATTTAGATTAGGGAAAGTGTCGCTGTCCCTCAGTGATGGACTTGGTGCACAGAGCCTATGATGCCACACGTGGACTCTGACTGATGCTCAATGGTCACCATTTATTAGGGGCATCAGACTTTATAGACTGAGGGTCACACAGGATAAGGGGGGAGGTATTGAGCTTATCTACGGAACATATCCATTGTCTCTATACCCTTGTTTGGAACTCATTCACATGCCATCCACTCCGTTGTCCTCATACAAATGATGTCCAATCAGTTATACAAAAGGTATCCATCTAGTTGTTCGCATACCAGTATTATCCTATCACTTGTAATCCTGTGCTTGCTGACCTTCTAGGGTCACAATGTCCTTCTACAGAGAAGCAGGCACAAGATTATTCTGTGTTATTACAGTAACTACATTGATCTGAATCAATGCTCATGTATGAAATATATGGAGTACTCTATCTGTAATGGAGTAAGAAAAATAATAATGATTCTATGCTTTCAACAACGTGGGAGTAGCTACTGACTTCTTCCTTTAAAAAAAGGAGTTGTTTATTTATTATAAATTCATATATACAAAAAGGAGAGACAGAGAGGAAGATCTTCTGTCCTTAGATTCACTCCCCAAGCAGCTGCAATGGCTGGAGCTGCGCTGATCCAAAGCCAGGAGCTGAAGCCTCTTCCAGGTCTCTGATGTGGGTGCAGAGTCATCCTTGACTGCTTTCTCAGGCCACAAGCAGCGAGCTGGATGGGAAGTGGGACTGCCAGGACATGAACTGGTGCCAGTATGGGATCCCAGCGTGTGCAATGGTGAAGACTTTAGCCACTAGGCTGCCGCACTAGGCCCCTTACTCCTTTTAAAATGCATTTTTTTTAACAGGTGACTTGCCCAGACCTAGTAACTTGGCCCTGTATCCTGAGTCTGCCATGTACAAGATGCCTTTGCTGGCAGCATCCAAATGGATCGAGTCTCCATGATGAAAAGAACATGGACAGGTGAGTCCGGTACTACAATGACACCAGCCACAAAATAAGGTCATAACGGGTGACATACCACTAGGGTTACAGAGGACAGATTATGTGTTTGTTTATTAACTTAGAATGACTTAGAAAAGAAACTGAAAAGGAGGTAAATAAAGATGGAGACAGCAAAAAAGAGAGCTCAGCCAGCTGCTGGTTTACTCCCTCAGAGTGCAATAGGTGTGACTAGGTCAGGCCAGGCCAGAGCCTGGAGCTCCACGGGAGTGTCCAAAATGCGTTACAGTGGTTTACATCAGAAGATGAGCCAGAAGTGACTTGGTTGCAGGCCTGCCTGGACACCCCAAAAGAGGCCCTAAAGGCACCTCTCCCTAGGAGAGCCATTGCTAGGGACCATAAATGAAGGCCCTGAACTCTCTCAGCTGTCCTAGGGGAAGGCCTGCTTTAGCACCCACCCAGGGCCCTATGCAGACCTCACACCAGGCTGTGCCAGGGGGAGCAGTTAGTATGGGCCCCCCCAAAGGGCTCCAAACTCCTCCAGCTTGGTAGAGGCAAGTCTGCCACGGTACCCCAACATTGTCCTAAAGATGTGTTTGGCCAAGTGGAGGAATAGCAAATTCAAAAAAGGGCCCCAAACTTAGCCCTCTGTGCTAGCAACAGGCTTGCTTCAGCACCCAGAGGAGCCCTAGGCAGGCCTTACACCAGGCCAGGTCCACAGGAGGAATTGCTAGGAGTGTCTGCAAGAAGGCCCCAGAATCTGTTGGCCAGCATGGGATTGGCATATCTGTGCACCACCAGAAAAGACACTATGTGGGCTTCATACCAGGCCAGTCTGAGTGGAGGAACAGCTTGGGCAAAAATAGAGGTCCCCAAATGCTCATGGTCAGGTTGGGGTAGGCCTGCCTGGGCACCCAAAGTAGGGCCCACATGGTACTCACCCCAGGTCAGACAGGGGAGGAATTGCTAGGAGCCCCAAAAGAGAGCCCCAAACTGTCCTAACTGCTAGGGGCAGGCCCACTTGTACACCTAAGGGCCCGAAATATGCATCACCCTAGGACAGGTTGAGGGGAGGAATTTCTAGATGTATTACAAAAGGACCCCAGACCCTCCCAGCTGTTCTAGGGACAGGCCTGTCTCTGCACCCCAAAAGGGGCCTTAAAATGAGTCTTACCCTAGGCCTTGCCAAGGGCAGATATTGCTAAGGGCCCTGTAAATGTGCCCCAAACTTTCCTGGCTATACTAGGGGTAGACCTGCCTGGGTACCCCAAATGAGCCTTAAGCTGGGATTATCTGGCATGGCTGAGGTGAGGAACTGCTAGGGGGCTCTGCAAGTAGGCCTGAAACTCCCTTGGCCAGCCTGGGACAGGTTTGCCTGGGCACCCTGAAAGTGGACTTAGGCAGGGCTCATCCCAGTCCAGGCCGGGGGAAGGAATTGCTAGGTGGCCCTGCAAGTGGGCCCTAAACTCCCTTGACCAGCATTAGACAGGCCTGGTTTGGCATTCAAACAGCCCCAAAGGGCCTCTCTCCAGGCCAGGCCGGGGGAAGGAATTGCTAGCAGCCCAAAAAGAGGACCCCAAACCTCTCCAGCTGTGCTAGAGGCAGACCTGCTTGGGCACCCCAGACAGGGTCTTAGGTAGGTCCCTTCTCCTGCCAGGCAGAGAGAAGCAATTTCTAGGAGCCCTACAAGAGGGACCCAAACTCTCCCTTGACCAGCCTGGGACAGGTCTGCCTGGGCACTCCAAAAATGTGGTGTAAAGGAGCCTCTCTTCAGACCAGCCCAAGAGCAGGATGGCTTGGGGCTCCGAAACAGGGCACCAAGCTCCCCTGGCTGTGTAAGGCACAGGCCTACCTGGGTACCCACAAAGGGTCTCTAAAGGGGCATTCCCGCAGGCCTTGTTGAGGAGAGGATTTGCCAGGAACTCAAAAATGGACTCCAAACTCCTCTAGCTGTCCTGCTGACCCTAGCTGATTCTAGCTGATCTGCTTGTACCCCCACACCGTATCCCTAAGTGGGCCTCATCCAGGCTTGTGCTGACGAGGGAAATTGTCAGTGACACCAAAAGAGGGATCCTTACTCCCTCGGTCAGCATGGGACACTCCTGCCTGGGCATCCAAAAAGGTGGACCTCTCTCCAGGACAAGCCGAGGGAAGGAACTGCTATTGGGGCCTTATGTTAGGGCCCGAACTCTCAGGGCTGGGTTGATGATGGTCCTTCCTCTGCTTCCTAGGAGGGGCCCTAAGCTGAACAGCTCCCTAGTCTGGGCCAAGTGGAGGTATTGCTAGGGACGTCAGGAAAGGGCCCTACACTTGAATAATTCAGATGGGATTGACCTGACTGGGCATCCACACAGGAGCCCTAAAGGTGATCAGCCGTAGTTCGGGTCCAAGGGAAGAAGTGCTAGGGGCACTACGAAGGGGTTCAGACTCACAGTTGTACTGGGGCAGGCCCTCCTTTGTTCCCGCGCAGGCTCACTAAGGTGGGCATTCCCATGCTGGACAAACTAGAGGAACTTCTAGGAGCCCCATGTGTGGGCTGCAATTCCCACAGCTGATCTTACAGCACTCACCAACGTGCCCCAAATTTGACTACTCCCCAGGTCTAACCCTAACCCCATTCGTGGGCCCCCAGGTTGACCCATTCCCTAGGCTGGGCCTGGTGGATGTGTGATTAGAGAGCCCACATGAAGTCCCTAAAATGCCTCTTCCACACTGTTGCAAGCAGGGCTGGGTCCTGCTGGATTTGCCAACACACAGGGGCCAGCCCAAACTCTTGTTTTAACCTGAGGACAGGCCAGCCTGTTGTTCCACACACCGACCCTAAGGCTGGCAGCTCTTGTGACTGGACTAAGGGCAGGCAGTACTGGTGGCAAGCAGGCCTGGGGTCCACACTTGGGCCCTCGTGACGGCCACTTCAGAGAGTACACAGTGGGCAGGCAGGGCTGTGGACATGTGGGCTGGGCCCCTACACATGGCCCCTAAGGCGAGCTGCTCCTGCTGCTGGGTTGGCATAGGCTGCCCTGGGGTTCCACACCAGCACATGCATGGCCTCTAGGGCAGGTTACTCCCAGGCAGGGTGGAAGCAAGCCTGGGACCCCAGGCATGGACCTAAGGCAGGCCACTCCTGTAGTCTATGCTGGCACATCAGGTGCTTCACTGCAGGGTCCCAAAGCAGGATATTCCCAGAGGAATGCAGTGCCAGGCTGGGAGCAGGCAGTTCTGGAGCCCCTCCATTGGATTCTAAAACAGGTAACAACCAAGGCCTGCCACCACGTGCTGTTGGGAGCGGGCTGCTAGAATCCCCACTGCAGGGATCCTATGGGTCTGCTCTTGTGGCCTCCCACATTGCTGGGCTCAGAGCAGGCATCCCAGGGGCCCCAGGTGGGGTCCAGCATGCCATTACACCAGTCCAGAGACCTGAGGCCAGAGTGACCCAACTGATGCCTTTGGTAGCCCAAGTCTCTGACACATTCTAGGAAGACTGGGGCACGATACTGCATCCATCATGGAACACAGGCCAGGAGCCTGTGGGCTCTGGGTAGTCCATACCTGTGGCATGCTGCCACACTAGGCCACGAGTGTAGCATTGCTAGCATCATGGGGGCAATCAAAATAAATCTGCTTCATTATGTATTCATGAATATATTACATTCATAAGTGTGTTTTTGACATACTAATGAAGTATATATTTCATTGTTGCCAGCAGCTAACAATGGCATTAAAAGGGCTGTATTGAGGACTGTCCACACATTTAAAATATCGTGTATGGTCTCCATTGATTCAAGCTAACACCATGAGAGAGAATAATTATATCTTCACATTAGCTGGAGATCTATGAGAGAGTAAAAGACGGTGCATCTGTCTTTTTATTTTAAAAAGATTTTATTTATTTTTATTGGAAAGTCAGATTACCGAGAAGAGGAAGGACAGAGAAGGGGATTTCTGTCTGCTGATTTACTCCTCCAGTGATTGCAATGGAAGGAACTGAGCCAATCCAAAGCCAGGAGCCAGGAGATTCTTTCAGGTCTCCTATGCCGGTGGCTTTGGGCTGTCCTCAACAGCTTTCCCAGGCCACAGGCAGGGAGCTGCACTCGCTTGGGGGACCAAGAAAACCTCCTGGTTCATTTTGGCTATTTGGAGAGTGAAAGAGTGAATAGAAACGTCTATCTCCACCATCCATATTCCAATCTGCTTTGCAAAAAATCAATCAATCAATCAAGCTGTTTTTTTTTTTTTGCCCACAATAGGTGGAGCAGCTCGGATGTCCATCAAGATACCCAGGGGAGGTGGTGCTGGTGGAGGTGAGGGGGAGCCCTCCTCTCCAGAAGCATCACCTCTGCTCCCTGGGGCCCTCCACGGTCCTCCTTGCTGGGGAAGCACTTGCATCTCCTCCCTCGCGCCCCCAGGCCCCAGCGCTGCAAGGAGCCCCAGGCCCCTTCCAGCAGAACTCACCCTGGCGAGGAGGGCAGGCATAGCCGCCATGGGTCCAGGAGGAGGAAGAAAAGGGTCCCCGACGGCGGAGGAATCCTGCGTGGTGCTGACGTGGAGGGATTGGCCGCACAGTCACTTCCTGTGAGGTGCTGCGGCCCCGCACCCTCAGTCAGCGAAGAAGCAGCAGAGGAAGAGGACGCATGGCTGGACTCTCTGTGGGGAGTAGTTCTGCTGGAAGACGCGCCGCGGGCCCCGTGAGTGGACGTGACAGGGCTCATGGACTCCGGCTAGCCCTCGTCCCACCCGCTGTCCACCTGCACCCTGCCGGGGAAGGGCCTCGCGGTGGGCGCCATGGTGCACGAGGTGGAGTTGGTGCCGCCCCCAGAGTGCCTGGTCTTTGGGCGTCGCTGGAGGAGTCCACAGACCCAAAGGGACATCTACAAGGTAAGACCCCCCGCCCCCCGAGGTACAGGGGTGCGGGAAGGGGAGGGGGCGGCTTGGCCGTGGGTGCGGGTCCAGCTGGGGAGGGGGCGGCTTGTCCTTGGGTGCGGGTCCAGCTGGGGAGGGGGCGGCTTGGCCTTGGGTGCGGGTCCAGCTGGGGAGGGGGCGGCTTGGCCTTCAGCAGGCGTGCAGGGGGAGGTGGCCGCTTGCCTTGGTGCGGCGTTTAGGAGGGTGGGCCGCGGCTTACCCTGAGTGTGGGTTCCTGGAGGCCAGGCGGCGAGGTGTTGGAAGGTTAGGCAGCGGCTTAGCCATCAGCACTGTGTCCATCCAGGTGGGGAGGCGGTGGTTTGCTTTTGGTGCGTGGTCCAGGAAGGCTGGTCTCGGTTTGGCCCTGGGTGCGGGGTCCAGGAAGGCCTCTGGTGTTGTGATCATTGGCACGGGGTCCTTGAGGGCAGGTGGTATCTTGGTCCTTGGCGGTGTCTGTGAGCGCAGGCCTCACCTTGGGCCTCCATTGGGGTCGTTAAGGGCAGCTGGTGGCTTGCCATGTTCTTGAGGGCTCAAGGGTAAGCAGTAGCTTGGCCATCGCAGGGGTGCAGGAGGGGAGGTGGCCGGTGGCTTACCACTCAGTTTGGGTTGCAGGAGGCGAGGTTGGGGCTTGGCCATCTGCACGGGGTCTAGGGGGTCTAGGAGGGTAGGAGGTGCTTGTCCTGCACCTAGGGCTTTTCCCAAGTTGCTGAGTCCAGGAGGCAGGTGGCGGCTTGGTCCTCTGTTTGGGATGGGGAAGTGCAGGTGGTGGTTTTGCCCTGGGCCTGGGAGCCACGAGGGCAGGCCATGTCTTGGGCCTTTGTGTTGTCTGGGAAGGCTGGAGTCCTTGGTGCAGGGATGAGAGGAAAGCCTGATGCCTGGCACTCAGTGTGGTCTCTGGGTATAGTGGGCACAGGTGCCTCGATTCACGCTGTCCTGCAAGGCCTGCTCCACTTCTGTCCTCGGGGCTGGTGGTCTTCATTCCTTCTTTCCTTCCGTCCGTCCATCCGTCTTTCATTCCTCTCGTAATGCCGGTACGTGTTGGTGGGGTACAGGGTGGTGTTTGTATGCAGCGCGAGCTGGTGGACGCGCTGACCTGTGCCCCCAGGCCAGGCTTCGGTGGAAGGCTGAGCTGCAGCTTTTCCCCTCAGGATGGTGTCTGCCCCACCGCTGCCACCCGAAGGATTCTTCCCTGGGGACGAGAAAAGGAGCCCCAGTTTTAAAGTTTTATCTATCTATGAGTTTATTATAGTTTAGGAAGTGTTATTCAAACATGAAATGAAAAAACACATCATTGAATTCCTTGTATAAGAAACAGAGGGTGGCAGGTTTCAGAATTGCAATGATTGCAGAGTAACTGGGTTTTTCAAAGTTAATTGTAGTTGTAAACTTTTTTACACATGTCCCTAATTAAGGTAAGGGAATTAGATTCTTTTATTCCTTGTTGGGTGGTGGTTAATGGTCAACAAGGTTGAGTGACTTGCTCAAGGTCAAAAGTGTTTTTCTTGCCCCTGGTACCGGTGCTTTCAAATGATGCTGCTGTACCAGGGAAGGCTCATTCAAGTTCAGACCCCCTAGGCCTCTGTAAAGGAGTGCAGTCAGCTTCTGGTTGTGGGAATTTGGGAATCTTTTCTAGCCAGTACCCTGCATTAGCAGAGTCCAAGACAGGCAGAGAGAGGACAGGTAGGAGCTGGTTTAGCACCTCTGTGGGATTTCGTTTCCTATTTGCTGAGTTTACTTGCAAAGGGAGAGCAAGTCTGTGAGGACCTGGTTGGCATGCTCTTAGGAGCCATCCCTTGACTCTTCCTCTCCAGATCAGCTCCTGTGGACCAGGTGTGAAGCGCTGAGGTTTTTCCTAAACTGTAGTTTCATCTGTGTTGCGTTTATCCAGTTAGAGGTTCACTTCAGTGCTCTTCAGTTACATATTTTTATTGTTTTGAAAAGACCAATGGTACGCTTTTAGTGACATTACTCAAAATAAGTGAACTTTAATCTGGCTGTTTCTTCAATATCCAAGGTGGGATGCAGTTTCTGACTGCTACGTCTGCGGTTAAATGTAGGCCACATCAAACTGTTGTGGAGTGCAGCCAGTGATGGCTCCTTCACCTCTCCGGTATCCTCTTCCCCCCACGTCCTGATTCGACCAGGAGGTTGGACGCAGATGGGTCCAATTAGTCTTTTTAGCTACAAGCCCAGCTTCTGTTCCATCCCAATGAGTGCCAGTTAACTCCTTAACCCACCACAGGTAGGTATTCGCTCCTGCCCACCTGTGACTCATGTATCAACTGAGCGGGGACAGTATTGCATGGTTGTGTAACCACTCCCCTCACAAGCCCCTTTAAAAGGCCCGTGAAGCGGGGGCTCACTCCCTCTTTCTGGTCAGGTGCTCCCGTTACTCTGGCACCTGGACTCGGCTGACCCAGGATAGGTAATCCCGAGCATGGTCCCTGTGTACTTCTTTGATTGGGCTTGTGATCTGTTCTGTAGAACTCTATTTGAAATATACTTCATTTTTATGCCACAATCTAGAAATGGTTTTGTGGATTTTGTTTTTTAAGATTTGGATGCCTAGAAGCTGGATTTTGAACATTGGTTTAATATAGACCGTGAAGTACCCTATATAACACACAAATGAACATGTTGCTTATAATTCCCTAAATTTTTCATCTTTAGTTTTACCCTTTTGTCTGTTCCCACTCCTCACCCATTTTCCCGTTTAAATTTGATATACTTAGCGTGTGACTGGAGGTTGTTCTGTGGTACGTGGACTCGTGGCATCCCAGTTGAGGAACTTGGAAAAGCATAATTGTGCTGTGCGGATAGTGGGACTGGAGAGGTTTATGCAGAATTGTTTCTTTAATATTTTTAAGTAAAATAATCCAGAAATACTACTCTTTGTCTTGCCAAAGTAAACATTTCTAAGTTAATTTGTTGGCACCATGACTTGTGGGAACTCATTCTAAGGGAATGACAACACCACTATGTTTTAAAATATTTGTTTTCAGGAAAGTGGGTAACTATTATTTTTTCCTTACTGTTTCCTTCATGTTTAAAGGGGGGTGTTAAGGGAGAAGGCTTGTGTGAAGTGTAGCATGGTTTATGTAATGTATAGAAGAGTATTTTATTCCCTTATTGAAAGCGCCTGACCTTATATGGCCTTTGTAAAGATGCTGGGCGGGGTTAAGTGGTGTCCTGTTGTTTAAGTCTCACAGGAGCATGATCAGTTCTTAGTGGAGGCTGCAGTCCACACTGTTGAGGCTTGGAGTTGGCTCTCCCCTTGTCCAGGTAGCTTTGCTGCAGTGCTGGCTGGCTTGGCAGGACGTCCCCAGGCAAGTGGCCACCTAAGTCAGTTGTTGTCACAGCAGAGTAGATGGGCTTGCTTTGTGAGTGCCCCCACCCCACCTCCTAACCTTCAAAGTAAAGGGCAGTAGAGCAAGCCCTGGGGCCGCCATTACCCAGCCTTGTCCAGTTTGCAGTGTTGAACTTTTAAACAACCTTTCATGAACACTTCCTGCATGGTTGAGAAGCTCTGAAGCAGTGTTGTTTACTGCCATGGTGCTTTCCTCTGGTAGGTTTCTTCTTCTAAGCAAAACCTCTTAAGTATTTATTGTTTCCTTAACAATAGTTCTAAGGCCGCTTGATTTGCTTGACAGAAAATGTGTTAAATTAATAGATCTTCAGTAAATCCTTCATCTCCTTCATTTTTTCTGTGTTTCCTTTTTCTGATATAAATTTTATGGGGGATTATTTGTAGCAGTGTTCTGGAGTTCTTTTGGGGAGCAAAAACTGAAGCAAGGTGATTTAAAAAAAAACTCGCCTTGCTCATTAAAGGATTTACTGGCACGAACTCACGAACTCAATTCTTTGCGGTAGTATCTGTATTATTTCCTCAACGACTTACCTTTTGTCCTTTTGCTAGGGGACGGGAGAAGGCAGATCAGGTGCACAGGACTTACAGAGACTTACATTTGGTTCACTTACTGTTGGGGCCCAGATGGCCCCAACAGCCAGAGCTGCGCTGATCTGAAGCCAGGAGCCAGGAGCCTCTTCCAGGTCTCCCATGCAGGCGCAGTGTCCCAAGGCTTTAGACTGTCGTCCACCACTTTCCCAGACCACAAGCAGGGAGCTGGATGGGAAGTGGGGCTACCAGGATTAGAACCAGTGGCCATGTGGGATCCTGGTACTTGTAAGGTGAGGACTTGATCTGCTAGGCCTATGGCACTGGGCCCAAAGCAAATGTTTAAAACACTATATTTATTGGAAAGGTAGAGAGAGAGGCAGCCATCTAGATGATCCACTGGTTCAGTTCCCTCTATGTCTGCAGCAACCAGGGCTGGAGCAGCAAGCAGCCAGCAGTCCAAATACTTGAGCTACCAACTCCTTCCTCCCAGGAGGTTAAACCCAGACACCTCATGGGATTCAGGTTTCCAAACACTGTGGCTACACTGAGCAAATGCCTGCCCAGGAGTGAAAGAGGAATGTTTGTTTTTAAAGGAGTTTTATTACTTGAGAAGGAGAGCAACACAGTAAATAAATGACAGGAAGAGGAACCTTCCATCCACTGATTTATTCCCAAATGGCTGTTAAAGCTGGGTCAGGTTGAAGCCAGGAGCCAGGAACTCCAGCGGGATCACCCTGGTGTGTGGCAGGGACCCAGGTATGTGGGTGCTGTCTTTCCAGAAACAGTAGAAGAAAACTGGGTGGGAAGCAAGAAGAGCATGGAAGGAGTCAAAGTGGCACTCCCATATGGACTGCTGAGTGTCCTGAGTGGTAACTGGACTGGCTGTACCACAAAACTGGGCCCTCTGCAACCTTTCTGAAAAGGAACATAAAATCTCCCAGTCAGCAGTTTCCCTTCTGTTGCTGTCATCACTGTTAAGATTGCAGAAAGATGTGATAAAGTCAGTATTTTCCACTGCCCTGAGCAATTAGTCTATTATGGAGCGATGATGGTGCAAAACCCGGATGACGCACCACACGGGCGACAGAAGCCAGGCTCACTGGTGTTGATCTTTTTTCCTTAGACGGTGGGGAAACGGTTTTGGAGGAAGAATTGGTAGTTTATTTTGTTGTTGTTGATTTTAATGGACATTGGGAGAGTGGCATCATCCTTGGATCGGTGAAAGGGCAGTGTTTCAGAACTATCCAAACCAGTTGGCCAGAACCCTCGGAATATGTACACATGGAGACTCGGGGGGGATGTGAGGTGGCAGTTCCTCATCCCTGGGTACTGGAAGTGTGGAAAGGCATGCGTGGTTCCCCCATTTGCCTCTCCCCTTCCCCCAGGAACAAGAAGAAATAACAAATTTGGAATCAGTGAATTCACCCAATTTCCCCCAAACCTAGCTCCTTCACACCATGATGAACCTGTAATCATTATTAAAAAAAATAAAATTGAAAAAGATTTATTTATTTGGGTCCAGTGCAGTAGCCTAGTGTCTAAAGTCCTTGCTTGAAGGTGCCGGGATCCCATATTTGAATCAGTTTGTGTCCTGGCAGCCCTGATTCCTATCCAGCATCCTGGCTGTGGTCTGGGGAAGCAGTTCTGTACAGCCCAAAGTTTTGGAACCCTGACCAATGTGGGAGACCCGGAGAAATCTCCTGGCTTCAGATCAGCTCATTTCTGGGAATTGCGGCCACTTGGGGAGTGAGCCAGCAAACACAAGACCTTTCTCTTTGTCTCTCCATTTCTTTGTATATCTGACTTTCCAATAAAAATAAATAAATCTTTTTTATATAAGATTTATTCATTGTTTGAAAGGCAGAATTACCAGAGAGGAGGAGAGACAGAGAGAGACAAAGATCTTCCATCCAGTAGTTCACTTTCCAGATGTCAACATCCAGAGTTGGGCTGGTCGACACTGGGACCAGGAGCTTCTTCTAGGTCTTGGGCCACCCTCTGCTACTTTTCCCAGGCTCCATTGGAGCAGCCAGGACTTCAGGCGATGCCACAGGTGGAGGCTTAGCCTGTCCACTGTGGAGCTGGGGGTGGAATTGCTAGGCCTGGATTAAGATTTAAGTCTGGGGACTGGCATGGTAGCCTAGTGGCTGAAGTCCTCGCCTTACACATGCTGGGATCCCATATGAACACCAGTTCTAATCCTGGCAGCCCTGCTTCCCAACCAGCTCCCTGCTTGTGGCCTGGGAAAGTGGTGGAGGATGGCCCAAAGCCCTGGAACTCTGCATCCACTTGGGAGACTTGGAAGAAGTCCCTAGCTCCTAGCTTTTGTGTTGGCACAGCTCCAGCCCTTGTGGCAACTTGGGAGAGTGAATCATCAGATGGAAGATCTTTCTCTCTGAATCTCCTCTTCTCTATATATCTGACTTTCCAATAAAAATAAAATTTAAAAGATTTAAGCCTTGTATTGGTAGCTAGGCTAGAATTGAGTGAAGGAAGAAGACTCATTTACCAAGTGGAATGGATATAAAATTCCAAGCCTAGTGGTAACAGGGAAGAAAGTTTGTCAGCATGATTGAGGAAAGGACTGAGTGATGAACAGTGTAAGAATACATGAAGAAGCTTGCATCTGCTAGAGTGTTTGTGGTTGCAGATAGAGTAACGGTGATTGAAGACTGCAGCTGATTCGTGCAGTGGGAAGCTGATGGAAAGGTGGCTTCTGGCAAGTTTGACAGCTCAGCGCTGGATGCTGTTAACTGCTCTGAGCACAGAGTAGGTCTTGCAGCGCCAAGGTCTGCGTGTTAAGTAAGAGAAAGATTATCAGGAGAATCGCAATTGGAAAGCACGCTGGAGGGACCAGCGTTGTGGCATAGATAATGATGCTGCCACCTGCAGTACGATATCCAGATCTGTGTACTGGTTCGTGTCCGAGCTGCTCTACTTCCAGTCCAGCTGAGCTCCTTGTTAATGTGCCAGGGAAGACAGCAAAGGGGGCTGCACGCACATGGAAAACCCAGAGAAAGCCTTGGGCTCCCAACTCGAGCCTGATCCAACCATGGCCATTTTGGGAATGCAACAACAGATGGAAGATCTCCCTTTCTCTGTGTGCCTCTGTAACTTTGTTTTTCAAATAAATAAGTAAATATTTTTTAGAAAAGACTTATTTTGGACCGGGCGCAATCTCACTGGCTAAATCCTCCCCTTGTGGATGTTAGGATCCTGTTTAGATGCTGGTTCCTGTCCTGGCTACTTGAGTGAGAAAGCAGTAGATGTGGCCCAGGTGCTTGGGACCTTACACCTGCTTGGGAGACCAGAAGAGGCTCCAGGCTTTGGATTGGACCAGTGGCTGGAAGATCTTTCTGTCTCTCTTTCTTTCTGTAAATCTGGTCTGTCTTTCCAATAGAATAAATAAATCTTAAGGAAAAGAATAGCTACTTCTCAATTTAAAAAAAAAAAAAAAGAGGAAAGGGAAAGGCTAGTGGTACAAGTGCATTTTCCTGGAAGAGAAAAAGAACTCTGTGGAAATGAGCATGGTGAAAAAGGAAGAGCTTTTGATTTTAGACATAGTTATAACAAATTGAAATTAGCCCGAAAGCTGCACACATAGCGTTTTGTTACTGCATTGACATGATCATGATCGCAGCCCCCCCCCTTTAAGGAACACCACCTTATTTCCAGGTTTTCCATGTTTTGTACCTTAAACCCTCTTCTGTTCTGATTGCTAGGGAGTGGTTATCCTTAAATTGTTGCTTGCTCAATATTTTTAACTTCCTATTGAGTGAAGTGGAAGTAAAAAAATCTAGACCCAGAAATGTATGTTTCCGTCATTGCAATTTTGGATTTACCCTTCCTATAGTTAAGGTATTTGGAATACTGCTGTTTTTTTTTTTTAAGATTTATCTATTTATTTGTTTTTGTTGGAAATGCAGATCTACAGAGAAAAGGAGAGACAGAGTGTTTCCACTCTGCATTGTAGAGTTCACTCTACAATGGCCAGGGCTGAGCCTACCTGAAGCCAGGAGCGTTTCTGATGTAGGGCCCAAGGCTTTGGGTCATCCTCTACTGCTTCCCCAGGCCACAAGCAGGGAGCTGGATGGGAAGTGTGAGCTGGATGCAGAGTGCAGCAGTCAGGACTTGGACCAGCACCAGAGGCAGAGGATGCCAGCACCAGAGGCAGAGGTCCAGCCTACAACGCCACAGCCCTGGCCCCATGTGTTAGAGCAGTTTTAGAAAGGTGAAATCAGCCCATGATAATGTGTTTGAAGTAGTGTTTGGAATGCTAATGTAGGCGTAATGCCACAGATGAGGCTATTTGAGTTTAATATCTAGCTCTCCTGCCTCCAGCTTCTTCCTCCTCCTTGTTGTCCTCCTCCGCCTCTTCCACCTTTTTGTTGTTAAGAGTTATTTTTACTGGAAAGGCAGATTTACAGAGAGGAGAGACAGAGAAGAAGATCTTTTCTGTCCACTGGGTCACTCCAGAAGTGGCTGCAATGGCCAGAGCTGAGCTTCTTCCATGTCTCCCACACGTGGTGCAGGGTTCTAAGGCTTTGGGCCATCCTGCTTCTTTCCCAGGCCACAAGCAGGGAGCTGGATGGGAAGTGCAGCAGCTGGGACACAAACCAGTGCAATATGGGGATACTAGCACTTGCCAGGGGAGGATAGTCAATTGAGTCATCACCACCTCGTTTGTTTGTCTCATCTTATTAGTTCTACAAAAACATTTTGGTGCATCATATCAGAAATTATCTGGTACCGATTGGACCGCTGATTGCTGGTTGTTAGCACCTTAACCAAGAAATCAAAGATACTATCTACCACAGCTCTTCCATTGCAAGTTTACCATTTTTCACTTATAAGAAATTATTCTTGGAATTATTGTGTAAGAATTCATTTTTCGTTTGAATTCACGTATTTGTAAGTATATAATTTGCCTAAATACATAGGAAATGACAAGTGATGTTTTATTTTCTAAAGACTTAGAATGAAGAGAAAGAGAGAAGTCTTTGGTTTGATGGTTTACTCCCCAAATGGCTTTGACAGTTGGACCCCAGGTCAGGACCTTTAGCTGGGTGCTCCCCATGGGTGCTTTCCTGGGCAATGAGCTGCCTTGATAATGACAAGGGAGCTAGATTACAAGCGAGGCAAGTGGGATTTGAACTGGAGCCTGTAAGATGCCAGTGCTGCAGATGACAGCTTACCCCAGTGCACCACAACGCTGGTCCCTAGGTAGTTGTTTTCAAATGCTGTGATTCCTTTTATTAGTTTGCATTCATTTTTCATTCAGAGATTTTAAGTGTTTGATTAAAAGGTGTTTTTCTATCCCCTAAGTGTATTAATTTATGAAAGAATTTTGGAAAACTCATTTGAAACATGAATCTGGTATAACTATATTCAGAAAGTCTATTTTTAAAGTTTAGTTTTTTATTTACTTGTTTATTTGAAAATGAGGTGGGTAGGGAGAGAAATCTTCCATCTCCTGGTTTGCTCTCCGTTTGGCCACAGCATCCAGAGGTGGGCTGGTCTCAGGTCAGGAGCCTCTTCCGGGTTTCCCACATGGGTGGGGGACTGAAACACCTGAGGCATCCTCTGCTGTTTTTGTCAAGCCACTTATGGGGGATTGGATGGGAAGTAGAGCAGTTGGGACATCAGCTGGCACCACATGGGATACAGGCCTAATAGGCAGGCTTTACCTGCTAAGCCACAAAGCCAACCTAGTATCCTTTTAATTCACTAATTATTAATTAGTGTCTGTCATATTGGCTTAGTTTTCTTTTTTGTTGACACATTTGAAAGTAAGTTGGTAATGTAACACTTTATCCCTTAGTACTTTGACATGCACCAAACATAAATGACCAGTATAATATGACCATGGTAGCATGCTCACATTTAGCAAAGTTAACACTTTTGCTGCTGCTGCTTTTTTTAAATGGCAGATCAGATTTACAGAGAGACAAAAAGATCTTCCATCCACTGATTCACTTCCCAAATGGCCACAACTGCCGTAGCAGAGCCCATCAGGAGCCCCATCTCCCAGGTGGGTGCAGGATCCCAAGCCTTTGGACCACTCTCTGCTGCTTTCCCAGGTTGCAAGCAGGGAGCTGGATGGGAGGTGAAGCAGCCTGGGAACTGCCACAGCACATATGGTATCGTAGTGCTTGTCAGGGAAGGATTAACCAATTGAGCCACTGTGCCAGGACCAATTGTTCTTTTACAAACCAAGCCCTTCTCTTTTTCTTCTTTTTTAAATTTCTCTACTCTGGACTTTTCTCAAGAATGGAGAAATGCTCAGCAGCATATTATAAAGTTCATCTATGTTGTACAAATACAGGAAGTTATTCCTTCTTACAGCCAATAATATTGTTGAAGATTATATTTTATTAATTGATAAAATCATTAGGTGTTTTCACAGTTTGACTCTTATGAATACTGCTTCAATTTGTGTAGTTTTTTAAAAAAATGTTTTGATCGAAAAACCAGAGAGAAAAAGTAAGAATTTTCTGTCTGCTGGGTCACCTGTTCACAAGAGGCTGTATTGGCTGGAGCTGAGCTGATCTGAAGCTAGTCGCCAGAAGCTTCTTCCAGGTCTCATGTGGGTGCAGGGACCCAGGCTTTGGACCAGCTTTGCTGCTTTCCTAGGCCACTGCAGGGAGCTGGCTTAGTAAATGTGTACCAGCCAGGACTGGAACTGGCAACCCAATGAGATGCCAGCACTGCAGGTGGAAGCTTAGCCTAACATGCTGTGGCCCCAGCCCTGTGTTTTTGTGAACCTGTTATCAGAGTGGAATTACTGGAGCATATAGTCATTGTATCTGATTATTTAAGGAAATGCCCATTTCTAAAAGTGACCACAGCGTTTTTCCATTCGTTCCTTCCAGCAGTAAATGAGGGTTCCAGTTTGTCTCCTTCCCTGCCGACACTTGCTGTCCGTCTTTCTGATTGCAGCTGTCCTAAGGAGTTAGTGGTATCTGAATGTGATCTTGGTTTACACTTCCCTGGTGACTGTTAATACTGAGCATCTTTTCTTGTGCTTATTGGCCATTTGTATATTTTTCTTAGAAAACTGTCTGGTGCGGTAGCCTCGTGGCTGAAGTACTCACCTTGCATGCACCAGGATCCCGTGTGGTCATTGGTTCTTATCCTGGCTGCCCCACTTCCCGTCCAGCTCTAGCAGTAGAGGCCTGTCTAAAGCCTTGGGCCCCTTGACCCTTGTGGAGACCGGGAAGAAGCCCCTGGCTTGGCTAGGTTCTGGCCACTGCAGCTCTTTGGGGAGTGAACCAACAGGTGGAAGATCTTTCTTTGTCTCTTCTCTCTGTAAATCTGTTTCCAATAAAAATAAGTAAATCTTAAAAAAAAAGAGTACTTATGAAGGTATGCTGCTATACTTGCTTCTAACACTTTTATAATACCTAGTGTATGTTTTGGTCTTTGTTCATGTTCCATTACTTTTTGCTTTAGTTTGACGTAAAGAGCCAACATTATTTTTACCACAGATGGTGATATAATTGTCACAGAAACAATGTTGGAGAATTTTTGTTCCCCTGAACAATCTAGTAACACCTTGTTAGAAATCATTTTTAAAAAAGGATTCATTTTAATGAATTCCAAGAAAGATGGGGAGAGACTGAGAGAGGTCTTCCATTCTCTGATTCACTCCTCAAATGGCCACAGCCGCCGTGTCTGGGCCTGGCTGAAGCCAGGAGCCAGGTTTCCCATGTGGGTGCAGTGCTCCAAGAACATGGGCCATCTTCTGTTGTTTTCCCAGGCACGTTAGCTGGGAGTTGGATGGGAAGTTGAGCAGTGGAGACTCAAACTCAAACTGGCACTCTATGGGAATGCTCGCATGTGTAACCCATTGTGTCACCATACCAACCCGATCAAAAATCATTTGACTTTAGCTTTGTGGCATCATGTCTAAATTCTGAATCCTGCGCTGCTCATGTTCTTGTCTCTCCTTGTGCCAGTACTGCACAGTCTGAGTCACATTGCTGTGAGTTTTGAAATGGAGAATTGTGAGTTCTTCTCCTGTGTTGCTGTTTTTCAGAATGTGGGAGGGGCTATTCTGGATGTTGTGGTCTAGGTTTCTGCCAAATACTTATTTTCTAAGTTCTTGCCCCTTACTTTAAAAGCATTTTAAGCACAGGTACCAACACGGCTTGGACAAGTGGTAACGTTTATTCAGATGGTAAGGAACACAGACAAATGAGTGTCATGTTCAGGGTGAGTGAGCCAGAACGTGAAAGGTCAGGGAGAGATTGCTTCTTGGGGTTTGTCCGTGTGAAGTGAGAGAGCAGTGGGTATATGAGAGGCTGAGACGCTCAAGGGGGCAAATGGTATTATGCAGATGGGAGATGTGCAGCTTCAACTGACCCTCAACAGGCTGTCTGCCTAGACCATATCATGGGTAGCTTTAAGATCAGAGTGTTGATCTCTACAAATGGGGACTTTTATAGAAATTGTTTTTGAATTTGTAGATTGGCTTAGGGCATAGTGCCATCTTAAGTCGGCCTATCTGTGGGACAATTTTTTTTTATTTATTTAGAGGTTTTTTTATTTCTTTTTCCCCTAAGATTTACTTGATTTATTTGAAAGGCAGAGCTAGAGAGGTCTTCCTTCTGCTGGTTCATGCCCCAGGTGGCTGCAGTGACAAGGCTGAAGGCAGGAGCCAGGAACTTCCAGTCTTCCACTCGGATGCTGGGACCCAAGGACGTGGGCACATCCTTCTGCTTTCCCAGGTGCATTGGCAGGAAGTTGAATCAAAAAGCTGGAATTCAAACCAGTATCTGTGGGCTGCAGTTTTACCTGCTACATCACAAAACCAGTCCCTGAAACATTTATTTCTATGAATACTGCTTGTATTTTTCCAAGTATGAGTATTCTGCTTTGTGAAAATTTGTGCTTCAAGTATCCTTTTTATTGTGAGTGTTTTATTTTATGGAACTACAATTGGAAGGAAGAAGCTGGCATTGTGACCTAGCAGGTACAGATGTGGCCGTGATGTTGGCAGTCCACGTGGTGCCCATTCACCTCCCATAAGTCCATGTCTGATCCAGCTCCTTGCTACTGGTGAGATAGCCTGAGGACCTGGGCCCCTTCTGCCCTGTGGGAGACCTAGATGAAGTAATGGGGAGTGAACCAACTCTGCTTCTCCCTCTCTGTGTAAGTCTTTGAACTAAGCACATCTCCCGTTAATGTCTACAGTGGCAGAAACAGTTAATCCTGTCAGAGGGGTTGGAGTCCGAGAAGGTGTCTGGGTTCAGCAGAGCTAAGAGCGCTGGGTGCCAACTGACAGGTGGATAGACTTGGGAAAGGGAGTTGTTGCTGAGGGGGTTTATCAGGAGGAGCTGGCAGCTTGAGTGGCGACTTGCCAGAGGTAAGAGGGAATGTCAGCTAGTTCTGGAGTTTTCTTGGAAGATGGATGGAAGAAGGTGGATAAATACATTAGTCTCTTTTTATTTTTTAAGATTTATTTTTTGTAAAGTCAGATATACAGAGAGGAAGAGAGACAGGAAAGTCTTCCATCCACTGATTCATTCCCCAAGCAGCTGCAACAGCTGGAGCTGTACTCATCCGAAGCCAGTAGGCAGGAGCTTCTTCCGGGTCTCCCACATGGGTACAGTATCCCAAGATTTTAGGCCGTCCTCAACTGCTTTCCCAGTTCACAAGCTGGGAGCTGGGTGGAAAGCAGGGCTGCTGGGATTAGAACCAGCACCTGTGCGGGATCCCAGCGTGTACAAGATGAGGATTTTAGCCGCTAGGCTACGGCACCAGCCTGACATTGGGCTGTTAATGGCATGGTATTGGTTAGAGTTAGATATAAAGATCATTTTATTAATTTAGATTTAACCCTGCAAATGGATTTGCAGATTTTTAAAAATGCTGTATATAATTTTGTTAAAAGAATATCTTGGGCCCAGTGTGGTAGCCTAGTGAGTAAAATCCTCACCTTGCATACACCAGGATTCCTTATGGGCACCGGTTCTGATCCAGGCAGCCCTGCTTTCCATCCAGCTCCCTGCTTGTGGCCTGAGAAAGCAGTGGAAGGCAGCCCAAAGCCTTGGGACCCTGCACATGCGTGGGAGACCCAGAAGCTGCTCCTTGCTTCAGATTGGCGCAGCTCTGGCTGTTGCAGCTGCTTGGGGAGTTAATTAACAGACTGAAGATCTTCTCTGCCTCTCCTCCTTTCTGTATCTGACTTTCCAATGAAAATAAACATTAAAAAAAGAATATCTTGTGCAGAAACTTAGTATATAAAATGGAAAATGAAGCACTGAAAATTGCTGTGGGTGACTAAATTGTTCATGCTTAATTGAGGGGGAAGGCTGTGATCTAGTTTTAGAGCAGGCCGGGTGTACTATCTGTATGCAATAATTATTGATTGAACAGAGAAATAATCTCTGCAGAATAGAAAGTTCATTTTGCTTTTGGTGTAGAATGAGCAGATGGGAATCACAAAGACAGAAATGTAAGGCCAGGTGAGAGATAACAAGACATGAAGAACATTGGTCTGGCCACAGTAGCCTAGTGGCTCAAGTCCTTGCTTTGCACACATCTGGATCCCATATGGGCACCAGTTCGCATCCTGGCTGCTCCACCTCCCTTCCAGCTCCCTGCTTGTGGCCTGGGAAAGCAGAGCAGGATGGCTCAAGGCCTTGGGACCCTGCACCTGAACGGGAGACCCAGAAGAGGCTCTTGGCTGCTGGGTTCAGATCGGCTCAGCTCCCGACATTGAGGTCATTCTGAGAGTGAACCAGTGGATGGAAGATCTTTCTCTCTGCCTCTCCTTCTCTCTGTAAATCTGGCTTTGAAATAAAAATAAATACATCTTGAAAAATAAAAAGACTTGAAGTACAGAAAGTGTATGAGGTCAAATGGGAGCCTGGCTATGGATCTAGGGGACAGTTTACTGGACATACGTGACAGTGGCTTGTGAGAGTAGTGGTTTAATGCAGTGGTATCATTCCCAGGTCAGGGTCATTCACTGGGGTTTTGTGAGGGCATCTTTGTTCAGAGAGTGAAAGGTGTTGCCATTCGTTGCACCGCGGCCTGCATGCTAGATGGTTAGTACTCAGGACAGTCCAAACAGTGAAGCTTTGTGTTCATCCTAAGAACTTTTCAGGTTGGTCAAGGGGATTCCTATTTTAATTTAAATTCAATTCAGTTTTTTGCATATTTACATATAAACATAAAATAATTTTTGCAGTGTTTTAACAAAGTGAAATTTTTAGAAATACAGCTGTCATTTTAATCTAGGAAGCAGACATTTAACATTGTTAAAATCATTTGGCATATAAGTAAGAGTTGGGCTTTTTAAAAAATTTTAAGTTTCGTAGTACAATTCCGTAGGGTCTGGGATTTCCCTTCCCTCTCCTCAAATTCCTACTTGCTGACTGATTTTCCTCATTTTATTACAATAGGATAGCCCTTCATTAGCAGTCATAAGTCCCTTAGTCTGTTAGTGAAGTGTGTCCCAACATCGCCGGTACATACAATGTCAGACAATTCAGCATACCATTGTCCAGATATGGCCAAAAGTTTGATTGGGAGTCCATCTTTGGTTTGGACATAGAGATGCCACACTTTGCCTTCTTATGTAATGTTATCTGCTCACTTGTCAAATAACTCCTTTCCAGGGATGCCTCTCTGCACGTGGAACCTGAAGTGGCACTGTGTCACGTACCACTCTCCTTCATGCCCCCTTAGAGCCCAGGCTGAAGAAAAACGCACAGTCTTGCAAGAGATGCAGCACAGACACGTAGGAAAAGCATAGGATTTTCAAGCCAGAGTTGCCGGAGTCAGAAGGATGGAATGTGAACAGATGAAGCTCTGACACAGTTACACTTCCAAGTAACAGCATCTTTTGATGACTCTATGAAGAACCATCATATTATCTCAAGTCCTCGTTTTGCCGTATGAAGACTGCAGCCCAATCCAGAAGAAGCAGGAAGCAACTCTGGAACACTTAAGTGCTGCACTGCAGGGAGGGGAGCAAGACCAAGCCTTGGAAGATGGAGCCATGGGCAGCCAGCGTCTGTGGGTGCTGGGGGAACTGGCGGAGCCCTCCTGGACCTGGAGTGGCAGGCAAGATGGTTTGGGTATGAGGAGGCTGGCAAACTGGCTCTGGAGAGCATGGTGATAAGGCTGTGGGCCCAGGAGGCGCAGGCACAGCCAGCCTGGCTATGGAAGGCCTATGAGCTGGATGTACCAGCCCAGTCAATGTGGTCCTGGAGCAGCCAGCTGCCAGGTAGTGACTGTGGGCACTGGCTGAGCCTGCCTGGCACTAATGGTTGGCAGGCCAGCTGGGACTCAGGAGGTGCTACCAGAGCCAGCCAGCCCAGCCCTGGAACAGTGTGTGTGGTGGCAGGGCAAGCTGGCTAGATGAGCTGGCTTGCCTGGGCTTGGGAGCCTGGTCCTGGGGACAAGGGTTATTGTACTGTGGGCAAGGGGGTCACCGGCTGAACTGGCCTGTCCCCGGAGTGGGAAAGGTGCTGTGGAATGGATGTGCAAGGTATGCAGTGGACACAGGACAAGTGGTCCTGGTGCTGGAAAGGGCAGGTCAGTGAGTAGCCTGCTGGGGATGCTGGGTCACTGGGCTAGCCCACCCGATCCTGGAGCAGCTGGCAGGGTGGCAGGGTGGACAGGGTAGGAGCGCGGTGGGGAGGGGGCCCGGGAGAGTCGGGCTGGCCATGAAATGGACAATGATAGTGCTGTGGGTGCAGGGGTGTCAGTGGAGCCAGCTTGGCAATGAAGCAGGTAGTGGGTGGGCTTGGGGCACAGGGTGATCTGACATCCTGGGCCTGGCTCTGGAGCAGCCAGCAGATGGCTTGGGTGCTGGGCTCTCTGGCCGAGCACCCCTGGCCCTGGAGCTAGGTGAACTTTCTGCAAGTCCTGGAGCAGTGGGTGGGAGAGTGGCATGGGTGAGCTAGAGTCATGGTGGGCAACAGCTGAGCCTGCCTGGCCCTATAGCAACTTAGAGGCAAGCTGGGAAAGAGAGGGGTGTTCTATGGGCCAGCCTGGCCCTGGGGTGGATGGAGGGTGGCAGATGCACCGGCCAGCGTGGAATGGTCCTCAAGCAGCTGGGAGTGGTGGTGGGACAGGTGGACATTAGGAACTTGGCAAGTATTGGCAGAGCCCACCTGGTCTTGGAGCAGCTCATGGCACAACTGGGTGGGTAGGCTAAAGGCATAGGGGTTTCCAGTCCAGTTGTCCTGTGCCTGGCTGCCTAGAATATTAGAAGCATGGCAGTCCCTGGGGGAGTGAGCCTGGTCCTGAAGTGCCAGGAGGAATGACAGAGCATGCCAGCCTGGGGCCCAGAGTGTCTTGACAGAACGGGCCAGGTGCTAGAGCAGCAGGTGGCAGTGCTGCCTCCTGAGGGAGCATGGCCACTGGGCGATCCCATCCTGCCCTGGAGCAGCAGATGAGCTGTGGTGCTGACAGGCTAGGGTTCATGCCTAGTGAAGGGCAGCAGGACCTGGCCTTGCAGCAGCAAATGGTACAGTACGCAAACCTGCTTTGTGTGGGCAGGCTTCGGCGGAGCTGGCCTTGAGGTGTTTCAATGAACAGGTGGGCTGGGGATGTGATGGATGCTGCCCTAGCTGGCGTGGCTCTGCAGCAACAAGTGGGGTGGCAGGGTGGGCATGGTGGCAGGGTGGGCATGGTGGATGTGGCTGGGTGCTAGCCAGCTGGTATGGCCCTGGAGTGGATGGCAGGTATCTGTAGGCAAGGGGTGTGGTGGGGAGGGTTGCTGATGGAAAAGCATGCCTTCCCCAAGAGCAGCAGGGGCCAGCGGCTTGAGGTGCATGAGGCGTTGGCCAAGTTCGGCTGACCGTAGAGGGGCTGGTAGGTGGGGTGGAAATGTGGGAGGTCACACATGAATCATTTTTTTACATTCCTGAAACAGGTAAGCATGGCAGTGAGGTGGGCATGCTCTGGGCCGGGGGATTCAGATCCTAGGGGCTGGTGCAACAGATTGCTGTCATATGGGCCCTGGATCAGTGGGCAGCCAAGCAGCCTACTGAGGGAGCAGGTGGGTGGCTGAGTCTGTGTGTACCTGGAACAGTTGGTGGGGCAGTGGCGCGGGTGGGCTAGAGACCAGGTGGCAGGCTGGGACCTGGAGGGGTGTCAGCCAGCAGGCCTGGCTCCAGAGTGGACGGTGGGCAGGGTTGGGGTACCAGAGGGTGGGTAGAACCTTCTAAGCCTGCCTTGTCCTGGAGCACCCTGCAGGGCAGCCAGGTAGGCAGGATCTAGGAACATTAGACATACCAGCTGTGCTTGCCTTGGCTCGGAGCAGCCTGTGGGTTAGAAGCGCAGGGACCTGGTCCTAAAATAGTTGGTGTGGAGCAGTGCGGTGTCCTAGAGGCACAGAGGGCCCAGTGTTTGTGAGCCTGGCCCTGGAGTGTCAAGCTGAGTGACAGGGTGTGCCAACTGGTGCCACAGGATCCCTGAAAGAATGGGCTGGCTCTAAATAGGAGGCAGCTGAGTGGTCTGCTGAGGGAGTAGGATTGCTGGCTGAGCCCCACTGGTTCTGGAGCACTGCATGGGATGGCAAGGCTGCCAGTTCAGGGGAGGGCCTGGTGATGGCAAATAGAACCTGTCACTGGAGTGACCAGTGCGATGGCTGGCGGGCCTGCTTTGTGCGTGGAAGTTGTTGGCAGAGCTGGCCTGGGCCTAGAGCAGTGTGTGGGACTGGGGTGTCTGTTTTAATGATGCATGGGGTGCTGGCTGAGCCCAACTGGCCATGTTGTGGTAAACAGCGCCCAGCTGGTATGGCCCTGCAGCAGTGTGTGGGCTGATGGGGTGGGCATGTTGGATGTGCAGGCACACTTGCTAAGCAGGCATGGCTTTGGAGCAGGTGGTAGATGGTGGGCATCTATGGGCATGGACATATTGGAGCCTGGCTTGGCATGGAGTGGCTGGTAGACAGGCTGAGGGTATGAAGGCCACACCTGAGTCATTCTGGCACTGGGACAGCAGGCAGGGCATCTGGGTGGGCATGCTCTGGGTTGGAGAACTCAGTTCATGTGGGCTGGTGCCACAGGTTGTCTTCAGATGCACCTGGCTCGTCAGCAGGAAGGGTGTGCTGGATGTGATTGGTGCTGGCTGAGCTGGCATGGTCCTGGAGCAGGCAGAGTCACGGGCGGCTGTGGGCCCTGGAGGAGCACACCTTTTCCTGAAGCAGCAGGGATGGGTCAGGTGGGCTGAGGCACATGTGACACCAAGCCCAACCCTGGTGGCACTGGAGAGAGGGGTAGGCTAGCTGAGTTAGTGGGAGGCCCTTCCAGAACTGTTTTGGCCCTTTAACATCAGATGGGGAAGTGAGGAGGAGGGTCAGGAATGCTGTGGAGCAGAGGATTCAGGTCCTGTGGCTGGTGCCTCAGGGTTGCCGTAACAGCGTGCCTTTGCTTATAGCAGCTGGCTGCTGTGCAACCTACTAAGGGAGTGGGGCAGAGGCTGAGTCTACCTGTTCCTGGAGTAACTGATAGGGCAGCATCGTGGGGCATGAGCTGAGCCTACCTGGTCCAGGAACAGCAGTCAGAGTGTTGGGTGCTGACTAGAAGTGTGTGGAGCCAGCTAAACCCTCCTGGTCCTGGAGTGTCTTGCAGTTACGCTGGGAAAGCAAGGGGTGTCAGTGACTTGGCCTGACCCTGGAGTGGACTGTGGGAGGAGGGCACAGTCCTGAATGGCCCTACAGAAACAGGCTGGGTGGAAGAATGGGGGTGTTGTGGGGCTCAGGAGTGTGGAAGGCACTGGCTGAGGCCACCTGGGCCTTGAGCTGCTGGCGAGGCAGCTTGATGGGTGAGCTAGAGGACATAGGGGTCACCTGCTGAGGGAGCTGTGCCTGCTTCAGTGGCCATGCCAGGAGTGCTAGAGGCACTGAGGGCCCATAGCCCCATTAGCCTGGCCCTGAGATGCTGGGGGATTGGAGGTTCATGCTGGCTGGGGCCTCAGGGTTGTCAGTAGAATGGGCCCAGCCCTAGAGTGGCACACACAGCAACTGGCTTGCTGAGGGAACTGGGTTGATTGCCAAAGTCAGCTAGCCGTTGAGCAGCGGCAGGGTGCTGGAACTGGCAGGCTAGAGGCATGTCTGGTGCTTGCCAATCAAGGTTGATCTTGGAGTGAGTTGCAAGCAGGGCACCAGTGTATACTGTCTGGGGCCCCAGAGACCCAGGAGAATGGGACTGCCCCCAGAGAGGCTGGTTTGAAGTCGGCCATGTGAGGGAGAGGTCACTTGCTGAGCCGCCTGGCCCTGGAGCAGTGTAAAGGGCAATGGAATGGGTGCACCTAAGTCCCTGGTGCCAGGCAGCTGAGCTTTACCGGCCCTAGATCAGCTGGCATGTGGCCTTGTGTGTAGGAGGTGCCACCGGAGCCTGTGTGGCTGTGAAGGGACATTTGGACAGCAGGGTGTGGGATGCCATGCTGTGGTGTGGAGTGTCTGCCTGAGTATAACTGGCCATAGAACAGCCTGTGAGCATCCAGGTAGATGGGCTGGAGAGTCAGGGCTCACTGGCCGAGCCAGCCTGTGCCTCTTGAGTGGCCACAGTGGGAGTGCTAGAGATGTGGTTGGCCCACGGCAAGTGAACCTGGCCCTGGAGTGCCATGCAGACTGGTCAGGCATGCCAGCCGGGAGTGTAGGGTCATCAGGAGAAGTGGCCTGACCCTAGAGAGGCATGCAGCTGAGCAGTCAGCTGAGGGGCTGGGGTGGCTGGCCAACACCAACTGCCCTGTGTCAGCAGCAGAGTGGCATCCCTGCCAAGCTAGAGGTGTTCCTGCCAACAGCTCACCAAGACTGAACCTGGAGCACCAAGCCAGATGGCAGGCAGGTGTGCTTCATGTCTGGGGCCTGTTGGCCTGATGGCAGGTGGCCATCAGAACAGATCCAGCCCTACAGAGCCCACTGGTGAGCAGTGTGTTGAGGGTGAACTATCAGGGTGAGAAGATGGAGAGGAAGAGATCAGTCTGAAAATGATAATGTACTGTCAATGAAGAAACAAAAATGATACTATTCATTCCAAGTATATCTATTGATATTGGCTTCTTTTGGTCACCATCTACTTACTATTAGTAGATATTAGTAATCTACTATATACTAGTATTAGTAATATAATATAATATAATATAGAAATATACATTAGTATGTACAATTCGCTCTCCTGTGAGTTATGGGGCAAACAGTGCAGCCCTCTAGTCATGGGGCTGGTGCCTAGAGCTGGCTGCAGGTAGTTAAGAGCCAGTGAGTGGATTGTGTGTCAAAACCTGGTGGGTAGGCCTGGGAGGAAAAATGTGTTGTTGGCTGAGGGAAAAACAGGAGGTCTGGATTTAGAGTTTGGGGGAGAAAGAGTGGGTTTGGCATGCAGTGCTCAGTTGAAGGGTTTGGAGGGAAGCCTTGGGGGATTGGGTGCCATGGAGGAGCCAGGGGCACAGGAGATGCTTGGGTATTGGAAGCTGAGAGCAGGTAATGTGTGTGTCTCCTGAGAGGAGAGACAAAATGTTATAACAGGTGAAGGGTGTGGTTGTTAGAGCAGTGAAGGTCCAGGAGTGTTAGCCTTGCCATGGTATCTGGAGAAAACCTTAGGTAAAGTGGCAGGAAAGGAGAATTTTGCGGGGGCAGAGCATTTGAAGGGCCTGTTTATATTTTCTGGGACTTCTTGATTTAATCTTGGTAGGTTTTATACATGTGCACATATAAATATACGTATATATGTATGTGCACATATGTGTGTATATAGACATATACATATATGTTTATTTATTTAGGAATGTATCCATTTCTCCAGGATTTTCCATTTTCTTCATTCCATTTTCCTATGACCCTTTGTATTTCAATGATGTCTGTTTTAATCTACCCTTTTATATTTTATTTAGTGATTATTTCTGTGTTTGAAAGGAAGAGTTGCTGAGAGAGGGAAACAGAGGTGAGGCCCAGGCCCTCGCTGAGCCATCACCCACTGATTTCCTTTGTGTTTTAAGCAGGGAGTTGGATCAGAGGTCGGGCAGCTGAGTGTTTCACTCTTGCCCATATGGGATGCTGGCATGGCTTAACTTACTACAGGTTAACACCAAGCAGGTAATGTCTCTTATTTTTTCTTCCTCTTGATTTGGGCTTTGGTTTGTTCCTTTTCTACATCTTGGAGGTGCGTAGTTGTAACTCTGAATTTGAGATATTGTTCTTTTTGTGTTCCTAGCTAATACCATCAGTCTCCCTCTTAATTCTGACTTAGCTGTATCCTGCTGATTTTGCTGTGTTTGTGTTGTGTTTTCATTTTCATTTATTTCAAGAAAGTTTTTCATGTCCTTTCAATTTGTTCAATGACCAGTTGCTCATTTAGTAGCATATCGTTTGACTCTCAGGTATTTGTGAGTGTCCAGTTCTTGTTAATGTCAAGCTTTATTTCTTACTGGTCTAAGTAGGTACATAGTATTTCTTCTATCTTATATTTGCTGAGACTTGATTTGTGCCCTATTACCTGATCTGTTGTGTGTGCTGGTGAGCAGAATGTGTATATGTCACTCGATTCTCTTCTGGCCTGTAGAGTTTCCTGTGAGAGGTCTTCTGTTAGTTTAATTGGCAGTCCTTTATATTTCAGTTGTTTTTTTTCACGTGCATATTTAAGAATCTTGCTTATGTTCAACTGAAGAGAGCTTGATTATCGTGTGTCATGGTGAAGATCGCTTTTGGGCAAGCCTTTTGGGAGTTCTGTGCCCCTCCTGGATCTTGTTTCCCAATTCTTTCTCTAGATTAGGAAATTTTTCCCATGTTATTTCGTTAAATATATTTGTAAAACCAGTTTTTCTTTCTGCACCTTCTGGGAGTCTCATAACTCTTACTATTTGGCCTTTTAATAGTGCCTTTCAATTCTTGAATACTTTTTTTGGCCTGATCTAGCTCTGCTCCCAACTTTTTGTTGATTTTGCCTTGGTGACAGGAAATATCTTTTAATTTTGAGATTCTTTCTTCTGCCTCCTTCATTCTATTTTGGAGACTCTCCATTGTGCTTTTAATTTGCTCCACTATGTTCTTCATTTCTAATACATCAGCTTTCATTTGATCCATTTCCTGTGTGACAGATTCCTTGAATTCCTTGAATGCCTGCTTTAAGTGCTTCTTGTTGTTGATAAGAAGCTATATGACAAAGAGTTTTGAATTCTGTATCCCCCACTTTCTCACTGTCTTCCTTAGTTAACTCTGAGGTCAGCAGAGGGTTTTGCTCTTGTGCAGGGGAGTCTTCAGTCACTGTGTCTCTGTCTCTTCTTTTGCTCTTGGTTGTTGTTATCAGATTCTTCTCCTGGTTATCAGATTCTTCTTGGGGCAGGTTTCTCAGCTCTGTCACCCACAGGTCTCTATAAGATTTTACTTTTTGCAGTTGGTACACGGCTTTGTGTTGGCAGTCATTTGTGTTGCTCCCTCGAGCAAGTTCCAGGTCTGGGTTCTTATGTTAGATTTCCACCATGGTCTCCATAGCCTCAACTCTTGGCTAACCAATCTCCACCCCCTGTGATTCCATGCTGAGGCTTCATCGTTGTCTGTACAACCTTTCTTCCACTTCGGTTGGAGCAGGTCCCAGGATTACGGGGGACACCAGGTGTCCCAAACAGCTAGGTTGTTGGTGGCACTGATCTTGCCAGAAGAGGTGTGCTGGGCTGGGCTTAGGACAGCCAGAAGCCCAGTCATGCGGCCTGGCATGCAATTCAGCCAGAGAGTGCAAGTTGTGGGCAGGCGATCCACATGGCACTGCCTGCAGCTCTCCTGGCCAAGGTGACCTAACAGAGTGGTGTCCTGGGCTGGCCACAGGTTGGCACATTCCTGTGAGGCAAGTGGAGCTGGGACCTGCAGAGCCAACTGCCTCACCAGTGCTGCCTCTGTGCCACTGTGTGATCCATGACACACACCTCCAACCCAAACTTACGCACACCTTTTGCATTGGCCGTTAGGTCTGGGTGCCACACGGACCTATTTTGACCCATACAATGGCACAGTTGGTGTTATTTTCCTGGGGGACCAGTGCAGTGCACTGAGCTCAGCGAGTTCTTGCCGAGCTCAGCACATGAGCAGCTCACTGTTGTCCCCTGCAGTCTTTTCTTTTTTTTAAGATTTATTTATTTTTATTACAAAGTCAGATATACAGAGAGGAGGAGAGAGGGAGAGGAAGATCTTCCATCCAGTGATTCACTCTACAAGTGATCGCAATGGCTGATGCTGCACAGATCTGAAGCCAGGAACCAGGAATGTCTTCCTGATCTCCCACGTGGGTAGAGGGTCCCAAAGCTTTGGGCCGTCCTCGACAGCTTTCCCAGGCCACAAGCAGGGAGCTGGATAGGAAGTGGAGCCGCTGGGATTAGAACCGGTGCCTATATGGGATCCCGGCATGTTCAAAGTGAGGACTTTAGCTGCTAGGCTACGCCGCCGGGCCCTGTCCCCTGCAATTTTAAATTCTTTGCCACACTGTAAGAAATGACACCTGACGTGCCTCTAGTGATTTCTTGATCTTCTGGCCGTCAGGTCTGAGGGCTACCCAGACCTATATTGGGTAGAACCTGTAGGATGCCACATTGTTACAGTACACTGAGCCAGAAATGAATTCACTCTCAGCTCTGTGCATGCGCAGTACTGTCCATGGTCCTTGTTTGCTTAAACAAAATGGCACCCGATGTGGTTCTATGGGGCAGACTGGGTTGTAAAATCCACCTGTTCCCACACTGCCCGTCTGTGGTCTGCGGCTCTGTCTCTGCTTCTGGTGAAATTAACCGGACCAGCAGGACAGGCAGTTCTTTGTCTGGGTTCACCTCCTGAGTTCCCGGTGACAGTCCCTTCCCACCTGGTTGCTGCTGGGTTTCGGCTGCCAGTGGAGTTTAGCCAGCACAACTACACAGTGTTGTCTCTGCTACTTTCCTGTGTGTGTCAGTGTCCAGGTACCCCTCTGCTATTGTTCTGTCCTCTCCTGTTTCCTCGAATGTGCCCTCTCTGGTTCACACTGGACAGTATTTCTCTGTGTAAACGTGTCCTTACCCTATTCTGCTATCTTGATTCTCACAGATGAAGTTTATTGTGTCTCCTTGAGGGCCCCTCCTGTCCAGTTTTCTCTGAGTCCCTGGGGGAATGAGATGTGTGTCCAGTGTGCCCTGAGGCCTGAAACTGAGTCCAGAGCTTGGTTTCTGTGGTGCCCATGTCCTACAGAAGGTGCCGATTGGGCTAAGCCTACATTTGAGTACCCAGAACATGTTTTTGTTAGGATTTCCGTTATTACCAGAGAGCTTGAACATTTTTTTCATATGCCTGTTAGCCATTTGGCTTTGTTCCTTTGTAAAAGTGACTGGCCATTTCCTGTGCCCATTTCATGACTGGTTTGCTTGTTCTGTTGTTTTGGTTGTTCTGGAGTTGCTTGTATATTCTGGAGATTAAGCCCTTATCTCCTGTGTAGTGTGCAAAGATATTCTCCCATTGTGTTGTTTGCTTCTTTTACTTTGATGATTGTTTCCTTGGCTGTGCAGAAATGTCTGAGTTTGATGTAGTCCCATTTGTTTGTTTTGGTCTTTATTGCTTTTGCTTTTGATGGTTTTTCTAGGAAGTCAGAGCCTACATCTATATTTTGCAGAGTGTTTCCAACTTTTTCTTCCAGAGGTTTGCTGGTCTCTGGGTGTAGGTTTAGATCTTTCATCCATTTAGATTTGATGTTTGTGTATGGTGAAATGTGTGAGTCATGCTGCTTATTTTTGCAGGCTATTAGCCAGTTGTCCCAACAACATTTATTGAAGAGACCTTCATATTTCCTGGATTGGCTTCTGTTTTCTTGTCGAAGATTAGATGGTTGTGCATGTGTGGGTTCCTTTCTGATATTTCTATACTATTCCATTGGTCTTCCTCTCTGTATTAGTGCCAGTAACAGGTTGTTTTGAAAGCTGCCATCCTATAATATGTCCGAAGAGCTGGGATTGTGATCCCTCCTGCTAAGTTCTTATTCTTCAGGATAGTTTTGTCGATTCATGCTTTTATTTTCCGGTTTGTTTCTAGATGAATGTGTGAATCATTTCTCCAGCTCTGTGAAGAATGCTCTTAGCATGCTGATTGAAATCACATTGAATGTAGATATTGCTTTTGCTTTTGTTGATATGGACGTATTGAAGATGTTGACTCTACCCATCCACGAACTTGGTATGTTTCTCCACTGTTTGAAGTCTTTGATTTTTTGTCTTAATGTTTTATAATTTTCATCAGAGACTTTCCACATTATATATATTTTTTTAAGATATATTTATTTTTATTACAAAGTCAGATATGCAGAGAGGAGGAGAGACATAGAGGAAGACCTTCCGTCTGATGGTTCACTCCCCAAGTGAAATCAACGGTTGATGCTGTGCCGAACTGAGGCCGGGAACCAGAAACCTCCTCTGGGTCTCTGGAGTGCAGGTTTCTAAAGCTTTGGGCCATCCTCGACTGCTCTTCCAGGCCACAAGCAGGGATCTGGTAACAAATTTAGGAAAAAACTCTTGTGATTTTTTTTTTACTGTGTATAAAAATGTGGTGTATGGAATTTTGTAGTTGTACAAGTCACAACTAATTTAGTGGGTTGAAACTTCACAGTTTCAGTGCATTGGGAACTGGACACGGCAGCTGTGTTTATGTTGCAGCTGTGATGTTGGCCTCTGTGGTGTTTCTGTCTTCCCCTGGATCTCTCCAAGGGCTGTGCTGCTGCTGAAATGTGTCCTTTGGTTTCAGTTGTAAAGGTTTAAGCTGTCTATTAGCAATGAACTTGGCCCAGAGAGGAATTTTGTACTCTTTTAAGATACTATTTTCATTGCAAAGTCAGATACACATAGACCAGGAAAGACAGAGAGGAAAATCCTGAATCCTCCCAAATGATTCACACCCCAGTGGCCTCAGTGCTTGAAACTGAGTCAGTTAGGGTTAGGGTTAACGGGAAAATCCTTGCGGCCCTGCCTGCAATGGAACAACACTCTTCACCCCTTCATGTCCCCCACATCTGCACGGACCCCAACACAAAGGAGCCTGTGAGTGCAGGGTTGGCCTCATGAGAAAGAGGATTTTGTGTTGAGCGAGTGTCTCATGGGAGAGGGATCCATGTGTGCAGGATGATCTTGAGTGACTGGGGTCATTGACGGCAGGATCGTACTTGTACAACTGGGACCTGTCTGTGCAGGTCAATCTTGTGCAACCTCGTTCTGTAATAGAGGATGGACTTGCATTTTCTGTGACTCCCTGGAAGACAAGGATCTGTGGGTTTAGGGACAGTCTTATGAGACAAGTGACTTGGGTTCAAGCATGGCCTGTGAAGTGTGGCTGTTGGGGTAGATGTATGGCCTTCTGCAACTTTGTATGCAGGCCAGTGGATGCATGGGTGTCCTTGTGAGACAGGGGCCTTTCTGTTCACAGTATCCATGTGTGAGAAGCATCTGTGTATGCAGGAGGAGCTGGTCCAACAGAAGCTTTGAGGTGCATAGATGGTCTCCTGTTTTAGGGACTTGTGGGTGCAGATTGTACTCACTTGGCATTGGCCTTTAGTTGTTAGCATGGCCTTGTGCAACAGAGCCTGGGGGTGAAGACAGGCTTGTGTTACTCTGGCCTTTTTGTTGCAGCACAGCAGTGGGTGGTCATGTGGCCTGCTGAGGGAGCAGAGTTGGTGGCCAAACCCGGCTGTCCCTGGAGCAGAGTGTGATAGAACAGGCAGACAAGAAGGTGCCTTGCAATTACCAACCTAGTTTGGCCCTGGGGGCAGCAACCAGGTTGGAAAGGCATATCGCCTGGGGCCACAGAGACCCAGGAGAGTGGAACTGACAGCAGAGTTGCTGCTTTGTGATTAGCCCTTTGAGGAAGCAGGTCACTGGCTGAGCCTGCCTGGCCCAATAGCAGGGAAAGGCCAATGGCACAGGCAGGCCTGAGGACCATGGGGGCAGGCACCTGAGCTGGCCTGGCCCTGGAGTGATTGGCAGGTGCTCTTGGGTATAGGAGGTACCACCAGAGCTGGTCTGGCCCTGGAGGGTCAGTCATGGAGGAGGGGTGTCATGCTATGATGTGGGGTCCCTGGCCAAGCAGATCTGGCCCTGGAGGAGCTGGTAGGTGAATAGGTGGGCAGCCTTATGTGCCAGACTCAAAGCCAAGCCAGCCTGTGCCTCTTGCAGTGGCCACAACAGGAACACTAGAGGTTTGATGTCCCCAGGGCAAATGATCCTAGCTGTGAGTGCCAGGCAGAGTGGCCGGATATGCCAACTGGTGCGTAAGGTTGCCAGGAAATGACCCCCAGCTGTACAGTGGCTGTGCAGTGGAGCATCTTACTGAGAGAATAGGTTCACTGCCTGTAATTGAATTTCCCTGGAGTAGTGGCGCTGCAGTGTCCCTGATGATCTAGGAGTGTGCCTTGCAATAGCCCAGCAAGCCTGGTCCTAGAGCAGCAAGCAGGATGGCAGGCAGGCATGCTTCATGTGTAGCGTCTGTTGGCTGGGCTGGCCTGGCACTCTAGTGACCAACAGGTTGGCTATGGATGTGGTGTCTGTTATCGAAATGGGTATGGCCCTGCAGCAAGCAAGCAAGTGGGGTGGTGTGGTGGGCTTTCTACATGTTCATGGACTAGGTGGAGCCAGGGTGGCCCTGGAACAGGTGCTGGGCAGTGGGTGGCTGTGGGAGCTGGTGGAGGTGTTTGCTGCAGACCCTGCCTTGCTGTGGAGCAGCGGCCATGGGGGCCTGTGATCTGGGTTCAGTGGGATGCCAGCCAAGCCTTAGTGGCACCAGAGAAGCTGGTACACTGGGAGTACAGAAGGCTCTGCCAGAACTGTTTGGGCACTTAAATGGCAGGGAAGGCAGCAGGGTGGACATGTTTTCCTGTGGGAGATTCAGGTCCTGTGGGCTGGTGCTCTAGGGTCACCGTGTAGAACGGGGCCAGCCTTCAGTGCCTAGTGGGCCAGCAGTCTGCTGAGAGCAGGGTCATTGGCAAAACCCACCTGTTCCTGAAGTAGCTGCTGGGACACCACATGAGGTTGAATGGCCCCGGAGCAATTGGCAGACAGCCTGGAACACAAGGGTTATCAGTGTGCTGGCCTAGCCCTGGAGTGTACAGTGGTTGGTGGGGGTTACAGGCTGAATTGGAATGGCCATGAAGGAGCCAGTGGGGTGGTGGGACAGACAGAGGAGAAGTGAGTACGGTACTGGCTGGACCTGGAGCAACTTTCAGGCTGGCTAGAAAGTCAAGGGATGTCAGCAAGCAGGCCTGGCCCTTGAGTGGATGGTGGGCCGGGGTGCAGGGGCACCTGCTAAGCCAGAATGGCCCTAGAGCAGTGGGCAGCCAAGCAGCCTGCTGAAGGTGTGAGTTCACTGGTCAAACCCAGTCTGCCCTGTGCATCGGACATGGTGGCATGACTGGTTGGGCAGTGGCGTGCCTGTCGACAGCTGACTGAACCAGGTCCTAGAGCAGTGAGCAGTGTGGTGGGCAGGCCTACTTTGTTTGCAGGGCATTTGGCCGAGCTGGCATGAGGTTGCAAGTGACAGGCAAACTTGGGACGTGGTGGGGTGACCCTGCAGTGGTAATCAGGGAGGTAGGGCACGCAGCCTTAGGTTGTGGGGTGTTGGCCAAGCCTGACTAGCCATTGAGGGGCTGGTAGGCATGTCGAGAATGTGGGAAGCTCCGCAGAAAAGGGTTTGGGTCCTAGAACCTTAGTCATGGCAGCATTGTGTGCATGCTCTGGCATAGGGGATTCAGTTCCTGTGGGCTCGTGCCACAGCTGGCCGTCCGAACAGGCCTGGACCTATGGCAGCTGGCAATTGAGCAGTCTATTTAGGGAGTGGGGATGTGTGCGAGCCCACCTGTGCCTGGAACAGCTGATCTAGTGGTGATCTAGTGGTGTGTGGGTGCTGGCTGAGCCTGCCTGATGCTGGAGCAGCTTGCAGGCAGGCTTGGAACATGATGGGTCTCAGTGAACTGTCGTGGAACTAGAGTGGAGGTGGTTGGGTAGCAGGGGTCACCAGCTGAGCCAGAATGGCTCTAGAGCAGTGAGCTTGGTGGTGAGGCTGGTGGTTTCTAGGAGCTTGGGAGGTGCTGGCCTAGCCCACCTAGTCTGGATCAGCTGGTAGGGCGGTGTCTTAAGCAGGCTAGAGGTACCAGAGTTTCTGTCCAAGCTGCCCTGTGCCTGCTGCAGCAGCCATGGCAAAAGTGCGAGAGGTGTGGTTAGCCCAGGGCAAGTGAATATGGCCTTGAAGCACCAGGCAGGGCAGCAAGGTGTGCTGGCCGGTGCTGCAGGGTTGCCAGCCCAATGGGCCTGGCCCTAGAAGGGTGGGTGGCTAAACAGCTTGCTAAGGGGGTAAGGCTCACTGCCTGAGCCCTACATGGCCCTGGAGTCCCCGGTAAGGATGGTAAGGATGGAAAGAATACAGGGCTGGAGGTTTAGGGACGTGCCTGTATCTTGTCGACAGAACCCGGCCTTGGAGCAGCAAGTGTGGCACAGCAGACAGGCCTGCTTTGTGTGTGGGTGGACCTAGGCCACCTAAGGGTTAAGGTTCCCTAAGTCCCTCTGGTCCCAGATGGGCGGCCACAGCTAATTGGGGAGCTCCTGTTGGGGAGCTAGGCCACACGCAGTCATGCAAAAATCCTGCAAGTGATCCCTGCTACTTATGCTACACATTAAGTTATCCTGTTCAAGAATCGCGTGGCATCCATGACCATGTTCTAGTATGATTCACAGTGCTTTAGCAGTCCAAATCCAATTAATGCTAGTGTTGCAAAAAAGCCTTTGATTGACCTGGATCAACTTAACCTGGGAGCTGTGTGCCCTTCCCCACCTTAGTTTTTTCCACAACTCTCTAGTTTATTCCTCTGTTTTTCTCTTGCATATTCCTTCCTTCCTTCAGCTCTGCCTATCTCTCTTTCTTCATTACCTTCTCCCCCACCCTTTCTTCCTTCCTTGCTTTGTTCTCATCTGCTAATTTTTCCACAAGGAATGCAGATGTATCATAAACATTCTTTTTTTTTTCTGTCATTGAACTCTAAACAACAGATAAAATGAATTTGGCTTTCATTCTCCTTTTGACTGCTGTCCCTGAGCTGATTTCTGGTAATCTGATCCAGCTCTTGAAGGCCACCTCTAATGTCTTCTCTTTTTTGCTTTCTTTCCTTTTCCTTGCTCCTTTCCCTTCTGTTTCTCCCCCCACCTGCGTTCTTTCCATTCTCTCCCTTCTTTTAAATGTATTGCAGCCTTAAAATTGAGAAACTTGGCCGGTGCAGATTGCTCAGCATGGAACTGTATGTCTAGAAGTTGTGAAGCCTCCAACACCCCCACCGACACCCCACCTCTTCCCCAATCCTTGTTGAAACAGGCAGCTGCTGTCTGGGAGCAAACCAGTATCCTGAGCCGGAAGTCGAGGCTGTGCCTCCCCAACCCAGAGTCATGGCAACACGCATGGAGCACGCAAGGAGCCGTGAGTTCTCCTATCCACACTAAAGGCTCATCTTCACCCAGAAGCCTGTTGGAAGTTCCAGGAAGCTTCAGTCTCCCCTCTGAGATGTAATTGCAGCAGAAGCTCTTTCTCTGCAAAATGAAGATGTCACCAACTCTAAAGATGAGATAGTTTCACTGGCAAGATGTATTTCCTACCTTATTTTAGTGAGTTGTTCCTCCACATTCTCTTAGAAACCCATTCCCTTTGCCTTCCTTGTGGAAAACAGCAACCTGCAGGGCTCTCTCTGTTGGCCCCTCCTGTGAGTTGGTTATCGGCACAGACCTTGTCCACAAGGTACGATGGTACTTGTCGGTGCAGGAGAGAAGCAGTGTGCACTCCCAGCAGCCATGGCCTTCACAGCAGCTCTGTTTAATTCCCTGATTTACTGAGGTACTGCAGCTGGAAAAAAAAAACACTGTTCCATGTGCATTAGAATCATAAGATTTCATGCGTCGTGAATGCTCTGTTCTGACATTTGATTTTGGCAAAGGACTGTCCCACTCTGAACATTCATAAAGTTTCTATCACTGGTGAATTTTCTATTTCATGAGAACAGATTTTCATAAAAAGGAATTTTTAAAAGTCATTACTGTCATATCTGTCCCCCTTGTTTGACTTTACTGATGTCCATAAGATGTGGTTTAAACAGAAAACATTTCCAGTCATATATTTTTTTAATTTATTTATTTTGTTTTAAATATTTATTTTTATTTATTTATTTTTTATTGGAAAGGCGGATATACAGAGAGGAGAGACAGAGAGGAAGATCTTCCTTCCTATGATTCACTCCCCATGTGAGCGCAATCCGAAGCCAGGAGCCTCTTCCGGGTCTCCCATGCGGGTGCAGGGTCCCAAAGCTTTGGGCCGTCCTCAACTGCTTTCCCAGGCCACAGGCAGGGAGCTGGAAGGGAAGCGGGGCTGCCGGGATTAGAACTGGCGCCCATATGGGATCCTGGGCGTGCAAGGCGAGGACCTTTAACCACTTGCGCCACCGCGCTGAGCCCTGAATTGCCACTTTTTAATGGAACTCTTTTTTTTTTATTTAAAGATTTATTTTATTTTAATTGGAAAGGTGGGTATACAGAGAGGAGAAACAGAGAGGAAGATCTTCCGTCCCATGATTCACTCCCCAAGTGAGCGCAACTGCGGATGCTATGCCAGTGCGAAGCCAAAGCCAGGAGCCTCTTCCAGGTCTCCCACATGGGTGCAGGGTCCCAAAGCTTCATTAGAACAATGAAGGCCTGGCGAATGTAACTTCGAATAGGATGTTAGCCTAGAGACTCCAAAAGAAGCAGAGATTGGAGATAGGCTATTTTCGAAAAGTTGGAACCTGGCAATTGCCAGGGACTGGGAGAAATCTCAAATCCTAAAGCACAACTGCTAAATCTTTGTTTTGAGAAACATACACTTAGTGGTTGTTGTAGTATAACTAGGGATATAGGCTACATAATTTACTGATGCAAGTGTGTTTTGGCAATAGAATCTACACAAGGTAAGAAAGATGGAAAGCTTGAAAGGAAGGCAGTTCATGCACACTCATGGAGGGGCATGAATGGATGAACACTCTATTTCTGCATCACCATAGAATGATTTAGGGCCAAGGCAAGCTGAGTTCTGTCTGCTGGATTCTAAATAAATTCTGGGGAAAAAATGTTTGCCTTTCTAGATTTTAATTTTAGCCTTTTTACTCTGCATTTTATGCTTATGTTTTTAAGTTTGACAAGTAAATGGAACTTCGAAAGTGAAAATAGTTCCTGGGTTTTCCAGGTTCATACATAAATTTTAAAAGGCTGCAGTTCTTGATTTTTTTCTGCTTAATCTTAGCTATAATTTAAAGTGGTAGTGGATTTTTTTATTATCATAACTTAGATTTAATTATTACTTAAATTTGAAGAACTTATAAGACCCATAGCATATAAAGAAATATGTATTCTTAAGAAGATATATATAGATATGAAAAATGGCTAATTATCTTTTTACAAGTAATTTTTTACTTTCTAATACTCAATACTTATTGTTATTAGTTGGATCAGTCTCGAACATATTCTCTAGATGAATTTTGTGAAGAACAGTTGCAACAAGCTAGCCAAGCAATGAAAAAATTTGAGGACGTCAGAGATAAAGCAATTTTGGAGTTAAAAAATACAGTCTTAAAGGTAATTCCTTAATTCTATTCTCTCTGCTTATCAAACGCTATGTATTGATTGAACTGATTATGCCAAATTGGGTTACTGGGAAAAGTATCTGAAGTGGGAATACACAGGAAAAGGTGGTTAATTAACCAACCAACTGGTACCATAAGTTTATGTGTTTGCATCAACTTGGAAAGTAAGAACTTTCCAAGGTATGTAGTGTGAAATTAAACACACACACCCCAAACCATATAATGAGTGTGCATATAAATGAGTGTGTAAGTGCTTGTATGCATATATTTTATATGTACAACTTCAAGGTCTTTAAAATCTGAATTTGCATGTAAAGGAAAATGAGATGTCTGAGTAAATTCAGGTGTTCCTAAGACAAAAGCCCATAGCTCAGGAGCACACCTAGATGAAGTCAACCTTCTGAGAGTTTCCTAAGAGTGAAGGCTCAATAATACGATGCACCATGTCCTCAGAACATCCCCACCCCCTTGCTATGTACTGCTTCACACAGTCTCCCCACAAAGAGGTAACGATGCATGAATGCATAATTCAGCAAATACAGTTTAAGGGACTGATAAAATATCAGCGAATCATGCACCTGCTATCCAGGTGGCTATTTGAGCTTTCTGGAGGACTGAATGGACTTAACATGTGAATGCTGAGTGTTTCTTTGAACTGAAATTATTCTCTGGACAACAATGACATTTGACACTTAGAGCGTTGACAAGATGGAGTGTAGCTCTTTGAAGTAGAATCTAAAAGCCTCCCATAGTCCTCCAACTTCCCAAAGCCCAGCCAGTTACAGATTCTGGGACAGTTTGCCAAGGATGGCATAAATAAATGAGTTATAACATACTACCCGGGCCACTGAAATGTTCACTCTACCTGTTTAGCACTGTTGCTGTATGATCATAAATAAGAAATTTCTATTAAAATCAATTATGTATAAGAACATTTTAGAGCTCTTGTTAATATGGATAATGACATCTACCAACTTTATTCACTTCATGGGAGAATGTAGAATTAAAAAAGGTGACAAGGGGCTAGGCACAGTAGCCTAGTGGCTAAAGTTTGACTTGCATCCACAAGGATCTCATGTGGGTGCCAGTTCCTGTCCTGGAAGCCCCGCTTCACATCTAGCTCCATGCTTGTGGCCTGGGAAAGCAGTCTGAGGACAGCCCAAAGCCTTGGGACCCTGCACCAGCATGGGAGAACTGGAAGAAACTCCTGGCTCTTACCTTCAGATTGGCTTAGCTCTGGGCATTGCGGCTACTTGGGGAATGAAATCAGTGGATGGAAGATCTTCCTTTCTGTCTCTCCTTTTCTCTGTAAATCTAGCTTTCCAGTAAGAAGTAAATCTTAAAAAAAAAAAAAAGGTGACAAAACAAAGCTGAGAATATATGCAAACAAATGATCCCTGAAACAGTCATTATTACTAAGGTATTGTGGCATTGAGCTAAAAACTAAATCATGTTAGCATAAGGTTAGCTTATAAGCAAATCTGTATGAAAGTTAGGGAAGGAAGTACATTCTTAAGAATACTTACATGTTTCTGCACAGAGGGACTGGCCTCAAGTAGGCGGTTACCAAATGCAAATATTCTTAAAACTTACCCATTGCTTCCTTCTCCAGCCAAGTCAGCACAAAACTGCCTTTTGCCCCACAGTGAAGGCGTAAGGAATGGGGATGGCCTCGTTGGCGCTAGTGAACATGAGGTTTGTGAGAGATCTTGGAAAATTTTAAGTTATGCATATATAACTCAACTTCCCTCATCTCACCTCTAAGACCTTTCCACCGAGCCTGTGCTCCACAAACTCCAACTTAAATTTTTCATTACCAGTAGCAGTTACTTTTGTAAAAAAAAAAAAAAAAATTAGAATACCAGCTGACAGTTATGACTATTGAAGCATCGACATTTTTCTAATGTGTAGAAAAAATTGAAAGTTGAAAATATTTTTAGAACATCAGAGGACTAACAAAAAATCCTTATGTACCTTTCGATTGTTTTAAGCAACACAGTTTAGATATGTTGGGTTGGTTCTGGTAGTACTTACAGTATTCTTTAGTTTTGGCAAAATGTCGTATTCAATAATGAGTAAATGATGCTAAAATATATGATTATGTGATTTAAAAATAATATCCTAACATTGGATTTTGTAAACTTTAAAGTTTTTCCTTAATTCTATGTTATATAGAGTAGATGTATTTAAGAAGTCAAATTGTTTTTGACTGCCCTAAAGGAAGCAGCCCTGGAGTGGTTTTAGGAAAGCTTGCAATTAGACTTAGTTTGTGCCCCCTGGTACTAGTCAGTGTGTTTGAAGATGATCCCTCAAAGTAGACAGCATAACTTCTTTTAAGTGAAGCAGCAAATATCAGGCTTTTGACCACATCCGTTACTTTGTTTTTGCTGGTATTTAAATAGAGTGTGAGTATGAAGTAAAGTTTTAATGAAAATTGACAAAGTTTAGATCCAATATGTTTGTCAGGCTAATAAAAACTACTAAAGATGGTAAATTATGCTGTATTAACATAAAACCATCACCTGCCTCTCAACTGCTTTATTAACTTGTAGGTTGCAGAAAAGAAGAATATTAGAGATTATTTTGAGCCCAACCTCTCTGCAAGTGATACAGAACATTTCAAGCTGCCTAAGTTTCGACGTCTGTTAGAAACGGTTTTCCAATTCCTAGTGCTGGTTGACTACATATTTCAGGAACTCCTCCGTCAGCTTATGAACACTGCAGTCACACTTCTCTGGGAACTCTTTGATGGGTCTGCTAGCATGCCATTCTCAAAGGAAGAAAAGAATAATAATCTCATCAGGTAAATCCTACTTCTTTGACTTAGAAGGTTCTTTCTAATCACAACTTTAATGCCACGTATGGAAGAGATATTCAATCATTTAAGCTAGAATTAGAAAATTCTGCTGGTAACAGTTTGTGTACTCATTTTTGCAATCAGCTGAACTTATTATTTACTGATATTCAATAGTGTCCATAAAACCCGGGCCCGGCGCAGTGGCGCAAGTGGTTAAGGTCCTCGCCTTGCACGCCCGGGATCCCATATGGCCGCCAGTTCTAATCCCGGCAGCCCCGCTTCCCTTCCAGCTCCCTGCCTGTGCCCCGGGAAAGCAGTCAAGGAAGGCCCAAAGCTTTGGGACCCTGCACCCGCGTGGGAGACCCGGAAGAGGCTCCTGGCTTCGCACTGGCATAGTATCAGCCGTTGTGCTCACTTGGGGAGTGAATCATCGGACGGAAGATCTTCCTCTATGTCTCTCTTTAAAAAAAAAAGAATATTTCCCAATATTTTCCTTGAAGTTGAGCATATGAGTGGCTGCCCTGCAAAATAAAGAGTACTCCGTGAAATCAGAATTTCAAATAAGCAACAGATATTTTTCTGTGTTTTACTGTATATTTCTTTGCTACATCTGGGACTCCCATGTACTGTTATCCTCCGGCCCCAGAGCTAATTCTTTAGAGAAGTGAGAATGAGTCTGGGAGGAGCCACAGGTTCAACCAGAATTTTGATTATTTCCTAGAAATATTTATTTACTCTTTGGCCAGCCACGAAAGGATTTAAGAAATATTTTTATTTTTCTGTTAAAATGTGATTTAAAATGAAGCATTCTTCTTATTTTCCCCAACCGGATCTACTTACTATAATTTGTGAAACCTAGTCTGTTAAATGTAATAGTAGAATACTTCATTACATCCCAAATATCGAAAGTTAGCAATAACATCTTAGTAAAATGCAAGATTCAGTAAATGGAAAATGAAGCATCGATTTGTAACATTTTAAAGCTCACATTATTCTATTCTGTTTCTCTACTTTTGACTGAATCCACAAAACTCAGTATTATTTATTAAAGGCCTCATTACTGGTTTGAGTAAGAACATTTAAGTTACAAAAGCATAACTACTGATGGTACCTTTTTTTCTGTCAAACGGGTTGTGTACATTTATGTATTTGGGAATTTAGGAAAGGTTTTAACAGTAGAGCTCTTAAAATAAATTCATCACGTTATCGAAAATTTGGGTGATTTATAGCTTGTTTCTTAACACCTCTTCATACTTCTTTGTGTGTGTTATGGAAGGAATATGCAGGTCTGGAGCCTAACACCTGGATCCTAACACCTGTATACCATATTGTCTATGACTAGTTGTATGGCTTAGCTTAACTGTCATCCTGACAGAAGTTAGACAAACTCTTTAGACTTCAGCTTTTCTTTTTTCGCCTTAAATTGGAGTGAGCAATAATGCTTATGTGAAAATGTTTGAACATAAACATGTTATTAATTTCTGATCATTGATATTACTGAATCTGTTTCCACTGACCTCTTTGTAAACTGTTCATAAAACATTTACTTATTTATTTTAAAAATGAGATGAGGGAAGGAGAAAAGTGAAAGAACATGAGCATCCGTGCTTCCATCCACCCCTCAAATGCCTGCAACAACCAGGTTGGGTTGGACTAAAGCCAGGGGCCTGGAACACCTGGATTTCCAACTTGGGAGGCAAGGAGTACCTGGGCTGTCATCTGGGGGGGTCTCAGATGCTGTGCATTACACAGGAATCTACAGGAAGTGGAGACAGAACTCAAACCCAGGCGCTCGGCAGCTGTCCCAGGCACTGGCTTAACTCACTGTATATGTGCCGCTGACCTCTTCACTATTGATTTGAATATCCGTGGTGACTAATGATGATGAGCATTTTTAACATATTGACCATTTGTGTATCTTTTTGGGTAGAGATGTCTATTTTTTGAGTTGTGTCTTTTTATTGTTGAGTTGCAACTGTTCTTTGTACATGTTAGAATCTGTGGGTCATTTTTGTCCATGTCCTTGTTACTATTCTCTGAAACACAAAGGTTAAAAATGTTAGGAAATCCTATTTATTTTTCTTTGAACCTTAGGTGTTCCTAAGAAATGATTGCCTAGTCTAAAGTCATGAAGATTTGTGCATATTTTATTTCATGATTTTGTAACTTTGTTACATTTGCATTTAAGTCTTTGATGCATGTTGAATTAATTCTTACATTTGGTATGAGACAGGAATCCAAAGTCATTGCTTTACATGAACATTCTCTTTTCCAGTACTACTTGTTGAAAAGCACTATCTCTTTCTCTATTGAATTGTCTTGACACCCTCGCTGAGCATTTGTTGACCATATAGGGACTCATACCTAAATATTACAGTGTTTTTTGTTTTGTTTTGTTTTGTTTTAAGATTTATTTTTATTAGTTTTTTATTGGAAAGGCGGATATACAGAGAGGAGAGTCAGAGAGGAAGATCTTCCGTCTGATGATTCACTCCCCAAGTGAGCACCACGGCCAATGCTATGCCGATCCGAAGCCAGGAGCCTCTTCCGGGTCTCCCATGTGGGTGCAGGGTCCCAAATCTTTGGGCCGTCCTCGACTGCTTTCCAGGCCACAGGCAGGGAGCTGGAAGGGAAGCGGGGTTGCTGGGATAGAACCAGCGGCCATATGGGATCCCGGGCGTGCAACGCAAGGACCTTAACCACTGAGCCACAGCGCCGGGCCCTTTGTTTTATTTTTTTACTGATGATTCATATTGAGAAAATTTCCTTCTGTAGTGGAATGTTATCAGATGGTAAAGGATCCTGTCAAATGCTTGGTTTATTTATTTATTTATTTTTGTTTGTTTTTGGTATCTGTTGAAAGGGCCCTCTGGTTTTTACCTTATTGCTTTGATATATGACATGCATTTTTCCAAAACTAACTAATTTAAAATGAGTGTCACTTGATTGCAGTGTATCATCCTTTCCATGTGCTGGTGGATCCAGTTTGTGGGTATTTTGTTGAGAATTTTTTGCACCATAAGGAACACTGACCTGTAGTTTTGAAAATGACTGTCCAGTTTTTAGTTTGAGGTAATGCTGGCTCTCTAGAATGCATTGGAGAGTATTCTGGAAAAATCCGTGGCTTCTGAAAAAGTTTGTGAAGTGTTTGTTATTTTTTCCTGAGACGTGAGATAGAGTTTATCTGCCAGTTCCCCCAAAATTCATGGGCTGGAGACTTAGTCCCCAGTAATGCTGAGAAGTAGGACCTTGAAGAGAAGATCGCATTGGAAGGCATTTGCCCTCCTGAATGGGTTTTCTCAGTAGTGGCTTCCTAGTAAAAGAATGGATTGGGTGACTTGTTCTCTCCCACATTGGTGCATCTATTTCAGCCCTCCTTTTACTCTCCCAGATCCATGCATCTTTCATCAATGCCTCACAGTCTTCATAACCATAGTCTTGAAATCAAGTAATGTGAGTTCTTCAACATTTTTTTTTTCAGGATTGTGTTTGCTACTCTTATTTGCTTGTACACACACACACACACACACACACACACACACACACACAATCATTGAGCCAACTTTAAAATTTCTTTAAAAAGTTTACTGAGATTTTGATCATTGCATTGAATCTGTAGATTTGTTTGAAGAGAATTTACAGTTTATCAGTATTCCATTTAGTAGAGCTTTGATTTTATGCTATGCAGTGTACAGATAGTGAACCTTTAATTTCTATATTGTCTGGCTAGTTTTGCCCTACAGAGACTGAGTTAAGCAGCTATCAACAGGGAGCACCATCTGGCCCACCAAATGTAAGATATTTCCTATCTGGTCCCTTATAGATAACGAAAACTACTAAAAAGGCAGTGTTCTTTCAAGGACATTCAGCAAGAGAGCAGAAGGGAAAATATTGAAAGACTAAAAAAGTTATTAATCCAAAGCAGGTATTCTTATAGGGTATAAATTATTATCATCACTTTTATCCCTTCCGTGGCACTGCTAAACTTCAGGGCATTTCAGCTCATTTTATTCTCCTGTTTCACAGTGTTGATTCATGTATATTTCAAATACACTTTTGGTTGTTTGTGTGTTTTAACGCAGAAGACATTAGAAGTACTGCTTTAAATTATCAATAGCCATTCATTTTTCTCCACATAATGATCATTTCTTGGGTTTTTCCCCTTGCTTGTTCTCATTGTATAATCATTTCCCTTAAAAAGAGAGAAAAAAAAAACCTTGCAATATTTTTCTTTATGCAGGCTTCTGAGAAACTGTTTCCTCCATTTGTAATTGTCTAGAAACCTCTTTTTATCATAGTCATGTACAAAGGATATTTTCCCTGCATATAGAGTTCCAGTTAATGAAGTGTGAGAATCTTTTTGAACTTTTTTCAGTTGGTCTGTAGCCCCCTCCCCACATGTATCATTATATGGAATCCAATCATGCTTTTTTTTTTTTAATTCAGAATAAAATGAGGCAGATTATACTGGGCAATGGAAAGGCCTATGGAAATGTATCCACAGCTCAAGGGTGCCCTCCTCTGATACTACTGTGAATAGTCAACAATGTGCCTTTGTGTGGAACCGTTCTTTTCCTCTTTGAAGCAGGGACTCCTCTGCTTCTGTCAACACCCCTGTGCTCCTTCAACATTTGAGTTCCTTCGGGGATCTGTCCCAGCTCCCCTTCCTCCTCCCTGCCTGCTAACTGAACCTCTCTCTCTGCATTCCCCAGTGGTCCCACCCAGCACAGTTTAGATCTTTTCCCTGTTTTCCTCTGTTTGAGTATGTTTTCTCTCAGCCAGGATTTGTTGGTTTGTGTATCCTAGACCATTCCGCACCTGTAGAGTTTTCCACTGACTCTCAGCTCCCTGTGGTCTCTATATATACTCCAGAAATTCTGTGCCAGCAGAAGCCCTGGCTCTGACGTCTGCAGATGAACCTGCCAGGCTCACTGGGGCACATTCCGCTGTGCTTGTGGTCCTGCTGTCACTGCAAAATTGGATCCTACCCATCTCAAAAGTGGAGGTTGAAGAAAGGAACAATGAAGCCTCTCTGTTGAGCAATTCTGTTCCCTCTGCGTGCGTTTGTTTGCTTGTTTTTTTTTTTTTTAATGTGGAGATTTAGAAAGATTCAAAAAGCAACTAAGGCTGCCCTGATTTCAGGAGTGTGGTACGCCAAGTCATATGTCAGTGGTCCTAAGAAGATAGAAGCCATCCGGTGATGGTGTTCAGAGGCAGAACCAAGGGGAAGTGAGTGGATTGGAGCAGGTCATTACAGTGGAGCCCTAAGCCGACTCCCAGTGGCTGTGTGATGGACTCCATGGAGACTTAGACACCTGTGCTGCCTGTTCCATGCCATGTGGTGCTCTGTACCACCTTGAAACTTTTCCAACAAGGCCAGTATCATCAGAGAGTAAACCAATGGGATCTGCTGAACCTGGAATCATGAACCTCCAAAACTATGAACCAAAATAAGTCTCTGTCCTCATAAAGTTAGACTTACTCAGAGATTTTGTTACAATGAATAAAAGCTGCCTGATGTGTGTCACCATGCTCTTGCTGCCAGAAACTTCTAATACCTAAATTCTCAAACCTTGTTTTAAAGACTTATTTATTTTTCTTCAAAATGCAGATTTACAGAGAGGAGAGACACAGAAAAAAATCCTCTGCCTGCTGGTTCATCCCTCCAAATGGTCTCAACAGCCAGAGCTGAGCTGACCCAGAGCCAGGAGTATTTTCTGGGTCTCCCGCATAGATGCAGGATTCCAAGGCTTTGAGCCATACTCTGCTGCTGTCCCAGAACAAAGCAGGGAACTGGATGAGAAGTGGAGTAGCTGGGACACAAACTGATGCCTGTATGGGATCCTGGCACATGCAAAGCAAGGATTTAGCCACCGAAGCCATCCCATCAGACCCCTAAACTTTTTCACTTTCCTTTAGATTGCTATCTCAATAATGCCATTATGATTTGCTTTCGTTTGTAACTCAACCTGCAGGTTTTAATTAAAACATCCACATTTAGGTCTCTTCAACAAATGCTGTTGGCACAATTCGGTAGCAGCCTGCAGAATTTAGGAGCAAGACTCCCATCTCTGACCTTATACCAAAAAATTGGCTTTAAATGGATCAAGGACCTAAATCTGTACCCAAAAACCATCAAAATGTTGATGGAAAACATAAGAAGAACTCTGCAAGATAGAGGAATTGGGAAAGACTACTTAGAAAAGTCACTAAAAGCAAAACCAAAATAAGCGAATGGGACTTCATCAAACTAAAAAGTTTCTGCACAGCAAAGGAGATGATCAACAAAGCAAAGTTGAAACCAACAGAATGAGAAAAAATCTTTGCACACTACCCAAATGATAGAGGACTAACACGCAGGATTTACAAAGAGCTTCAGAACCTCAACAATAGCAAAAACAAACAGCTCTGTAAAGAAACAGGCAAAAAAAAAAAAACAGACATTTCTTTCAAAAGAACAAATTGAAATGACTGATAGACATATGAAAAAATGCTCAGGCTCTCTGGGTATTAGGAAAATACAAATGAAACCACATTGAGGTTCCACCTAACTCCAGTTAGATGGGCCTACATTCAGAACTCTGCTAATACCACCTGCTGGTGTAGATGTGGAGAGAAAAGTACCCAACTCCAATGATAGTACAGTCACTATGGAAGTCAATATGGAGAGAGCTAAGAGAACTGAAAATTGACCCATTTGACCCAGCTGTCTCACTCCTGGGAATATATCCAAAGGAACTGAAATCTGCATATGAGAAAGTGACCTGCAATTATAATATTCAAGGCAGCATAGTCTACAATAGCAAAGACATGGAAATAACCCTGATGCCCATCAAAAGAGGAGTAGATAAGGAAACTGTGGTACATCCACTCTGCGGAATACTACCCAGCCATTAAAAGGAAATGAAATTCTACCATTTGCAACAAAATGGTCACAACTGGAGACCGTTATGCTCAAAGAAACAAGCAATCACCAAAGGACAAATGTCATATGTTCTGTGATGTAAGGCAAACTTAATGCAAAATACAAGATCAGTAGATATATAGGTAAACATGTATGTATATATATTCACCTAGAGGAAATGTATAGTGGTAACTACTGTAAGAAGTGAAGAATCATCGTAGTATGCATCTCTACTCCCAAATAAAAGGAGGACTCCCAATGAAATAGTTAAACAGTTGAAAATAGGATGCGGGACTTTCTATCATTGTCTATACCTACAATATCAGGATGTACTTAAATAGTAGAATGATGGACTTGTGGCTGTTACTGAAGGATTATACTATTATAATAATATGGGGGAAAACAGTGGGAGGGTAGTGGGGATGGGAGGGGAAATCCCTGTGCCTATCAAACGATATCATTAAAAATAAATAAAATGAACATCTTTTCCTGCGTTTATTGTTTATGCCTTTTTCTAAAGAAATTAATAGTCTAATCCCTCCTCTTTTTAGTTGAATTGTTCTTTGCAGAATAAATAAATATATTTTTATATTAGGAATCTTACATGATTTTTAAATGATTATTTTTCCTTCCCACTTATTAATCTAGGACAGTGAAGGAGAGCTTTATCTGCAATGGAAATATAATAAATGATTGTGTTGAAATTGATTCAACTTCACAAGCTTTTTTGGTTCAGCAGTCAGAAGAAGAAATAGATACTGACATTAACAAGGTAAAATGTACTGACAGACTTTTTTAAAGGATTTATTTATCTGAGAGACAGAGAAGGAAAGAAGGAGGGAGGGAGGGAGATCTTCCATCCCCTCTTTCTCTCCCCCAAATGGCCTCTCAGCCGGGGTTGAACCAGGCTGAAGCCAGAAGCCAAGTGCTTCTTCCATGTCTCCCACATGCATTCAGGGATCAGAGCACTTGGGCCATCTTCCATTGCTTTCCAAAGCGCATTGACAGCGAGCTGAATTGAAAGTAGAGCAGCAGCAGAGACTTTATTGGCACCTATATGGAACGCTGGCATTGCAGGCAGTGGCGTAATCTACTATGTCACAAAGATGGCTGCTGTGGTTTTTATGCTTTCTGCCTTATCACTAGCTTGGTTGAGGATTTCCTCAACCATTACTGGGCATTCATATTTCATTTTCCATATCTTTTACTCATTTTTCTGTTGTGTTTTTTAAGGAATTCCTTTTATAAAATTTATTTTTATTCCTATATAAAGAACAGGTTTTATGCATTCCACAGGCACAGTTCTCACTCCCCTGCTTCTCTCCCCTACCATGTTTCCTTCCCTTCTTTCTCTTCAACAATATTGTACAGACATCATTTTTAAAAGATTTTACTTATTTATTTATTGGGAAGTCAGATATATACAGAGAGGATGAGAGGCAGAGAGGAAGATCTTCTGTCTGTTGATTCACTCCCCAAGTGGTTGCAATAGCCAAACTGAGCCAACCCGAAGCCAAGAGCCAGGGGCTTCTTCCAGGTCTCCCACATGGGTGCAGGGTCCCAAGGCCCTGGGCCATCCCCCACTGCTTTCCCAGCCACAAACAGGGAGGTGGATGGGAAGCCAGGCCACTGGGACAAGACTGCTACCCGTATGGGATACTGGAATGTTCATAGCAAGGACTCTAGCCACTAGGCTATCATATTGGCCCTATGGTCATCATTTTAATGCACTTTATACTCAAAGACATTCTTTGCCACCAATTGTAATATTCAACAAGTAAAAAGACCACACGATCACATTTCCATTGGAGTATAAACATGGGCAAAAAATGACATTTCTCTCCCAAAATGATCACTTCACTTTTTTGTGTTCCATATCAACTGCTGTTTATCATACAAAATATGTATTTGTCTCTCTGAGCCTGGCTTGGTTCACTAAGCATAATTGTTGAAGAAGACAGGATTTCATTCTCTTATGGCTGAGTACTATTCCATAGTGCATACAGACCATGTTTTCTTTAATCATCCTTTGATAGGTTGATTCCATGTCATAACTGTTGTGAGTGGAGCTGCAGTGCTCAATGCAATGGTGAGCTATAGGAATTATTCAGTTGTGTACTCATGAGTGGCTTGTTCTCTTTATTCCCTCTTTCATGTTGAGTAACAAAAATTAATGCGTTCAATGTAATAAAATTTGTCCTTTATTTAATGTTTGAATTTTCCCCATCCTGAAGTCATAAAGATTTTTTTCTATATAAAATTTCCAAAGACTTTAAAGATTTTCCTGCATCCTTGTCTTCAGATTTCATGGAAAATTGTTTGTGTGGGCCACATAAAGTAGGGGCCACATTGCTTAATTGCCGTACGACCATTTCCCACTGGGTAGTTTGCTTACTGCACTATCCTTTCCTGAAGGTCTTGGACGTCTGCTCCACTCTCCATCCTAATCATATGTTTTCTCTTACCTATGCTATGATGCTGCTCTTTGCCTATCCCTGGGCCAGTTCCACATTGGACTAATTCTGTAACTTTGGAATTAGTCTTTTCTGTGGCAACTGGATTTTCTTAGTCCCCCGCTTTTCCTTCTAACAATATCTTGCCTCATCTCACTCATTTGTTCATCCACATAAGCTGCCAAATCAAGCTTTATTCGAAATCTGATTGAAATAGTCTAGATTTAATTGGATATTCAGAGGAGAGAAGTTAATATTTCATGGTATTCAATTATCCTCCCATGATTGTAATTATTCTTTAATGTCTTCCATAGTTATTTTTTTTAAAAGATTTATTTTTTTATTATTTTTTTTTTATTGGAAAGGCGGATATACAGAGAGGAGAGACAGAGAGGAAGATCTTCCATCCGATGATTCACTCCCCAAGTGAGCGCAACGGGCCGATACTATGCCGATCCGAAGCCAGGAGCCTCTTCCGGGTCTCCCACGCGGGTGCAGGGTCCCAAAGCTTTGGGCTGTCCTCGACTGCTTTCCCCGGCCACAGGCAGGGAGCTGGAAGGGAAGGGGGGCTGCCGGGATTAGAACCGGCGCCCATATGGGATCCCGGGCGTGCAAGGCGAGGACCTTTAACCACTTGCGCCACCGCGCCGGGCCCCATAGTTATTTTTAATGAAACTCTTGAACACTTGTTCGTTTAAATGCTTTATAGTCTTTATATTCGTGACTTGTACACTAAATGAATCATTTTTTTAGTTGCTTCTACTAGTTCTTTGATAGACAGTTTGGAGCAGAAAGATGTCAAACACACACGCACTCTATCCATTCTTTCCTTTGTATTAACGTTAAATCAACATCATGACCCTTTTCAAAGTTCTGGATAGGCATCGCACAGTTTCTCAGCAGACAAGGTCATTCTGTTCACGTGGAGATCCTGTTAAGTTGTTTCATACTGACCATTGCTCAGACGCTGAAACCTAGCCTTAAGTATTCTTATATTACTGCTCATCATATTGAGTGTTTTTCTTGTATTAGATTTGTATTTTTTATTAGTCATATTTTCATGACTACAATGAGATACCAGGAAGCAGCCTACTTTTTAAAAGAAAAAAAAGGTTTAACTGAAAGTTTCGGAGATTCAAGTTCAAGAGCAGAAGGCCCCCTTGGTTGACCACTGGTGAGGGTGATGGGAGAGCAGTGGCAGGGCATGAGGAAGGCTCGCTGTTTGGACTGCATCATCTTTGGACTTCTCACTCTTGGCCACACCTGCTTTCCTCCCCTCCCTTCCACAGGTGTTGACCCTAATCATACTGCTTCATCAAATGTGTTACCTTTCTTGGGGTCTGGTTCCCAGGAAATCCAACCTAAGACAGTATTTATAGAGATGGTATTTTTTTCCCAGTTGCTACATAGCATTTCTGTAATATCAAATTTATTAGTATTGTCCACTGGTTGTACACAACTGAAGTTCTCTCTAACACGTTCCTACTACTGACAAGATTGCAATAAACAGCCTCCTACAGACTTTCTGTGAACGAGGTAAAAATCAGCTTGCTGAGTAACTCACGGGCTCCATGCACTTGATTGAAAACACTGCCACCCCACATTCAAGACAACATGGAAGCTTCATTCTCACTACAGGTGTATTTCTTCACACCGGTATCTCCATATCTCTGTTTCATGCAAGGCCTTTATTTGTATTTGATTATTTTAAAAAGAGTAACAACTTCTCCAAGGCCCAGCGCAGTAGCCTAGTGGCTGAAGTCCTAGCCTTGCACACACCGGAATCCCATAAGGGCACCGATTCTAACCCCAGCAGCCCTGCCTCCCATCCAGCTCCCTGCTTGTGGCCTGGGAAAGCAGTCATGGACATCCCAAAAACCTTGGGACCCTACACCCGCATGGGAGACCCAGAAGAGGATCCTGGCTCTTAGCTTCGGATAGCTCAGCTCCTGCCATTGCAGCCACTTCAGGAGTAAATCAATGGATGGGAGATCTTTCTCTCTGTCTCTCCTCCTCTCTGTGTATGACTTTGTTATAAAAATAAATCTTTTTTTTTAAAAAAGAACTTCTTCAATCTGATATGATAAATATTACCCCTCTATTTCCAATGAGATTTCACATTTGTTATTGATTATTTTACTACTGTGAATCACTTTGTTGATGATTTTTTAACAGTTTTTACTGTTGAATTTCTTACTGATTTTTAGAAGTCTGTGTGTATATTTTAGATAATTCCTTGTTAATTTTTTACTTTGTCAGTGTGATCTTACAACTTTGTCCACATCTGTTAAGTAACAGTTATAGATGTCTGGTAACAGAAATTCTCATTTACATGTTCTCCAGTTCTGCACTGCTTCTGATCGTCCAGGTTGTTGCAAGTAGATTTTACTGACACTCTCTTGTGAAGCTGGTAGGACTCACCCTACCCCAGTTCCTTCTTTTCTCCTACAGTGAAGGCTTTGGCATCTTGCTCATACTTTGTACTCCAGTACCTGACTTTGGTTTCCTCTTATTTGTATTTGTTCTAAACTCACATTGGTGCTTCTTTGGAATTCTTGTATCTAACTCCAGATGAGATAGATAACTGGCTTACTGTAGGGTATGTCGACTCAAAGGTGCTTGTGTGCAACCAGATGGAAAGGGCAGTGTTGGTAATGAGAGAGATAAGACCTAAGTTGTGCAGTTGGTGCTCTCTCCTCCTTCCTCCACTCCCATTTTGCAGGATACAGAATTTGATTTATTTAGATGTGGCTATTTTTTTTTAAAGATTTATTTCTATTTTATTGGAAAGTATACATCTTATGATTCACTAAGGGATTAGATATATTTTTGAGTAGATGTGGCTGTTTTTTGGAGTATATGATTTAATAAAACCAAAATGTTTATTGGCTTCTTCTTTACCCCAAAGCGTAACAACCAAAAGATATATATATTATCACCAAGAGGTTTTCAAGCCCTATTTCATGTGCTAATGAAGGACTTTGGAGTCATAGACCCATTACTGATCTGTAGCTCCACCACATGCCCGCAATACATCTTTGGCAATTTAGGCTCCCTGACTTTCAGTGTCTGTATGTACAATACGAGTAACAGCTTCTGACTCCCAGGGTCAATAGGAGGATGAGGTAAAGGTAAATTGCTTACCAAGTGCTGGGACATAAGGAACAATCATCCAATAGTAACTAATTATATATAAAGGATGGTTATAGGTAAATTTTTACATATTGTAATATTGGAAGCTATGATTTGAAGCTATAAGATTTGAAGACCAGTCATTCTCAGAACTAGAAGTTATTTTCTGGAGTAAGATCAGTAATATTTTATGTATGTTAGGAATTATCTCTCTTTTATTGGGATAAACCCAATATGTAGCATAGAATTTTGTCATTTGAAGTGTACAGTTCCATTTCTGTGATTTTTTTTCAACATCTGAGATGGGAACTGTCCCCTTCTGTGTGAATTTCTTTTAACCAATGTGTTAATTTACTTATTTGAATGGCAGAGAGAAGGAGATCGTTCTCCCATCTGCTGGTTCAGTCACCAGAAGGTGGGTCTGGACCAGGAGAATCCAGCACCTTATCTCAGTCTAAGCCTCACACATGAGGGGTCAGGGATCCAAGCATGTAAGCTATCTCTGCTGCTATCCAGAGCATGTCCCCACAGGAATTTTGAAATGGAGCCAGGACTCAAACTCAGACACAATAATATGGGATGTCAGCATCCAAGCCCCACCTGGCTTAACCTCTGTGCCAAATATCTATTCTTTGTGTAAATTTTTGTTTTTGAAATGGATTTGTTCATCCGTTTATGTGCAAGGAAGAGAACAGAGAGAGAGAGATTCCATTTACTGGTTTACTCCCCAAAAGTCCAAAACCAGCAAGAATGGACCAGGCTGAAGCCATGAGTCAATAATTGCACCTGAGTCTCCCACATGGACAGAAAAACATCAAGTGCTTGGGTCATAATTCATTGCTTCCCGGGAGCATTAATAGGGAGCTGGGTTGAAGCCGAGTGGGCAGAACTCGAACCGGAATTGTCAAAGTGGTGGCTTAGCCCTGCTGTACCACAGTGTCTGCTTGATTCATCCCCCCTACCCACACACACACACACAACCTGTAAAACTTTAAGACTTAGAAGTTAGCTTCAGCATCCATTCATGCTCTTTCCCCAGTAGCTTAGTGGCATGCTAATGGAATTTCTTTCTACTTCACGACTGAATCTAAGAGTTGGATGTTCTAACAGGTAATTCAGATGATCATCTGAGAAACATGTAGGAGTAATTATGCAAAAGCCATGTCAAACATGACATACTATAAAACATGAGGGAAAAAAGGTTAATTAAGAACTCATACCCAGATAGAGCTTAATTTTAAAAACATGGCATAAGATACTGATATTTAAAATTAACTGTTTTTCAGTGGAGATAGTTGTACTAGAATATGTACCTATGAGTGAAGAACTGGCGTCTGTAATCATGGACTTGAAGTGTGTTTCTTATTCATAGTTCTTAAAGCTGAGTGCAGTGTAGGATTGCCGTTGAACTTGAAGCTGATCTCAAGTCCTGGACTCTGTCCGCAAATCTCTTGTGATGGGGTCTAAGAAAGTATGTCTCTGATACTCTCTCATGCTAATATGTATCTACTCTGACATCAATCTACACAATTTGGTGGAGGAGGGAGAATCTGTCATAAATTACCAGTTAGGTCATGTTGGATTTATTTTAACACACAAGCATTAGATACGAGGTAATATGGGACTATTCTGTTAGACTAGAGTTAAAATCTATCATTGCAAATCTCAGTGTATTATTCATTGGTTACATGTTGTCATTGGCATTCTAACCTATCTGTTAAATTAGACTTTGAATTTGCAAACAATATATGCACCAATATTTGAAGTAAATCTGCGCTTGAGAGAGTGTACTGAGAGTAATTCATCAGAAGACCCCAAAGAGAGCTTTCATGAATGTGCCGACCAATACTCTGAAAAGTACGTGCTGTGCGAAGATGCCAAAGAGTCGGAGAATGCAGACTACTACTATGACAGCTGTAACTTCTCTGAAGAACTCCAGAAAACCAAGGAAACAAACAAGCCCTTGTACAGCCTCGAGTATATTCTATCAGGTAGGACAAAAAACTACTGAAAATGAAATGAAATGTCTTAGCCAGTGAAACATATGTTGGAAAATGTTCATCATTTGTGTATTATCAGCTCATGAAAGATGGGTTTTATCCATTTTAGATGGTGCTAAAAGTAAGCTTGCATATTTAGATCACTCATGGCACCTGTCAGTTACAACACTGTCATTCCCCTCACCGGGATATATTTACAGCTTCTTGCTGGGAGGGGTCTCAGCCTTTCTCCATCAGCATGAGCAGTAGCAGGTGTGTGTTACAAAGGTACTCCTGGCTCCAGTTGAGATCTCCTTTGTCCCCCAAGGAACTGGCATCTATTGGTTGCATCCTACCTTTCAGTGGGCTCGCTAACTTATTTTTAGGTCATCTGGAAATCTCTGAAATACATTGATTTGTCATTTGTCTGAAATCAGTGTCAATCACCTTTTTATTTTCTTTGTTTCAATGACATCTTACAGACACAGAATTCACAACTGAGTTTGCGAATAAGTGCATATATGGCGAGTAAGTATTCAACTTTTTTCCTTTTTATAAGCCTGTGCTTTTTTGCTTTAAAACTTAACAGTTTGCCACATTCACATTATATGAGGACATTATACTCATATATACTATTTTTCCTGAAAATGGAATTGTTAATATCACAAAGCGGGGGATTCATGATACTGATCATTAATGGGAGCAGAGGCTCTGCATATTGTCAGATTTGGTATTATTTCGTGAAGTGATATTTAACTATATTCCAAATGATATGATGTCCACACAAATATTCTCTGTATATTGATTTCCTCAAATAAGAGAAGATGTGATATTTGTGTGTCTGGCTTATTTCGTTTGATAGATTCTTCAGGTTCATCTATTTTTTTGCAAATGGTAGGATTTCATTGGTTTGAAATGGCAAGTAATTATATTTTATATTGATTATATTCTTCTGGGCAATGCTTTTATTGTGTATTTTTTCTCAGACTTTCAGCTTCCCCTATCCATCTCTCTGTGGATCCTAACAGATTGGAGTTTTCTATGAAAATTCAAGATATGTTGGCCAAAATTGAAAAACGTATAAGTAAGTATCTTAAATATTTAAAGCAATGCATCGCCTTTTTTGGTAGTATTTTCTTGCATGTTAGTATCTGAAGCTTTTACTCAAGGATGTGGCAGATGTTGCACAATATTAGGAAATCAGAAATTTCTTCTAAATTCACTATTTAGGACCCAGAAGTTTACATTTGTGAACTGTATACCTAACCAAAAAATATGTGAAAGATGGGAATTAGGAAAATAGCCCTAAGCTTCAGTGTTCCCAATCATGCACTTTAGAATTGTATGACACTTTTAAATGTCAGAAAGATAAATTTGTAACTTGAACTAAGGGACTACACTATTGTGATAATGCAGGAAACAATAGCAGGAGGGGGAAATGGAGAGTGAGAAAGGGAAATGAATGGGGGTAGGATCAAGATGATGGACCAGAATAAGGATACATTTAAACAGATTGAGAATCATTAACCAGGGGGAAGAAGAGATGGCACATTCCAGCAAATAGGCTGGAAGACAGGCTTTCTGTAGAGGGACACCTGGAGACTGACAGATGCGGGAAAGCAGCAGACAACGGTGTGCTGTTGCACTGACCAGATACTCCAGTGGCAGTCGGGGCAGTGATTAGCGCTCCACTGGTGGCCAGAACTCCACCAGCAGCCAGTGGGGAGGGGAGTTCACTGGGAGCTTAGCAGATGAACCCAGGCAAAAAGCTGCCCATCCTGCTGATTTGTTTGATTTGACCAGGAGCAGAGACAGAGCAGCAAATCCCATACAGGTGGTGTGGGAACAGGGTGGAATTTATAGCCCAGAACCCTACCAGAGTTGCATTGGGCACCATTTTGTGTAGAGAAGTAAAAGCTTTGGGACAGGACTATACATGCACTAAGCTGGGAGCAAACTCATTTCTGGCCAGCATGGCATACTACAAAATAGGTCCAGGTATCCCCTAGATTTAATAACTAGCAGGTCCAGAACTCCTTGAGTCGCACATCAGGTGCCATTTTGTACAGTGTGGCAAAGGCGAACATTGGAGGGACAACAGTGAGCTACACATGCACTAAACTGGGAGCAAACTCACTTCCAGCTCAGTGTATTGCACTGATCTCACATAGAAAATAATACAGACTTTGGCTTCTGGTCAAAATAGGTCTGGGTGGCCCTCAGACCCAATGGTTAGCAGTTTCCAGCCATAGCAGCACCACCAACAACCTAGCCATTTAGGACACATGGTGTTTCCCCAATTCTGGGAACTGCTTGATCCTGAAGTGGGAGAAAGTTTGTACAGATAATGGTGTAGCCACAACATGGGATCACAGGAGGTGGAGACTGGTGAGCCAGGAACTAGGGCTGTGGAGACCATGGTAGAAGCCTAACACAAGAATCCAGATCTGAAACTCACTGGAGGGAGTGGCACACTCACCCCTTCAGTTGGATAATTCAATGTTCTGTTTCTTTGAGCTGTAGTTCACTGTCTAGATGTACCACATACCATAAACAGACTGTTTATCCATTCAAACCTGGGTTGTTTCTAGTCTTGAGCAATTATGAGTAAGATTTCTAAAAACAGGACCCAGTGCAGTAGCCTAGTAGCTAAAGTCCTATCCTTGCATGTGATGCCAGGATCCCATATGGGTCCTGGTTTTAATCCCAGAGGCCCCGCTTCCCATCTAACTCCCTGATTATGACCTGGGAAAGCAGTAAAGGAGGGCCCAAAGCCTTGGGACCCTATACCCACATGGGAGACTCAGAAGAAGCTCCTGGCTTTGGATTGGCTTGGTTCTAGCTGTTGAGGTCACTTGGGGAGTGAATCAGTGGCAGAAGATCTTTCCCTGTGTCTCTCCTTTTTCTCTGTATGTCTGCCTTTGCAATAAAAATAAGTACATCTTTAAAAAAAGATTTCTAAAAAAATTCACATACAGGTTTTTGCATGAACACATTTTGGGGTTTTTGTGTGCCAATATTTAGGTGTAGGATTGCCAGATCATAAGTAGATATATGTTTCACTTGATAAAAATGCCATATTTGGTTTCCAAAGTAAATGTATGATTTTTGCATTCCTAACAGCAAATATGAGTTCTGGTCCATCCATATTCTTATCAGTACTTGATATTAGAATGGCTTAATGAAAAAATTCTGACAATAGATGCTTTGTGATATCTCCTTGTGACAATCTGTGCTCCATTAATAATTAATGTTTTTTTACTCTTTGTCATGCTAATCTACCATCTGTGTATCTTCTTTTATCAAATTGGGAGTGTTTGTTTACTCTTAAGTTGGGTTGTGAAAGGTCTTTATATGTGCCCTGAGCTGAGTCTGTTAGCTTACATGTGACTTGAAGACATTTTCTCCCAGGTCAAGCCCTGTGTTTAAATTCTTGTTCATTTTGCTAAAAGTATAATTCTTTAGATTTTTCTTTAATAGATTGTGCTTTCGTTTTGTGTCTAAAAATTTTTTACCTAGACATCAAATGACCAACTCCTTCCCTGGGCATCGATGCAGCAAGAGCAGGCCCCACTGCCCTCCCCACTTGTGTTTATAGGAGAAAGAGGAAAAAACCGAAGCATTTGTCTCACCCAGCTGTTTGTTTTCTTTTTGCCTACGAACATCAGATGTCCAGCCAGCCTATGAACTGACAGCAGACACTGTGTTCCAACTTTGTGTTCCCTTTAATAGAAAATTCCAAATATGAATATGTGTTCACGGATATATTTTTGTTTTCCATGTAAATTAGACCTCCCTCCTTCACCATCACCCCACTACCTATCTGTGGTTCTTTCATTTGTGTAATATTCAATCCAAACCTGGCTCCAGTATTAAATTTCATGCATCATAACAATAGAGCTTAACCTAAACAAAAAAGCCTTTGTCTTCAATAATCCTAGATGTCATGGATAATTCTGAAGTGTGACTTTGAGAAATATGCAAATATTGACTTCTGAATTATGTGTTTTAGCCACAATCACTCCTCTATGCCAAGATGCCCGGCTCTCTATATTTACTGACTTGCTTCCAATTACGAGTGAAACTCATTCCCAATGTTCTTCTCCATTGCCTTCCCCATAAACTTACTTCTGCTCACTTCTGTTTCCTCCAGCTTCCAATATGAAAATGAGCTTTCTTTTCTGGCTCCCATAACATAAGTTGATCTGCCAGCCCCCAAAGCTGCACAGGGACATCTATCTAGATGTCTTTGTTCAAATTTACAAAAGACTCTCATCGGCTGTGTTTTAGGTCAGAATTCCACCCTATCTAAACTGGCTTTGCCTTTGGAATTGGATGAGGCTGTATGTCCTACAGGAATCTATTACAGCCTTTCCTAAGGCTACACGCCTTACTCTAAAATGTGTGGTGAGCAAGGGAACAACAGATTGGTCTCTTCAATTTTAAAGTCCAATAGCCGAGTGAAACTTTACACGAAATCCGATTATTAGAAAGTTACCTGTGCTTCCTAAACTGCTGTTTCTAGCATATCTAAACAGTTAATTAAGGCTCCAAACAAAATGGATCCCACATCTCACTTTCTTCACTCTGGAGATGAACATGCTGACAAGCTTTCTGCATGTCCACTTGCAGATTGTGAATCTCCTGACCATCATTGGTGATTGCATGGGCCTCGTCAATGACTACAGCTCCACGTTCATCAAGTACAACATCATGATCGGGAAAGCCAAGATCATTAGTGTGAGACTGCCATCCGTGGGAGAATTAACTCCAAAAGAGTTTAAAATTCTACTCAATAAACTCCGAAACTATCACGGGCATATGGTGGATATGGTCATTGAAAAGCGCATTGGTATTTTCAAAGTTACAACTCTGGAATATCAGTCACAGTGTTTACCCTGTGTTGACAACTCCGTACAGGTGGTTCACACCCTGTTGGAATCAGTCATCGAAAGAAAAAATGCAAATCTACTGACAGTGAGTATTTGGAAAATTCCTATTGTGTAAGAATCTGCCAGATAAGAATTGGTAACTTTAAAAAGTACTTGTAACGTATATATGATTAGTATTCTCTGACAAATTCTGATGTGCTAACATGCTCCTGTCCTTGATCAAAACTCACATCTTTGGAAAAAATGTGTTTGAAGATTTATTTATTTTTATTGGAAAGGCAGATAGAGAGGAGGAGAGACAGAGAAGAAGCTCTTCCATCTGATGATTTACTCCCTAAGCGGCTACAATGGCTGGAGCTGAGCCAGTTCAAAGCCAGGAGCCAGGAGCTTCTTCCTGGTCTCCCACACGGGTACAGGGTCCCAAGGTTTTGGGCTGTCCTTGACTGCTTTCTCAGACCACAAGCAGGAAGCTGAATGGGAAGCAGGGCTACAGGGATTAGAACCGGCACCCATATGGAATCCCGGCGTGTTCAAGGCTAGGACTTAACCACTAGGCCACGGTGCAGGGCCCCTTAAAAATTTTTGACATCCAAAATTATGTCTATATCATTCACTTCCTCCCTCCTTTCATTTTTTTCTTTTTTATTACATTTTTATTTATAGAAGATGAGCGAATTTCATGTATTTAATCTATACAGATTTTAGAGTTTAGTGGTTCTTCTCTCCTGCTTTTCTTGGTTTTTCTTATGATTTTTAGAATGGCATAGTTGCAGTCTATTTTATAATCACAAGTTTAATTCTTCATTAAATAAAGAATTCAACAAATAGTATGTTTAAGAAACTACTTTGCTTCAAGAGATAAGGGCTGTAACTAAATCTCAAAATCTCAGTTTCACTCACATATATTAAATGTTTTTATAGTCCGTATACTAGTTACTATAGATCTGGGAAGACAAGATATTTGCATTTTGGGGACTGGTCTGTTTCACTAAGCATAATAGCATGATAGTTTCCAGTTGTATCCATTTTGTTGCAAAAGACAAAAGTGTTTTTTTTTTTTTATGGCTAAGTAGTATTTCCGTAGTATATATGTACATTTTCTTTATCCAGTCATCAGGTAATGGTCATCTGGATTGACTCCAAATCTTACTATTGTGAATTGAGTAGCAATAAACATAGGGGTGCAGATAACTCACATTCTGATTTCTTATTTGAGTTCCACATATGAGGGAGACCAGACAATATTTCTGTGTTTGGTTTATTTCAGTCAACATGATGGCAGTTTGAACCATTTTGCTGCAAGTGATAGAATTCCATTGTTTTTATAGCCGAATAATCTCCTTGTCAGCGCCCATTTGAATCCCAAAAATGCAAGGCGAGGACTTTAGCTGCTAGGCTATCATGACAGGTCCCCCTGTATAAGCTTTATTTTGCATGGTGATCTATTTTTATAATAAAATATAATTAAGGGAAAACATGAAGACATATGTAAAAAGTCAATTTTTGGAGACTGAAAATTGATCTTTGAAAGTATAACTGAATGTTATATTGTGCAGTGGCTCCGTGACTGGATCCTTGCTAGCCAGCGCTGGGATCCATATGAGTGCTGGTTTGTGTCCCAGCTGCTACATTGCCAATCCAGCTCCCTGCTTGTGGCCTGGGAAAGCAGCAGAAGATGGCCCAAAGCCTTGGGACCCTGCACCTGGAAAAAGCTCCTAGCTTCAGATCAGCTCAGCTGTAGCCATTGTGGCCACTTGGAGAGTGAACCAGCAGATGGAAAATCTTTCTTTTTTTTAATCTGTGAATCTTTCTTTCCAATAAAAAAATCATTTAAAAATATATGTATTGTGATATATATGAAATTTGTCCACTTTGCATAAATTATAAAAATTTAAAAATTCTAGTACATAAATGTTCAAGACCCGACACTCATTGCTATTCAAACACCAGTTATACTCTTGCTATTTTCATTACATTTATTTCCTTAAAATAATTAGAATTTTACTTTCATGTCTTAGTAGCATTTATTTTATATGTGATACACATTCAGACACATTCTGGAACAGCAGGATTTGATCATGTTGATGTCCTAGTAATTAAATCATATCTGTGTGATGCCTTTTCTGAAATTACATTTATATCATTAAAATTAAATGGTCTTCTAAATGAGTAAAAAGTCATTACATGATTATAATTGACATGTTAATGATTGCAGGTCGTAGAATCATCTTTGTGACAGCTGGAATGTAATCCCATTGAAATAGAAGAATTTGTGGAACATTTTGATTTTTTGGACACAATTTCTTCAAAAATATGTCAGTTGCAAACTGAGCATGTGGCAATTTCTCAACTGTATTCTGTTGTGCAGAATATCCAGATCCATATTTCAGAACAGCTAATTGCAATGTATCAAGTCCTCCTGGCCAAGTTCAGTCAACTGAAAACTTCAGTGAAGTTACATGAAACAAACAAAGATGCTACCATGGTTAAATTCAGAGACAATTTGGAAGCATATGTCACTGGTCTACGGGTTGATGTTAGTAATTTAAAAACAAAAGTGAGTCCTTTTAGTGCATTTTTTTCCCATTAAAATTTTGTTCTTAGTGTCATGGATGCCATGCGTTTGGATCTGTGCTTTTCATGAACTCTTGGCTGATCTAAACCAAGTATTCCCACCTTGGGGTTCACAGACACAATTTTGGTGATTTGTGAGCTTGAATGGGAAATAAAATTACCTCTCTACAAGTGTTTTCATTGACTAGGATGTAGCGTTCTCTTTACCTATGAATGAATATAGTCAACAAAAACAATCATAGATGTCAACGGACTGCCCAGAAGAGCCCACGGTTTAACAAGTGTTAGGAACTAACATCGTGCTAGGACTTTGGAGCACATGGTGATGACAGTTCCAAGTTGCTAACAACACTTAGGTTACACAGCCACAGGGCTCTGTCAGTAGAACATTAAGTTATGGACAGTGCGGTTTTTTACTTTTTTTGTTTCAGATAAGAACCCCTGTTCTGTTGTGTGTTGGGACTCAAATGGCAACTGCTAAGGAGATGATTCAGACCCTGTCTGAGGAGGCTGCAAGCTTAGCTCACAGAGTGAGATCATGTTCCGGCTATCAGGACCGCTTCGACGACTGCCACTTCTCAATGCATTCTCTCACGATGGAGGAAATTACACAGATTGTGTTCACAGGAATCTCTGACATCCAGAGTGACTTAAGTCTGAGGAAGTTGCTATGGGAAACACGAGAGGAATGGGGTACCCTCTTTCGGGGATGGAAGAATTGTTTTCTTCATGCTATTGATGTAGAATCAATACAGAAAAATGTCTTCAAGTGCATGCACACAATCCTTTCACTGGAAAAAGGTGAGTGTGTTTGTTAAATTTTCTGCCCCAGGACTGCTCATAGAGGCCCATGGCTGGCCATGCTACATTCACCTGCAGGCAGAGGCAGACAGATATAGCTAGAAACTGTACAGACAGAAACTATTTGGTGAACCAAGAAAAAGATCAAAATTTTACCAAAGAATCTTAAAAAAAAAAAAAAGACTATTTTAAAATCTTTTGTTAAAAGCTGAGTAGAATTACAGTCCACTAACCTTGATGCTGCGTCCCAAGGCCTTGCTTACGTATTCTGATAATAATCATCCACCATTGCCTACCCAGATCCTGGCTGTGTCTACTTAAGGTGATCTTTCAGGAGTGGGAGAAAGCCAAAAAGGCATTTGGAGAGATCTTTCCACATTGCTAATCATCCAGTTTGAAATCTTGGTGCTGCGTAAGTGCAGCCATGGTGAGAGTGTAAGGGCACAGGCTGGCCAAGAGGACATCCTGGGCTCCCACAGGTTAATTGTCTTCTCCAGAAAAAAAAAAAAAAATTTGTGTGTTTCTTCTAAATTATACAGTAGTGTCACACAAAGTTTAGAGAAGCTTCAGGCCATCAGAATCTTCTGTTTCAGCCTGACCCTGCATCCACACCTTCCAGCTTGTCCTGCCCTGGCTTCCCAGGACAAGTTTCAAAATAACAAGTAGACAATATTTTCCCTTATTTGTAGTTTCCTGGATGAAATTTTGCTCTTTGTCAAAGACTCAAATGGCAAAAGCCCCGTTACTCTTGTGACATCTGATTCTAAAAGGTCTTCATAAATACGTTGCTAATCAGTAGAGCTTTATAAAGGAAGTCTTATCATTACAACTTATGCGTGTATGGGTTTTAATTCTCATGAGTCCCCAGTTTTGTCTATGTATTTCCACCCTTTTTCTAAATTGAGCAAAAAGTAAGTTATAAGGATAAACATTCAAAATTTTTAAGCTTCATCATTCCGTGGTTTGTTGTGAGCTTATAAGTTACAAAGCTTGTAAATTTTGAGCTTCCTCATTCCATGGTTTGCCAGTGCCAGAGAACAGGTCATCTACATTTCCTATATTTCAGTGTTACAAATATTTTCTTTTTAAAAATGGTAGTAGTAGATGTGATTTTTTTTAAGATTTAGTTATTTATTGGCAAGTCAGATATACAGAGAGGATGAGAGACAGAGAGGAAGATCTTCCATCCGATGATTCACTCCCCAAGTGAGCACAACAGCCAGTGCTATGCCAATTTGAAGCCAGGAGACAGGAACTTCTTCCTGGTCTCCCAAATGGGTGCAGGGTCCCAAAGCGTTGGGTCATCCTCGACTGCTTTTCTCAGGCCACAAGCAGGGAGCTGGATGGGAAGTGGAGCGGCCGGGATTAGAACCGGCGTCCATATGGGATCCCTGCATGTTCAAGGTGAGGACTTTAGCCACAGACCATGCCACCAGGCCTGATGCGATCTTTTTTTATGCTTAATGTTCTCAGTTAACCAAATTTAAAAGTTCAAAATATAAAACATTTGTGTGTGTATGTATGCATATACGTATCCAGCTCTATATTTATCTAGTCTGTGAAAATTGGGGAAGTACTGCAGTTACTGGGCTTTAATCATCTGGGATTTTAGTCACCTGTCCTGATAATTATCTTTTTATTTTAATCTATCATTGATTCTTATAAAATGGTAAGGTTAATAAAGCTTATTGTCTTTTATTACAATTCAAATTCCAAAGAACTGATTTAAGGTTGTTAAAGTTCTAAAAAAATTATACATTATCAATTTTCTGCTAAAATACAATGAAAATATTATAGACCTGCTGCCTTTTTGTAATTTATACGTTTGCCTGCCGATGATGTGCTCACAAATCTTAAGCAATCAGTGACAGAGTTTAAGCACAAGTTGCCTGTCATCGTAGCCCTGGGAAACCCTCATCTCAAGCCCAGGCATTGGGAGGCTCTCCAGGAAATCACTGGGAAGTCCGTTACCCTTTCCAAAAGCCATACAATCGAGGACCTTCTAAACCACCAGGTAAATGAAAATAGCTTGAATACCAGAAGGGCCCATTGTAAGTAGGTAAGTGATTGTACAAAAGTCAGAAATTAGTAAAATCAGCTATCAGAATAGGAGAATAAGTCTGTCAGACAATAGGTGGGAGGAAATTAAATTTCAGTGGAGAGGCTGAGTGCGTGACTCTTCATACCATTATAATCTTTGTGATTAGAAATGAGTGATACTAATTTTCATGCACGACAAATGAAATTAATATTGTATTATTTGGCCATGCTACTACTAACAGAATATGTCTTAAAGGAATAGGAAAATCAAAATTACTGTAGTTCTGATTTGTATAAAATTAATATATTATTAAAAACATGTTAGGATAGTTTTACCAATAGTTTACTGTTACATTTTAAAAACTTTAATAAGCTTTGCCATATAAGTTTTAATATAAAAACACATTTTCCAGTATTCTCAAGACTCAAATGTTTCCTTGCCATGCACATTTACAATAAGCTTCATCTAGATTTAATGTTTCATGATTAATGATATGTAACAATAACCAGCATTTAAAATCTTTAAGTCTAGCAAATGATCTGTTGTGATGAGGAATGTGGGATTTAAAAAAAATCTTCAAAAAGCTAATTTATTTTTAAAAATTAATTATTTTGATTTTCAGTCCTAATCTCAACTTCATTTCTGAACTTCAGACTTACATATCCCACTTCCTATTCAGGGTCACCACTTGCATCTCTAAGAGATATTTCACAGTTAGCATGACAAATGTGTTCACTTTTCATTCTCCTTTTACCAAAATCTACAGTGAATCTTCCCCATATCAGTTGGTGGTAGTACCTTCATTAAACAATTAAACTAAAACTAGTTACACTAAAAATCATGGAAGAATCATTGAATTTTTTCTTGCTCTCTCCCACTCATCCCATTTAAATATTCTTTTCCTGAGATATTATTAGAGCTTATTATTATCCTTACTGGTCTGTGTGACAATGAGGGATTCAACATGATACCTAGATAACTTTAGGATGTAAGGGCCGTTGCCAACAGCTAAGTTGATTCAAACCAGCATGCTAAAAATCTACCACTTGTCAATAATACAATGATTTTTCATTTTTTAAGGACTTAATTATTTTATTGGAAAGGCAGATCAGATTTACAGAGAGAAAGACACAAAGATCTTCCATTCACTGGTTCACTCCCCCAAATGACCACAATAGTGAGAGCTGAGCTGATCCAAAGCCAGGAGCCAGGAGCTTCATCCAGATCTCCTGCGTGGGTGCAAGTACCCAAGGCTTTGGGCCATTGAATGCTGCTTTCCCAGGCTATGAGCAGGCAGCAGGATAGTGTTGTGGAGCAGCCACAACACTAACCAGCACCCATACTGGGTGAGGATTTAGCCACTGAATCATCACACCGAGCCCAATACAGTGATTTTTCAGTCTTGGGTAGAGAGTAAGTATAATAGCAAGCAACAAAAGTTAGAGCAGGTAGAAACAGGGGAGTAGCTAATTCCTAGGTACAGCAATTTCAGAAGCTAAAAATGAGACTGGAGCTGCTCACTTTTGTTCATATGTAAACTACTCTAATTTGAACTCTGCCAAAACTGTGGGAATAGGCGTCTTCCGCTTAGAAACAAGCTGAGCAATTGTACTGGGCCCCCAACTCTCATTCTTTCACTCCGTGGAAATGATCAAGGGAGTGGTGATGGATTCTTGTTTCTAACCAGGGATTCAAAGTCATCAGCTTAGGTAGTGAATGTGAAGCTGTAGAGATGGAAAGCTCTGTGTTTACCTCTGTTGTGGTGAGTGTGACATTCTTTGAATTTATCCAGGGGGAACTGGAAGTTGATACACATGGCAAGAAGTCCCATTTACAGAGTGCCAATGTATTTTGAGAGACAGGTCGTCAAGGACATGTGGTAAAGGAAGGGAAATCATGAACTGAGGTTCGTTAGAGCTTCATTCTCTTAGCTGAATATAGCCCAAGATTGGAGAGTAAAATTCCACACAATTAATTCAGCAGTTGGCAGAATAAAGGAGCCAAACTAAAGAAAATACCATTGCTGTTAGTGCAAAGGAGAGAAAGCTGATGTAAACATCAGCTGCATATGGGCAGAGGATGCATATTCTTCATTATGACTAAAGTAAGAAGAAAATTCAGAAATTTCACAGAGCATGAAAACTTTAGGTAGGTGGTTTAAAAGCTGAAAAGGCCTATGACCTGAGGGTTAGATCATGGTGTTTCTGGTTAGTATGGAAACCCAATGTGAAACTGGATCACCGTTATTCATGATGATCCTTTCAAAGTGTACCTTCATGGTTTGCATTTTAAATGTACCAGGAATTGTTTGCCCAACTCAGTTTTAATAGTCTGTTCATTTTAGGTATTTTATTATGAGCATGAGATCAAAGAAGTGTCCGCCTCAACAACTAATGAAGCTGCTCTTGAAAAGCTGTTGTCAAAGATTGTTCATCTTTGGAATACCACGCCCTTACATTTAGTCCTTCATCGCACAGAGAACTATTCTGTCTTAATGATTTCATCCTTGGATGACATATTCGCTCAGTTAGAAGATTCTCAAGTCATACTGGCAACAATTAAAGCCTCTCCCTACATTGGGCCCATTAAGGTCAGCATTACAGTAAAAAGAAAATGCTTTAATTTTCTCAACTTCTGTTCACTTTGATTTTTTCCATTCTGTGATTTTTTATTTGACTTTGGATTATGTAAAGCATTTATATATTTAGGAATGAGATTAACAGCTTGAGTACAGAAACTAACTTTGAAAACAATGAGGATTGAGCACTGTCAGAAATTTTAATCAGACTGGACAAAATAAATGTAGACCTTAAAAACATATGATCCTACAAACTCTGAATTTTGCCAGCAATGTTCAGTGTTTTCTTATTATTTCCCATCAGGCAGCCCACTATCCAATGAAATGCCCAAAAATCATTTTAAAGCTTCCAGGAAGGAACAAAAATAGGCACAATGATATAGTCAATGGCAGCATTAATGTAATTGATCACACACATACACCTGCTTTTAAAAAATACAACATCCAGTGGAAAGCAGCAGCAGTGTAGAACAAGAAGAGAGCATCCCTAGCCAGATAAAGGACACCTGTGAGGACCAAAAGATGCATTTAATATGCTGCTTACTGGTGGAATATTGCATCCTCCTTCCCTACCACATCCTGTCACCATTGCAAGAAAAATCCTAGTCCATCTCTTAAGCAATAGGAACCTATAAAATGTTCCTTATATTCACATGAATTTAATACTAAGCACCTATTTAAAACCAATGAATTCAATTTTGAGAAAAAGTAAATGAATTTTAGGAAGTTTTTGGGGCAGGTGATTATCCTAGAAGAATCAACTTCAATCTAGCTATCGGTACTGAACAATTAGATATTGAAATTTTTTAATAATTACAATAATATTAAATGTGATATTTTTAGGTAAATCTGACAAAACATGGGTGTGTAGTGTCTGTGCAAGGAAAACTAAAAACCCCTCAGAAATTAGGACTCGCGTGAAAGATTGATGTGTCGTGTTCATGCATGAGAAGTAAGACAGGAGTAGAGGAAGGGTTTGTACAGGGAACCTTTCCATGTAATGGATTTTTATTGTCTTCATTGTGCTAATCATTCCACAGGTATAAGCAGACGCTAAAATCTATGCAGCTATAAATGGTGCAGTTTGCCACCTATCAGTCATACTTGGATAAAACTTTCAAAAATCAAGACATACAGAAGTAAATATCAGAAAACGAATACAAATGAGTTACAAGTGGTTTTATTTTTGAGTAGCCAGATAAAAGGATGGCCCAATTCATTATCTTCAAATAAGCATTTCAGCATTAATGTATTTGCCATGATTTTTCTACTATTTTAATATAATATTTGGAAACGATTTGTTATATCCACATGACAGAAATTTCTGAAATCATTTTAAAATGATATCTCTTAAAAAGTGAATTACAGAATAATACAATTGCTTTTATGCTGAAGGGGAAAGTGCTGAAAAAACGTACGGACTCCCTAATGGTGTTTCCTCTGTGATAGGAATTATGAAACAAATGTTGAATGGGAAGTATTTATGCTTAATTCTGTATGTCTATATGTGTTACTCAAACCTTTTTGAGAAGATGTATACATAATAAGAGAATTGGGTAAACAAACATCTCAAACTTCAAAAATGAAATACAGTGACTGATAATCACTGTTCATCTTAGTTTCTATTTTATGACTTTGCAATTTTGTATATTTGCCAGATATTTGTTTCTGTCCTTGCAGGATCTTGTGCATGAATGGACTAATAACCTGACTGTGTTCTCTTATGCCCTTGAGGAATGGATGACTTGTCAACGAAACTGGCTTCATGTTGAGCCAGTCTTTAACTGTCTAGAAATACAAAGGTAAAAAAAAAAAAAAAAACTTAAAATACCCCACTTAAGATTTGGAAAAAGAAAAAAAAGTGGTTGGTTACCTTCTGTAATCCTTAAGAAATGAACAGTATAGACATTTGAGTATAATGTGCTCAGTAAAAACTTTTTTCTTTCACAGGAAGTTTAAAAGTATTAACATTTAGGAAAAAAGCCTTATTTCTCCAATTCTAAAAATTTGTATCTATTGGATATAAGGAGTGTGTGCACAAACACCCCATCCACTACTGCACTCTTCAGATGCACAGACAGAGCAAAGCAGGAGCATGAACTGGCTCAGGATCCCCACATGGATCAAGGAACTCCACTTGCTACTGTCTTCTTCCCTTTTTTATTATTATTATTTTTTATTATTCTATAGGCCTGCATTAGCAGGAAGCTGACGTTAGGAGGTGGAGGTAGATATTGAAATCAGACATTCTGATATGGCACATGGGCATCTTAACAGGTGTCTTACCCACAAAGACCAAGTGTCCACCCCTTCACAATTATTAACATGAATATGTATAAAGGACCGTGGGGCAAAGTGTCAGATGTGTTGTTATCTTCCTTAAATGATACTTTGATGGGTCTGTTTACTTCTGGAATATCAGTGTTGTTTTAATATATGTAAAAAGCACTTTTTAGTAGCCTTCATACTTTAATAAGATTTTTTTTATTTGGACCACGTAAAGGAATAGAAGACCTGGGAAACTATCTTAAAAATTCTATATTTGCTTTTATTCATAGTATTAAAATCAATTAGCTTTTAACTCTTAAGGGTAATCACTTAATAGTCTTAATAGTGCCTTGGTTGAGATGAATGGTTACCCAAGAAACTATCTAGGAATCATTAATGATTCAGAGTAAATCATACAAGCTAGTGTAGGAGCCATTCTGAAATAAAATGGGAGGTCATGAAGTATGTGAGTGAAAGGTTTGCACGGTAAGAAAGACCACTCATATCAAGATAAGTATACTAAGCATAAGTTGGGGGGAAAAGAATAGCTATCAAAAGCTTGAAAAAGAACTGCTTTTCTGGGAATAATGTCCATATTTTATACGTATTATTATGTATCCTACAAAAGCTTGGTATTCTCCTGTTAACCTGCAGATGGTTGTAAAAAAAAAAAAAAACACTCACACACACATAGTTAAGCATATCCATAATGGTTGCAACAGCTTTGAGGCTCAACTTTAAGTTTCATTATTGCATTTTAGTAAAAATTTCTTAATAGAAGAGCCAAACACATAAGTATCAAAATACCACTGCTCGTTGCTCTTTTACAGGATTTACTGAGATTGAAAAGATGCTTTTAAACAAGGGATGCCGAAAGCACTTATAAATATGTCTAAAGGAAAGAAAAAAATGGACTATAATAGGCCATAGTTTGATGCAGAGGGACAATGAGCCCTGATCCCAATGGGAAGCATCGGGGCAGGGAGGGTGGGGGAAGCAGTAAAGAACAAAAGATCCATCTTAAGGGAGAATGTTGTGAAGGGAATGGGTGAGACTCAAGCCTCACCGTAACACCAGAGGAGTTGGGAGAGTGCTTAGCAGAAGGGAACATCCAAGTTCCTCTCCTAATCGGACTTTTTTTTTTTTATTAATGGCATTGCATTATGGGCACTGGGATTTCCCCCCACACCTCACCGAACCCTCTCCCCATGGTGGATTTCTCCACCTTGCTGCGTTACCGCAGTTCAAATTCAGTTGAGGTTCTTTCATTGAAAGTATTTACCAAGCATAAAGTCCAGTGTCTTATTATCCTAGTGGGTTCAACGATTTCTTGGTGAGACCATCTCTGGTCTGAAAGTAAAGCCAGCAGATTATCATCCCAATCAAGTAAAAGCCGGAACATAAAATCAACAGCCATTTACAACCTTATGGCATTAATTGACATGGTATTTCCTAATCGGACTTTGATCGAGCTGCAGACATGTCTAGGGCAATCACCCAAGGTGTGGAAGGTGATGATGGTGGAAGTATTCTCAGGAGAAATTGACATTTAGAGTCTAAGAGGGGGCTTCCCTCCTCTGGAGAATTCTGTGGAGAAAGAATGCTTGAGTATGCTAGACCAGTGTTGGCCAGGTATGATTTTACATATTTGGGGACATTTTGCAAAGTCTATCAACATTTTTTAGCTGCCATCTAGTGCATGAAGGTCAAATCAAATGTCACACACCTAAAGACTTCCCCCTCACGGCCTCCTCGCTCAACTTCAAGGCATGAAGCATTTGAAGGAAATGACTAGGGTGGGATGGCTGTGGGATACCCAGCTGAGCAGAGAGGAAGGAGCTGGCCCACCAACTTTTGAAGATACTTCAACAGCAGAACAAACATTATCAGCAGATTAGCAATGTGCATGTGGAGAGGCAGCCACATGCTGCTCTCAGAGGAGAGGAAACAGTGATAATATTCCGTGAAGGAAACTTTCCCTACCAGGACTGACCCCTGCCTCGCATTTCCTCATCCCCTAAGACTAGTAGAGCGTTCAGGGAACCCCTCTTATATGCTTGTTCCTGGACTGAGCATCCACTGCCTTCTCATGTCATAAACAGATTACTCTTCCAGAACCCAGATTAAGCAGTGTCCTGTTCAGGAAGCCCCTTCCATACCCCACTGCTTCTCTCGAATTCCACCCATGGTTGGTTTTATTCCATGTATTGACACACAAATCACTACTTTATGTAGAATCCATGCACATCTGTCTTCTACCACATAGTAAATATGCTCTTGTTAAATGATCTTACATTTCATAGTATGGGTATTATTCATTTAAAATGAGCACTCAGAAGTTATCTTTAATCAATGACTGATGAAGAAAAATAAAACCCACAAAGGTGCTTTCTAAATGAAACCATGAAATGTGGCAATGTATTCAGGTTGCACATTTAAATCATAGGACTTTAAAAATATAAAATTTCATCTCTTTTTTTTCTAAAGGCAGCTCCCAGAAGAAACAAAAGTTTTCTCTCAGGTGATTTCCACATGGAAAGAAGTAACATCCAAACTACAAAACAGACTGAATGCTTTGCAAATAATCATCTCCAAAAGAATACCCGAAATTCTGAAAAATTGTAATAAACATCTTGAATTTATAAAGAAAAGGCTTGAGGTAAAAAAAAAAATGAGGAACAAAAATCATACCAATCCTAAAGTAGTGAATGGTTTTATTTTGCAGAAGGAGTGTAATATACAGTAGAAACTAACCTCAAATTCTCTTCTTCCATAGCATAGAGTGAAAATATTCACAAAAGCAATGGAAGATGGACTGATGAAGTGATCTTAGGCAAAAATACTAAACTTTGAAGAGCCAGAATTCCATTATCTCCTTTTAAGTATATTTGTTTATCTTGTATTTATTTGCAAGAGAAGGAAACCAACTGCTTCCACATGTCAGTTTAGTCCCCAAATGCTTGCACTGCCAGGGCTGGGCATAGCTTTACCGTCTCTGTCACCTGGGTGGCTGGTACCCAAGTATGTGAGGTATCATCTTTACCTCCCCAGAGTGTGCAGAAGCAGGAAGCTGGATCGAAGCAAAGGCAGGACACAGTCCAAAACTCTCTTTTGGGATGGAGGTGGGGTGTAATAAATATCCTAAGCAAATGCCCCAAGTTCTATTAAGGTTGAGAAAAGGCAGAGGTACCTTGAGGGGCTTTGTTCTAAATGGGAGAGCATAAAGCACAAGAATTGGCACAAAAAGTACTTCATGAAGGTTAATTGTTTTATTAGTACTAGTACTGTGGCTTTTTTAAGATTTATTTTTATTGAAAAGTCAGATTTACAGAGAGAAGAAAAGACAGAAAGATTTTTCATCCACTGGTTCACTTCCCAAATGGCTGCAAAGGCCAAAATTGAGCTGATCTGAAGCCAGGAGCCAGAAGCATCCTCTAGTTTCCCACACAGGTGCAGGGTCCCAAGGCTTTGGACCATTCCCTACTGCTTTCCCAGGCCACACACAAGCAGAAAGCAGGTTGGGAAGTGGAGCAGCCAAGACAGGAGCCTGTGCCTGTAAGAAATGGAGGTATTTGAATGTAGAGGATTAGCCTATGGAGCCATTGCACCAGCCCCAAACCACTCCTATTAAGTTGATAAATGCAGCAAAAGTTCAAATAGAATATGTTGATGGGCTTATAAATTTCTGATTGTTAAAACATTGAATTGTCATCTTGACATACATATTGCTTAAACAACTAGGTTCTGGTGTTTGAGATTCATGATGTACACATTTACTTTGCTTCCAAAATCAAGATTTTTTTTCAGGCATCACTTTTCCTTGTTAAGCACAGGACACAGATACCAGGATGGCTCTTCTGGAGTATTTAACTGTAGTCAGGGCTTCTATATAGAAAGTTCTTCCAGACAGGCCTTCTTCTGGAACAAGCTATGATCTAGGACAGGTGGTCGTTAAGCCTTCCAGTTATATTTGACACGTGCCTGAATTATTACTGAGGATGATTCCACACCAGACATTTAATCATGGGCTGAATACTGACTTGGTCCAGGCACTGCTGCTGCTCTGTACTGGTTCTACAAAGTTAGAAGACACTTTGCCTACTATTACAGAACTGCAGTGTAAGAGATGAAAGAGCAGAGGAGCATTATAAAACGAAGTATGCCATGACAGCTTGGAGAGTGAGGCCGCAGCAAAGAGAAAGAAAAGTCCCCGTACTGAGAGAAAGGACACTTAATGTGGGTCTTAGGAGTGGGTACTGACTAGGTTAGAGTCCAAACAAAGAGGGTAGGTGAGACATGGAGCCAAGAGCACATGTGGTACCTTCTGGTTTGTGAGCAGTACAGTACAGATGAGACAGGGCACGCGTGGAACAAGAGGGTGAAGGGTCTTGAGAATCACAGTGAGTTACGATTTTCATGAGCATTCAGAGAAAACTTCGAGGCAGCAATGTAATGTAGAAATGCCTCACCACATTGTCACATGAGGAACCAAATTGCAACATGAGCTTGGAGAGGGATGAATGATTTTCAAAGCTGTAGCATGGACAGTGAGGCTGGATATTTAAAGACTAGTTCAAGAACAATAGCAAGACCACAGTGAGGATGAAAGAATGTGGAGCCTGGAGCAGCAGAGCGGCGAGTCAAGTGTAAAAGATGTCCAGGACTGTGGCTGGATTTCTGGTTTGGCCATAAAACGAAAAGCAATGATGCTGCAGAGAAAAGAGCTGGAGGAGAATTGTGTTTGCTCATGCTGAAAATCTAATGCAGATGGGACATTCAGATGAATGCCTCACTTGGCAACTGGGAGTAGTAGTTCTTCCTTGTCTTTGAGTCCTACAATTCCAGTTACCTGTGGCCATTCATGGTCCTAAAAATATCAAGTAGAAAATTGCAGAAAAAATTTAAATTGCATACTGTCCTGAGTAGCATGGTGAAATTTTCCCTATTCTACCCCAAATGTGAATCTTCTCTCCCTGCTCAGCATACTTACTCCATATACATCATTTACTGCTTATGCGTGTGGTAGGCATCCCAGTTCGCAGATGTATGGCATGTATTACAGTGTGATGTATAAATAACATAAGTGTAAGGATTTAGCGCAATGTGCAGTTTCAGCATTTTCTGGGGGAGTCTTGGAATGCATCCTCTGTAGGATAGGGGGATACACAGTGTGGCTGGGCAGAGAGAAGTGATCTGAATGGAAGAAAATGAATATGGATTAAATAACTTGAGAAGAGCATAGTAAGAAGAGTGATAGGAAAATTTGAGAAATGTCAGCATTATGGTGGATGGGACAAAGAGGGACTCTTTTTTTTTGGATTTATTTTTATTGTAAAAGCAGATTTATAAAGAAAAAGAAAGTGATACAGATCTTCCATCCACTGGTTCATTCCCCCAAGTGACCACAATGGCTGGAGTTGAGCCAATCCAAAGCAGGAGCCAGGAACTTATCCAGGTCTCCCATGTGGGTACGGGGTCCCAAGACTTTGGGTCATCCTCCATTGTTCTCCTCTGCCACAAGCAGGGAGCTGGATGGGAAGTGGAGCATCCCTAAAAGAGATCCTGGTACCTGCAAGGCAAAAATGACATGTAATGGCTGTGGGAAAATGGAAAAAAATCAGAGGTTGAAACAAAGGGCAGAGTCAAGTCCTATAGAATTTGCATGCAACAGGAAGACTGACAAGCACTCAGTAGATCGGAGCCAACAGGGGCTCTATGGCAGAATGTGACATGATAGAGAATTAAGATTTTGTGCTTACAGACTAAGAACTTTGTAGCAAAATGGGCAAACAGCTGTTGGAGGGGAACAAAGGGACAGGAAAGGCTTCTTAAACTTTGTACTTGAGAGAGTGCCAAGGGAGAATCTGAAGAGAATAGAACAGAAACCAGTAAGAACTTGTTGACCTGACCAAACTGGATGGCTGGCTGTTTCCTGGTTTGAATCTCCTACGTTGTGGGGAGAGGTGGCGGCAGTGGTGAATCTCCATGAGAGTGCCTAAGCAGGAGGATGTGAGCTCATCTGTGAAATGGGAGCTCCACAGACAGGGAAGCAGTCCAGAAAGGCGAAGTACACAAAGTAAATCGATCATACTAAAATATAGTACTTTGTTAGCTGTGAATAATTTAAGAGGATTTTTGTTGCTGCTTAGGTTTTGATTTCTTTTTTCTAAATTTGCTTTAGGAAAGGTTTTAATGTCTTAAGTATAGCTTTCATTTGGCCTTGGCGTGCTTTTCACAGATACTAACATGTTCCCTACACCATTACTGTTGTAGCTTTTGTGTAGGTAGGTACACATGCGGTTACGAACCTTACCATGAATAAGTATATTTTCTGAACTGCATTTCTCTTGGTTCTTCTGAACAGGACTACCTTGAAATGAAAAGGATGATTTTCCCCAGGTTTTACTTCCTCAGCACCAATGAGCTGCTTGCGATCCTAGCCGGCAGCAGAAACCCTGAGTCTGTACAGGTAACGGCACTCCCCTGTGTTCAGCAGTGCTATTTCCCGAGCATTCCGGGATTTACTCATGCTGTCAATCCACCTTTCCGGTTCACAGCCTCATCTAGTGAAGTGCTTTGAGAATGTGAAGCAGCTGATGATATGCAAGCAAGAGATCGGCCCCTCTACCATAAGGATGCTCATGTCTGCTGAAGGCGAAGGCCTCGTGCTGCACAAGTATGCTGAATATGCTGCTAACCAAGCGTTCAGACCCCTTAAGCCCTCATGCTTTACAACCTCTGAAATTTGGTTTTTCATGGAAGCACTCTAAGCAAACTAAGATATAATATCCTTATTCAAATATGCTGTCACCTTTCTGGATGTCTTCTCATACATATTCATTTCTTTTCAATTAGAAGCAGAGAAGATAATCTTCAAACTCACGGTGCTCATGTATGTCTAGCTTCTGCTCTGTCATTCAGATTTGTTTTGCGTTTCCTACTCTCATTACTGCATGACCTGTTTCGCTAAGCTATCATGCCGGGCCCCCCAAAATGTTTTATACTACAATCTCTCTGTCTCTTACAGATGAATTTTTTTGCATATAATCTAATTACTGTGTAATTTATGGCCTTTATGTAAGAATTCCTTAAAACCTGATTAACTGTTTTCTGTGCAGTTTTCTAAATTAAAATTTGGAATAACCAAAAGATGTTCTAGAATTATAATTGACCCGTGAATATTATTAAAATGTGCCAAAATGTAGTCTAAGTCTATCAAAGGACAGAGCATGAGTTGAAATGGCTTTCTGATTTTTTTTTAAACAAATTACAGGAAAATTCACGTAAGAAGTGCTGTAGAACAGTGGCTGGCAAATGTAGAAAAAAGCATGTTTGAGGCGTTAAAAAAGTAAGTACAAATTTTAAATCCTGAACCTATATATATTTGTTACCTGTATTTAACTCTACCTTTGTCAGGTTTTTTTTGAATCCCAGGTGTAAATGTGAGATTATTTAGCTTTTTCTTTCTACACCTGTCTGATTTTATCTAACATAATGTGCTCCAGGACCATCCGTGTCATCAGAAACAATAAGATGTCCTTATATTCAGACTTAATGTTATCCATTGCATGTAAACACACCATGGTTTGTATATATATACACACACACGTAAAAACAATATATATAAAAACTATATAGTTTTCTGACTTTTTCACCTTTTATTTTAAATTTTATGATATTCCATAGTGTCCGGGGTTTTCCTACCCCCTCCCCAAATTGCCTTCCCCCAACTGATTTTTCTCATAATTGCGATAATGTAGTTCTTCATAAGCAGTCACAAATCCATCACTCTGTTATTTAACTGTGTCCTGACATTGCTGGTACAGACAATGGTAGATAGTCCAACATCCTGTTGTGTAGATGTATCCAACAGTTTCACTGGGAGACCATCTTTGGTCTGGAAGTAGAGATGCATGCTGCATTGTATCTACATATCTGGATATGAAAGTCTCTATTGCACAGTTTCTAATCCTTCCTACCATGTTTTCTTTCTCCATCCTTCTGAGAGCACTGATGTTGCTCCCTTATCTCCCTGATGTGAATAATCCTACAGTGCACATTGGAAAGCAGATGCCTCTTTGGCACACTTACTTCTGTTCCTTTGGATATATACTCAAAAGTGGGATTCCTCTGAGAACTCTCTGTGCTGTTTTCCATGACAATTTATATTTCCTCTAACAAGCTCCAAGAATTCCTTTTTCTCTGCATTTTTGCCGTTGTTCTTTTCTGTATTGAAAGTCTCAAAGAGGGCAAGGATGAGACAGAGGGAGAAAGAAGAGGTCTTCCATCTACAAGTTCACTCCCCAGATGCCTACAGCAGTCATCTGGACCAGGCTGAAGCCGGGAGACTAGCCATCAATCCAGTTCTCCCACATGTGTAGCAGGATCCCAGTACTGAAAGCATCATCCGCCTCTTAGGGTGTTCAGTAGGAAACCAGAGCAGAAGCAGAAGAGCCAGAACTTGGACCTAGGCACCCTGCTGGAGGATGCAGGTGTCTCAGGCAGTATCTTGACACTGCCCCACTTCACTGCTTCTTGATAATAGCCATTCTGACATGTGCAAGGTGATAACATGTTGTAGTTTTATTTTACATTTCTCTGGTGGTTAGTGATGTTGACTTGTTGTTGTTGTTGTTGTTGAGCTGTTTGAGTCTCTTACGTATTTTGGGTACAATTCCTCTCAGAATGCATAGTCTGAAAGATTTTTTTTCTCACTGAAAGAATTTTCTCCTTATTTAGTTTCCTTTGCTGTGCAGTTTAGGGTTGGGGAGGGTGGTTTTGTTTTGTTTTGCTCTGACTCAATCCCATTTATTTCTTCCTGCTACTGTTACATGTACTTTCAGGGATGTATCCCTGACCAGAATCATCACATCAGTGTTGTGGAGGTTTTTCTCTGTGTTTTCTTTTAGTGACTGTATAGTATCAAGTCTTACTGTTTAAGTGTTTGATGCGTTTTGAGTTGATTTTCATGTTATATGAAGTAAGGGTCCAATTTCACTCCTCTGCATGTGAAAATGAAAGTTTTCCAGATATTTATTGAAAAAAATTTGAAAATATTTTACTTATTCGTGTGAAAGAGCAGCAGACAGATAAGGAGAGACAGAGTAACCTTTAATCTACTGGTTTACTCCCCAAATGGCCACACCAGCCAAGTCTGAACCAGGACCAAACCAGGAGCATGGAACTCCGTTCTGCTTCCCACGTGGGCAACAACGGCCTGTTATTCAGCCATCATCTCCTGCCTCCCCTGGGGCATTAACAGGAAGCTGGATCAGAAGCAAGGTCTTGAACTGGCACTCTGATACAGTAAGCCCATGATGCAAGGAGCAGCTTAACCTGCTGTCCCACAGCACTAGCCCCAAGAGACTTTTATCTATTGTATATTGTTGTCATCTTTGTTGAAAATCAGTTGACCATAGGTCTGTGATGGTATTGTACTCTGGCCAGTCTATTTTTTAATGTCAGTACCATGCTATTCTAATTACTATAATTTTGTAATGTATTTTGAAATCAATGTGATACTTAGATTACTTTGGTTAGAGCCTTTCTCAGGCTGATTTTTGTTATATGGTTAGAGTCTTTCTCAGTCTAATTTTTTGTTACTATCAACAAAATAGCTCAGGCTGTCTACTTATGGAAATGATCTTATTTACCTCATAATTCCAGAGGTGCAGGTTAAGGGGCCAAATGGCTTTGTTGCTAGCAGTCTCAGGATGTCTTAGGAAATCCCAGGGCAATGGGTAGGGAATACAAACGTGTGTCTGTGTGCCTATTCTGGTCTTTGTCTCTGTTATCATAAATCCATCACTATCCAAAAATGAAACATTCATTTTGATGACCTTACATGATCTCAATCACCTCCCAGGAGCATCAACTCTAGGCATCATACTTAAGGTCTCCATCTACTTTGTACTTCACAGTGGGAATTTCAGTTCAACAGACAAGTCTTCATGGTTTTGTATGAATGTTTAGGTAGATTTTCCTTTTCTGAGAAAAATGACCTTTTGATAAAAGATGGCATCAAATCTGTAGATTGCTTTGAGTAGATTGGACATATTAATAATATTAATTCTTTCAGTCCATTAGCACAAGAAATTGTTTCATTTATTTGTGTCTTTTCCTTCATCTATGTTTTTTTTTAGTTCTCAGCATGTAGATCTTTCACTTATTTAATGTCATTATTTAAATTTAGTGTTCTGTTTTTGATGCTATAATAAGCATATTAATTCTTCAGAATTACTGGCACATGGAAATGAATAAGATGTTTTCTTGTGTTGGTGCTCTATCCTGCCATATTACTAGATTTGTTGATCAGTTCTCATAGTTTTCTGATATAGCCATTAGGATTTCCTATATATAATATAATATCAGCAAAACAGGTCATTTTTCACCTCTTCCTTTCTAATATGGATGCATCCATTTCCTTTTCTTATCTAAGTGCTCTGAGATGGACATTTAGCGAATAGAAGTAAGAATAGTTATCCTTATCATGTTCCTCGGCTTAGAGGAAAGATTTCTGCTTCTCACCATGGAGTTTAACATTCACTGGAATACTTTCCTAAGTGAACTTTTTGTACTGAGGTACGTTCCTTGTATGCCTAAATTGTTGAGAGTATTTTACCAACAAAGTGTGCTCCAGTGTGTCTGGCAAGAACACAAGGAGATTATAGGTCAGTATCCTTGATGAACACAAATTCAAATATGTTCAACAAAATATTCGCAAACAAAAATCTATGGCACATTAAAGGGGTAGTTAACTAAAAACAAGTGGTGTGTATTTCTTAGGGCACAAGAATAAAAACATACATCAATGAATAAGTGGATTCACTGTAAACAGAAGAAAGGCAAAAGCCACATGATCCTTGCAGTCGAGGCAGACTCACAGGCTGTTCTTGGTTAAAGCCTTTTTCTGTTCTGATTGTTTGCATTTGGAAAAATCTTTGTTTTTCTCCTTTTGCACTCAAGTCTGTGTGTCCTAAAGGTGAGGTGAATCTCTTATAGGAAGTCTATTGTTTGGGCTCGTTTTTTTCACCCAGTCACTTACTTGGCTTTTAGGTGGAGCTTTCGCATCCAGAGTGGTTGAGAAGGGCCTACTGTTGCCCTTTTGTTCACTGCTTGCTGGGATTTTGCAAATCCTTTGACGCTTTCTTCCTCCTGTGCTGTGGTCTGTTGTGGTTTGATACTTTTCTACAGTAGCATGTTTGGATTCATTTGTTTGTTTTTAATCTTCTATGCGTTTTTTTCCCTAGTGATCACTCTCACGCTTACATAAAACATCTTTTACCCTTATCAGGCTGCTTTTAGCTGTTAAGAACTTAAATGTGAACACATAAAGTAATTCTACACTTTGACTACAATCCCCCAATTCTGTTTTTAAAATATTTGTGTACCCCAACAAATGACTAGACCTGTAATTTTATCTTAAGCCTGAGATTTGCTTAAATAGTTGATTTACACAGTAAGGGAATGTTTTAAATGTAAGTGTGTACTTGAATCAGTGGGTTTTACAATCTTATATTTTCATGTTTGTAATTAGTACTCATTTCTTTCATGTTTATGAATTGTCCTTAATATTTCTTGCAGAAAAAAGAAACACAGAAATTTCTTCAACTTTTTAATTTATGAGAAACTTTTTCTTATCCCCCTTTGTTTTTGAAGGACAGGATTACCATGTATAGGGTTGGCTGGCAGGTTTGTTTTGGACCTTTAAAATGACATTTGGAACTGGCACAATAGCTGAGTTGGCTAATCCTCCACCTCCAACAACCAGGATTCCGTAAAGGTGCTGGCTTGTGTCCCAGATGCCCCGCTTCCCATCCAGCTCCCTGCTTGTGCCCTGGGAAAGCAGTAGAGGATGGCCCAAAGCCTTGGGACCCTGCACCCACGTGGGAGATTGGAAAGAAGCTCCTGGTCTCAGATTGGCTCACCTCCAGCTGTTGCAGCCATCTGGGGAATGAACCAGCAGATAGAAGATCTTTCTGTCTGTCACTCTTCTCTCTTTAAATCTGCCTTTCCAGTAAAAACAAATACATCTTTATTTTTAAAGGATATTCATTTGTTCTAACATCCTGAAAAAAATATGCTTACAGAATTCTGGTTATTGCCTTCTATACAATCATACCCTTAAATCTGCTGCTTTCAGAAATCTCTGTCTTTAGCTTTTGATAGCTGAATTATAATGTGTTTTGATGTGGCTGTCCAAAGTTATCCTATTTGGTGTCCATTGGGCTTCTGGGATCTGGATTTCTGTTTCATTTTCCAAGCTTGGGAAATTTTGTGCCATCACCTCTTTCACATGTTTTCTGCCATCACCTCTTTAACATGTTTTCTGCCCTCTTCTTTCTGGCATATCAGCATTGCACACATTGTTTCACTGTCTGATGTCCTGTAAGATCTTCAGGCTTTCATTCTTAGTTTTGTTCCAGTGACCTTTCTTCAAGTTCACTAATTCTTTCTTCCACTTAGTCATGTTTGTGGTTAACACCCTTTATTGAATTTTATGTTCAGTTATGTTATTCTTCACTTCTATGATTTATGTTTGATGATATTTGTGTTTTCTCTCTTTGTTGATTTTCTGTTCATACATGCATTGCTTTCTATTTACCTGAGAGGCGAGCAGACAGTTCCATTACTTCACTCCTCAAATGCCCAAAATGGTTGGGGCTAGGCTAGGCCAAGGCTCAAGCCTGAGAACTCAGGCTCCGTCTGTCTTCCACGTGCTTGAGCTTCCTGCTTGCTCTCAGGATGTCCATTCTCAGGAACCTACTCTCTTAACTGGCATGCTAGTCACAGCCCAGATATTCATCCTGAAGTAGAACTTTGAATATGCTGTTGCGTAGGGTTAAACCTGCTGCTACCTGCTTTTACAAGGACTTAGTGTCTTTTTAATGTTTATCTTGGCTACTGTTCAACATCATCTAACCATCCTGTGGTATATATGGCTGGCAGTTCTCCCTTTCTATTCTTAGATTGCATTTTTTCAGCTATTTTGGCAGAATTGTTCCAAAATTATAAACATTAGCTGTCTAAATGTCTGGATTTTAATTTTTTAATTATTTGAGAGAATGAGTGATATCTTCCACTACTTGACTCCTGAGTTGCCTGCAGTGGCTTGAGCCAAAATCCGGAGCTGGGAACATGATTCAGATCTCCTGAATGTGTGGTAGAAACTCACCTCTACATCCCAGGATCTGCATCAACAGGAAGCTGCGGCCAAGAATTAAACCTAGACAGTCCAGGTTCAAGTTCCAGCTGTTCCACTTCTGATCCAATTCCCTGCTCATAAGAAGGCAGTGGAAGATGGAATGAGTGCTTGGGTACCTGCCACTCCTGGATGGAGTTCCAGGCTCATGGCTTCAGGATGGCTCAACCCCTGCCATAGGCAACTATTTAGAGAATGAACTATCACTCTCCTGGCCACTCTGTCTTCTTGTCTTTCAAATAAATAAAAATTTTAGAAAAAGTACAGATAATGTTAGGAATTCAGGAAATGTGTTTCATACTTTTAAGTTTGTGTTACCTTTGTGTAGTCCCAAACATCTATCTAAACTAGAAAAAAAATGGATATCTTAAATTCCCTTGTAACTTTGTATGCTTAACCATGAAATGGCCACCAGAAGTGACTAGATATAAATAACAAAGTATTTTTGCTTACAGATTTGTAAATCAAGGATTAAAGACTGGTATTGCCAGGTTTTTCCCTTATGGGCTGTAACTCATCTGGGACAAGTGGTACTCACTGTGGTAAGTTAATGTTCCTTTGATGTATGTATGGAAATGTTTAGTTGTCATATGGCAAAGAAGGCAAGCATTTAGGAAGTAAATCATGACAGGACTGATATTATGTAAAAGTTTCTCTGAAATGAAAATATTTTAAAAAGATGGAAAGGAAAGAAACAAAATGGTGGAATAGGATAAGGACATGTTTATAAGCAAGTGGAAAATCATTGGCCAGGGCAAAGCTGAGAGGCTGCCATCCCAGGAAATAGGAAAGGGCAGACCAATGGCAAAGGAATACCTGAAGACCCATGGGCACAGAGAAGCAACAAAGACAGCAGAACGGTGTTGCAGTGACCACATACCCCAACTATGGTCGGGGATCAGCGCTCCACCAGTGGCCAGGCGGGAAGGAGAGTTCACCTGGAGCTCAGGAAGTGAACCCATAGAACTGCCCATCCTGCCGATTCACTTGATTCAACCACAAACAGATGCAGAGTGGCAAAGCCCAAGCAGGCAGTTTCAGGGACAAGGTGAATTTCATGGCTCACACCCCATCAGTGCCACAATGTGTGCCATTTTGTGTACTGAGGAAAAGGCTATGGGGCTGGAAGAATAACAGCAAGCTCTACATGTACTAAGCCAGGAACAAGCTCATTTCCAGCCCGAAGCATTGTACTGATCCCACAGGAAAAGCAGTATCTACATGGCATCTTAAAGGTTCCACCCAAGATAGGCTCAGGTGACCCCCCAGACCTAAGGCAGTAGGCCCAGACCTCCACAAATGCCACAATGGGTGCCATTTTGTGTACTGAGGAAAAGACTGTGGAGCTAGAGGGATGTCAGTGAACTCCACAGGCATTGAGTCAAGAGAAAGCTAATTTCCAGCTCAATGCATTGCACTGGTCTCAAGGGGAAATAGTACTGACTTCACATCCTATGGTTTCTACACAAAATAGGTCCAAGTGATGTCAAACCTTATGGCCAGCAGGTTCTGGCACTACTGACAGCCCAGTGATTTAGGATAGCTGACAGCTCCCTAATTCTGGGCACTGCTTAAACCAAGACTGGGAGAAAGGTTATGCAAGCAACATGACTACAGCACAGTATCACAATGGATAGAAAGGAGTAAACCAGGAGCTGGGTCTGTGGAGACCATGATGGACGCAGAGCACAAGAGCCTGGGACTGAAACTTGCTGGAGGGAGTAACACAAGTAACTGCAAATGATGAACCGGGTACACAATCAGAAAAATCGATCTATAGACCTGTGGGCAACACACTTTAGAAACCAGCCCTACGGAGAGCAATCTGCGAACTAGAATAGCAATTACCAACAACAAAAGAAGAAACAGAGGCACAATGAATGTTACTGATGCCTCCACTGCAAAGGAGCAAAAGCAAAAATGGGGAGGGGTAAAAAAATATTAAAAACTTGTTATAAAGCTTCTTAACAACACTGAGAAGTACATACAGGAGATCAAGGAATTTAAGGAATGTGTCACACAAAATAGCAGCGCTGAAACTAGATCAAGCCAAATTATTAGACATGAAATTCAGTAATAGAATGAGCAAGCAAAAGAAAGATTTTCAGAATTGGAAATTATTTCTCACAATGGAGAAACAACCAAAAAGCTGGAAATAACTGAGTCAAGCAAAAAAGTACAAGAATTGAGATACTATTAAAAGGCCGACTATAAGAATTATGGGAGTCCCAGAAGGCACAGAAGGAGAAGCTGGGTTTAAAAATGTATTCAATGAAATAATAAAGGAGCATTCCCTAATTTGGAAAACGATTTAGAAAACAACTACAGAAGGGACACGAGGGACACAGAACTCCCAATAAGGTTGATCTTATTCGCCATGACACATGATAACGAAGCTCTCTTGTTAAATGCGGGTAAAAGACCCTTAAATATCCACATGAAAAAGTCAATTAACATATAGAGGAACCCCAATCAGTCTCACTGCTGACTTCTCACAGGAAATTCTAAAGGCCAGATGAGAATGGAGTGACACATTCCAGATTCTCAAAAGAAAAACTGTCAGCCCAGAATAACTTACCCAGAAAAGCTTTCAATGTCTTCAGTGACATTGATTTCTATGTCTTCATGACATAGATCATTCAGTAGCATCATTTTCTGCAAAAAGGTTTATTTCCCTTTTCACTTCTTTAGTAACTGATCATTCAATAGCTTGTTATTTAACTTCATGTTTTAAATTTTCTGTTTTCCTTCCTGTTGATTTTGTTTTATGGATTTTCATTTAAGGGGATGTATAGTAACCATGTAATAGACTATCACATACAGATGTGAGTATACAATGCAGTATACATCTCTACTTCCAAATCAAAGATGGACTCCCAGTGAAACTGCTAAATATATTTTGACAATAAGATGATGGTCTCTGCCATTGTCCATACCTACAAAGTCAGGATACTTAAAGAGCAGGATGATGAACTTATGCTGTTTATGAGGGGCCATACTATTATAATAATATACTGGAACTCAGTGGGGATAGGGAATCCCAGAGCCTATAGAAGTGTATCATAAAATAATGTAATACATAAATTATAAAAATATAATGGAAAAACATAAAGATATAAATATGATCAAGCAAATACAGCAAAAAGTTTGTTGTGGAATACAGATGATAACTGTATGGGTATTCACTGTATAAGTTCATTTTCCTATGGGTTTCAAACTTTTCATAATATTGAAATAATCCATAAATGGTTATTTTTCCTAGGCGAATCATTATATTTCATTGTATCCAGTTTGTTGTTCTTTTTTACTTGAGGAGTTAAAAAAATTAAATACTAACTTTGAAGTTGAGGTGAGAAGACTAACTCAGGGGCCCCTGGGCTAGTCAAAGTGTCAGCAGAGCCTTGTTCCTTCCTGGAGACTCTGGAGGAGAGTCCATGTCCTTTATTTCAGCTTCTCAAAACCACTTAGCATTCCTGAGTCGGCACTGGGGTCTCTTCCTATATGTTCAAAGGCAACAGTGTTTCATCTCCCTAACTGTTCTTTAAAAAATAATAATAAAATTACTTATTTAAAATTCAGAGTTGGAAAGAGAGAATGAGAAGAGAGAGAGAAATCTTTCACCCACTGGTTCACTCTGCAGATGGCTGCTTCACCCAGGGCTGGGCCAGGCAGAAGCCAGGAGCCAGGAGATTTTTCCAGGTCTTGAATGTGGGTGGCAGGGGCCCAAACACTTGGAGCATCTTCTGCTTTCCCATACCATTAGCAGGGAGCTGGATTGGAAGTTGGACAGCTAGGACTCAAACTGGCAACCGTATTGCAAGCCATGTCTTGTCTATGCCACAACATCCCTCTAGGATTCTTTTGTAATTGTATCTGCCTCTAGTTATGGATGAAAAATCTTTTGTGTTCTTTTCATGTTGCAACAAATGGCGAAATAACATCATTTAAAAAGACTGAATAGTAGTATTTCACTGTGTATATACTGTGTATATTTCACTGTGTATGTACCCTATTTTTCTTTATCCATGGCTCAGCTGTTAACTTCTAGATTCTTGTCCAAATTGGCAATTCTTTTGAGAAGTAGTTGTCGAAACCATGGAGGCAGTAAAATTTCACCCAGCAGAGTGGAGAAGGAGGGACAAAGAAAGAGCCCCAAGAAACATCATCATTTGAGAAGTAGGTGGAGGAAGGGGCATCCGGGAAGAAGACTGAAGAAGAGTAGCTGGAAAGAGAAAGAAAATTAGGAGATTTTTCTCATGGAAGCTAAGGGAGAGGGGGTGCTTTTCTGATTTTTTACTCTAGGAGTCTGCATGGCTTGAAAGGCTGTGGAGAGACGTGATAACTTCATTCTGGACATCTGGCTTAGTATTTAAGATGCCACTTGGAATGCCAGTAGCTCTGCTCCCAATTCCACTTCCTGCTGATGTGCTCCCTGTGGGACTGAAGATGATGGCTCCCCTATGGGAGATGCAGAGCGGGCCTTTAGCTAATTAATGGCTTCACCCTGACCCAGCCATGGTTACATGATGGTTATTTTAAAATATCATCACAGGGTGATTACTTGGGATGAATGCATCCAATCCAGCTTCCTGTTAAAGGACCTGGGAAGCAGCAGGTACCGGCCCAAGAGCTTGGCCCTTCACATGCAGAGGGGGAGACGTTGATGGAGTTCCCAGCTTCTAATGTTGACCTTGCCAATCCTTGGCTATTGAAATGTTGGGAGAGTGAAAGATGAAATGTGTACATTTCTTTCTCTGCCTTTCCTTCATCATTCTTTCAAATAAGTAATTTATTTACGTAACAAAAATAACATCATGTCTTTTTACTTTGACTTAACACAATTTTCCAAAACTTTGCTAGTAAAATAGCCTGGGATTGTGGATACAAATTAACATAATCAGAGATGCTTGATCCCTTTTGTTATCCTCTGTTAGATCTTAAACTGCAGGACTTGTTCAAGCTGCTATTTACAAAGGTGACCAAATGGCAAAGTGATAATGAATCAGTCTGCACATTTCAATAGGAAATTCAAATAATCAAACCTTCTCTATCAAGAAAAGATCTCTGCACCTCTAGTCCTTCAAACATGCTCAACTAAGAGGCAGTCTGTAGTGTTTCCAAACAATACTTGACAGGAGTGACTATCAGCTTCAGTCTGTACTTATGCCCAAGTTTTCCCCACACATATGCTTTATCTACTGCAAATTCTGTTGCCCAGAAGGCAATTTACATCCCTCTTGTATCTCACATTTCTGAACATGTTACATGACTCAAACTTGTCTTTGAATGAATATAAAACTTACTTGTGGCCAATGAGGCTTTCCAGACAGACTCATCTCAAGATACAGTCATTAAGAATTCCACTGCAGATGAACACTCTGGTTCCCAATCTCTTTCACTGAAAAAATTCCTCCTCCCGCCTACCCAGGATATCCCAGGGAGGGGACTTGGGCCATTGGGTCTTCTCTCCTGAGGCTGGGAATCTAGAATAAATGTGCCAGGGGCAACAGCACAGACATGACCTTTACCAGCTTTGCTGCTGCTGGAGTCGGCTTTTGTTCCTGTCTACGTCCCAAGCTCAGGCTCCACCTTCCTGTTGATCAGTGATCTGCAAATCTACAGTCTCCTTTGAAAAGGACAGAATTAGCAACCGAGACTGTTCACCAGTTCACCAGGTTGCCTGTCCCATGCCTTCTGTGACTACAAACACAGTGGATTCTGGGTATATTGTAAGATCAATGGAGAAAGCAACACCGATTTCCTCTTGGAGTGCTCTTTTGTTATTGTTGACAGGTTATTAATTAGTGACGTTGGAATTAGCAATCTAAGATTAGAAAATATAAATGAATAAGCCCTCTGTAAATATTCATCAAAATTCTATTTTAAGCCCTCAAAACATTTTCTCAGTATATATGACACATATAGGGAAACATTCTTAATGCAAAATGAAAAGTTAAGCTTCTGTTCTATATGTATCTCTTTGTCAGAGTCAGATCATGTTTTGTTCCGACTGCATTAAAAGTTTCATGAGTTATCAACCAAAAGAAGCATTGGAAAAAGTCCGTGCCGGCGTGTTAGGTCGTGTAGAACAGCTTGCAGAACTGATGCTGCGGGACGCTTGTAACTCCCGAAGGAAAGCCGTGCTTGGGGCCTTGCTCATCCTGTATGTTCACTGCAGAGACTTGGTGATAAATTTACTGCTTAGAAATGTCTTCAGGGCAGAGGACTTTGAGTGGTCAAGGTGAGTGAATCTAAATTGTAACTCCATTAAATAACTTCTCATCATCAAATCTTGAGATAAAAAGATCCTTGACTTCAAATTTTGAAAACATTTAAATTTCTGAGTGTATACCAAAATTCCTAAGCAAACTGCAAGTATCACTTTGATCACTTTATTCTTTTTTCTCTCCCTCGTTCTTCTTTCTTCTCACAGTTGAGTTTTCCCTTTTGCAACTCAGCCAAAGGAGCATGTTTTTCTTGCTGGATCCTCTTCCAGAACACAGTAGGCTGGGGAAACAAACTGTAAAGCTTTTCCAGCCAGCTTCCTTCCCCCTAGCCAGAGGCAGTTAGTTAAAAAATACAAGTTTAGGTGAAAGAGGGCCACTGTTGTTGATGAAAAGATATGAAAAGGAAATAAAAATTCCTATCATAATTGTGACATTTCAAACTTTTGAATTAATTTTCCCTTAAAGGTTTTCTCTTAAGATTATGCTCTCTCCTCTGAGAGCTTGCCAAATTCTGAGTACATTTCATTTTTCTATTTTCAAAGTTTACTTATTCTGAATATTAAGTTATAAAATGACCTTTTCCAGGAAGCATTTAAAAGGACTTGAATAGTTTATAAGCTTATCACATGACATCAATTGAAAGATATACCAAGCTATTAACGAACATTATTTTTCCCATAACATTTAAAAATTATCAAACGCTTCTAAGAAGGATCCAGATGGTGATGATGAGTGCTTCTATTGACTGGAAACCAAACCTCCTCGGCGTGACCTGTATAGAAATCCTCCCTTAGGTGGGCATCGCCTTTATGTGGTATGAGCCCGCCAGGCCATTCACCACGGAGGGGAAACCACCTATCTGTGTAGCGTCTTCTGAGCTCTCACATTTCTGATCTAATCCTGCCGCTCTTCTCTTTCAATTTCAATGTGTTGAGTCCACACTCATTTTTAATCTTGATGTTTCTTTGTTTGAATGAAAATTTTACCCCAATAATAAGCATTTAAAATATTGCTTTCAGACATTTACAGTACAAGTGGGATGACAAGCAGAAGTTATGCTACATATCTCAAGGACATGCCACTTTGGCTTACGGCTATGAGTACTTGGGCTGTACCTCCAGGCTGGTCATTACGCCCCTCACAGACAGATGCTGGTTAACCTTCCTGGGAGCACTCCACTTGAACCTAGGAGGTTGTGCTTCTGGTCCAACAGGTGTAGGAAAAACAGAGACTATAAAAGACCTAGCCAAAGTAAGTGTCTTTCAAAAACATCTTTTCTGTCACACAAATTTCAATGATACCCTAAACTGACACTGTGCCTGTTGTTGAAACATTCATTGCTTTTACCAATGACACCCATTAATTCAGTGAACTTATGGATTGATTTTTAAATGCCGATTGTATGCTGAGTGGTCAAGCTCCGTAAGCCCACATTCGCTTTGAATGCATTTGGAATAGCATTAACTGGCATGCAAATGATTGTGTGTGTGTGTGTGTGTGTGTGCGCAAAATAGTAAAACCGTCACATGTACATTTGTATCATACCAAGTTTTTTGAATCTCTGTCAATTTTACCTTGCAGAAAGTCTCTCGAAAGGGCACATGTTACTAATCTGGCAGTTTTGATGTTGGAATTTTGCCACATAATTCAAGAACTATACTAAAGTATTTTCTATCTTTCAGGCTTTAGGCAAGCATTGTGTGGTCTTCCACTGTTTCGAGAATTTGGATTATAAGGTAAAGCTTCAACATCTGTGCTCCAGAAAAAAAATGTACACATAAAGAAATAAGAAAAAAATGTTGAGAGTCACTTAGTAGTAATAGAACCATAAGTTCTATTAATAGTTTTAAATAGAGCATACATCTAGAATGTAATAGAAATTTAAAACATTCTATGCTTTTAATTCAGCTGAACTGCTAAAACAGTGATTTTCAATCTTTCTTGGCAGCTAATCCTTTTCAAGCACGATCTTAGATGGAATACAACTATATAAAATAATCGAGAGTAACACTTTAAATACAAAGTCATTTTAAGTGCTAACCTGATGGGGGTGCAGGTACGCAGCACTACGAAATAATTGGTAGTTGCCGGGCTTTGACCGCCTGCGTGTTCTTCCTGAGAGTGCCAAGAGATTGTTCTTGTGGGGGAGGCTAATCTGTTGCTTTGAGCCTTATCAAAAAAGGAATGCCACAAGTGCTCCCTTGTTTGGGGCAAGATGTGTCCACATTGATATCCCAGTGAAATCTCCCACCTTTGTGGCAGTTCAGTAATCTGTCAAGCTCTCATTCATTCTCTCCCTGTCTCTCCCACCACCCTGTTTTGTCCTCCAAAGACTGTGGAAAAATTCTTCTTTGGGCTGGTTCAGTCAGGAGCATGGTGTTGTTTTGATGCCTTCAATCGAATTGATGTGGAAGTTCTTTCTGTTTTGGCCTTCCAGATCCTAACCATTAAGTGTGCAAAAGCCGGCTCTTCTGTCAGGTATTTGCTGAATACTGTCTACACTGTTTGAAGGGAAATTCATTCCATGTTTGCTGATTGGTTATTTATTGTCAGGTATTCTCTAAATGGGGTCTTCTGAGCTTTTTTATTTGGGGTGTTTTTTTGTTTTTGTTTTATAGCACGTATCAAAAGGAATGGCACTTTCCTTCACTGTTTGCTTTGCTTGACAAATGATATAAAATGTACATATAACAAAGATGTCATAATTCTTCTAAAAAGTTTATCTGCTTTATTCCTCTTTTTATCCTTAGTACCCGATAATAGTGTTGACCATTGGATCCTACAGATTATATGTATATATATTTTTAAGATTTATTTTTATTTGGGGAGCAAATTCTATAGCAAGAGGGATGGGAGAGAGCTCTTCAATCTGTTGATTCACTCCCCAGATGGCCACAATGACTGGAGCTGAGCTGACCCAACACCCGGGGCCAGGAGCTTCTTCCCAAGTGTCCCATGTGGATGCAGGGTCCCAGGGACGTGGACCATCCTCTACTGCTTTCTCAGGCCATAACTAGGGAACTGGATTAGAAGTGGAGCAGCCAGGATAGATTTTTAAAAAGAGAGAAAAAGGCTTAAAGGGACAACATTTAAAAATAGGGAAGGAGAATAACAATGAAGCAAAATTCTAATATATAAAGTTATAGAGGATTAATCAACTCCATCAGAACACATGATGACGGATTTCACTGGTGTCAGTTAGCTCATGCTTGATCTTCCCAATGGCACATGGATAACATTTATGAATATAGAGAAGAGTTGAAAGAAAATTAGGATAAATTTCTGTCCTGCTCATCAGATAAAACTAAACTATAACCTTATTGTAGATCAGATATTTTAGTAAATGTTTGTTCAGCTTTGGGGAATGACCAATATCGAGGAAAGGATGGCACACTTTAGCATTTGTCACCTAAACTACTGAGACCAAAGTGACCAAGTGAAGTCATATGCTTCCACCTCACTGTAGGTCATTTTAAACATTAAATTCAGACCTTAGGAAAAGTCTATAAATTGTCCTTGGTGAAATAAACTGAATACTAAGTGAGGTTTCACCATGATTGCCATAACTGTCATACATAAGTTAGAAAATGACAGGTAAAAATGGAGATTTGCTTCAAAGTAGATTCAATCTCTTGTTTCTGTGACCTTGTCTTTCATATAAATGAAAGTGAATCTTATGTTAAAAAAATACATATAGTTTTAGGCCAGAGTAGAGAAATATAAATGAGTGTCCAACTTTGGAATGGTCTTTGGATCAGTGATGAGATTTGTGCAAGCATATATGTGCATTTTCTTTTTTTTTTTTTAAAGATTTATTTTTATTATTTTTTCATTGGAAAGGCGGATATACAGAGAGGAGAGACAGAGAGGAAGATCTTCCGTCCAATGATTCACTCCCCAAGTGAGCGCAACGGGCCGATACTATGCCGATCCGAAGCCAGGAGCCTCTTCCAGGTCTCCCAAGCGGGTGTAGGTTCCCAAGGCTTTGGGCCGTCCTCGACTGTTTTCCCAGGCCACAGGCAGGGAGCTGGAAGGGAAGCGGGGCTGCCGTGATTAGAACCGGTGCCCATATGGGATCCCGGGCGTGCAAGGTGAGGACCTTTAACCACTTGCACCACCAGGCCGGGCCCTATGTGCATTTTCAATCAACTTGAATAATCTTACCTCTTCATCTTAGGAGATTATACCTGAAGAAACCAATATTTTGGATTTTTTTTCTTTAATTTTATATGTAGAAAAAATATTTACCACACAGCTGAAGCTTACTTTTTCTCTTGCTGATTTGTTTATTTTTATACATATGCTTTTAAGTAGTAACGGTGTTATGTTATAATAACCGATGTTTTTGATGCACCAATAAACATGTTTTCAGATAAAATTTAGGAATCTGGGTAGTTTGCTTTATGGATATAAATTAATTTGATGGCTTAGATCTTCTGTTAACATTTCTAGCTCAAGCTAACGTTCAGTAACTTGTGGCTTTAGTCAGAGATTTTTGTACAAACTGAATGTGTATTCCAGACTTTACAAATCTAGTGTTATAGTTGGGGGTCACAATAACCCACATTTTGCTAACTCAAATTCCTAAAACATGTTCTCCATTTTAATTGGTGAGGTCAAATTACTTGGGTACAAAAAAATTTTTTTGAAATGCATGAGTTTGTTCATGATATGCATTTTCTATGAATTTTGTAGAGATTGTATTCTATGTCTGTGGAGCTAAAGAATCAGAATTTCCATAAAGTTCCCAAGTATTCCTGATGCCAATTAATGATTATTTGTTTCCAATCCAAAATGCTTTGATCAGGTAGCCACATTTTTTTCCAAACCGCTTCTCTTACTAATATTGCTTCAATCTACCCCTTTCTAGTTGAAAGAAAATTTTATTGGGATGCTAATTGTTATTTTTTTAACTTTTGATTAAAGTTGGTTTTTAACCTGTTACTCTTTCTTTGAAGTTCAAAGATTGAACTTTTAGATTCTCTGATTTCACCTTTTTTAGATGGCACATATATAATATAACTCAACTCTTCAATGTTTGATAGGATCATTATGATTTTGGCTTGCGGTTTCTGAAAACAGTCTTAGCAATTGCTGAAAAGGAGAAACAGCAGTTTCAAAGGTACGTTGAATTTGGAATTGAATGTTACATCAAAGAGAGTTATGTGTCACTGGGAAAGTAATTTGTAGAACTTTCAGTAATGGGAAAAAACCGGGAGCTAGAGTGTCACAGGAAAACCTGTAGAAACTACCTAAGAATACAACGAAAGGAAGGAAATATGCACAGTTATCCAGTATGCTTCCCCAGAGCAATGTTTTCTTCTTGTATATACATGAACCTTCATGTAAGGAAAAACATAATAAAAGTCCATTTAGAAAAGCAATAAACTTTTTTAAAAGATTATTTGAAAGAGTCAGAGAGAGGTAAAAAGAGAGAGCACGAGTGAGCTTCCATCTGCTGGTTCACTCCCCAGATGCCTGCAGTGGCCATGGCTGGAACAGGCTGAAGCCATGATCTGGAGCTTCATTTCTGTCTCCCAGACTCCTGGACCGTTTTCTGTTGCCTTTTCTGGGCTATGAACAGAAAGCTAGATCAGAAGTGATGAGACCAGGACACAAACTGGCTCCCATATGACCTGCCAACCTCACAGGTGGCAGGTGTACGTGCTACAGCACAACCCTAGCCCCAGAAGAGCAACAAGTTAGGATGTAAGCCCGCATAAACACACAGTGGCCTCCACATGCACAGGTTCTGTATCCATGGATTCAACTAACTGCAGATTGAAAATATTGAATATATTGAAAATATTTAGCAGTATCTAGTATCATCTGTTTCATTGAACTGAAAATCCTCAGCCTTCCTCTGAGTGGAAGGTCGGTTGAGCCTCGCATCACTCTTCCAGGTCACTGCCGTGCTCCAATCAGCCACAGCTGAGGTTGTATTCCTTAGTGAATATCCATTAAGCCACTTGCTTGCTCTTCCAAACTGCTTTGTAGCTGTGACTTTGATGTCCAACTTTAGCAAATCTGACACAGCTGTCAAAATCAGAACATGCAGACAGTAAAAAAGGAAACCAGACACATATAGAACCTGTTCTGGCGGGTTACAGCCATGGCAACATCTGTAGCCAGGTACCAGGAATGGTAGCATCAGGGATACGTCGCAGCTGCCAGCACCAACTGTTCCCTAGAGCCAAGGATGGTGTTGGCTGTTTCTTTGCATGCCTGGCTGTACGTTCTATTTAGTATTATTTTGGTGACCCTGACAACCAGATGGCTTAACAAGCCTAGTTTTGGCCCTCCCCTGGGTGATGTTTAATGTCAGCAGATAGATGTGTTAACTTGTTTATTTTCTGTTGTTAAAGTGATGCGTCTGAAGCAGCCGAGACACTGGTCATTACCAAGGCTATAAGAGAAGCTAGCTTACCAAAATTTCCTCCTGAAGATATTCCACTTTTTGAAATGATTATAGGAGATATTTTTCCTTCAGTGACAACCACAAAAGTAAATCCGTCTGCCTTGGAGGTAATTAAGACCTTTAAAAATCAGCATGAGTTATTTAGCCATGAATTAGCAATTAAGTTAATACGCTAAATACTACAGTTTTTTCCAGAAATATTTTTTTTGCATGTGTTAATTTGAGGGATGAAATTATTTGAAGATCTAGGTAAGGTGTTTGGGGTCCTTCTATCATATTTTGGTACAACTGCCCAGTCCATTTCAGATTGCAACTTGCTACTAACACCGAAGCTGTGGGCAGCTGTGGGTGGCTCATGTAGTTGACTCCCTACCACCCATGAGGAACAAACAGACTGAAGAGTTGCCAGGTTTTGTCTTTAGCTTGATCCAGCATCAGCTGTTGCAGGAATTTGGGGGAGTAAACCAGTGGACACAAGACTTAGAGTCTCCTTCCTTCTCCCTTTCAAAACTAAATCAGAATTTTTAACAATACTTGGGCATTTATATTTTCCCTTTTGGGGAACAACAAGAGTTTTCAGAACACCATGGCCAGATGAATTGTGTATCCTTGGGCCAGGAAGGCTGCTATTTAGCTTGTTTCTCAATTCTCTCAAATGTCCGATGAAGATAATGTGTTTGTCCTTTCAATGTAGAAGGGAGAGCTTTGAGAATCACAAAGCCATAGTTGTGAAAACAAAAGACTGAAACAGTAAAACCCTGGCACAGTGGAGCCCTGTAATCCTATCAACATCAGTTTGTAGCCATTGGCTCAATCTCCATAGAGTTTAACTGTCTCTGTTAAATGCTAGCATGTGGATTCCTGGCACTCTTCAGATCCCTGCCTACATCCAAGACCAGCACAGTGGAAGGCAGGGATGCAGGGATATGTCTTTTTATAATATTCCACAGAGTTAGGGCTGGTGATCTCAATGTGCTTTTTTTGTTTGGTGTATTGGCCTATTTTGTAGACATGGCAACTGAATCCTAGTATATTCTTTGGTTATATTTTTATTTTTATAGTTGACAATCTATTTAGGAAGTGCCTATTTTGCATTGATTTATTTGGATTTTTTTTATAGGCTCATGTTATTCTATTTATATTTTAGTGTTTTAATGGTATGCAAGTTTCTGTTTATTTGGACAAAATCTGCTAGTTTCCTAAAATGAGCATTGATGATAAGTTGAGATACAAAGCAAAGGGGAAAGAATGAGGGAAAGATCTTCCATCCATTGGGTCACTTACCAAATAGCCACAGTGGTTGGGACTCAGCAGGCTAATGCCAGAACCAGAACTCGAGTTCAAGACTCCCAGGTGCATAACCAGGGAACTAGATTGGAAATGGAACAGCCAAGCCTCAAACCAGCACACTACTGCGGGACCTTCTAATACGGGATGCCAGCATCGCAAGCAAAGGCTTACCTTGCTGCACCACAGTACTGCATCCCTACTGATTTATTTTTGAGCCTTGATTGCAAATCCATCTTTTCATTGGCTTCATTATGACAGTCTGAATGTATAGGAAAGTTCTCTATACAATCATGTGAGTCCATTCTGCTATTCCCTCCATTTGCCTGTTTTCACATTTATAAATATGTAACCTACTAACAGCTTAGTAAGTTGTTACCAGATTGTAGTATAGAATTCATAGCAGTGTTACAAAGATCATAATTTAAAGTTGCAATTATTTCAATACTAAGTTTGGAGTAACCCAGTTTTTTAGTTAGTTAATGTGTTTGCTTTTCTTTTGAGAGGCATAGAGAACACTCATCCATTGGTTCACTCTCAAATAACTGCTAGCATGAGCCACTCCTGGGAGCCCAGAACTCAATCCTGGGCTCCTACCGAATTATTTGAGTCATCACTTCCACACCCGAGGATCCGCTTTACGAGGAAACGGCAGTTAGGAGTGGAGCTACATGTTGACCCAGGCACTTCAGTGCATGGCTGGGATGGCTCAACAGCTAGGCCAAATGAACACCCTTGCATTTGATGGCCTGCGCAATGACCTGCCCATAAAGTACTGTATCTCATTAAATATAGAGTTTGTTCACCTGAAATTCAACATCAAAGTTACATTAAACAGGCAATTGTGATGGGTCCATGTGGTTCCCTTAACTGAGAAACCACCAAAACCACATCCCAGCATGTCAACTACACACTCTTTCCCATCCAGCTGGCTCTAGTGGACAGTACATACAGCCACAAATATTGTATAAGATGTGACTTTATTTCAAATGTGTGGAAATGTTTAGCCAATGGCTGGTCTATCTGAAATCTGATTCTGATGCTGTGCATCTCTGTATCCCATGCTGTTCCTGTTTCATACCTGTGAGATTTCCAGGTTTATATAATTAGAGGAAGAGAATCCATAACCCCTGCATCTAAATCTATCCAAAATTTGGGCTTTGAGTGGGAGAGCTCATCAGCTCCATTTGAAAGAGCTTATGGTTAAAGAGTCTGCTAGCTAATCACCTCCAGTTGGACTTGTCATAGGAGCTACTTTTTTCTGTTGTACTATCCTGTTAAGTGTATTATACTGTTGCTTTACTCTATCACACTGCAGGGATGAAAGCAATGAAAAACAGAACAGGAGATCAGACAAACCAGTTTTTGTCCGTGGGCATAGCTGCTATTTGTGTCCACACTGGAGTAAATCCTCCTCCTTTTATCTTTCCAAGTTGTAGCTACCTGGAAAAGTTAATTGTACAACCTCATCATGTCTTCATTCTTGCAAATTTTATATGCCGTCATAGCATATTCTCATTTATTAAAGATTTATTTTATTGGAAAGGCAGATATACAGAGAGAAGGAGATACAAGAGAAAGATCTGTCATTGCCACAACAAGCAGAGCTGAGCTGTTCAGAAGCCAGCAGGCAGGAACTTCCTCTAGGTCTCCCAGGCAGATACAAGGGCACAAGGCTTTGGGCAGTCCTCAACTGCTTTCCCAGGCCACAAGCACAGAGCTGAATGGGAAGTGAGCAGTTGAGGTATGAACTGGTGCTGATATGGGATCCTGGCACATGCAAGGCAAGAGGACTTTAGCCATTAGGCTATCATGCCGGGCCCATAGCATATTCATAAATATTTAAATTTGAAATATTTAAATATGCAAATTTTACACCTTTATGATGATTAGGACCACAAAAGATAGACACTTTATATTTTCATCCAATGTGGGTATTAAGAACTAGTTGCTCCCAGTGAGCAATAGTCTAAATGTATCTTAAAACATGGGTTCTTAGTTTGGAGAAGGATTTATGTTGCCAGGGATCTGTGAACATAAAATGTGGTGTTACACTTTTTTCAAGAGAGAAATAATGGTTTCATTATTCTCACAGGATTATTACCCGAAGGATAGTAATTTCTTTCCTAGGTACATGTACAGGGAGTTGGGTCGGAAATAGAGCAGCCAGGACATAAGCTGGCACCCCATCCCAGGTGGCGGCTTCATTGCTGCCACCACAACATTGACACCCCTGTCTGTGCCTTTAACTGAGGAATTGAGTCTGTTGACATTTAAGATCATTATTGATTGGTTATGTCTTACTGCTGCTGTTTTGAGACCTGTGTGTTTTTATTGTGTGTCCGTTCCCCTCAGTGTTCATTTGTCATTTAGTGATTCTCTCTGGAGTTGTACTTTGATTTCCTTGCTAAATCTGTGTGTAAGTTTTGTGTTGTAGTTACTTTGAGGCTTACAAAACAACTTTCTTGACTGTAATAGACTCTTAAAGTGATAACAGCTTATGATAGATAAGGAAACAAACAGAAAACACAAAGAGGTAAAAAGTCTTCATACTTTCTATACTCTGTTCCCTACCCATATTTTGAAGAAAAAATTTTGTGAACTATATTATTTTGATTTATCAGGGAGAAGAGCAAAGTGAGACAGAAAAGATGCTCTCTTCCATTCACTGTTTTACTCCCTAAGTGGCTTGTAACGTCCAGGGCTGGGCCAGGCTGAGGTCAGGAGCCAGGAACTCCTTTCTGGTCTTCCTCACTGGTGGCAGGAACTCACGTGCGTGGACTGTCTTGTCCGGCTCCGCAGGATGCGTTGGCAGAAAGTGGAATCAGCTGTGGAACAGTTGGGCTTGAACCAGGACCTGATAGGGCATGCTGGCATTGTAGGTGGCAGCTTAAGTTAATGCTGTGTCGTAGTGACAGGCCCCGCTTTGGGATGTGTTAATGATGTTATTGTTGTCATTATTATTATTACACAATTTATATACTTTGAAAAATTACAGAGAGAGGGAAAGATAGATAGAGGATTTTCCTTCCACTGGTTCACTTTCCAAATGGCCAGCATGGCCAGAGCTGGACCTGACCATGGTTGAGAGCCAGGAGCTTTTTCCTGGTCTCCCACATATGTGCAGGAGCTCAAGGACTTGAGCCATCCTCTGTTACTTTGCCAGACCATTGGTCAGTACTTGCTCAAATGTGGAGCAGCTGGGATGTGAACTGGTGCCCAAATGGGATGGCACATCGCCATGCCAGCCCATGGCTATAATGTTTTAGTCGTTATAGTAAAGTTATAAATGGTTGGATCAGAGGCGGAGCAGCAGAAGTCAAAGTAACAACCATATATTAGTCTGGCACTACAGGTGGCAGCTTTGCCTGCCATGCCATGGGGTTGACTCCAAAATAGTGTTTCCGTGTGTGTGTGTGTGTGTGTGTGTGTGTGTGTGTGTGTGTGTGTGTGTGTGTGTGTGTGTGTCTATGGTGGAAATGTACACACACACACACACACACACACACAATACTCTTAATCATCGTACTTAAATTTGATAAACCAGCCCATTCTACATGTCCTGTCACTTTTTATGTCACTCATGGTTACCCTCCTTGCCAAACCAGCTGAAGGGACAGCAGAGTTGATCATTGTCCTCCGTTTATGACACATGAGTAAGGTCTGTGGACAGAGAACAATCCTTCGGAAAGTTTGAGGAAAAGTTGGAATTACAAATAAGTCTATTCTAGTACAGAACAATTTTGAAATTCATGCTTTGCTTTTTCCTAATGTGCATTTCCCCCAAAGTCCCAGGGTTGTTGGTCTAACCTACGAGAGGCCAGCAGTGACACATGGCAAAATGAGTCCAAACCTCCAGAGCTCAGGGCTCTGCATGATGCCATTCTAGGAGCACTGGTGAGAAACTGGAGTCCTGTAGGCTTCTTTAGGTGCTGGTCTCATCATAATGTGCCAGCTTTGAGATCTGAAGTGTGTCCTGCACAGCTGTAGTTTTGTTTCCTGCTGGTGGTTGGGGCAGGCTGTCAGAGGCCACCTGGCAGTAGAAGATCCCAATACTCACTGCCCTGGTGTGGTCCTGGGGCCAGGGCAAGGGCTGCCATCTATATTTTTCACAGTGGCCCTGGTCCCCTAATGCCCACGCAGGAGGCAACTATCTCTGCATCCATCGTTGGAGTGGGGGAAGGGTGGCATGCCTGGACAACTCTTGTTTTTGCTTTCTTTGATGTGACTCTTGTCATGTCAGGGTTAGAACAAGGTGAGGCATTGTTTCCCCTGCCTGACTGCAGTAGCTCTTGAGAAGCTAACTTGGTGTATGTGTAACTAGTCACATTGCTGTCTGCACGGGAGTCTCTTAGCCTGATGCCATCCAGTGAGAGAGCTCAAGAGCTCCCTTTCAGTTAGCCCAAATGCCTGCAGTGGCCAAGGCTGGGCCAGGCTAAAGCCCGGAGCCAAGGACTCAGTCCCAATCTCCCACATGAGTGACACTAATTTCACCCTTGCGCCATCACCTGCTGGATCCCAGGGTCTGCATCAGCAGGACGGTGAGTAGCCATGACCTCAGCCAGGCTCTCCATGTGGGATGCAGGTTAAGCAGCATCTCAGTTGTTAGGCCAAATGCCCGCTCAGAAACCACATGTTCCAAACACATAGTCTTAGTGCATGAACACTTACTTTAGGTTTTACATTTACAAAGCTGTTAAAAGTAACTGAGACCAATTGGTTTAGACTGCTGTACATTGGACCAAGGGATGAAAAATAGTATGAAAGTGGATACACTTTGCAAGGTGAGCATTCATGGATCCAAGTAGAGTCTAGAATTTCATTGATGTTTGATAATTTATAAGAAACAAGGCAAAAGAATGAGTCAGTACATTCTGTTGATCACTATATCAGAAGGATTAGCGCAAAGACAGACAGTGAATAGTTTCATACTTCAAAAACCAATTTGGGACCCGGCACATTAGCCTAGTGGCTAAAGTCCTCCCCCTTGCACATACAAGGATCCCGTATGGGTGCTGGTTCTAATCCCAGTGTCCCGGCGGCCATGCTTCCCATATAACTCCCTGCTTGTGACCTGGGAGATTTTATGGGCATTTGCAATATGAACCCTCAGAAGCTCCCTCCACATTTCTGAAAAGTGTTTTAAGACATAAACCATGGGCCCACCGTGTTAGTCTAGTGGCTAAATTCCTTGTCTTGCCTTCCTTCCAGGCCTGTGTAAAGAGCATTGCAGAATACACACAGAGACAGGCAACATCTGGACACATCTCTAAGGTATGTATGAACAATGGCAATGAATTGGTGATTGAGTTTATTCCTTTTATTTGCATGTCTTTGAAGGGAAGGGCAGAAGCTTTTTGTGAAGATTGATTTAGTTTTGGGTGTAGTGGTTAAGGTCCTCCCCTTAAACCCACCAGGATCCCATATGGGCGCCAGTTCTAATCGTGGAGGCCCGCTTCCCACCCAGCTCCCTGCTTGTGACCTGGGAAAGCAGTGGAGGACAACCCAAAGCCTTCCAGTCTTGCACCTGTGTGGGTGACCCAGAAGAGGCCCCAGGCCCCTGGCTTTGGATTAGTGCAACTCTGGTTGTTGCAGCTGCTTGGGGAGTGAATCATCAAAGGAAACATCTTCTTGTCTGTCTCTCCTCCTCTCTACACATCTGCCTTTCCAAAAAATAAATAAATCTTTTGCAAAAGTTCAGGGATAAAATGAATTGAAAAATAACTGCAATTTTGTCCAAAAACTCTAAAGTCAATGTGTATGAGAAGTCTGCAGTAAGTTCATGGAAATGTGACTTGTTAAACCAAGCAGAATTTTCCCATATCATTCCACATTCCACAAATGTTTGAAAGCAGCATGATTCATGTTGAAGTTGGATAGTTTTGAGATATTCGTTATTATGATCTGCACAGCTATGAAGATTGCTTTCGATGTGCATGGTTGTACCTAAACATTTCCTTTGGTTTGTGTGGTGGTTAGAATTCGTGCAGCATGGCCCAGTTCTATGTATTATAAATTGCCTTTGACTATGTGCATGACTCTACTGAATCTACTCCAGGAGACACAGTTACTTTCCTCTCACATTCCATATTGATGGGCAAATGTTTGGCCACTGTGTTATTTGATTTTACTTAACACTTGAAAGCACTGAGTGTTTTTAGCCTGTGCTTCATAATGCTATATTGTTGAGTTATCCTCCATAATTTTCTATTCAAAACAATTTTTTCCACTGTCAAGTAAGAGCTCACCTATTCTAAAGAACATTTTTCTCCTCCAGATGACCATTTCTTTGATAAGGATTTTTCGTGCCTTAGCAGCTGCTCCCTCTATTATTTTTCAAATTTAATTGTGATCGCAGTTGATAACTCCATAATCCATATCTGGAATCTAGACAGCTCTCTTGGTCCCCATTTAATCCTGTCACAATCTCCACTATTATGACGCAAAAATGTCAAACTTCACTATTGCTAACACCCCCTGACACAATAATCAAAACAGATTCTCGTTGTTTTTCTATGAACTATAATGAAATTCTGCACCGTAGTGTGTAACCTGATATGAAATAATAATGCTTTTATTTTTTTTCCTTGCTTCCATGCACCAATGCATATATCCATGCATTTCTACATGTTAAATATTTCCAACTATTTCCCCTTAATTATTTCTGTAATGATGCTAGTTTGGACAGCTGTTGTCATCAACCTTAATTTCTCCCATCTTCCCAAAAGCATTTTTCAAGTCTATGCTGGTTCTTTTGTCAAAATTCATTCACTACTTACTACCTCTTCCTCTCCCTCTAAATTCTCAAGGAATCTCTTTTGGTTTCAAGTGGGACCTACCATTTCTTCGCATGATAGTAATTCTTTCAGGGAGGTAGACATTAGTCAAATGGTGAAGATACTGCCTTGGACACCTTCATGCCATGGTGGAGTGCCAAACCTGGCTTTCTGATAACGGAAGCCTACAGGTTATAGCTCACATAGCCTATTCATTGCCACCCACATGGGAAAATGGACTTGAGCACGTGGCTCTTGGTGTTTGACTGATGTAGCCTATAGTAGTGTAGGTATTTGCAATGTTATTTAGAATTTGGCTCTCGCTCCGTCTCTCTCTCCTTCTCTGCCTCTCCGTTTACAATAAACTTAAAACTAGAATTTACTTTTAAACATGTTGAAAGAATTCACAAGATAGCATAGCTGTTCAACTCATTTTCAGGTAATTTTCACATGATCATCTAATCTCCTTGCACCAACATGGCAATAACTCTATTTCATTTTTAATCGTTCATCCATTTAAAAAATTAGGCTTTCACCTGAACTCCTTACAAATTAATTATTTTCAAAGCGTCTGTGCCTTGGTTGCCACATAGAGTTCTCGATCCAAAGAAAAATTCTGAGAGATTTTTGTGGAATGAATAAATGAAACAATAAGAACCATGGAAGAAGTTTCTTAAAAGACAAAAACAGTGTACAGTTTTTCAAAACCAACATGAAATATGTCAAAACTGATAGATCACATTTTATTTGTACAGCAGTCAAAACCTAAAATTGCATGTCTCTAAGTGGGCCTCCAGAGCCCAGTGCAGCAAGGAGCCCCCATCCCCATCTGGCCACACAGAACTTCCCAGGGTGAGGAGAGGAAGCACAGCAGGGCTCCCTGGTGTCCAGGAGGAGGAAGAAAAGGTTCCCCAAGGGCGGCGGGGCATCCAGCGGAGGAATCCTGCGTGGTGCTGACGCGGAGGGATTGGCCGCTTGGTCACTTCCTGCGAGATGCTGCGGCCTCGCACACTCAGTCAGTGAAGAGCCAGTGGAGAAAGAGGACAAGTCACTGGGTTCTCCAGAGTGGAACTGTTCTCTTGCCGAAGATGTGCAGCAGGCTCCGGGAGAGGACGTAAAGGCTCCTGGACTCCAGCTGAAAATCATCCTGCCTGCTGTCCACCTGCCCCCCACCTGGGGAGGGTCTCGTGGTGGCTGCCATGGTGGACATGGAGCCAGCTATGTGCGAGTTGGTGCCGCCCCCAGAGTGCCTGGTCTCTGAGCCTCGCTGCAGGACTTGATAGACCCACTGGGCTTCATCAGCACCATCCGACCTGTTACTGAAAACACGGACACCTACAAGGTAAGAACCCCCAAGTTCTAGTGATCCAGGAAGGGGAGGCGGCAGCTTGGCCTTAGCACCTGTGTGTGGGAGCGCAGGTGGAAGCTTGTCCCCTAGGGCAAGGGTAGTTTGGCCATCTCCATCACAATGGTGCAGGAGTGGAGGTGGCTGCTTGCCTGCCTGCAGGGTTTAGGAGGATGGGCCATGGCTTAGCACTCAGTGAGGATTCCAGGAGGCGAGATTGCAGCTTGGCCATCTGCGTGGGGTCTAGGAGGGCAGGTAGTGGCTTGTCCCTAGGTGCAGGGTCCAGGAGGCAGGCGGTGGCTTGGTCCTTGGTGAGTGTTCCTGGAGGGCAGGCAGTGCCTTGGCCCTTTTGTGTGTTGTCTGGGAGGGCTGGTGGCAACTTGGTCATTGGCATGGTCCATGAAAGGCATGAGGTTTCTTTGCCCTAGGCATCGGATCCAGGAGCTCAGGTGGCAGCTTAGTCCTGCATTCTGGGTGGAGAAGCTCAGGTGGTGGCTTAGCCCTCAGGGTGGGGGTCATCATGGCAGGCTGTGGCTTTGTGCTTTGTGTGTTGTTTTCTGGGAGGGCTGGAGTCCTTGGTGCAGAGATGAGAGGGAAGCTGGGGTCTAGCACTCAGTGTGGTCTCTGTGTAGAGTGGGCACAGGTGCCTCGGGTTCACGCTGTCCTGCAAGGCCTGCTCCACTTCTGTCCTTGGGGCCGTCCTTCCTTTTTTCCTTTCTCTCTCTCTCGCATTCTGTCTCTCTTTCCTTTTTTTTCTTATTTGGGTTAGTGATATATCAGTGTTGCTTAGTTTTCAGTAAATGTGTTCTTCATTGATCTTTTAACTTTTTTTCTATTTCGTTTATTCTCTAATTTCTTTCCTCCTAGTAATTTTGTGGTTTGTGTTGTTTGTCTTTTGCCTTGATGCCGTTTATCTGATGCCTTTCCATTTCTTAGTATAAGCACTGACCGCCCCAAATGTCCCTGTCAGCACTGTTGTTGTTGTGTCCCTTCAATTCTGATGCATTGTGCTGTCTCCATTTGTTCACAGCAAGCTTTTGATTCTCCTTGATTTCTTCTGTGGCTCTTTGCTTAGGAGCAATTTGTTAAGTCATGTGTGAGTTTACATATCTTTGAGATATTTGTAAGTCATTAATTTCTAACTGAATTAGATTGTGATCAGAATGTAATCAGAAAAGAGAAATGATATGGTTTCATTTTTAAAAAAATTATTGAGACTTTTGCTTTATATCTTAGCAGTGAACCATGATAAGGAAGTTCAATGTACTGATGAAAAGGATGGTTTCTGGAGGTGTGGAATGAGTTCTCTCAGATGGCAATGAAGTTCTGTTAGTCCATAGTGCAGACTAGCCCTGTTGTTTCTTGGCTGATTTTCTGTTTTGTTGATCTGTCCACTGATGGAAGTGAGGTGTCGGAGTGGAGGGGGCCGCTCCTTGCTGTCGAACTGCATCAGCTCCCGGGGATAGGAGATGGCCTTTTGATGACACCTTAGAGACCCCGATGTGAGGAAGAACATTCCCAGAGTGTTGCTTGAGTGGTTTGGGCAGTTCTGACACATTGTTAGTTTTATTGCATCAGGGTTGAGAAGATCTTTTCCAGATCCGCTGGCTGAGCAAGTCCACCTAAGTGCATCCAGAGACCCGGGTACTTGGTGCAAGCTTGGCCAGGAGAATGATCTGATCTGTTCTGCTTTGCATTTCCTGATGTGGCACTTGATGTCCCCAGCTGGCCCAGATGAACTGTGCTTTGGGGCACACTGTCCAAACATTGCACAGGCCTCAGCACCTGAGGAGGCCCAGTCCACATTGTTGGGCTTCCGTCAGTTTATTTCTTTGCTTTTGAGTAAACTCATGCTTGGTGTTTTTAATTGCTTTTAATACAACTTACCAGTCTCTTGTAAGGAGAGGAAGGGAGGGAAAGAGAAGCAGGGAATTGGATGCCAAGTATAGCAGCTAGAACCTGGAACTGTAAGCTCTATGGGATCTTGGTGCTTGCAAGGTGTTGATTTAGCCAATGAGCCATTCTACCAGGCCCTGGATCTCTCTATATTTAAGATTCACTTATTTTTATTGGAAAGAGTAGTGCAGAGAGAAGGAGAGACAGAGATCCTCCATCCATCATCAGATTTACCAAATGATCCTAATAGCTGGGGCTGAGCCAGTCCTTCTGAGTCTCCCGCCTGAATGCAGGGTACCAAGGTCTTGATACATCCTTTATTGCCTTCGTAGCCACAAGCCAGGAGCTGGATGGGTGGTGCAGCAGCCAGGATACCAGCTGATACCTGTATGGGATGCTAGCGGCACAGGTGGGAGCTTAGCCTACAAGTGGTTTTCCAGATATAAGTAGTGAAAAGAGTTTCTGTTAATATTCTGGTTAAAGTGTATGTGAGAGCTACTGTTGTGGCACAGTGCGCTAATCTACCATCTGTAGTGCTGACATCCCACATGGCCATGTTGCTGTTTCCTGAGTTATCTTTGCTGCTCACTCCAGACCAGCTGTTTTTAAGGTTAGCTAGTAGCCTAGAACCTCTGGGGCTTTGCTTTTGCTTTGTCCTGTGTTGCAGGTCTTTGTTTTCCTTATGTTTTTGATGGATCATATGTTCTAGTATAATGAGGAAGAAGGTCAGTGGGAAGTGAAGTAGACACTTGCTTCTTGAGGCCTGTGTGGTGTTGTGGATGGAATTGCTGCATATGTTGCCAGTGTGAGTCCTGACTGCTCTGCCTTCATCCAGCTGCCTGAGAATGACCTGAGGGGAAAAATTGAAGATGGCCTAGTTCCTTAGATCCCTGCACCCATGTGGAGGCCCAGACGGAGTTTCAGCTTCTGGTTTCAGCCTGGCCATTGTGGCCATCTGGGGAGTGGAGCACTGGACGGAAGGAACATGTCTGTCTCTTCCATGCTTGTTGCTTTGAGTTTTAAAATGTACACATACAGGCATATTCAGTAAAGAATCTTGCTTTTGTGGAGAGCTTTTGTAATGATGTGAGACTGAGTTGGTTTTGTGATGACTAGAGCTGCTGCCTGCACAGCTGCCAGCCCACTGTTCAGGTCCTGGCAGTTCAACTCTGATCAACCCCTGCTGATGGCCTGGGACAATCACCAGAAGATGGCACAGGTTCTTGAGCCCCTGTCACCTATATGGAAGACCTGGATGAAGCTCCTGTGGATGGAAGAGCTCTTCTCATTTCACTTTTGAATAAGAATACAGATTTTAAAAATTAAATTATGAATCATTTTAGTTCAGTAAAATGATGTGAAAGTTTGTTTCTTCCTTTCCATGATTGCTGCTGAGAGTGTTGCTGTGTTTATTCTTAACCCAGTGTGACTTATTTGTAATTTATTTGAGTGGCAGAGAATCCAACAGGGAGACCTCCCTTCCGCTGATCACTGCCCACACGTCTGCAGTTTCTAGCGCAGGGCCCAGCCGCATCCAGGAGTCAGGAACTCAGTCTGGGTTTCCATGTGAGTGGAACCAGGCAGCTGAGCCTCATCTGCTGCCTTTTATTTTATATAGTATGAATAGTTTAGTTAGATACAGAAATTCATCTGGTCTTCAAACCAGACAAGAGGTACACATAGAGTAAATCTGTTAAATGTCTGGTTTCAGTGTAGGCACTCTAATATGAATCAAACTTTAGAGTTTAAAACTTTTGAGAGAGGGTTCAGTATGGTAGCCTAGTGGCTAAAGTCTTTGCCTTGAATGTGCCAGGATCCCATATGGGTGTTGGTTCTAATCCTGTTAGCCCTGCTTCCCATCCTCTCTGCTTATGGCCTAGGAAAGCAGTTAAAGATGGTCCAAAGTTTTGGGACCCTGCACCCACATGGGAGACCTGGAGGAGGCTTCTGGCTGCTAGCTTTGGATAATTGGCTCAGTTCTAGCCGTGGCAGTCTCTTGGGGAGTGAATCAATGGACGGAAGATCTTCTCTGTCTCTTCTCCTCTCTGTAAATCTGACTTTGCAATAAAAATAAATAAGCCTTAACAAACTAAGTAACAAACAAACAAACAAGAAAAACTCCGTGAGAGGGACTGGCATGAGGGCTCAATGACTAAATGCTCACCTGTAAGTGCCAGGATCCCTTGTGGTTGAGTGAATTCCCTGGTGGCTCCACTTCCCATACAGCTCCTCGCTTGCGATCTGAGAAAGAGGAAGAGGGTGGCTCAAAACCTTGGGACCTTATCCCCCTGTGGGAATCAGAAGAAATGTCTGGCTCACCTCAGCTGTGGCCATTATGGCCATTTGGGTAATGATTCAGTGGATGAACATCATAAACCTGATCTGCCTTTCCAAATAATAAAGTTTTTTTTTTAATTAAATTATTCATTTGGAAAGTCAGATATACAGAGGGAAGGAGAGACAGAGCAAAAGATCTTCTGTAAGCTGGATCACTGCACAAGTGGCCAGAACTGAGCTAGTCTGACGATAGGAAATTCTGACAGGTCTCCCACATGGGTGCAGGGTCCCAAGGGTGTGGGCCGTCTTTGACTGCTTTCTCAGGCCACAAGCAGGGAGCTGGATGGGATGTGGCGCAGCCAGGGCATGAACCAGTGCTCATATGGAATCCTGGCGTATGGAAGTCGAGCACTTTACCCACTAGGCTGTTGCTCTGGGCCCAAAAATAATCAATCTTTTTAAAAAGATTATTTTTTTTTATTACAAAGTCAGATATGCACAGAGGATGAGAAACAGAGAAGTTCTTCTGACTGATGAGTCACTCGCCAAGTGACCACAAAGCCTGGTGCTACATGATCCAAAGCCTGGAGCCTTGAGCCTCTTCCAGGTTTCCCATGTGGGTGCAGGATCCCAAGTCTTTGGGCCATCCTCGACCTCTTTTCCAGGCCACAATCAGGGAGTTGGATGGGAAGCAGGGCTGGTGGGATATGAACATATACCCATATGGTATAGCAGCTTCTGCAAGTCGAGGATTTTAGCCACTGGGCTACCGTGCTGGGCCCAATAAATAAGTCTTAACAAGAAAAGCAACAAAGAAGCCTTAATAATCATTATATATTTTTGTTTGCCTGTAAATATTACAGATGTCACTATTGTCATTTATTTGTTGAAATCTAAAATTGAAGCCCAGAATAATTTGTGTTTAGCAGAGAATGCTTGACTCTACTTAAATACTAATTTTTACTTTTTTTTTTTTTTTTAATTCAGATTGTTGGCAGCAAAGGAGGTGTTGAAATGGTCACCAAAGAAAAGTAGCGGTCTAAAGTTAATATCTGCTTGGAATATCAGCCAACTGGGTGTCGCTTGAATTCTCACTATGAAAGAATTCTCTACCCATAGAGCCGTTCCAGTCTGGTTTCAGTATTATGGTGAGTTGCAGCATTTTTCTTCGAAGTGGATAAATTGGGCCAAAATCCCTACCTTGTATGTGCTAGGATCCCATTTGGGCTCTTGTTTGTATCCTAACTGTTTCACTTTCCATCTAGCTCCCTGCCTGTGGCCTGGGAAAGCACTTGAGGGCAGCTCAGAGCCTTTGGACCCTGCACCCGCGGGAGACCAGGAAGGAACTCCTGCTTTCTGGCAGCTCAGCTGCGGCTGTTGTGGCCATGTGAGGGGTGAAGTAGTGGATGAAAAAATCTTTCTCTCTGTAAATCTGCCTTTCCAATAAAAATAAAACTTTTTTGGGGGAGAATGTTTCAAAATTATTTTATGTTGGAAAGGCAAGTTGAGAGAGAGAGAAAGAGAAAGAGAGAGATCTTACATCCACTGATTCACTCTCCAAGTGGCTGCAGTGTCCAGAGCTGAGGCAGTCTGAAGCCAGGAGCCAGGAGCTTCTTCTGGGACTCCCACGTGAGTGTAGGGTCCCAAGGCTTTGGTCCATCCTTGACTGCTTTCCCAGGCTACAAGCAGGGAGCTGGGGGAGGGAGGAAAGGGGGAGAAGCTGGAGCAGCTAGGGCCTGAATGGTGCCCATGTGGGATCCCGGAGCATGCCAGTTGAGGATTAACTGCTAGACTACTGTGTTGGGCCCCACTTCATTTGTTTTTATTGGTGAATAGTATTTTCCTTGTATTTACGTACCTTTCTACTTGTTTACTAGTTGAAGATCGATGGATTGTTCCAGTGTTTGGCTGTTAGGAATAATAGTAATGCCTGTTTAGGTATAACACTTTGTGTGGACATATGTGGCTGAACCATTTTACATTCCCCCCAGTAATGTAGAGGCTTCCGGTTTTTCCATGTTCTGGCAAACATGTGTTGTCTCTTGTTTTGGTTCTGGCCATTTTATTAAGTATGTGCTGGTATTTCCTTGTAGTTTAATTTGCATTTTCCTAAAGGCTACTGATGATGTGCATTGTTTCTGTTCATGTTAGCTGTTTGTGCATCTTCCTCAGTGAAGTGTTTGTTGGGTAGGCTTTGAACACTCTTAAGAAAAGTATACTTTTTATACTAAATGCAAGTCCTTAGTCAGACACATGATTTACAAAAACTTTATTCTTGTGTGTAATTTGTGTTTTCATTTTTCTGATAGTATCTGCTTAAACGAGTGGTTTGCAGAACCTGTTTTCCTTTGATGGATTTTAGTTTTCATATCATTTAGGAAGCATTTTCCTTATCTGTGGCTGTAGTCATTTTTTTTTCTCCATGTAGAAGTTCTGTGGTTTTCGCTTTTGTTATAGAGCATTTCCTTTTGAGTTCAGTTTTTCCCTTATTTTCATTTTATTTGAAAGAGAGAAGGGATAAAGCTTCCATCTGCTGGTTCACTCCCAGCCAGGGTAAAGCCAGGAACTCAATCCAGATTTCTCTTGTGGGTGACAGGGATTCAAGTACTTACGCAGTCATCTGTTGCCTGCCAGGCAGGAAGCTGAGTTAGGAATGGCGCTGGGACTTGAACTCAGGCACTGGCGTGTGAGATGTGGGTCTCACAAGTGGGGTTGTAACTATTGGCTTTTACATTTAGGTTCATCCTGAACTGCTTATTTTTTTGTGTGTATAACGTCAGGTACATACGCAGGTTAGTTATTTGGGATGGAAGGCATATGAATATTCAATTTTGATGAGCACTATTTGTTTAAAACAATAGTGTTCGATTGATTTAGCTAGGCTACCTGTATTGAGAATCATTTGAGTATAATTGTACAGTGTTATTTCTGAACTGTTTTGTTGTAATAATCTCCCCCTATGGCCAATCCTAAGTCAGTCCGTGGTTTTATACATTGTTCTGTGGTTTTGCTTACGTACAGCCAATTGCATTAAAAGAGTGCATGGAAAATTCTGGTAGTAAGCAGTTTGTAAGTTTTCAGTTGTGTGGTATTCTGATTAGTGTGGTGAAATCTCACTTGTGTGGTCCTCCATCCTGTCTGGAATGGGATTTATTCTTTTGCCCCTGTTTAATATCCATCTTAATTATCTTACTGGCTTTCATGGCACCCCAATGCTGGTAACCAGATATGCTTTTCTTCTTTTTTTAAGATTTTATTTATTTATTTATTGGAAAGGCAGAGTCGTAGAGATACAGAGAAATGTCTTTAGTTCTGGGTTCACGTCCTAAGTGGCTACAGTGGCTGCAACTGAACTGATCGAAAGCCCAGAAGCAGGAGCCCATTCCATGTCTCCCCCATGGGTGCAGGTCCCAAAGGCTTTCTAAAGGTGCAAACAGGGAGCTGGAATGGAAGTGAAGCAGCCAAGACACAAATCGGTGCCCACATGGGCTCCTGAAACATGCAAAGGGAGGAAATTTGCCACTGAGCAATAGCATCAGGCCCATTCCTGAGATATTCTCTTATTTTACAAAAATGATCTCAAAATACATCAGCAATGATGTTGGCAATTTGGATATGCTGAAGAGAAGTCAAAATGTGTTTTCTCTCATAGGAAAAATGAAATTAAAATAAGATTTGTTTAGATCAATGACTATATTCACCTAACTCTTAGCATAGTATGTTACTGTGATTATTTGATTTCAGTATTTTTTTTTCTCAAGCTCTACCTAATACATAAATCAAACTTTCGTAGAAAAAAAACTGTAGTTTTCCTCTATTTCAAACCTCCTTTGGTGGTCTTGGAATACCTATGAGCACATCAATGAACAACCTATTGCTAAAATGACAGGAACAAATTTCTACCTATCTGTATTAACCCTGAATGTAAATGGCTTGAACTCATCAATCAAGCACTGTAGCTTATTGAATTGGATTAAAAGCAAATATCTATCTATCTGTTGCCTAGAGGAGGCACATCTCACCAGCAAAGATCAGCAGAAACTGAAGGTCAAAGGATGGAGAAAGATATTCCAGGCTAATGGAAAAGGAAACACGAGCTGGTATAGCCACTCTTATATCAGATGATATAGGCTTTAATGTGTAAAGCATTAAAAGAGGAAGAAGGGGGCCCGGGGCGGTGGCACAAGTGGTTAAAGGTCCTCGCCTTGCACGCCCGGGATCCCATATGGGATTTTTAGTTTTTTAGGTTCAATTGTATTTGTTACTGCTGTGATTTTTATCATTTTTTGCTTCTTGCATTTTTAAAGTAAGTCCTTGGTATATCATATTAGGTCATTTGTTTGTGATATTTCTATTTGTAAACACCTGATGCTGTTATGACCAGATTTTGAGATCCCCAGGAATCTGAGTTGATGTAAGCACACAAGGGCGGTTTATTCAAGCTCGAGCTAGGGCTTCCAGCCATCACCAACACAGAGGTTCTTGGTTGAGAGCAGGCAACCAACTGACCCACTGGCCAGCGGGACCAGCAGCTCTTACTGGAATGCGACCCTGAACATCACATTCACAGGGTTTTTATAGGGGCCCAATAACCCACAATAGCTTGAAAAGGGGTAATTCACAGTAGCTTGCAAGGTGAGGTGGGAAATACCACAAATTCCCTACCTATCTGGGCTGGACAGCCCATGCCTGGTTCTTCTTTGGTTCAGTGCATAAGTTAACCACCCACTTAATTACTTGGAGCCACCTGTGAGATACCCAGACTTGGGTGGACCTTGGTTCATGAAAATTGGAGCTCCTCAGTGCAAAAGGTCACATGGCCCTTTGGCCTTCAAGCTCACATGGTTTCTTAGTAGCAATGAGCCATGATCAAATGGTTGGGATTTTGATTCTGATATTTTTCAATGTTCTGAATGTCCCTGTCAGTACTGGTTTTGCTACATCTCTGCCTTTCTGTGTATCTCTCTATCTCTTCATCTCTGATTCTGCCTCTTTCACTGTAGCTTTGACTTCCATGTAAAGAAAATATAAGGGGAAAAATTTTCCAACAATTTTGGCTTCTCAGGAACATCACACTAACCCCACTAAGTTTGCAAGAAAGTTTCTCTGTCTATTCCTACATAACTGCTGATAACTTAAAATAGTTCCAAATAACAAATAATTTATGCACTCCTTTTCCGATTTTTGGTTATTTTGAGTTCAACAGGAGACAGGTGTTATTTCACAAATTGAAAAGTGTTGTGGGCTGAGGAGTTAATTAGCGCTCCTTAAGCTGAGCAGTTCAGGAAATGGGATTGCAGCTAAAGGCACCTAGACTAATTGAATTTATTGGCATCCTACTGTTTAGCTAAAGGACTGGAGGGGGAAGTGTAAAAGGAGTAGTAAAGGAAGGCTTCCAGAGACCACACTTCTACCATTACTGTTTTCCTGTCAGGACTTCATCCCCAGTCCCTCTCCCTGTCCAGGTTACTGGCTCTGCTGGCTGGAGCAGAAAAGAGCTGACTATAGGGGTGTCAGTGTTTCCTGGAGAGGCTTGAAGAAATGCTCAGTGTAAGATTTCTGTGTGCAATTCTTGGATTTATAATGTATGTCAAGCTTTTATGCTGTGAGAGTTTGATTCAAACACAGAAAACTAGTGTTCTCTTTAGCAACCTTCAACTCATTCATTTTAGGTCCAGAGAGAGCAAGTATCAGATGCAGGTAGTTAGAACCCATTGGGATGCACAGGCCACAGCAGGTTACCCATTTCCCGTGCTGGTGCAGCTTTCAATTCCAGCATCTTACTGAGGTGCACTCTGAAAAGTGGCATGTGGAAGACCAAAACCTTGGATCCCTGACACCCACCACGGGAAGCCCAAATGGAATTCATAGCTTCTGGCTTGGTGAGCCTGGCCTGTTTCCCAGAGAGGCCAGATGTTGCCCAGGATCCGTGGCAAGCCTGAGGCTCCATGTGTATAGAGGCTGGGTCTGCAGGGGGACAGTGCAGGAAGGCCCAGATGTCAGAGGAGGGGGTGAGTCCTGCCCTAGAAGAGATGAGGCCAGAGGTGGGTTTAAAGGAGAACCCTGGAAGTCTACACATGGGGCTTCTTGGCAAAAAAGCTAATCCACACAGGGGAACAAAGACAAAAAGACAACCACCACCCTGTTCCTGGCCTGCTTCTTAACTTCCCCAGTCTGACTGCAGGATGAAGGACAGCCTCACCTGAATGGGGAGACCCCAGGGCCATCCTCGGCCATGATCACTTTCCATCACTGTATAGGAAAGGCTTTCCCAGAGGAAGCCCCTGACACTTTCCAATCCCTAGACTCACTGCATTCCATGGAAATGCTAGAGCATTGGGCTCGGCAGTTTGTCTAATAAAAGACTGCTGTCTGCCAGGCTACCAGCCCCACTCAGGCTGCTGTCTGAGGGCCAGGATTCAGGCAAGCTGAAGGCCTGGACCTGGACAACTTTCCCAGAAGAACTGCTCCATGCCACAGCTTCCAGGAGAGAGACATCAGCCTGGAAATGCCCAAGTCATTGGTGTGATACTGTCACTCATGTAATGTGAGGCTCCTAGAGATCCCATCTAGGCCACCTCTGTGACTCCACATTCTGACCTTGTGCTGTGAACCTGGGACAGGTGCACAATACCAGCAGGTCTGTATTCCATTGCACGTTTTGACAATGGTATCCATGGGACTGGTGTATTAGAAGGACATGCACATTGTGCGCCCTGCACCTGGCTTGGAGCATCATCCCTTCATGGCCATTGTGAGCCATTTGTCACTCCTGGGGTTGACCTTGATTACTCTCTAAAGTTATGTTTCCATGTAACTTCCCAAAGGCACTCCAAGGAGACATGGCTGCCTGGTTAAGCTGAAGCATGCATGACTCCAGTTGTGTGCCAGGAGGTTGCAAGACAAAAGAACAGTGCTCCTTCTGGTGGAGCATTCATTTTACTATCAGAATTGGAAGAAAAGGTCATTCACTAAGTGGCATGTGCCTTCCCCCAGAAACATGGAAGAGAAGAACAGGATGTGTGTGTGTGTATGTATGCATGTATCGGAAGGTGCCATCCCTACAGCTTTCCCAGCTGAGGCCAAAGAGGTCCTCTCCTCTGCAGTTGGCCTCCACCTTTCATCTCCTTTCTGCTCACTCAAATTTTGCACAGGTGGCTTTGAAAGATTAAGGCATGGCTGGGGTCCCTGTGGACCTGAACACTACACGAACCCCCAGGTATCTGGCCCACCTCTCTCCTCTGCAGTGCTTAGGCCACAGCTGAGCTTGCTGCCCTGCTCCCACCTGTAGCTATTTGAGTCCACACCATCATGCCAGAGCCTATGGTTCTTGAGGGAGGTTCTTGTCCGCAATAACAAATCAGGAGGACATTGGATATGGAAATACGCATCTCTGCTGTAGTGCATATCACTGTGGACCGGTGGCTTTGGGCTGTCCTCAGCTGCTTTCCCAGGCCACAGGCAGGGAGCTGCACTCACTTGGGGGACCAAGAAGAACCTCCTGGTTCATTTTGGCTATTAGGGGTATGATTGAGTGAATATAAACTTCTATCTCCCCCATTCTATATTCCAGTCTGCTTTTTTTTTTTTTAAACAATAGGTGGAGCAGGTCGGATGTCCATCGAGACGCCCACGGGAGGTGGTGCTGGTGGCAGCGAGGGAGAGTCCTCCTCTCCAGAAGCACAACCTCTGCCCCCTGGAGCCCTCCAAGGTCCTCCATGCTGGAGAAGCAGCTGCATCTCTCCCCTCCTGCGCTGCAGGGCCCAGTGCTGTGAGGGGCCCCAGGCCCTGTTCGGCAGTGCAGAATTTCCCCAGGGCGAGGAAAGGAAGCACAGTGGGCGCCCTGGAGTCGGAGAAGAGGAAGAAAAGGGTCCCCATTGGTGGAGGAATCCTGCGTGGTGCTGAGGGTGCTGAGGTGGAGCAATTGGCCGCATGGTCACTTCCTGCAAGGTGCTGTGGCCCCGCACCCTCAGTCAGTGAAGAAGCAGCAGAGGAAGAGGACGCACTGCTGGGCTCTGCTTGGAGAGCTCTAGGGCTGCCCGAAGATGCACTGTGGGCCCCGCAAGAGGACATGACAGGGCTCGTGGACTCCAGTTGACCCTACTCCCACCTGCTGTCCACCTGCACCCCACCTGGGGAGGGCCTCACGGTGGCCGCCATGGCGAACCCATGTGGGGCCCGCTGTGTGCCAGGTGGAGTTGGTGCCGCCCCCAGAGTGCCTGGACTTTGAGCCTGGCTGGAGGAGTTCACAGACCCACTGGGCTTCACCAGCACCATGTGACCTCTGAGGAGAAAACGGACATCTACAAGGTAAGACCCCCAGGGTACAGGGGTCCGGGAAGGGGAGGTGGCAACTTGGCCCTAGTGCGTGTCCAGAGCGCAGGTGGCAGCTTGTCCTTGGGTGCAGGTCCACACGTGGTGCAGGGTTCTAAGGCTTTGGGCCATCCTACTGCTCTCCCAGGCCACAATCAGGGAGCTGGATGGAAAGTGCAGCAGCTGGGACACAAACCATTGCAGTATGGGGATACTAGCACTTGCAAGGGGAGGGTTAGTCAATTGAGTCATCACCACCTCGTTTGTTTGTCTCATCTTTTTACTTCTACAAAAAGATTTGGTGCATCATGTCAGAAATGATCTGGTGCTGATTGGACCGCTGATTGCTGGTTGTTAGCACCTTAACCAAGAAATCAAAGATACTATCTACCACAACTCTTCTATTTTAAGTTTTCCGTTTTTCACTTATAAGAAATTATTCTTGGAGTTACTGTGTAAACATTTATTTCTCATTTTAATTCACATATTTGTAGTATATTCTTTGCCTAAATACATAGGAAATGATAAGTAATGTTTTATTTTCTAAAGACTTAGAATGAAGAGAAAGAGAGAATTCGTTGGTTTGATGGTTTACTCCCCAAATGGCCTTGACAGTTGGACCCCAGGCCAGGACCTCTAGCTGGGTGCTCCCCATGGGTGCTTTCCTGGGCAATGAGATGCCTTAGTAATGCAAGGGAGCTAGATTACAAGCAAGGCAAGTGGGATTTGAACTGGAGCCTGTATGATGCCAGTCCTGCAGATGACAGCTTACCCCAGTGCACCACAATGCTGGTCCCTAGGTAGTTGTTTTCAAATGCTGTGATTCCTTTTATTAGTTTGCATTCATTTTTCATTCAGAGATTTTAAGTGTTTGATCAAAAGGTGTTTTTCTAACCCCTGAGTGTATTAATTTATGATAGATTTTTGGAAAACTCATTTAAAACATATGAATCTGGTATAACTATATTCAGAAAGTCTAGTTTTAAAGTGTAGTTATTTATTTACTTGTTTATTTGAAAATGAGGTGGATAGGGAGAGAAATCTTCTGCCTCCTGGTTTGCTCTCCGTTTGGCCACAGCATCCAGAGGTGGGCTGGTCTCAGGTCAGGAGCCTCTTCGGGTTTCCCACATGGGTGGGGGACTGAAACACCTGAGGCATCCTCTGCTGTTTTTCTCAAGCCACTTATGGGGAATTGGATGGGAAGTAGAGCAGTTGGGATATCAGCTGGCACCACATGGGATACAGGCCTAAAAGGCAGACTTTACCTGCTAAGCCACAATGCCAATCTAGTATCCTTTTAATTCACTAATTTTTTAATTAGTGTCTGTCACATTAGCATAATTTTCTTTTTTGCTGAAACATTTGAAAGTAAGTTGGTGACATAACGCTTTATCCCTTATTACTTTGACATGCACCAAAAATAAATGACCATCACAATATGACCATGGTAGCATGTTCACATTTAGCAAAGTTAACACTTTTGCTGCTGCTTCTCATTTTTTTAAAATGGCACATCAGATTTACAGAGAGAGAAAAAGATCTTCCATTCACTAATTCACTTCCCAAATGGCCACAACTGCCATAGCAGTGCTTGTAAGGGAAGGATTAACCAATTGAGCCACTGTGTCAGGACCAGTTGTTCTTTTACAAACCAAGCCCTCCCTTTTTTTTTTTTTTTAATCTCCCTACCTGGACTTTTCTCAAGCGTGGAGTCTTGTGGCTGGATTTTTTTTTTCATGTTCAGCAACATATTATAAAGTTCTTCTATGTTGTATAAACATGGGAAGTTATTCCTCTTTATAGCCAATAATATTGTTGAAGATTATATTTTATTGATAAAATCATTAGGTGTTTTCACAGTTTGTTATGAATACTGCTTCCATTTATATAGTTTTAAAAATGTTTTGATTTGTAAATCAGAGAGAGAAAAAGCGAATTTTCTATCTGCAGGGTCACCTGTTCACAAGAGGCTGTAATGGCTGCAGCTGAGCTGATCTGAAGCTAGTTGCCAGAAGCTTCTTCTAGGTCTCTCATGTGGGTGCAGGGCCCAGGCTTTGGACCATCTTTTGCTGCTTTCCCAGGCCAACACAGGGAGATGGCTTAGTAAATGTGAACCAGCCAAGACTGGAACTGGTAACCAAATGAGATGCCAGCACTGCAGGTGGAAGCTTAGCCTAACATGCTGTGGCCCCAGCCCTGTGTTTTTGTGAAGCTGTTATCAGAGTGGAATTACTGGAGCATATAGTCATTGTATCTGATTATTTAAGGAAATGCCCATTTCTAAAAGTGACCACAGCGTTTTTACATTCGTTCCTTCCAGCAGTAAATGAGGGTTCCAGTTTGTCTCCTTCCCTGCCGACACTTGCTGTCTGTCTGTCTGATTGCAGCTGTCCTAAGGAGTTAGGGTGTTTTCTCATCCCTTCAGTCCCTTGATGCTGGGGAGGACGGGGACTTTGCAATTAATAGAACATAGCTGGAAAAGACACTGTGGGACTTCTAAGGCTATCATTGCGACAGGTAATAGGACCTCACTGTCTCTCCCAGCACTCACTTTTGCGAGCGAGCCACCGTGTTGTAGGGAAACCCAAGCTACAGGCAGAAGTCCCATGCAGATGTTGTAGCCAGCAGTGTTGGGCAAGCTGGCAGTTAGCCTTAACGGCCCATCATACAAGTCAGCAGGCAGTGATTCTGCACCTGGAACCATTCCTGCTGAAGCCAAGGGTGACAGAGGTGAGCTATCCGCACCCAGCCCTTCCCCACCTGCAGACTCATGGGCAGAACATCTTAATAGGAACTAGCAAAGACCCTTAATGCCTGGGGGAGAACTGTGCCAGTGCTGACCTTGGAGAGGCTGGGCAGTACGTGGGAAAGTTGGAAGAGCTGCAGAGGAGACAAGAGGGCACTTCACAGATTATGAAACAGTTATGCATGGATTTTTAAAACTGCACCAAAAATAGGTGTATCTTTTAATTTTACTTTTCCATGAACTTAAAAGTATTATTTATTTGAAAGGTGGAGTGAGACAGACAGAGCAGAGGCAGAGAAAGTGATGTCTTATATATGCTGGTTCACTCCTGAAATGGCCACAATAGCTGGGTCTGGTACAGACTAAAGCAACGAGCCAAGAATTGCAGCCATGTCTCCCTTGTGGATGGCAGAGGCTCAAGTACTTGGGCCACCTCTTGCTGCTTTCTCATGCACCTTAGCAGAAAGCTGCATCATAAGTGCAATAGCTGGAACTTGAACCAGCACTATGATATGGGATTGCTGGTGTCACAGGCAGCAGCTTTACCCACTACCACAATACTGACCCCAACTTAAACTTTTTGGTAGACGGTTACGTTCACACTGTACTCCCAATGCCTCTATCAACATGAATTTTGACGTTCCCTTCCAGGTAGCAGTCTGGGCCACAGGGACCCTCTAATATATGGAAAGCCATACATTTAGACTTGGAACAGAGTCTTCTGACATTGACCTGGTGGGAGGAGAATACAGGGCAAGCAGGCCTACAGCCAGGGAGAAGGGGGGCCCTTGATGACACATGTTCATTTTTAAAGGGACCTCAGCCATATATCTTTGAAAAGAACATTGCCTACAGGCTCTGGGAAGGATAAACAAAGTAGAAGAAGCAAAAGATATATATATTTTTTCTGTTAAAAAATATAAAAGCTTGATGATAAGGGCTTACCAGGATTCACTGAAGAGAGGTGACATTGGCACAGGCCCTCTAGCTGGAAATCAGAATGTAATGATAGCCAGCTGCAGGGCAATGCCATTACCGTGTGTCCACTTCCACTTCATAGCTGTCCAAGTCTGGCCAGGGGTGGAGGCATCTCGCCCTTTAGCAAAACAGTCTCAGATATATACCACCGATGTACACACTTTTTTTAATCTATAAGTTGTCTTCAGATCCAACTGTACTGATTTAGTGTGTACATTTAAAAATATATACAAACTAAAAATACCAACAGTAACAGAAGTTCTTGCATTTGAATCCTATCCCCTTCAACATGGGATTATCTTGTACCTCGCTTGAACATTATTGTTCAAACGTTTTGACTTGGTGACATTCCTGACTACCACTGCTTTGCTGTGGGGTTTTGTATGTTCTATTTCGCCAGTCTCAGTTCCGTCACTGTAATAAGAGAGCTAACTGCTGTATGGGCTGACTTCATTATATCACCATTAAAACACTACACCCCAGCGAATAACCTTGGTGTTCAGGGAAGCTGGAGGCTCTCTCCCTTGCCATGACTCACAGAAATGGCTCCTTCTCTCTTGGGCCTCCTCCTGGGCGCCTTACGTCATCACCTGTATCGAATTGACAAGCAAGAAGACAGAAGCAGCTTCAACCAGCTAAAAGCTTGCCAGGAAGTGGTACCCAGGAGCATGCATGCGGGTGGCCATGTCCACTTTCAAGGGATGCAAGGAAATGCAGTCTAGTTTTCTCTGTATGGGAGCTCCATCACCATGGAGGAAAGGAAAAATAGCAGATTTGGTCTCTGCCATACTCTGTGTGTTCCTTTGTCAAATTACAAATAGTGATGTGTTACCCAAGAGATATATTTGGAGGAATAAAAGCAGATTATTCAGGGTGGGCTTTGGCATGCAACTAAGACCCATGGCCCCAATCAGAATGCCTGGGTCTGGGTCTCAGTCTGGCTCCCCACTTCAGCTTTCTGCTGATGCACACCGGGGGAACAGCAGAGGATGGCTCAAAGACTTGGGTTTCTGCTACCCATCAGGGAGACCTGGATGGATTTGCTGGGTTCCTGGCTTTGGCCTGGCCCAGCCTTAACTGTTATGGGTGTTTGGGGAATGAACTAGAAGAAATCTCTCCACCCTCCTCCTTTCTGTATGTGTCTTTGCCTTTTCAAATAAATTAGAAAATATTAAAAGAAAAATATTCACAGATATTTAGCCCTGTCTAAGGTATTCAAAACACTAAATCTGCCCTTGTGGAGAGTGGAGAGGCAAGGATGGGAAGAGGTTGGGAGAATGGAGTGACTATCCCTGAGTTGGGAAGGCTGGATTCTCTGTGTACCTCTGCCACCAGCCAAGTGACCTGAGCCAAGGACCTGCCCCTTAGGACTTTGGTCTTCTCTGCTGTGAAAGAACCATGCTGGGCTGTGACTTCTGGCTTTCCACAGCCTTGCGCTTTCTACCTTGTTCTGTGACCTGAATGCTTCAGCTCTGGTCATCACTGGATTGACCTCCCTCTCCCCAACTGGAAGACAGAGACAGTCTCTTCTGTCCCTAGAACCCAGGGCTACAGAGAAGCTGCCACCTTCTGTTTATTCCATCTCTATCCACATTCCCGGGTAAGCTCATCCACAGTGCTGGAAACGTTGATTCCTCCCTCTGTGTCACATCCAAATATTACAGATCCTCATCCTACTTGCATTCCATGTGACCAAAAATGCCTGCGGGTGCAGCTTCAGTTCTTATTAACCACAGGGTCTTGGAGAGCATCCTCTAAGTGCCATCCATGGCCCAGGTCCCTGGCAGGATATAGAAGGTGTATCCTATAGGGCAGAGCCTGCTGGGAAAAAAAAGATATTAGATCCATTTTTCTTCCTGTCGCAAGCTATCTTTACAGATAAAACCTTTAGAAACCCGGGCCTCCCACTCCCTGCTCCTCCTGCAACCCACCCCCAGCCAACACCCCCACTTTACACATCCCACTCAGGGAGCAATAAAATCACAGCCACAGTGGGCACAATCCAGTCCTGCTAAGAGTGTCCAGACTGCCGGCCAGCAAGCGCACGTGGCCTTTCCACGTGGGTCCAGAAGCACAGAAAGAAAGGAACTGAAGTAAAGGGGACAAATGTTTGCGTTACAAGCTGCTGCGTGATTTCCGGGAGATTTGTTTTCCCAAGGGAAGCGTCTTGTCATAAGCTCATCTCGTAGGCGCAGAGTAGGGCGCTAATGAGCAATGATCATTGTACTCTCCCTTCCAGCCAGCGCTTTCACGTGGATCATCTTGTTTATGTAAGACTCATCTGGGAAGAAATGGGTGGGAGGTGGGCAGAGAGCTTGGAACCTGTGCAGTCACACAGCTGTTAATGTAGTAGACACAGGACTGGCACTGAGGTCTTTGAGTTCTTGATCCCAGTGGCTCTTTCCTGGGCTGAAAGCTCCTCTGAACCCCAAAGCTGCTCAAACCCAGCACCCTCTCTTCCAAAGGAAGAACTGATCAATAAATCAGAAAAAATGCTTAACCTTATTGGCAGCACTTACCTTCCAGACTCTCAAACTCAGTGATAATTATGGAGATGGAGGCCATTGCCAGACTGACAATGTTTATTGCCAGCTATAAACCTTTCCACCTGCTGCCTAGCTCACCTGTGCAACCTACTATGTGCTATTGGCATGTAGCAGTTGAGGGTCGCTGTGACGCCACTCCTGTCCTGCAGTTCTCTCCTTGATTCCTCTCTCCCACCCTGATACTTCCCCACAGCAGCAGGAAATCGGTGATTGGGTGGTTGTGAGTTGGGTATGCAACATTTTGCTGCTCCATCTTTCATTAAGCTCCAAAGTTAAAATGATTCACGCAGATGTCAAGGTCATCAGGGCTGTGCCAGTTTATTTTAGGAGAGTCATTTTCTACAACTCAGATGTAGAGCTGCATGTCAGCTCTAATAGGGTAGAAAATTCTTACCACAGAAAACTCTGCACATTTCGAACCACAGACTCCAGGGGCCTGTGGTGAGCTGCCTGATTTAGTGATCCTTTTTGTTGTGTTTCCTGCATAACGAGTAGGCTCAGTTCCAATCTCAAAGGCAAATGCATATGGAGTTCTAAAGAAGAAAAGGGACATGAGGAAGAGTGATTCAAAATGCGTGTCGCTCTCTCCCAGCAAAATGAATAATTAAACTTTGGATTTGTTTTCTAACAAAAATGATAATAGGCAGATGCTGCGGGAAGTGTGGCCATTGCATACTAATGATGGGTTAAGTGAAATATTAACTTGCTCTTGTGTGAAGGGGCGAGGCTAGGGGTGGGAGGAGAGGACCAGCTTGTGAAGGCAGAGGGTCTCACAGAAATTAAGATGCATATTGTTGTGTGATCTTGTCTTAACACTGAGTTCCATAGGCCTGGGGAAAAACTCTTTTCTGTTCATTGCTTTTTCTCTTTCCTTCCTGTCTCTCTCTGTCTCTCCCTCTTTTCACATCCCTTCACAGTTCTTTGTAACCAAGATTAGTTTGGTTGAATTTAGACTTGGTTAAAAAAAAAAATTATCTGCCCTTTGCTGCTAAATAAATTAATAGTTCAGGGAATAAGGGAATAGAATGAGTCTTCGTATTAATAGCTAATCAGCTATGTATAGCAGCACTATTCATAGTAACCCTCAAACTGGAAACTACCCAAATTCTTATCAACAGGAGAATACATGGATTCTAGCACAGTCTTCCAATGAAATTCAACACTCCAATGAGAATGAGTGGTTTATTACTACTTGCTACATATCCATATGAACCAAAGGAGTTGGGCCTCTTTATAGACACAGAACACTAAAACAGGCAACGTGGCTCTCCCCTGTTGGAAGTGAGGGTTGTGTTTTTTCCTTGCAGGTTGACGGTAATTCAAAGGAGTGCAAGAGGGGCTTCTTTGGTGCTGGGAAATTTTTAATTCTGGAGTTGGGTGTTGGTTCCATTAAATGTATTTCATGTATAAAAAGCCATTGAGCATTTCACATTAGCGTCATCCTCTGTATTATCACTAAAAAGTAAGAAAACATCACTGGATGCATTTTTAGTAGTAAGTTTACTTAGCAGAATATAACCTACAAACATCCAGATTGGTCCAGGTAGAAATACAACCTAACAAAGCAGCAGATGCCAGCAACCATCCATGCAAGGCTGGTCTTTCTTCTCTGCTCCCCTTTCTTCTCCTCCCAGCCTCTGGAGCCTGTGCATTTGGGCTCCATCTTTCTCCCGCCCAGCTCACCCTTCAGTTCAAGCCACCTGATCAGCATGGTTGGTTCCCTGCCTCCTTCCTGTCTTTTCAGTCATGTCCACTTCCATCTCTGCTCCTTCCTACTTGAGAGTCTTCACACTGTAGAAGGCTTCTTATTAAAGTAAGATAAGGGATCCTAAGTGTTGTGAAAGCAAATAGTTTGGAAGGAAAGGTTTTTGAAGAGGTTGATCTTGCTAGGTGAGGCAACTACCACAGCCTTACTATGCTTATATTGTTTCATCTTCCTTGACATGAGGTGGAGAACAAAATGGGCTTGCGTATGGGTGTAGAGAGGTAATCGTTGACACAGTAAGTAACAAGATGAAGCCAGGTGAAAGTAGGAGAGGAAACACAATATGACACCATCAGCATAAGGTCAGATGGGAAGCACAGTTCTTGCCTGGCTGAGAGGAACTGCCTTTCAATGATTCTCTGTGCCACCTGTCACACTCTTACCCTCCACAATGGGGTATGGCAGTCTGTTCAAAACTGACAGCGGACTGCAACCCTCCTCTGTAGGGGCCCCTGCCATGTACCATGAGTCACTGGGCAAAACCCAAGCCCCTCACTCCAATATGCCTCTACCTTGCAAGCTCACTGCCTGTCACTTCTTTCATCTTGCAAATGCCTTTGGGTCAGGACCAGCTATCTTTTGGGACATTCTTCCCCCACATATCTACATGGCTACCCACAAGCTGTGATTGCCATGGGATCTCTCGCCACTCTTGACTGGTTCTAGGGTGGGCTGTTGACCAAGAAGTGGCCAATCACAGTGCCTTTCCTGGCTCACACCTGCTCTACTGCAGGACCAGAAGTGAGCACTTGGGCAAGATGAATAAATTACCATTCTTCTCCAGGACATTTGCATTCATGCACTGAGAAAGAATAATGTCTTTCTCATGAAGTGAAGCTATTGCATTCTTCTTTTAAGAACTTGAGACACTGTGGTTTCTGATCTTAGCAATAGAGACACCCTTAGGAGAGAGGGTAGAAAGGAGAGAAATGGAGCAGGATAGGAAGATATTGGAAGAAAGCAGAGTTGAAGGCCTGAAGGCCAGATGGTATTGAAGTTCTTGGTTATATCAATTCCTGAAGGCTAATGATCTCCTGTAAATCAACCCTCTATCCCTAGTGTAAACTTCAATTACTTTAACCAACAGTCTTTAATTCTGGAATTTTTTTTAACATCTATTAAAGAGAGAGGAAGATCTTTGATCTACTGGTTTACTCCTCAAATGACTGCAATTCTGAGGCAAAGCCAGTCCAAATTCAGAAGCCTACTACATCTGGGCTTCTTCTGCGTTAGCAGTCACATTAGTAGGAAGCTGGAAGGGAAGTGCAGAAGCTGGGACTTGAAGCAATGCTCACGTGGGATGCCAGTGTTGTGATGCTGGTCCTAGTTTCCAACAACTTCTGGGTTTTTGGCATACATGGTCAAATTCTGCGCCAGTCAACTTACTCTCAAAGAAGTTCTTATTTTGTAGCATTTGCCAATTTCTGTGATATGAACACTCTCAGCTCCAGCCAAGGGCCAGCACTGGCACCCCACTGCCCTGCCTCACAGTTTCTCAGCTGGCTCAGCTCACAGTGTTCTGTTCTCCCCATGCTCTTCCCAGCAGCTTTCTCCCCTGGGCTCATTACTTTGTCAAGGCCCATTTCCTGCACCACTCCTTCCAGAATCCGAGGAGCCTTCTTTGATTCCTCCCTGCTTTCTTGACTCCCTTGCTTCACCGTTTCTGTTGTACTCACTGCATTAAGTTGAGTAAAGGAAGTCTGCAGACCCTCAGCCTACAAAGGCCATGTCTTAATCATCTCTCAAACCCCCACACCTGCTGTCTGGGTGCCCTTTAGCAGACGGCAGCAGTATGGCAACTCAGCTAGCCTCCGCCCTAGGCGATGCTTTGGTTCAAGGCAGCTCTGTGGGAAATTGCCGATGGGACTAATGAAGGCAGTAAATAAATAATCAAGTGGAGCTCGGCTGTTCTTGGAAATTGACCATGGTCACAAAACACACAGTGCCAGAACTGTTAGTGAGAATCACACTCCAGGGATCAAAAGTCAGCCTTTGTGGCAAAATGTTAGAATGAAAGAAGTAATATTGGTCAGGTTAAGGGCTCACTGCAGCCACATCTCAGACGTGAGGCCGGGTCAGACTAGTGTGATGTAAGTGGCTTTGTTTTTTGAAGTCTTACTATTTATTTATAACATCACATGGCCAACTAAACAGATAGTTCAGTCTGCTCTTAAATATATGTGTTTTACAGACATGGTTTGTTTTTATGAGATGTAATTTTTTATGTGGATTCCCACATTGGTACCAGCTTTTTAAAGATAGGAATCATGGTCTTTCTGTAGTATTCGTTGATGTCCTTTGCATGCACTATGATCAGGTTTTCTGCTTAGATGCTCCCCTGGGATAATGGTGTAGGACCTCCCCTCTGTGCGGGGTGAACAGCTGGGGGTCTGGCAGCTAATTTTAGCTAGAGAAAGAACCACTTAGGCTTTTCACACTCCAAAGTGGCTTACTCCACAAAGTACAAAACTCCAAAGTTTTGCAACATAAGTAGCTTTTATCTTTCCTTCTGAATTGAATGTTATAAAAGACCCCAAAGTATACTCATCGAGCAGTTGGATGAGTAATTCTTTTTTTAAAAAAAGATGTATTTATTTTTATTACAAAGTCAGATATACAGAGAGGAGGAGAGACAGAGAGGAAGATCTTCCGTCCGATGACTCACTCCCCAAGTGGCTGCAATGGCCGGTGCTGTGCCGATCAGAGCCAGGAGCCAGAAACCTCCTTCAGTTCCCCCACACAGGTGCAGGATCCCAAAGCTTTGGGCCGTCCTTGACTGCTTTCCCAGGCCACAAGCAGGGAACTGGATGGGAAGTGGGGCTGCCGGGATTAGAACAGGCGCCCATATGAGATCCCGATGCGTTCAAGGCGAGGATTTTAGCTGCTAGGCCACGCTGCCAGGCCCAGATGAATAATTCTGCTTTAACATGGAAATTCCTTTAGGTTTCCTATAGATGTCATTATAGGATGAGTTGGTTAAGCTCATGGCTCAGGTCTGAAGTGTGGTTCTGATGGAGGGGTTTAACATTCCTTAGCTTTCACTTCTCATGGGAACTCTGTTGATACAAGCTTTTGTCAGAACCTGCTTAACTGTCATGCAAATGGGGTCTCAAAAAGAAAACAATGAAAAGGTTAGTACAGTTACCATGGAAAACAGTGTGGAGTCACCTCAAAACATTAAAAATAGAACTAATATATGAATTAACAATCTCACTACTAGGCATAAATGGAAAGGAAAGGAAATCAGTATGTCAAAGAGACAGCTCCACTTCCAAGTCCATTGCTGCTTTCCTCATAATAATCAAGATGTGGAGCTAACTGCAGTGCGCCTCAACGGATGAATGGATAAAGATGTGGTACCTGAATGCTCCTTGACCTTTGATGGTGTTATGTCCTGATAAACATGTTTTAAGCAGAAAATATTGTTAGTCAAAAGTATATTTGGTACAACTACTCTTTCAAACACCATAGCTTAGCAATTTGGTCCACTCAGAGGGCCGTTTTCCCTTGTGATGGCATGGCTAATGCAGAGCTGGCAGGTGCGTGAGGGTGGGGGGTGGGTCAGGATTGGGAGAGAGGATCATGCTGCCTAACACTAGCCCAGGAAATGATCAAATGCAAAATCCAAGAGTGGTTTTTATAGAATGCATATTGGCTTTGTACCATCATAAACCTGAGAATTGTAAGTCAAACCGTCCTAAGTTGGGGACCACTTGTTTATAGACAGTTGGAATCCTGTCCAGCCTTAATGAAGGAGGACATCCTGACATTCGTGATGACATGGGTGACCCTGGAGAACAGGGTGCTCAGTGAAATAAGCCAGGCATAAGAAAATAAACACTGCATGACTCCACTTACAGGTGGAGTCCAGAGCCAATAAACTCAAGCAAATAGAGACTAGATGGGGAGACTGGGGGGATGCAGGTAGAAAAATCTAATTTTCAGTTAGTAAATTAGTATAGTCATGGTGGAAAACACTATGGCATTCTTCAAAAATCCCAAACTAGAGCTGCCATATAATCCAGCTGTCCCACTCCTGGTTGTGTATCCAAGGGAAATCATGTCAGTTTGTCACAGAAACATCTGCACCCCCACATGTACTGCAGGACTGTTCATGATAGCCAAGAAACAGAATCAACCCACTGATGAATGGATGAGGGAAATGTGGTACATACATAATGGAATACTATGCAGCATTGAAAAGGGTGGAATCATACTCTTTGCAGCCACATGGATGAGCTGGAGGTCATGAAGTGAAAAATTCAAATACAAAAAAGACAGCTATCCCTGGTCTTGGTCTTACTTGTAATGGAGACAAAAAAAAAGTGATGCTGTAAAAGTTGAAAACATAATGTTGGTCACAAGATGCTGGCAAAAAAAGGATGAAGGAGTGAGGAAGAATGGATAGGTGGGTAGATTATAGCTAGATGGGATTAAGAAGTTCTGGGGGCTCTATAACACCATAGGATGATCATAGGTGATGTTAATATACTGTATTTTTCTATACATCATAAGGCAAATGACTGGGCATTATACAATGTATACATGAACCAAAACATGAACTAGTACTTGATACATGTACAATTTCTATGTGTCTTTAATTTTTTTAAAGAATTGCTTATTTTTCTATTGGAAAGGCAGATTCAAAGACAGAAGGAAAGACAGAGAGGAAGATCTTCCATCTGCTGGTTCACTCCCCAAGTGGCTGCAATAGATGCAGCTGAGCCAATCTGAAGCCAGGAGCCAAGAGCCTCAGGCTTTGAACCATCTCTCACTGCTTTCTCCAGCCCTAAACAGGCAATTGAATGGGAAGTGAAGCAGTTGGGACACAAACCAGCACACATATGGGATCCTGGTGGTTGCAGTTGGAAGACGAGCCATCATGGTGGACCCGTTGCCTTTTCAAAATAAAAATTTTAGTTAGGAGGAATAATTGAAGAGATAATGGTTTCCATCATTAATAACAATGCATTGCATTATTGAACCTTGTTAAGAAAGTAGATTTTAAGTGTTCTTATCACACATGAAATTAGTGTGTGAGGTTATATAAATATTGAACAGCTTGATTTAGCCATTGTGCAATTCATATGTGTTAAAACACCATATTGTTGGCCACATATACATTTAAAAAACTTTTCCATTAAAACAATCTGAAAAGAGAATGAGAAAAGAAACCAGTGATTATAATCCAAGAGCATTTCCTTAGATGACAAGCTTGGTTTCCAACATGAGTGGCACCAGATTTATGCCAATGAGCTGGCATTGATGGAAAGCTTCGTTCACGGCTCCCAGCTGAGAACTGCCTGGCCTGAGCTTGTGTTGGGTAAATGGGGGGGGGGGTACCGTGCTACCAGGTAGGGATGGAGCCTGCAGGGCCTCAGCCCAGTGGAAAGCTGAGGCTCCAAATAACACCAAGATTTTCTATCTCACAACTAGGGCATTCGGGTGAATGGGAACAATGAACAGGCCACCAGCAGCGTGTACCTTGCCAGTGGGGTTGAACCCCCACTCACCAGGGGTGCCCCATTTGTGTAAAGGTCAAGGAGCCATCAGCATTTAGCATCATAGGCAGCGGCACAGGTGCCCTCTGCCTGCTTCTAAATGCCCCAAGAGGCCCTTCCAGGTAAGGAGACACGTTGGCTTTGGTTCTAAGTCTGCTGCCTTGTTTTGCTATCACTTGGGTACCAGGTGCAGAGCCCACAGCTAGGCCCAGAACAGTGTTGGATGCTCACTGCCCAGTTGGTCAGCACTCCCTACTCTGACTCCTCTGGTGCAGTCCTCCTGAGTCTGCCTAGCTCACCCTTCTGAAGTCTGTGTGGATTGGAGCACAAGGGACAGCCATTGTGTTCACTGAGCTCTGCTCCCAGTGGGCACAGCACGAAAGCACACAGCACCTGCCCCCTTCCAAATGACTGAGTCAGACAACCCAAAAGGCTTGGTGGGGTTTACACAGGAGCATCTCTCCTGCTGCTTTCTGTCACCTTATTGCCACAATCTGGGACTCCCTTAACCGCATGTGGGTGCCAGAAGGCTAATGAGCCCCCCACCCTGTCCCACAAGGAATCCAGAAGCCCACTCAGCAGCCTTCCTGGAAAGTGCTTGCCCGACACTGGGTCAACAGATGGCAGATACAGTGAGCCTCCGGCAGATCTGGGGTTGAGTCCTAGCATCGGCCTCGTGCCAACTCCCCTGTCAGTCACCTCTGATCTGAGCCTCAGTTTTCTCAGGTAAAAATGGGAATGATGACAGTGCAGCCCCTCCTGAGAGTTCAGAGCTTAGGGATGTAAAGCCTCACTGGGTTGATCCTTAATATGGGAGGTGATCGCAGGTGGCGGGCACGGCTGGCAGCCTGGTTCTGCTCGCATGGTAGGGATGTGGAGTCAAATGCATCAGAAAACATACATTTCTGCCGACTCTGGCTTCTAGCCTTTTCTTAAAAAGCATTTTGATTGTATTTGTTTATTTTATTTGACAGATAAAAATTGTGTATGTTTATTGTTATATAACCTGTTCTAATATGATTATGTAATGGCTAAGTCAAGCTGATTAGCATATCTATTACCTCACACTTTTTTTTTTCCTGGTGAGAACACTTAAAAAGCACGGTCTTACCAGTTTTCGAGTGTTCAAAACTTTGTTATTGGGCCTGGTATGATGGCTCAGTAGCTAAACCCTTGCCTTGCAACAGCTGGGATCCTGTATGGGTGCTGGTTTGTGTCCCGGCTGCCCCACTCCCCATCCAGCTCCTTGCTTATGGCCTGGGAAAGCAATTGAGGAGGGCCCAAGACTTGGGACTCTGCACCCACATAAAAGACCCACGTAAAAGAAGAAGCTCCTGGCTTCAGATTGGCTCAGCTTCAGTTACTGCAAACACTTGGGGAGTGAACCAGTGGATCTTTGTCTCTCCTCTCTATAAATCTACCTTTCCAATAAAAATTAAAAATCCTAAAAAAAAAAAATATATTAACTACCATTACTATATACAACAGACCTGTAATCTAAGTAAATATAAGTATCATGAAATGGAATCAAATCATTTCAAAATAACACCTGTGGTTTTACTTTTATGCCTTGGTTCATCGTTTCTTGTCCTGGAGTCCTGGTTTGGGAAGAAGGTGATGGAACAGCACTACTCTAACGTGATTGGTTCCGCATAAAAGACCACGGAACACAAAATACAGGCCAGCTCAGCTTCTTCAAAACTTGCATTTCACCCTTGCACTCACTCAATTCACCAGCTTACTAAACTCTGCTTCAGTGAATTTTTTAGTTTCTTATGCCTGCCAAGTAAGCATTTCACTTTAACATCGTCGGAGCTCCACCTAGTGGTAGTTAGGGACAATTGCAAGGACCCAAGGCCCACCTCATCCCCACCCCTGCTTCCTGCAAGTCTTGGTCCTTAGGAAAAGTGGGACAGGTGTAATGAATGCTGAGGGCGGGATGAATCAGGAAAACCAACTCAAGATTTGGGCTCTGAGTTGGATCCTGAAATAAAATGACTAACACAGACTGCTGAAAAATGGGTGAATGTTTTAGGTGGGAGGTGTGTCATATTCCCCAAGCTGCTGATTCAGAGTTGGGCACAGTTGGCGAGGAAAGCCATTATTCAATGACGATAGAGTGCCCCTGGTGACCAGCTCAGTGTGGTAAAAGACCACTTGTAGGGATCTGGAACGGTGGGTGGAAAGGTTGACTTTTGATGTGTTGTCCTAAGATACCTGATAGGTGTGCTACTGGCTGCACAAGTCAGCGGGGTTCTCAGCTCCAGAAGTGCTGTGAGCCCAGGTCCTGCTCTGTGGGCTGACAGATGAAGGGGATGCTCTCCTTTTAGTGATGCTCCTGTTGTCACCACGCTTCCTCCTGGCTTCCATGGGGGCTGTGGGTGTGGGTGAGGGGACACGGAAGGGTTAGATGTGTGAGTTTGGGACTCTGATAAGTCCTGTTGGTTTTTTGAGGATGGTATTAACTTCATTCTTACCTGTCAACTTGCGGGAGCAGGCACCGCGCAGGCAGCTCCTCCCCAGTGCTTGCGGGGAGGAGCAAGTGGTGCAGTCCGTGTATCAGCCGTGTGTACCCCAGCACAGAGCGACTCACTAGCAAGTAGCATTTCTAGCAAAACCTTCCCCTCACATTGTGGGAGAACCTTCAAATCCTGGCCTCATTCCACACACCTGCACAGCCTTCTATTACCACAGCAGCTGGTTTTTATTTGTGAAGCTAAGAGCAACGAGTCAGGCAGCTATGGCCTAATTGTCCAGAGTCCTTGAGGGGTTAGAGGTAGGAATTTCTCTAGATTGAAGTCGGAGTCAGAAGGTGAATGTTGAGCTCTGGGACCAGTCACTGGTTTGCAGTGCTGGTGGCCCACCTTTGCTCGGCCAGTAACATCATCGTCTTGGAGCACTCTTGCTGATGGTAAAGGGGGCTCCAGTTAGTTGTGGGTCGCTGTGTTCCGCACCAGGGGGTGGGGTGGGCTGAGGTTCCTGGCAGGACATGGTGTGTCTTGTAGTCATGGACCTTGAGGGGCCAGCTGCTCCACTCCCTTAATTTGGTGAATGATGAACATTGCCGCAAGCTGATTTTCAAAAAAAATTCTTTGAGCTAAGGGAGGGAGGTTGGAGAAGGGGGAGGCTAGGGCCTGATGAGACCTAGTGTTTGCAAAGAGGCTGGGTTTTACCACCTTGCTTTATTTCTCTCTCTTCTGCACCTTTGAGTCACTCGTTGAGGAACTCGTTGTTCCTAAGGCCCCTTTGACGTGACACTCATGTAACAGGATATTAAACACAACCTTTCATTTTGCCTGAAAGCTTTTCCAGAAGCGTCAGAGGCCAAGAACAACAGGTGCAACGTTGCCAAAGCAGCAATGCTGAAAGCAGGTGCAGCTCTTTGTGCATCAGCCACAGGCAGGTATTTAAGCTGCCTAACCCAGCCCCGCTGCTGGACCCGACCTCTCCCCTCCTGTTTGGGTTTTTTTTTTCCTTCCCCTGGAGCCAGAGAAGGGTCCGCACAGACAACATCTCCTGGGAAGAGGGCTCAGCTACACCCAGAAGGCTTTGCCTTCTACCCAGACTTCTTAACCATACTCACAAGATTCTCCGGGGGAAGTGCTGTGAGTTGAGCTCTTGAAGGCTCGTAGTACTTGAAGTGCTAAGGCAGTGGGACCAAGAGGGTGGAAATGTGGTCCAATTATGGGCTCTAGGAGGTGGACATGGTGGGAAGTTGTTGGTTCCCTGGGGATGTGGTTCCTATGAGAGGGTTGGTTATCAAAAGCAACTTGGGGCTAACCCTTCCCTCTGCTTCCTGGCCCAGCAGGTGACCTCGCGTTGATCTGGGCTCTGCCACTGCTGTCTGCCACCTTGGGAGGACACCAAGCTGACGAGATTACCTGAGCTTCTACGTGCGCCTCCTAAACTGTGAGCCCAAAAACTTTTTTTCTTTTCCTCCTTTTCCACTCAATTGCCTCTTGTGAGAAAAGGAGAATGTCAGCTCCCGAGGGAGGCCCAAGCTGGAGGAAAGTGTCCCTTGGATGGGAATCCAGACATTTGACTTTAGACTGAACTGAACATTTTGACCTGACTGTAGTCCGAGGAGCTATTATTACCTGGACGAGCTGTGACGCAGGATTTCACTTGAGGGATGGGGTGGGCAGGAGGAGGGAAGGGATTCGGATTTGAGAGGAGACCACGCAGCTCCTCTGCTAAACTGGTAACAGATGCGTTCAGCCCGCCGTTGTGCGTTTGCTCTACGTTGAGGAGTTGGCTCTCATCCTGGAATGTCTGTTGGCCAGGGTCTATTCTAATGCTGTATGTCTGCATGCGCTGGGGATTGTCGTGCACGATCCTGTGATACATAACCACAGTACAAGGTAAATGTGGTTCTTTCTCATAATTTCTTGGTCGCCTGTACTGCAGTAAGATGGTAAATGTAATGGAAGGACTTTGAGGAACATGGAACTCAAATGCAGCTCCATTATTTCCCATCTCAGTACTTCACTTTGTGAAATCTTGGTTTCTCAGTTTGTACAATGGGTTACCTGGGAGAGTTGTCAGGACTGGATGAAATGTAGGATATAGGGAGATCCAAAATTCTATCAACACTAGTACAGCCCTTCACCCAGGACAGTAAATGTGACTCCTGTTATTGAACAGGGCAGAATTAAATGCTGTGGCAGCTGAATGGTGCACAGTGTCTATGTCCAAGAGCTGAAGTGCCGGGGATGAGATGGAACTGTGTGCATGTGTGGCAGGTGCTGTTTGCCAGGAGGGCTGTGTGCTTGTCAAAGCTTTAGCTGACTCCTTTCTTGACAAGATGGACAATGAAGGAGGATGTGGGCATTCTCGGGTGCAGTGGTGATGGGAAGAAGAAGGAAACATGGCGTCTTTCCTGAGGACGATGCAAGAGGGAAACATGCCCTTTCCCTTGGCTCACTGTCCCTTCCTTTTCAAGCTTCCCTCCATTTTGGATGAAGGCCCCTCCTTATCTGATGGGCACCATGCTGAGAAAGTCACACAGGCTCTGGTGTGCTACTGTGAGTCCACTCATGCCACCAGGAATGTGTTCTAACCAAAAGGGTGGCTTCTAGAAGTCTCTTGGGGCTTTGTCTGCTCTGGTGCTCTGCAGAGTGGTTTGGGCATTGCACTTAGATGGCGATCCCGGAAGACAGGACACTGAGACCTGCAGGCAAGTGAAGGTACGGGAGGCGGGCTGGTGAATATAACAGGGCAAGTCAAATTTTAAAGGATCCCTGCAAATGGAAACCTTGGGTCTGTGCACTAGAGGGAAAACACAAGGTTAACTGTAATCTTAGGTATGTTAAGAATATTATAAAGCCTACAATGGAGGATGTAAGTGTTGCTCAATCTTGGCAGCTACATGAGGTCACGTATCTGAAGACAAAGAGCTGTGAGTGGAAGGGTTTTGTGAGATTTTCAGGTAAACTCGCTAAAAAAAAGAGCTGAGTAGCCAAGAAGTGCATGTTTTTGTCCTTTTGTGTTGCCTGGGGTATGGCTGCAACAACTAGTACTCCAGCAGCCATCCTAGGCCATACTGTGACCCCAATGGGAGAAGCCATGTTCTAGAATGATGGAGCAGAAAGACCAAGAACCCACATGTCTAAAGACCGATGAGGTTTCCTTATTACTTACCTAGAATTGAATGCTTTCTGTGCTCCAGACAGAGTTGATAGTGAAACAACAGAGGGCTCTTACAGTGGTGAGAGGCTGGGGCTGCTTGCCATGTTAGACAAGTTGCTGGGATGGGGGACACTGACACAGAATGAAGTGGGGTTCTCCAAATTTCTGAAAAAGCAATCTTGAAGAGAGTTTACATTGTGGTAGTGCTCTTGTAATCTTAGACAGCTGCACTGATTTAGATACTTTGTTATTAAGATTACTCAAAATTCTTTCATTTTTTGAGAAAGTGATCTTCCATCTGCTGGTTCAGCCAGGCAGATGCCAGGAGCCCGGGAATGAATCCAGGTCTTCCACGTGGGAGGCAGGGACCCAAGCACTTGAGCCGTCATCCATTGCCTCCCAGCGTGCACATAGCACAAGCTGGAATCAGAAGGAAGACAGAGACCCGAACCAGGCTGTGCAACGTGGAAAGTGGGCATCCAAAGGGGCGTATGAACACCTTTGCCAAGGCCATGCCCCTACTCGGTGATCTACACGGGCATCTCAAGGCTTGTAGAAGGCAAGTTGTCTACAAAGATGACTCAAAAACAGTCAGACAGGGATTGAAATCCAAGTGCGTTTGTTTCCAAGCCTGATGTCTGATCGATTTGTCTGTCAAAGGGCAGGAGGCAGCAGACGTAGTCCTCAGTGAAGCAGCTAAGAGGGCGTCAGAAGACTAGCTTTGAGCAGAAGGTGAGAAGGCAAGGGGCGGGAAGGAGGGGAAGAGTTGTGGGAGAGGACAGCTGTTCAGGAACAAGGTTTGCAGAGTGGCCAATAGTGACCTGTAATGGAACTATTTCAGTAGAAAACCTTCCTGGCTTTAATTATCTAACTTGAATCTCCCCTCCCCCCACCTCATGGCACTTTTGTAAAAATCTTTCATTTTTATATATCTATTATTGAGATTTACATTAAAAATAGATTTCAGCAACTGTTAGGTGGTATAATTATTCCTATGACATCAGTAGTACATCCAGTACCAATTTCCTTTGTTGTCAGTCTACCAAATGCCACCAAGAATGGCACAGTGTGCAGTGGCAGCAGCTGTTTCTGCAGACTTAAGTATAGAGCTGAGATGTTTTTGACAAACAGCTTTTTGCATCCACACCCATGGACCTGCAAGGTGTTTGTGCACCATATGCTTCCTTTTCTCCAACCACTGAGTAATAAATAACAATGTCAAGATCACTACTGAAAAGTGTATAATTTCATCTTATCTTTCAGGGAGGGTAGGGCTCCTGTTTCTACAAATGTCTCCTCCTCTGAATTTGTCATCAGAGCTCAGGAGAAAGCTGTCCTTCTAATTGTCAAGCAACTGGTAGGCTGCAAACACCCCTCAGGAGCCGAAGTTCTCAATGACATTTCCTAAAACAGCCTGCATTGAGACTCTGAACTGGAAGGAGAGGCAAGAGCCAGGAGCTATTGGAGTCCGTTCTCACTCCCCATTGCCATGGGCTGTCTTCTCCTCTAGCAGAATGAGGCTGAGTCATGTAGAAAGGAAAGGCTTGCTTGGCTTGCCATACTGGAGGATGAAACATCCAAGAGCAAGGCACGAGGGCACTTATTTGGCTTCTGGTGAGGGGTGTGTGTTGCTTCAATTCATGGAGTTGGGCAAGTAGACAGATGCAGGGAGAGAAAGCGGGAAGGATAACTCAGTGTCAAGAGACTCGCATTCAAGTCCTCTTCATAGGGCCCATGCTGTGACAGGTGGGTAGAGCCTCCATCTGTGGTGCTAGCATCTGATACGGGCATTGGTTCAGACTCTGGCTGTTTCACTTCGAATCCAGCTCCCTGCTAATGCCCTGGGTAGGCAGAAGATGGCCTAAGTGTGTGGAGGAAGGTGAGGATGAAGCTCCTGGCTTTGGCTTGGGCCAGAGCTGGTTGTTGTGGCTGTTTAGGGAGTGAATCAGCAGATTGAAGATCTCTTTGCTTCTGTCTCTTCCTTTCTGTGTTTCAAATAAATACATCTCCTTAAACACACACATTATTCATGACCTGTTTTTTATAGGTCCCACCTTCCAGCACTGTGACAATGTCATCACATTTCAACCTAGGTTTCAGAAGGAGCAAATCATAACACCTCTCTTTCCTCCTGCCCTGCTCTTTGTCCTCTTCACCTCTACACACCCGTGCATTGAAGCAGCGGGAGGTTTGCTTCCATAATTGCCACTGGCAAATAAGGCTGCTCAGCCTAGCAACGGTTGGTGCCATGGAGCGCTCCTGGGGAGACGAAGACTGATTGTTTTTGAGTTTGAACAAGGAGTAGGGCTGTATTAGCACTGTGTCTTGGGACCAAGAGGTAAGAAAGGAGTGACTGTGAAAGGAGACGTTTGTTGTTTGTAGTTTGTAGAAGAGCGGTCGCTATGTAAAGGGAGTGTGTGGCAGATGTGGGCAGGAAGATCAACACTAGCTTGGTTCTGGTTGGTCATGCTCGCTCTCTCCTTTCTCTTTTTCTCAATATTTGCCATAGTGATGCCTGGCTTGGTGGAGTAGAAATTGGGCAAATGTACTTTTGGATTTAGAATGAAGCTGTATGCTTTCTGTTTAATGAGTTGCATTTCTTCAACCAGTGGGGTAACAGATGAATCTGTTATGCTGCTGAAGAAGAATGGTAGAGTGCCATGCCAGTTAAGCCACTGGTGCTGCATGCGACATGGGGCTCCTGGGCTGGAAGGACAACTTTCTGTAGAGGAGGGAAGACTTCCTGTGTGCCTTCTTGAAGCCGTGCACCCCAGGCTTTGCCGCGTTGCTTCGTTTAGTCCTTATGGCTTTGAGATAAACATCATCTTATGCATTTATGGAATCAGGAGCTGGGATGTCAGGTTGGTAAAATTCTTAGACCACACTGTGACTGGAGGTGAGGCAGATTTACATCTACTTTTGTTTCTCTTTGCTTTCAAACACAGTCTGCTGGATCATGGATCTGCCAGGAGGGGAAGGGGCATTAGGTAACATGCAGACCCAAAAGTCATCCTCATCGTACTTTATATGGCAGAATGTTTTAAAGCCTCCCCTATCATTGCAATAGTGCAGAGGATACAGGAGTTTAACTCCCAACTCCTACAGTGTCAGCAGGACACTGCCTTTTTTCAATAGTCATCTGGGACAGACACAAAAATAGCAAGGGCAAAGGCAGTGCAGTAGCTGAACTCTCAGTGGTTGAAGTAAAATATGTTAAAGGAGAAGGCATAGAAGTCACAGACTTGTTAGTATGCGGGTGAGCATGGAGGTCCCCTGCAGGTCCCGGCAGGGGACGCAGCCTGGGGAACTGGCTGGACAAATGAAGAGACTCAGGAGGATAGAAGATCCTGATTTAGCCTCTTCTTAAATACTTGAAGTGGGGGGACAGAGTGAGCACATGAGCATACCCATTAGCTCACACCCCAGTTGTTCCAGCTGGGTTAAGACTAAAGTTGAGGGGGCCAGAGCTATGGCTCCAAACGTGGCATCCTGTATGACACTGACAATTCGTGTCCCAACTGCTCTACTTCCATCCAAGTCCCTGCTTGTGGCCTGGGAAAGCAGTTGAGGATGGTCCAAAGCCTTGGGACCCTGTACTCACGCGGGAGACCTGGGAGAAGCTCTTAGCTCCTGGCTTTAGATTGGCTCAGCTCCTGCCATTGCAGCCTTTGGGGAGTGAACTAGCAGATGGAAAATCTTTTTCTCTCTCCTTCTCTCTGTAAATCCACCTTTCCAATAAAAATAAGCCTTTTAAAAAAAACAAGCTGGGAGGCAGGAATTCAATCTGGGTTTGCCACATGGGTGGCAGGGATCCATGCAATTGCTTGAGCCATTAACTACTACCTCCCAGGGTTCACATTAGCAAGAAGCCAGAGCCAGGAGCCAGTGCTGGCACCTAACATAGGCACTCCAATGTGGGATCTGGGATTTTAAACCAAATGGTCCAAGTCCACCTCCCAAATGTATCATGTTGACTCTTAGAACACTCATGTGGTTCAGTTACAAAGAGTTACTGACTTCTCAAAGCTCATGCTTGTCTTTGGAAAAACCCTCTAGATCTTTCACATAGGTAAGTGACTTGAACAGGTCCTGATGCATTTGTTATTATTGGGTCATCTCTCCCAGGACACTGCCTACACAAGTGTTCGCATTCCCATTTCTGTAAATGAACCCTTGCCTGGACACGGCTTCTTAGGCAGTGTGACTTGTGGCTTAGAGGACTCTCTGGAAACGACTTTCCAACAGTTCCTTTTCTAAATAACCAAAATCGTAGTTATTACTACTACTATTTTGTCTTTTAAAATCGTGAACATCTTAGAAGACCTAGCTGATGACTAACCCGTTCAAGTTCCGCTCACAGCTGTGGATGTTTTTCCTCAAGCTTATCTTCTGCACAGTGAGCTGGTATGGATGGCAAGAAACCTTGGAAGTCAAAGCATATCTAGAAAAATGGTCTTTTAGAAAACCAGACCTGTAATTTAGGGATACCTGGTCATGGCTCTGCTTATCTCTGAATGTAGACATGGCCTGGTTGATGCTGAGTTCAAGAATCTGAGAAATCGGAAATGTTTCTTCTTATCCAGTGATGTGAATCTCAAGCCAAAAAAAAAAAAAGTGACAGAGCTAGAGACAGGACTTTTCAGATTCAGTAGAATTTTCCATGCATGGGCTGCAGCACATCTGCTAGGGTCTTTGGGGACCCAGAGAAGTGACATCAAGACGAAGTTGCATCTATTTTTGCTCTAAGGGCATCTGTATGCCAATGAAATTGTTATGTTCTTTAAAAAAAAAAACACATGGAAAACTTGATCCCTGTTCTTGTTCCCACTCTATTTGTAGGTCTCTGAAATGCTATAGTAACCAACCAAACCAGCAATTTAGTTGATGCATTCAGCATGATATTTCTGAGGTTTCTATTATGACATAGGTGGATGGATATGAAGATAGTCTATTCCTTTTTAGTTATGGTAGAATAGTTTGTTGTATAACTGTACTGTATTTACTCCTTTCCTGGTGATGGACTTCTGAATGTGTTCTTGTTTTTCCTCACATTGTAGTAGTTCCTGTCCTTGCAGAGACTTCCTGAGAAGTGACCTATTTCCTATTTCCTATTCTACAGGCAGAGTGTTATTTTCACTGCTTAGACTTTGTGTTTAGCTGCGTGTTTGTTTAGCCAAGGGAACTTGGGCCCCATCTGGGCAAAATACTTCAGTGAACTTGTGTGGTTTGACTCTTGTTTCTCTGGAGTTCCTCTCTCTGTTCTGAAAACTGCACACCACATAATGGCTTCTCTTTGAGCCTAGGATAAGAAAATACATGAAGTCAAACCAAGCTCTGCCCAAGCCGGCCATGTCCAGCCAATCCCAGCAGAGGCACAGCTAACCTGAAGCTCATGGTTATGTGAGAGGGAGAGAGTGGTTTGCCATTGCAATCCGTTGAAATTTGAGGACTGTCAGCTGCCTTTGCAAAAACCTGACTACTACAGAAGCTGATCACTGTAGACCTAGGTTCCTTGGGTTCTGCTGCTTCCATACTGAAATTTGGAATATGCCTTTGGCCCCTGGAGATTTCTAATGCAGCAATTTATGACCTGTAGCTCATTTGGTAAAATTGTTGAAAATGTATATAATGAACTTACTGGCTTTCAGTGAAGAGATTTCAAAATGGGCTGGTTATTACCAGCTCTACTTGATCAGTTATTGAAAGGAAGGGATGCTAGGCAGAAATAGGCCTATTTGTTTTAAGGAATAGTTTACTTTCAGCAAATCCTATCTTTGTGTCTGTACTAACAAATGAAGGCAATCATGTAACTACTACCAAGCTCAGGATAAATAACCATGCTGTCATCCTAAAAATCGCCCTATTTCCCAGTAGAGCCCATTGCCTGCCTCGGCCCAGCCCCTCTACAGTGTAGCCTTGCTGGGATGTCCTATAGACGGAATCCCATAGCATGCAGCCTCGGTGTCTCGCTTTGTTCCCTCACCAGAATGTGCAGTCTTCCCCACATCCTGCATGTATCTCAGCTGTATTCTTTTTATCTCTGGGTGTGATTTTATTGTCCAGATGTGCCACAGTTTATTCCCTCACTGATTAAAGGGTGTGAGGATTCTTTCCAGTTTGGAGCTGTCACAGATAAAAAAAAAAATACTGTAAACATTTCCATGCCTGCTTTGGTGTTTTTTTTTTTTTTTCTTATTTCCTTGGGGTAAATATCCAGAAGTGAGATTTCTGGGTCATATGGTAAGTATGTATTTGACCTTCTAGAGTAATGCGTGCTTTCATAGCAGTTGTGCGTCCTGCCTGCCACGAGCAGTGGGTGGGAGTTTGAGCTGCTCTACCCTCACCAGCATTGGGCTTCGTTGGTTATTGGAATGGCTGCAGTTGAAAAGACTAAGTAATTAATTGGATGTGAGGGGGGTGATAAGTGTTTAAAAAAAGAACTTTGAGTATGTTAATAGGTACAGAAAGCCATCTGGAATCAAAACAAATTTTCTGAGAGAAATATTTGCCAAAAATGTTACCAACCTGCATGAATAGAGTTAGTAATAACTGAGGAGGTGCAACAACCAATAGCCCCCCTAACTTTGACTAGGCGGGGAGCAAAGCTGCAGGACTCAGACTTAAACTTACTACCAAGTGGCAGTAATCAGAGTGGAACGGCACTGACACAGAGGCAGGTATGTAAATCCGAATGGGCTAGAGTCCAGAACTAGACCCTGGCATATATGGCCAAATCATTTCTGACCATTCCATGGAGAAAATAAATTTCAATAAATGGTTCTGGGAAAATCCTAAACAAAAGTCAAGTTGAAGTGATCTGTACCCAGAAACTATAAAACTGCAAAGAAATAGGACAAAAATTACATGACAGTGTGTATAACACCAACTCCTTTAGACTAGGTAGTTCATCAACACCACACGGTCACCTCTCCCGGTTCTGGCAACCAGGGGTCTGACACTTAGGCTCACAGGTGTGGTGGAGAGTGGGTGCTCTCTGCTTCATTAACTCCTTCCCTGTTCCCAAGGGCAGAATAGGCCAGCAGGCTCCCTTATGACCTCATGGCCCCATAATGGCCATGCTTATTCATATTATTATGTTGAATATTAGGGTTTTTAAAAAATCATTTTTATTGGAAAGTAAGATAGAGAGGAGGAGAGGAGGAGAGGAAAATCTCCCATAGCTGATGGTTCACTCCCAAGTGACTGCATCGGTTGGAGCTGAGCCAATCCGAAACCAGGAGCCATGACTCCCAAGTGGGTGCAAGATCCCAAGGCTTTGGGCTGTCCTTGACTGTTTTCCCAGGCCACAGGCAGGGAGTTGGATGGGAAGCGGGGCTGCTGGGATTAGAATTGGCACCCATTTGGGATCCCAGCACTTGCAAGGCGAGGACTTTAGCTGCTAGGCTACTGTGCTGGGCCTGAATATTAGGTTTTGACACAGTGAAATCTAGGGGACAGAAACGGACACTAGCACCTCCCAGCAATAAATATCTCAGCCCTGATTCTCTAGGGAGCTAGTTTGAAGGCAAGGAAAAAAAAAAAAACGAGCAAAACGATCTCTTACCTGCTGTGCTAAACCACCTACCCCTTGTTTTTGTTTTTTGTTATTACTTTTCTTGGATTGCTTTTCAGAATAAGCACCTGCTGTTCAGATCCAAAATTGTGAATATATCCCTCAGCGACACATTAATGTGGTAGAGAACAGTATTTTGAGTTATTTTCTTACAAAACTGACTTTTCTTACAGAGCCTGCTGTAATTTTTTTGGTCCTTAGTTGAGAATATGTGAAATTTTTGTCCTTCGAAAAGCTGTAAGTGCAGATTTTGAAGGATAATGTGTTCAACAAACCCATTTGTGGCCTTGTCAGTTACGCAACACTTGTGGAATGGCCCAGAAAACTGGACTTAGTGTGTACATATGTGTGCCCAGTTGTGTGCAGATGTGTTAATATGTGCTTGTATGTTGCAGTCCTGATGTGTTTATGTGGTTATTGCATGTGTGTTCTCATTACATGCGTGTGTTGCATGACTGAGGTGTTGCATGCTTGTAAGAAGGTGCAGCAAACATAGAATGGCTGTGAGACTGGAAGTGGCTCATTATAATCTCTGTCCCTGATATGTAGCAGCCCAGCTGTGGAAATTCAATACACAACTAGCTATGAAAAGGCACAAGCATCAGTTATTCACCTTTCATTGAACATGTTCTGTAAAGTGTGTCATGACCTCTGAATGTTCATGTTGACGAAATCCTCAGCTTGTTTATTCCAAGCATGGTGCCATTGAAAGATGATGCTTGTTTCCTTTATCCATAAAGGGAAAGGGTAAAAAGTAAGTGTTCAGTTCCCTTTGATTTGGAATCCTTTGGCGTGAATGCCTCTTCTCTGGGATTCCCCACATCACTGAAAAGCCCTCAAGTAAACTAGTGCATGTACAGCAGGTACAGCACCTCTGTGTACCAGCCAGGCCTCTTCTACTTGGGGTGTTTCTTCCAGCATCCAAAGGGCCACAGGGCTGCGGGGCTGAGGCAGGGTCGCTCCATCTCCTCCAGACAAGGGACTGGAACACCTGGAATGTTAACAGCTTTGGGCTGGCTGGGGAACTGTGTGTAACCCACCCCTCTCAGTCAGTCACCTGCTGGCATCGCACACCTACTTCCTCCCTCCCTCCCTCACTTTCCCCAGTCCCTCTCCTTGGAGTCCCTCCACCCTTTTCCAGTTCTCCCTTCCCCTCTTCAGGGACAGGCAAGGTCAGATGCCCAGGTGCAGGTCAGTGGCCATATGCCTGCCTTGTGTTCTGGACGCAGCTGTGGGACTTGGGCCTCTCCCATCCGAGCTGCAACCCTTTACCTGCCTGCAGATGACTGCATCTGTCCCAATCTCTTGGCCTGGATTCGTGGATGCTTCATTTCACAGTAAGGAAACCTGGGCCAAGAAGGGGCTCAGTGACACCCTGAAAATCTTGCAACTGAGTATGGCATGACCGTTGTCCTTGAGCAAAATGGAAAATTTACCCCATCAAAGTGTTAAGATAGCCTTGGGCACATGAAAGCTGTAGAGTTTGATAAGACAGTTGATTCGCCAATGAGGTGGTACCAGAAGGCAAGTGCTCCAGTCTTGGGGTGGGGAAATCAACGTGGAAAGGGGAAAACTTCTATATGGTGTTTCTGGAAGCAGGAAAAGGAAAATATTTGACTGGTTAAAGTTGAAAGCTCCTAGTTAGAGATCTGTTGGCTGTTTCTGATTGGTTAAGCTAGTTTTTATTTTACTGTTTATCCTGACCTTCAGTTTGCTGATATAGAAACTTAGGTCGCTGAAACCATCCTTGCCTGATAGACTTGCAATTAATTCTCTTTCTAAAGCAGCTGTAAGGCATCTGAAAAATTCTTACAATAAGTTTATAGGCTAAGTTGCATTTTGTAAGAATAAATTTGCTTCATAGAATAAATTTGTTGCATCCCACTGGTTCATTCCTGGGATGCCTATAGTGGCAACGGTTGGGCCAGGCTGAAACCGGGAGCCATGCCAGGTCTCCTCCATGGGTGGCAGGGAGCCACTACTTAAGCTTACCCCCAGTTGCTCTCCCCTCAACTCTCTGCAGGGTTTGTAGTGAGAACTGGAATTGTGAGCACAGCTAGGACTGTAACCCAAATATCCCAGTATGAGATACAAGTGTCCTAATACACATTTTGAATCTCAGGGCAAATGCCCATTTCATGTTTGGACAAAGAGTTGAGTTCAAAATCTGGCTTGTGATCATGCAAAGGAAGCAATGCACACCACCCTTGGTGATTTCTCACTATAACAAGAAAACAAAATATATCCTGGACACATGTTGCCCACAGACATTTTTTTTTTGCCCATAGACATTTTTATTGGTACTTGGCACAATCATATTTTATTTGAAAATCCTCTCTGAACAAACCCAGACCATTGAAATGCAAGCTGTAATAAGCTTACTCCATTTCTTACAAAATTACAAATCATTGCAAAATGCCCACTACATTTCTCAGCCTTGCTCTTTTAAATATTTAATGTTGCTTGTAAAATGCACATGTGGGAGTAGGTGTTTCATCTGGCAGGTAAGATGCTTGCATCCCACATCCCAGTGCCTGGATTTGCTTCTTTGCCTCTGGCTCCTGACACCAGCCTCACACAGATGCGGACCCTTGGCGGCAGTGGTGACACCTCAAGTCTCTGACTTGCTGTCACTTCTATAGGAGATCTGGATTGAGTGTCTTAGTTTTGGCCCTGGCCCTGTCTTGGCCAGTTCAAGCACTTGAGGTAATGAACTACCAAATGGAAACTCTGTCTCGGTCTAATCTCTCTCAAATAGCTTAAGTCCATGGAAAATGAGCATTATATTTAAATTCCATTTTTCCTACAGAGTTTTGAAGCTCCTTCATACACTTATAAATATTAGTATTAAATATAGACCCTGGGCTAAAGCAATGCCTAGTAATTTTTTGCTTTGTAGTTATTTTTCTCTTGGCATAAATACCCATACATTTTCTGCCACAAACTGGGTAAGTGGGAAGGTACACCCTCTTGCTGGCTGGCTGAGCGAATGGTCTACACACTTCAGTGACATCATCTATGGAAGATGGGTGGGGGAGCCAGCATGTTCAGAGAAGACTCTAGTAATCTTAAAGTACCTCTTCCATGTGAGAGCAACAGCCTTTTCCTTAAAATTCTCAATCTGTTAAAGAAGCCAGCTTTGTGGCTAAGTCAGCCTGCTTCTAGGGCGTGTTCGAAAAACAGTTCTAAATAGAACCCTAACAAGCACAGAGACCCAGGCGGGTCCAACAAGACAGTGGAAACCTAGCACCTCAGCTATTTGGAGAGAAATAAGCCATGAGCACTTGTTCTAAGTCTATTAAAAAGAGGTAATTACTTTGGCAAGTAGCTCATTTTCTGCCCCATAAAGGTAGCTATAGATGGGCTATAAATAAGTGATGGCTCATCATTCATTAAAAACAAGAGCAAGAGAAAAGTTTTAAGGCAGCATGTGTTTCTAGGGGAACCTTCAGACTTCAGATTACAAAGAACCAGGCACCCAGGGGTATGTCCCTTCAAGTGTGGTGGGCACACAGCGTGGTGCTGGCCTTGCTGCCCTTCCTCAGGTGCACACAGATCACTGGACCCAAATCACTCCTGGACCACATAATATCCTTGCACCTGAGGTCCTCAACTGCACAATGGGATCCAATAGCACCTGCCCACAGTGGGGCTGTGGATGTTGCCTGTTTCAGGCATTCAATGAACACATAATTTTTAATCAGTCACATTCTGTTCTAAGCTCTGGGAGAGAGGGGCTGAGGGTGAACACCAGAGTGCCAGCCCTTCAGGAATTCAGAGTATCCTGTCTAAGGCTTACCCTAGACCAGCTGGGTCCAAATCTCTGAAATCCCAGCCCTCCGGTGTCTTTTTCAAGATTCCCATATGAACTTTGGGCTAAGGACTGCTGGCATGGGCACAGTGGCAAGTATGTGGTTACCATTCACCATTACGGAAATAGAATTCAAGAGAAACTTAGCTGCGAGCCAGGTCTTAAGGACTGGGTAAGAGTTTGTCTCTGCGGGCAAAGGCAGGTGCATTCAGTAGTGCAGTGTGGTGGTCGGAGCTCAGGATGGGCTTTCTCAGGTTTGGAAAGTAAGGTACTAGCGAAGGCTCAGAGATGCAGGAGTACTGTGATATGGAAGCAATGGGGAATCTCTGCAGGTTTTCAGACTTATATTCTAGGAAGATTGTTTAGCCTCTACAAACAGAAGCCCCACTGAAGCCAGAGAACTGTTAGTCATGCAGATGGATATGAAAAAGTTGCATACATGTCAAGAATTGCTATCCTCAGCTAACCCTGCCTTCCTTGTTAGGAGGCGCAAGGAGTAGAGGACAGAGCATGCCCAAGGGAACTTCTCATACTGCAACCTTTGTTCCAGAACCTTATCTCTTCTTGTTCTCAAACTAATTACTTAGATGTGCCTCCAGTTTGCACAGCCCCTTGGTGAGTAGTGGGTTTGGAGACAAGACCATGGCCCAAAAGGTCTTGATGTTGGACACTTTAAATACATTTGTTCTGTTTCTTCGTGAGGCCATGGTTTTTGACAGGATTGACTGGTCTTGTGTAGCCAGAGCATCTTGCCCCAGCACCAGGGTTTTAGCAACTTAGCTGCTGTCTGGTGGCTCCGTGGTATTCTGTTGCTCTGTGTGCTCTGGTAGCAGCCTTCTGCAGCTAGAGGTTGAAGCCAAGCCTGCTGATGCGGAAGGACATTGCCACATGTCCCGGCAGCCATGCCATTCTCCACCCCCACCCCTGCCACCTCCTGTGCACAGGCCCAGCTCCTGGGAGGGTCTTTTTAGCTCTCTGCCTGGATGGAGAAATTCCCATTCCTCAAAGGACACACACTGGAGCAGCGAATGCATGGGTTCCCTTCCTGGCTGGCTCCCTTGATAGCCTTGGTAGATTCCTTAAATTCTCAGGGCATCAGTTTTCTCATGTACAGATGTGATCGAAGGCACAATGTGACGAATACACAGTGAGCTGCTACTTGTGGAGCACTTACAGTGATGCCTGATACACAGCTAGAAATGTGGATTTGCTACAGTGGGTTTTCCTATCCTAGCTCTAATTCCTTTTCCTCTGAGGTTCTTCAGTGCTTTGCTGGATAGTTCTACTTTTTTTTTTTTTTAGAAAGTATGTGTGCATGTATTTAAAGGCAGACAGATGGACAGACAGACAGACACAGCATGGGCTGGACCAGGCCAAAGCCGGAATGCCTCTTTGCATCACTCCATGCTTCCAGGGTGCACATTAGCAGGAAGCTGCACTCAGAAGTGGTGCAGGACTTGAGCCTATGCAATCTACGATGGGATACAGTTGTCCAAAGCAGCTTCTTAACTGCTGCACCAAATACCTGCCCCATTTCTTACCCTTTCTATTGTGATTCTTCATCTACATGTTTGAGACTGAAGGTGGAACTTATTGATCAACTGTCATAATTTCGGGTTATGATGAAAAATACTGTTTGCAGGTTTATGGTACGAGTGACTCAGTTTTATTAATTAAAAAAACTGAAAGTTTTTGCAACCAACAACAGCGTTTTATGGTGTTTAAAGACTAAAATCTTGTTATTTCGTGGGTTGAAAAAAGGGTTTAGAAATGCAAAAAGATTTCAATATTTTTGTTGCTGTTGAAATGTTAGCCATACACGTGACATCATGTTGCTGTAATTCCTGGAAAACAGTTGGTTTTCTGAACACCTTAAAGTTTTACCCTCAATAACAAATTTCCACCTGGAAGTGCCTGACGGTTTATGAACTCCTGTTGGTTGTACATTGAAAGTCCTGTGTTTCTGTTGGTGGTTGAATTGTAAGTACAACATAGATGTTGAAATAGATCACTTTCAAGGGAGAGGGAAAGGAAGCATTTGGGAGTCACTCACAATCCAGAGTACTTTGTGAGGTCTGGTACCCAGGAGGGGTTCAAGCTTCAGGGACTCTGGCTGTCCCTTGAGCCTGATAGTGTCCCGGCTCTCACCCTCACTACCTGCAACTTGTTGCCCACACCTCTCACTATGTCATCTTACAGCCCATCCCTGCCTGCTCCAGCACCCTGATGCCCGCTTACCCTTTTGATGCTTTCTTTTTCCTAGATCACTTTATTACATCTTCATTATTGTGTAATTTATTATCTATTTTACTCCACTAAAACATAATCTCATTGGGGCAGACATTTCCATTCCTTTTAAAAACATTTATTTGAAAGGCAGAGTAATGGTGTTGGAGAGAAAAATGGGGCATGTGAAACACAGAGATCTTCCATTCACTAGTTAACTCCCCAAATAGCCATAAAGGCTGGGGTTGGACCATTATTTGCTGCTTTACTAGGCACACTAGCAAGTGGTTGGATGAGAAGTGAAGTGAGGTAGCCAGGACTAAAATCGACACCCATGGAGGATGCTGGCATCATGGGCAGAATCTGGTGTGCCACTATGATAGCCCCAGAAGTTGTTTTTTTGTTTTTGTTTTTGTTTTAGGGGAAGGTAGATATACAGAGAGGAGGAGAGTCAGAGAGGAAGATCTTCCATCCATTGATTTATTCCCTAAGTGGCCACAATGGCTGGAGCTGCACCGATCTGAAGCCAGGAACCAGGAGCCTCATTCAGGTCTCCCACATAAGTGCAGGATCCCAAGGCTTTGGGCTGTCCTCCACTGCTTTCCCAGGCCACAAGCAGGGAGCTGGATGGGAAGCAGGGCTGCCAGGATTAGAACCTGTTGATGTGGGATCCTGGCGTGCTCAAGGCGAGGTCTTTAGCTACCAAGCTATCGAGCTGGGCTCTTAACCCCAGAAGTTTTAAATGCATCTGAGGCTATAGCCCATAGTCTTAGAGTACTTTCTGGCATACAATAGTTGCTCGATTAAATATTAGTTATGCCTAAAGGTAAAAATTACAATAGTCAGCTTGAAGCCCTAATTTTGATTCTGGAATGGAATGACCGCTCATTGTATATAGCAGACATGAATGTTCCAATGACCCAGGAAAAGGATGTGGGTCTATGGGGAAGGGCTCAAGGGAACAGAGACAGGGAGCAAATACTGGGCTGGTCATTCCACGGTTACTTTCCACATAGGGATGAAGTAAAGAAGTTTTTGGTTTCACTGACTCAAGTTGACTAAAGTCTCCTGATTTTTGAGGGGAAACTAACCTGTTTGATTCATGGCATTTAGCCGAAGTGACTCCATTCTGTCTTGGTTGGGTCTGCTGAGACCCAGTGTGGGGACCTAACCCAAACCAATGTCCTACAAAGTTGAACAATTCCCTCCCTCTCCCCTGTTTAGTCCTACTGTCCCCTAGGTGACCTTAGGGAATTAATATTATTCTGTTAGCGTAATTTTTGAGATGATGGTCTCAAAATATCATTCATATGTTATAAAGTTCTTATGAGTTTCTTGGAATTTTTGTCATCCCAGCCATAACGATCATGTAACATTGAGCAAACGTCTTCATGTGGACATGTAAGCCTTTTTTTTCAGATGACACAGAACATCAGGGAGACTTATAATGACCATCATAAGGATAATATCAAGAGTTTATAATATATTCATAACCAGGGTTCTCATGAACCAAACTGACTTTGACCACAACAGTCAAAAAATTATCCTCTGTAAGTAACTTTTTTTTGTTTGCAGCCAGTCTATTTATTCATGTGCAAAAAGACAAACAACCCCCCGCAAAACAAACTATATAGACTTCTTCTTGTTGATCTAGTAGGTAGTTCATCTTGGGAAATTAGATAACAGAACTACTAAATGAAACCCAGAAGCAAAAACAAGTGAGTCCAGCAGTCTGCCTTTGCAAAAGGGACCACTGGTATAATTTGAACAGTCGCAGTAAGAACATTAATTAAGGTGGTGTCGATGCAGAAAAGGATCCTGTAGGTCATAGAAAAGTCAGAGTTTGCCATAATGGACCCCACATCCTGTCAAGCTTCCTGTAAAAGCTACTGATTCTGGTAGGATTTCCCAATATTGCAGATTATGCTGCTCCACAAAAAGGAAAGACACAAGGAAAACCCAAAAGGGATAAGAGCCCTGTTATAAAAGGAAGTTTGTTCTAATGTCTTGGGAAAAGATGTCTGTGAAGTCTCCAGCTTCCTGTCCTGGTTTGCATGTCTCTGGTTGCGATCTTTTTTTTTTTTTTGCTTAATTTTTATTTATTTCTACTTCATTAGCATTACTGGCACATTAAATGTATTTGAGAATATTACACATCACATGAATAAAAAGTTAAATTGAAAACATCTTTGATATTCTAAAAGTAATTCTAACATCAGAACTCTTCAAATAGTACTTGTGATTGAAATCATATTAGAAAAGTGAAAAACAAAGTTTAAAGAGTCTCAATTAAAAACAAAATTTCTTTTCAATGGAAAAATACATTAATTGAACATTAAATGACTTCACTTTATTTATTTATTTTTTTTTATTGTTGCTTACATTGTATTATGTAGTACAGTTTTATAGGCGCTGGGGATTCCCCCACCCCTCCCATACCCCTCCCCCATGGTGGATTCCTCCACCTTGTTGCATAACCATAGTTCAAGTTCAGTTGAGATTCATTGCTTGCAAACACATGCCTAGCATAAAGTTCAGCGTCTTATTGTCCAGATAAGTCCAGTGGCCTCTTGGGGAGACCTTCTATGGTCTGAAGATAGGTCTAACAGAGTAAAGATCCGGTCAGTTAAAAGCCCCAACAAGGCCTCAGTATCAATATACAACATTATGGAATTAATTGACATAGTATTGGGTAAACAATATGTTAAAAATAATGCAAGTTCCCTTCTTCGAAACATCTGGGTTGAGACAGTATCAATGACAGGTTCAAAAAATAACAAACAATCTGGTTGCGATCTTAGATCTTCTGCTGAGCTCTAAGTGGCCTGTCCATCACGCATGAGATGGATCCCTAGAAATTTTCATCAAACCGTTCCGTTTCAGCCTCCAGAATAGCACAGCTCTTGTTCTCAGCTGCAGAGCCATAGCCCAAATATTAGGGGAAACTAAAATTCAGCAAGCAATCCTTTCTTAAGGAAGATAATAAAAGCTTAGGTGCAATGAATAGGGCAACAATCTGATAATAAGGCATACCAGAGACTTTTGTTTTGAACACAATTTTTCTCTCCACAGTCACCTTCACTTTCACCAAAGATACATAAGGCAAAACTAATTTGTTTGCAGAATTAGTATAGTCTCATCAAACTTGGCCTGATTATTTATGTAAATGTAACAAGAACAGCAAATAGCCCCACAAGGTCTTTTTAAAGATTTATTTTTATTGGAAAGGCAGAAATACAGAGAGAAGGAGAGACAGAGAAGGAAGATTTTCTGTCCGATGGTTCACTTCCCAAGTGACCTCAACAGCTGGAGCTGAGCCAACCTGGAGCCAGGAACCAGGAGCCTCTTCCAGGTCTCCCATTTGGGTGCAGGGTCCCAAGGCTTTGGGCTGTCCTCAACTGCTCTCCCAGGCCACAAGCAGGAAGCTGTATGGGAGCAGGGCCACCAGAATTAGAACCAGTATGCATATGGAATCCCAGCGAGTGCAAGGCAACAACTTTAACCACTAGGCTACCACACCAGGCCCAATAAAGGATCTAAAATTGGACTTTTAAAGACCTTTCCAGGGCAGGAAGCCAAATCAAAGACTTCCCAATAGACCATGGCTACTATAGCTACATATCTAATTGAATTCTCTTTTTAATATCCATAAAGTAGTTTAAGGTTCCTTGTCCTACCAGAAGTGACCTTATTTACTCTTTGCAAGGCTAGGTACTCCGCAGGAGAATGAACATTTAAGTTACCAGGTCAGTTTTTCCAAAGAGGTATATTGGTACTAAGGTAATGTCAACCTTAGTACCTTAAAATTGGTAGAAATTCTACTTTTCTATTCCAAGTGTTGGTAATCTAATGAATGTTTACAATTATGCTCTGCCACAAAAATGGATCCTTATTGAATTAACATTTAAAGTTATAAGGCACAGAACAAGAATACTCATATCATTGCTTCCAAATTCTGAAGAGATGAGATAGGGAGATGAAAGTGAAATTTTATGTGTATAGTATATGAAATTGCTATAAACTACAGCTAGCTTAAGGAAGAAGTTCAATTTGGAAAACAAGGATCCAGCTCGATAGTGTAGTGGCAAAAAGTCCTTGCCTTGCACGTGCCAGGATTCCATATAGGCACTGGTTCTAATCCTGGCAGCCCTGCTTCCCATCCAGCTCCCTGCCTGTGGCCTGGGAAAGCAATCGAGGATGGCCCAAAGCCTTGGGACCCTGCACCCACGTGGGAGACCTGGAAGAGCTCCTGGCTCCTGGCTTCAGATTGGCTCAGCTCCAGCCGTTGTGGCTGCTTGGGGAGTGAACCAGCAGATGGAAGATCTTCCTCTCTCTCCTCCTCTCTGTATATCTGCCTTTCCAATAAAAAATAAATAAGTCTTTGAAGTTTTGTTTTCCAAATTTTTTTTAAAGAATCAGCAATATTTTTAACAAAAAATCATAGGATATCCTGGTCAATACATTTTGTAACATGCAATTTGGTCTTGTTCTGTTTGATCTTTGTAAGCAGTCTTAATTATTCAGTTTCTACATTATTCAGTAAATATTATCGAGTCCAACGATAAGAACTTCATTTGTGAGAAACCTGTACTTGCTAATCCTTTCCTTTCCTTTTTAAATGTAATCTTGTGACAATTTAAAAAATTTATTATTTGGAAGGCCAAGTTGCAGAGTTGGACCCATCTTCCACCTACTAGTTCATGCAGATGGCCGCAGCGACCAGGGCTGTGCCAGGCTCGGGCCAGGAGCTTCTCCCTGGTCTCATGTGGGGCCAGGGGTCACCCATCATCTTCCATTGCTTTCTGAGGTGCGTTAGCAGGCGGCTGGATCAAAACTACAGCCCAGTGATCGTATGAGAGACTGCTGTTGCAAAGGGGAGCTTAAACACCCATGCCACAATGCTGGCCCCTGTCAGTCCTTTTCGTGCATTTTCTTGAACATGAAAATACTTAAGTATTAGTCACTTGGAAAAGCTGGCAGAAAACCATCAGTACAACACGGTGAGCGGTCTGTGGGCCAATCTTAGAATGGCCCTGGATAAAAATCTGATGAGGTTTCATTATAACTAGCAATTAACAGGAAGTACTTAGGTGACTTCTAACATTTTAACTTAATAATCAAAATTATCACTAACATTATCAGATTTCCAGGAATTTAATACAACTTCTATTGTATATACTAATGGCATTCAGATGTATATTTATATACAATATTCAGAAAGGTTAAGCATAATGTGGTAGCTGAGTACCCTAGTGCACCAAATAAGTCTAATTATTTTAATGTTTACTTTATAAATTCCTTGAGACATTCAAGGGGCCCTCTACAACATCTTGAATTTAGTTCGAGGTCCAAAAAAACTAAATTTAGAATTTGGAGCACTTGATTGAACAGGATAATCAGTCATTATGAAACAGAAGCAAATACAGAAAAGTTAGTTGGCTGTTAAAAAACAAAGCAAAACAAAAATCAGCCTCTTTAGTATGGATTCAGTTTTCTAAGGCAGTGCAGAAACCTAACAGAAGACAACATAAAGCACAAAACAGGATCTTGAGAAGCGTTATAAAAAATGTTCAAAAGTCTCTTACCAGCACTCAACAAGGGAATTTTTCACTTTAGGGCTACAGCACCATGGCTCAACGGTTATATCCTCACCTTATAAGCACCAGAATCCCAAATGGGCATAGATTCATGTCCCTGCTGCTCCACTTCCCATCCAGCTCCCTACTTGTGACCCATCCAGCAGTAGAGGATGGCCCAAAACCTTGGGGTCTTGCACCCATTTAAGGAGACCCAGAACACCTGGCTTCGGGTCAGTTGGCTCCAACCATTGCTGCCACTTGGGGAGGGAATCAATGGACGGAAGATCTTTGTCTCTTTCTCTCTGTATATCTGCCTCCCCAATAAAAAAAATTGGAAAGGTGGATCAGATTTATGGACAGAAGGAAAGGAGAGAAAAATCTTCCATCCGCTGGTTCACTCCCCAAGTGGCAGCAATGGCTGGAGCTGAGCCGATCTAAAGCCAGGAGTTAGGAACTTCTTCCAGGTCTCCCACGTGGGTTCAGGTCCCAAGGCTTTGAGCTGTCCTTGATTACTTTCCCAGGCCACAAGCAGGAAGCTGAATGAGAAGTGGAGCAGCAGGGATATGAACTGGCGTCCATATGGGATTCCAGTGCATGCAAGGTGAGGACTTTAGCCACTAGGTTACCACATTGAACCCCAAAAACAGTCTTTAAAAAAGTTTTTTTGGGGCCCGGCACGGTGGCGCAAGTGGTTAAAGGTCCTCGCCTTGCACGCCCGGGATCCCATATGGAGACCCAGAAGAGGCTCCTGGCTTCGGATCGGCATAGTATCGGCCCATTGCATTCACTTGGGGAGTGAATCATCGGACGGAAGATCTTCCTCTCTGTTTCTCCTCTCTGTATATCCGCCTTTCCAATAAAAATAAATAATAAAAATTAAATCTTTAAAAAAAAATTAAAAAAAAGTTTTTTTTTGTACTTTATTTGAAAGATAAGAGAGAGAGATCGAGATCTTCAATATACTAATTCGTTCCCCAAATACCCACAATGTCCTAGACTGAGGCAGAGCAAACCAGAAGTTCAGCCTGTGTCTCCCAGGAGGATGGCAAGGACTCCTGTCCCTGAGGCATCCTCTGCCTCCCAGCATGTGTGTGAGTTGGCAGCTGGATCGGATGCAGAGGAGCCAGGACTCCAGTTAAGCACTCTGATAACAGGCTGTGGGCATCCCAAGCAGTGTCTTGATCACTACCCCAAATACCCATTACTTCTTTGGTTTTGAGGAAGACCAAATCCTTGTTTTGTTATCAGTGCACCTTCAGCAATGAGGCACAGTAAAAACAAACTTTTATAATGAGTAATTCAGATTTAACCAATGGTACCATACATGAGATTATTTTTTAAATTTATTTTTATTTGAAAGGCAAAGGGAGAGAGCAGGATCAAGATCACTGGGTTAACTCTCCAAATGATCTCAACAGCTGGAACTGGGCTGATCTGCAGCCAGGAGCCAGAGGCAGCTTCTGGGTCTCTTACACGGGTGCAGGGACCCAAGGATGTGGGCCATCCTCTGCTACTTTCTCAAGCACATTATCAGGGAGCTAGATTAGAAATGGAGCTGCTGATACTCAAACTTGTACCTATATATTAGATGCCAGCATTGCAAGTGAAGGCTTAATCAACTATGTCACGGTTCCAGCCCATATGAAATTCTTTTCATTTCACAACTGGTCAGTTATTTCTTAAATATATTTGTTTGCTTGAACAGTAGAGCAAGTGGTGAGGGAAGGGGAAAAGAGAGAGGAAGAGAGAAAGCGATATGTAGATTTTCTCTCCACTGATTTACTCTGCAGATGGCCACTACTGTGGGTGCTGGGCCAGGCTGGAGCCAGGAATTCCTTTTGGGTCTCTCACATGGGTGGGAAAGACCTAGTACTTGAGCCATCAGCTTCTGTCTCCCAGAGCACACATTAGCAGGCTACGGGGTTAGGAGTGGACATACCAAGTGATGACTTGAACTCCAAAAGAAAACCCATCCTGACCATCAACTAATTCCTGCTATCCAATAAATTTTTCCTATGTTCTCCCCCTCATCTTTGTGAAATTGTCAGCAAATATGCTTCAGGACAAAAATGATTTTCTTTTTCTAAAATGTATACTTTACCTTTTCAAAACAGGTTGCATTTCTTCCACACTGAAATCATTTCATTATTATTTGTAATTGTAGTTGTAAATGTGGAAGTATCAAAAGCTCACTTAAAAACTGGTTTAAAAATAAAGCTTACTCTGGCTCGGGGGACAAAGCATTTGGACCATCTCATTGCTTTCTTCGGGTCATTAGCAGGAAGCTGCCTCAGAAGTAGAGCACTCTGACATGGAATGATGGTGTTCCAGGCAGTGGCTTCATTCAGTGTGCCACAAAGCCAGATCTGAGAACAAGGAAACCATGAAATGAAAAGTTCATTTACAAGCCTTTCATCCATTTATATGCACTTAATGATTGTGCTTAAAATGCTCATTAAATCAAGCTGGAGCATTCAGAACTTGTCCCCCCAAAATACGACATTTTGATACATTATTGATTTCTTTGAGCTGAAGGAACTTAAAAAAACAATAGATGTGCAGAGCAAGGCTTTCTCCAAGTCCGACATGTCTTTCTCTCTTTGGCAGAGATACTCCCAAAGCAACTCACTTGTCATGGGTCCCCTATCTGGGAAATTCTACCGAACCAACTGGAGTAGCTGTTATCACAGGAGGAGGCCAGAAGCCAACGCAGCGGCCTGTGGGATGCTGATAGAAACCATCATAGGTAGTCTAAAAGGGCCCATGCATCTCCTGTAACAGCACTCACTTGGATGATGCTCTTCACTCCTTAACCGCTTCACCCATTCCAGCAGGTCATTGCCTGTTCCTTGACTGACCTAATTATCACTCTAAGCAATTGCTAGCATCATGGCTCCTTACAATCCCTGCTTTAGGACTTTTTATTTTTGTTTTCAGATTGAGGGAGAGTGAGCTGGTTTGGGATACTATGATGCTAAGAGGCTGGTAGGGGATTCCTCTGGCCAATCCAACCTTTGATAGATTTAGCCACTCTTAACCCTATCAATATCTGTATTATTCATCTCATTGTATATAACCATGTAAAAACTTTCTGTCCCAAATTTGTATTTCCAAAGTGATGGCACTCCCTAAAGCAAGATTTTTAAAAGTGGCATTTCAAACCTATAGGACATAAACTGTATATCCACATACCATTATTTGTTGAGATAAAGTTGTAGGTAGGAAGACAAAAGGGCCAAAGGTGGCGCTTGTTTAAACTAATGCTCTTTATCATAAGAACTCCTAGTGATTCTTTGATAGAAGCATTGCTTTCCTGTGGGAGATTTTCAAAATAAGTAACTAGATGCCAGAAGGCATATTTTGGAGTCTGATTGAGCTTCATGGGTGGCCTTTTCAACTGAGCTTCTGTTTCATAACTGGATTACTGAATTCAGGGCGAAGTTAAGGGAGGGATTGGACAGATAAACCCTCATAATGCCTTGACTAAGCCTGGATGCACTAACCTGGAGTGTGGAGGGGATTAAGGAAGCAGACTGGGTCACCTAAGGGCCTAAATTTAATCTTGAGTTTCTTTCTTCAGCTGTTTTCTTTTTAAAAAAAATAGTGAAATACAGTTGGCATACCACCCAATACATACAGATGTACAGTAATAGAGTTGTTTTGGTTGTCTGATCAGACTCATAACCAACACCTACTCAAATTAGGAAAAAAACACTACGAGCACCCCAAGAGTCCTCTCTGTCTCAGATCCCTCTCTTTTTAAATGTGTGAAATGAATTTATTGTTCACTACATGGTATGCTTCAGTGAAGTGCTATTTATAACTACACATCAAATGACATGACGTCTAGACACTTTTTATCTATGTACCTAATGCAAATAAGAGAAAACATGTGGTGTTTGTCTTTGGCACTGACTGGAATGAGGTGATACCTTATTGGGGTTTTTATTTGCATTTCCTTGATGGCTGAACATTTGCTCATGTGTCTGTTGGCCATCTGCATTTGTCCTTTGAAAAATTCCTGTTATATCCTCTGCCCATTCCTTAACTGGCTTGTTTTGGAGTTTCTTGAGCTTTTTATATATTTGGATATTAATTGTTTATCAGGTGCACAATTTGCAAACATTTTCTTCCATCTGTTAGTTGCCTCTTTGCCGAGTCTTTCCTCTGTTGTGCACAAGTTTCTTAGCTTGATGTAATCTCATTTTTCTGTCTTGGCTTTTATTGCCTGTGGTTCTGGCGTCTTATCCAAGAAGTCCTTGCCTAGGCAAGTATTTTGCAGAGTTTTCCTCTAGCAATTTGATGAGTTGAGGTCTAAGGTTTAGATCCTTGATCCATTTTGAGTTGATTCATGTTTAAGGTGTGAGGTAGGGGTCTTGCTTCAAGCTTCTACAATGAAAATGTAACTGGCCCAGCATCTTTTATTAAAGAGATTGCCCTTTCTCCAGTGACTGATTTCAGCTTGTCTGCCAAAGATTAGTTAGTTGTTGGTGTATGGATTGATTTCTGGGGTTTCTAATCTGTTCAGATAATCTACATGCCTGTTGTATGGCTGTACCAAGGTATTTTTTATTAGGATCAATCCTGTACCATGTCTTGCAATCTAGAATTATGGTGCCACTGGCTTTTTTGTTTAGGATTACTTTGGTTATTTGGAGTCAGGGTCTTTTGTGTTTCCATAGGAATTTTAGCATTTCCCTCTTTCCCAGGTCTGTGAAGGAGGGCTTGAATTTTTTTTAGAGATTTATTTATTTTTCTTGGAAAATCAGATATACAGAGAGGAGGAGAGACAGAGAGGAAGATCTTCCAACTGCTGATTTACTCCCTAAGTGGCCACAATGGCCAGAGCTGAGCTGATCTAAAGCCAAGAGCCAGGAGCTGCTTCTGGGTCTCCCATGTGGATGCAGGGCCCCAAGGTTTAGGGCCATTCTTGACTGCTTTCCCAGGCCACAAGCAGGGAGCTGGAAGGGAGGTAGAGCAGCTGAGATATGAACTGGCACCTATATGGGATCCCAGCTCGTACAAGGTGAGGATGTTAGCCACTAGGCTACTGTGCTGGGCCCAGGACTTGAAATTTTTGTTGTGATTACACTGAACCTGTAAACTGCTTTGGATGGTATGGACATTCCGATATTAATTCTTCTAGTCCCAGAATATGAAAGATTTTTCCAAAGTAGAAATAAAGAAAATATATAATAGACCAATGAAATAAAGAGTTGGTATTTTGAGAAAAATAAGCCTTACACTCAACAAACCAAAAGTAGGATACAAAGGTCTACCACCCCAGGTTAGTAAAATTCAACAGAGTGAGTCTGCTGCTCTAGGGGTGGCTGGTGGCAGTTGGGGCTGTCCTCTTTCCTCATTGCTCCATGGAGCGAGTCTCTTCTGTTCTTGTCCCTTCTCCACTGAATTTCTCTCCATCAGTCCCCTGGGTACACCATCCTTTCATGTTTTTCTGGTATCTGCCTTTGGTCAAGTTCAGTGTAGCTTCTCACTATGTAGCCACCTTGGATCTCCATCTCCGTCTTCTCCTTATGTGATTCTTTATGTGACCCTAGGCAACTAAATCTGGCCTAGAGATTTACAAAACTTTTTTTATTTGGAAGAATTATAGGTATAAAGGGAGACATACATGGCTGTGCAAACATGCGTGTACACACACACACACACACACACACACACGCACACACAGCTTTCATCCTCTGGTTGACCTTCCAAGTATACTCAACAACCAGGCTAAAGCCAGGAACTTCATCTGATCTCCCACACGAGTGTTGGCAGCCAAGCACTTGGCCTTCTGACTTTCCCAGGCCATTAGTAGGGAGCTAGATGGAGGTGGAGCAGCTGGGACAGGAACCAGCAGCAGCCATATGGAATGCTGGTGTCATTAGTGATGGCTTCACTAGCTATGCCACAACCCAAGCCGCAGGACCTAGATTTCTTAAGCTGTTTATTTAAGTTTCTTTTCACCTTCAGGGTGGGTTACTAAGTAGGAAGAAGCTTAGAAACTTAATTTTTTTTCCTTGTCAATTAGTTGCTTAAGCTTTTCGTTTGCCTTTGATAGTCTTAGAAGAGCCAACATTTTTTGAAATCATTTGACACTTCACATCTGTAGGTGTCCCTGGCTGGGGCCCAGTGATAGAGCCCTCCATTTTCAATGTGCTTCTTAGGTGATCATTCTTGTTGCTTTGGAGCATTACAGATTGGCCACTGTAATTCTAGGTTATCTTTACTAATGTGTCACCATAATGCTTTGCAGCTTCTGGAGCCTAGGATGTGCACTTGGAAAGGGCAAGCCCAGGCAGAGTTAGAGAATTCAGTTTAGAAACTAGATGTCACTTTCACATTGAATCTTGGGCATGTCAGGATGGAGGTAAAAATCTGAGAAGTGTCATGGATTGAGTCACGTGATGTCTCCATAATATTTTTTCACTGCTCAAAAGTGTTCTTGAGGCTGGCATATAATCTAGAGTCGTAACTAACTTGTTCAATGACCTTGCTCATCCCAAGAGTCTTATTTTGGGGATATAACTGCTCCAATTAGCAGTTAGGTGCCCAACTTGTGCACCCCAGTCATGTTGCTGCGTTGGCTGTGAGGTGCTTTGATCAATCTGGTGAACCATTCCTCCCTGCCCCTACCACCTAGGTGCACAATGCAATATGATGAGACCAAGTCCCTGTGGACTTCCAATAGCAGGAATGCACACCTCCTCCCACTCACTGGACCTGCTGCCAATTCCCTTTAAAACTTCAGCCCTTCCCAGTGACTTACCAGCCAATTCCAAAATACTACCTGCTCATTCGCAGTACAAATTAAGCCTTAGTACGCTAAGTCCATGAGTCGTCTTACAGACCAAACATGCCCTAGATTCAAAAGCCAAAATATAAGAGGTTCCAATACAAAAGAAACAGTTTCTAATATAAGAGTCGCATACTATCCTTGGGACTCTGAGGAATACAGGGGACCTCGAAAAGAGCCAATTACATTTCTGTGCCTCTCAGTGTGTTTTAGAAGTTCGTGACAGTCTCCTTTGGGTCACTTTGTGGTTGCTAAAAACTGCTAAAAAAGACAACATTGTAAATTTAAAGATCTAAGCAGCTTTGATTTGCCAATTCTCACATGGGATGACACCTCATTCTATCAAATAGAATGTTCTGGTGAGTGGAGCAAATCAATTGGACTTCAGACAGAAAAGGGCTGGAGGAAGCAGAAAGTGGGAACAAAGACTGGATTGATTGATTGGGAATTGTTTTCCTCATGGTACTAAGAGAGGGCTTTTAGCATGCTGACTTCGCCTGGAATCCTCTCTGTATTTTTGGAAAACCAGCTCATTTGAAAGCTCAGTTTGATTATGTGGCACTTAGCCCAACACTCTATTCTGGTTTGGTCTGGTCTTCTGGAGACTGAGTGTAGTCCCTAGTTCCAAACAATGTCCTCCGTGAAATATGCTTTTTAAAAAATCAATTTGCAGATGGTACATGCTTGCAATGAAAGAATTATGGCTGGATTTGAACTGTAACACTGCAACAAGGCAGAGGAATCCACCATGGTGGGAGGGCAGGGAATCCTAGAGCCTATGAAACTGTCATAAAATGAAATTTTAACAAATCAATTTGCAGAAATGGAGTGAGAAAAAGCATATGTTTCTTTCTACTGATTCACTCTTCAAATGCCTGCAACAGCTGGACTGGGCCAGGGCAAATCTAAGAAGAGACCCAACCGCTTGGGCCATGCCCCACTATTGCCCAGGGTGCACAACAGCAGGAAGTTGGAAGTGGGAGTGGAGCCAGCAGCCAAGCAAAGCTGCTCTAATACTGACTGTGGTTCCTTAACCACTGGCCAAATGCCCCCACCCCCACCCAGATGTTTTACCCAGTGCATCAACTTCTGACTCTCAGATAATATCAATGCTATACACTGAGAAGAAAAGCTGTATGTATTGTTTGCTGCAGTAAAGCGCAGTATCATTTTGTTAGTTTGGCTGGCTATTGCAGTGAGAAAGATTGAACTTACTGAGAATTTGAGGTTTGGTTCAATGTGGAAAGAAGGGCTGCTGATGTGGTCTCATTTATGTTTATTATACGGAATGTAAACATGAGGTTTCTGATGTACAGGAAGCATAAATCCTGTAAGCTCATAATGAACAGGACACCTTGGAAATTGGTTGAAGGAACTGAGCCCTCAAAACTGGATCTGCTTTCTGATGCACAGCAAAGTAGACCTGAATTGCAGGGTTCAGAGCAGGGGGCCGGGTATTTGGGGTGTAGGTCTAACACTCTAAAGTTGCCACAGAGGGGTTCATGGTCAGCTTATGTCAGGATCCCTGGTTGCTGTGCAGTGCTCAGGACCTCTCATTGATTGATTGGCTATATCAGGCTCTATAGAGAAAAGAGGACGAGTCCATCTAACGGATACCTCCGGGGAGCTATTTCCTTATGCTGGGGCCTCAGATTCTTTGGAAGGGAAACCCCTCAAGACGAGAGAGCAGCAAGCTGTTCTCTATAGGGGAGAAAGGTGACTTCATCAATCTGGAGGCCAGGGACTCTAGAGTCAGGTGCACCACTCTCTGAATTCAGTGAGCTAATTTTAGCAAGATTGATTTGCAATCCTAAAAGCAGGGCAAGGAATTTTTAAGCTGTAGGAGGGAGGCTTGGAAGCAGTGGAGCCCTCGCACCTGATGTGCCTGGTGTCAGCATCCAAGGCCCCGCAGAGGGGCTCAGATGCGTTAGTGGAACAGACCGACAGGAGAAAAGCAAGCACGAGATCATTCACCTCTGCATTATATGTATTCGTGAGAGACACAGAAGAGGTGGCTCCTGGAGAGGTAGCTTTGGATTTGAGATCCCATAGTCAGCAACAACAGGAGCAAGGACGTTCTGAGAGAAGTGATGAGACAAAGCACAAGGACTTTGCGTCTTTAGGGAAAGCAGCCTGGGAAAAGGCAGACACAGGCCAGCTAGGGGAGCTCGTTCGTGTAGCTTCCCTTGGTTCTGTCCCTAGGCTGACAGGAGCCTGTAGTTGTCTTCAGTGGTTAAGGGTTGTTCTTTCTGGTACAGGTAGGGCACAGATCCTTCTGTCTTTGGCGATAATGTCTAAGGCCTATGTTGAGGCAATAACAGGAAAGCAGAGAACTTTTCTACATCTACTTGCTAGCTGCTTTCAATTCAGCAGTTTCGTATTTGGGGTCGATGTGTCTGCTCTCCCACACTGGGCATTGAAGCAGATGACTTCTGTAACAGCCATGCTCTCACTGGTCCCCCCTTCCCAGGACTTTCTTCTGCAGGAACAATGTGGTTAGGCCATTGGCCTGGCCTGTGCTTATCCTGAAGTGATCCCTCGGGCAGTTTGCATTGGTAGCAAAAACTTAACCCCTGCTGTAAGCAACATCTTCTTGGGAAGAGAAGGGGAGGATCCCTATGGAATGTAAACACTGCTGGGGGGAAGGTGGGACAAGCGGGGGTTTCTGACCTGGGAAGGACTCCAGGGCTATGGTTTATGCTCCTTTGAATCTGGGCCTTAGCTTCCTTTGAAACTAAAATAGACATCTCAGGAAGATCCCTCCAAGGAGACGAGTGTCCAGAGTTCTCTGTTGGCCTGATTGCCCTTAAACTTTAATGCTAAAATTTGCTCATGACACCCTGACTCTGCAGAAACATGAAAATATCCACTTCCTGACATGATTTTGATTAGGATTAGGTAATGATTGTGATCTAATAGTTACAGATATAAATGAAGAACCAGCCCAAAGAGACTAGGCCAAGGGGATTTATTCAGAGTTTGCCATAGTGAGGAAGCATCCATCACCTGCATTTGGCCATAGACTCAAAGGGAGACAGAGGAGTGGGAAAACAGGAATTTGTGTCATGATTGGAGATGATTGACAGGAGGAAATTATAGGTTGACTTATTCAGGCCTAGGTAGCTTAATTTGTTAAAAAAATTTTTTTGGGCCCAGTGCACTAGCCTAGCAGCAAAAGTCCTCATCTTGAATGCACTGGGATCCCATGTGGGTGCTGGTTCTAATCCCGGCAGCCCCACTTCCCATCCAGCTCCCTACTTGTGGCCTGCAAAAGCAGTCAAGGATGGCCCAAAACCTTGGGACCCTGCACCCGCGTGGGAGACCCAGAAGAGCTCCTGGCTTCAGATTAGCTCAGCTCCAGCTGTTGCGGTCTCTTGAGGAGTGAAGATGGAAGATCTTTCTGTCTCTCCTCCTCCTCTATATATCTGACTTTACAATAAAAATAAGTAAATTTTTAATAAAAATTTTTATTTAAAAGTTTATAAAAATTTTTATTAAAAAATTACTTATTTAGACAGCACACTTAGAGGGCAAGAAAGAAATGGGGCAAACTTCTGTCCTCTGATTCTCTTCCCAAATGGCTCTAATGGCAGTGATTGGGCCAGGATGAAACCAGGAGCCTGGAACTCCATTCAAGTCTCCTATGTGAGTGGCAGGGATGCAAGAACTTGGACCATTGTCTGCTGCCCTCCCAGGCATATTAATAAGGAGCTGTGCTAGAAATGGAACAACTGGGATTTGAACTGGCATTGGGTGCTGGCTTAACCTGCTATGCCTCAATGAAAGCCATGGTATCTTAAACTTTACTTGAGGTTCTTGCCCTTTTCCCCAACTCAGATGTAAGAAGTTAAAGTGAGGGATATATAATACAAAAGTAATAATAGGATGTGTTTAAAAGTGAGAGTGTGAACATGCACTCATGTGAGTGTGGGCTGCCTCAGGGGGAGAAATACCTGTCATGAGTGGGCCAGAGCGTTGTCCATGAGGAATGAGAAAAAAGAAGGGTACCCACGCATAAGATTGGGCAAAAGAGGACCTCTCTCTATGATCAGTCTCTTCGATGAGGTTTGGGGAGGTGAACAAACTGGTGAAATTTTGGCATATGCGAAGCTTTCATTTCTTTGATGGATCTTCATGTGGAATTAACCTCCATGTGGTCACTATGGTGTCTCGTTCCTGATCCCAGAGGAGACACAGATGCCTTCCGGGAAGGTGGACATATCACACTGACAGATGTAGGGACGATGTTACTCTGCAAGGGTGGAAAGAATTCTAGCTCATACATCTAACTTCCTGCTTAGTTCCCCCCATCTCAGAAGATCCAGACTTGGTGTATCCTTGGCTTTGTTTAGTTGGTCCTAACTTGGAAGCAAGAACAACAAATTAAGGAAGTCAGTGGTTATTAATCAAGTTTTGGTTGTTAGGAGCCAACTGTGACCATTGCAATTGTTTGGCTTCCGGGACTATTGGCTGGAATTAGGGGCTGACTTCTTGTAAGTCTGGTTCTTAGGTGGTAGGTTGGCTTCTAGGCTGATTGTGGGGCTTGGTTTCCTTAGCTGGTTTCTGAAGATTGAGGGGACAGAGTTTTGTCTTTGTTATGATCTGGCCATTGTCTGCTTCAGTCTCGCACTTTAGAATTGGTGGAAATAGCAAAGCAAATTTCGAGGCAAGGGAGTCTTGGGACATAAGCTATGTGTTGATGTTTCCTATTGAAGTGTTGTTGAATGTTAGGAGGTTTCCATAGTGAACAACCAAATTTTTGTTTGGACAAGAATAGCAAAGTTATACTTCATAAAGATAATGGAATATTACAGCAATGTTGATTTAAACAAAACCATTGGGGAAGAGGATAGAAAAAATAACTAGTTTTGATTTTCAGCTGAGTGAATTGAAGGGAAGGAAACCAAGCTTCGCCTAGGTTGGCAGATACTCCTCAACTTGATTTCCCTCTTCACTTGTCCTCAGCCGTGCATGGGACTACTCTTATTGTACATAAAATGGAGATTCAGAATTTAAATGAACTGTTCAAGCTCACACTCAACTTGCAGTAGTTATCCACCCATAATTGTGGGTTGGCTTCCTGGTGGGTTTAATCAAGAAAGCTACCAAAAGAAGTTGTCATATAGAGTAATTTATTTGTAGCAAATAAGAAGACCATGGGGAATCATTTCCAAAGTGATGGCTCCCTAAGCAGGGAGAAATGAATATGCAACAGAAGTACTTGCCATCATGTTAAACACAGCCCCTATGCAGTGCCTTGGATGCAGATGTTAGCTCTCATCAGGTCCTAACCTCCCACGGCTTCCCAGCCTGCCTGCGGTAAAGAGTCCTTGCCCTGCTTTTATAATTGCAAATGAAACTTGACTAAACTTACTGAGTTGATGGAGAGATGAAACCAGCCCTCCAAAGTCCCAAACTCAGGCCCACAGGGTCATTTATCTCCCCTATAGGTTACACCTGGATGTTCTGTCTTGTCTTAAGGGAAACTCCACACACTAAGCCAAAAGTGACTATTAGGTCAGCATGGTAGCCTAGTGGCTAAAGTCCTTACCTTGCATGCACAGGGATCACATATGATCGCTGGTTCATATCCTGGCTGCTCTACTTCCCTTCCAGTTCCCTGATTGTGGCCTGGAAATGCAGTCAAGGACGGCCCAAAGCCTTGGGACCCTACATCCACGTGGGAGACCTGGAAGAAACTCCTGGCTTCTGATTGTCTCAGCTCCAGCCGTAGTGGTCACTTGGAGAGTGAATCAGCAGATGAAAGATCTTTCTCTCTGTCTCTCCTTCTTTCTGTAAGTTTGACTTTCCAATAAGAATAAATAAAGCTTAAAAAAAAAATATTGGCATGTAGCTCCTAGGTTGATAAGATTCTGCTTTGCCATCAGAATATTTTCAAGAACATGACATCTTTAGCCAGTCAAGGTGTCACAAGCACTGCAGCTGACCAGGAACTTGGACATGAGCTGAACAAGAACCTCTTAGCCCCAACTGCAACTTTTAAAAGCCTTGGCCCCTAGACCCTCAGGGACCCTGGGAATTAAGCAATAACTACCTGGTTCCTTGCTTTGCTCTGCAATGAGCACGTATTTCTACCAACTTCATGAATTCAGTGATTGGCTTGCCATCCGTTAGGGTGAATGAACCCAGTTTGGGGAGCTCCATAACATCTCCTAAACCAATTTCAGCATTCTATAACAATCTGTAGGAATGGGCACAAGCTCACACAGGCACAGTTCAGGAATGTTTTGCTGTATGTTGCATGTAACACGGCTTAGGGGCCTCCTGTGCTGGAGGTCTTGGTCATTGAATCTTTCTTCAAAATGTAAACTGAAAATCTGAAAACTAGCTGGGGGGAATATGAGGCGCTTTGAAAGATTCAGAACCTTGAACTAGAAATGAGTCAATAATGTTGAGCTCTTGGGGAAATTAACCAGTGACAATATCAATTTAAATCCAGTCCCTCAGGATGCTGAAATTTCCTGCAAGCTATCTGACATAAATTTAAATATTACCCACCTCCCCTTTCCTTTGCCACGCATATGTGTGTGTGAGGGTACAGCCGCATGAATGTTCTGAGGGAAATATAATGCCATGGACCCTGGAGTGCCATAAAATAAGGACTTAAAAATCAGATTTCTTTTGTTAAAGATTTATTTTTTACTTGAAAGGCAGAACTATAGAGAAGGAGGGAGGGAGAGAGAGAGAAAAAAAGAGAGATCTTTGATCCGCCTGCAACAGCTGGAGCTGGACTGACCTGAAGCCAGACGCCAGATGCCAGGAACTTCTGGGTCTCCCACATGGGCACAGAGGCCCAAATGCTTGTGTCATCCTCCACTGCTTTCCCAGGTCGTTAGCAAGGAGCTGGATCAGAATTGAAGCAGCTGGGACATGAACAGGTACCCATAAGGGATGGTGGTGCTTTTAGGTGGAGGATTAGCCAGTTGATCCATTGTGCTAGCCAAATACTTATTTCAGTGTAATATGTGTGCTTTTTAAGTGTAATTAGTTTTCTGAGCTTACAATTTTTTATTTTCATCTAATTTCAAGGACAGGAGACAGAGGTAGATGGGGATGGGTCTTCATCTGCAGGCTTCATGTTTCCAAAGTCTGCAACATTTGAGACTGGGCAAAGGAGAGAAACTTGGAGCTATATTCAAGTCTTTCACTTGGATGGCAGTTACCCGAGTATTTGAGCCATCACCTACTGCCCCTATGTGTGTATTAGCAAGGAGCTGGAATCAGAAGTGGTGAAGGATTCAGAACCAGGCATTCCAGGATGGAATGCAGGAGCACCAAACATCATCCTATGAGGTGTGATGCCAGCACCTTGTTCCGAGCTGGTGGAGAGGTGGGTCCAGAAATAAAGCTTGTTAATCCTTCCTTTAAAGTATTCTCTGTTCTGATAGAAGGCCCTTTAAGCTACAGAATTATACACATTTCTTTTGTAATACATGTGTTCTACTTCTCTCCTCCCCCTCGCCTCTGCCAACTCCCGGAAAGTAATTGGTGCCAGTAGCAAGATTTAATTTCCAATAATTAAGTGTGTGTGATTCTTGGGAATCAGCTCCAATTTTGCAAGTGCTGTGGAAATAAAACTCCTGGCTGTCCCTAGATTGGCAGCCCTCACAGTGTGCTGTCTGCTGAGGGCATTTGGACTAAGTTGGCATTCTCTCCAGAGAGCATCATTTTCTGTTTTAGAAACAATTACAGTGATAATTAGGACTGTTAGCATTTTCTTAGATGCAGCAGGGGAATGCGGTGATCTGGCCTCTTGTTCCTCCGCATGAGATGCCAGGAGAGCAGTAATATTGGCTGCTGGAGGGAGAGCTTCCTGCTGCCTTCATCTTTCTAGCTGTGGAGAGGCAAAACCCCAGGAAGAATGCTGCACTCAATGGGAGTGTGACCCAAAGGAGTCCTTGCTAGAGACCACATTTGGAGTCCTCTTCCTTTCTTCACAGAGAGGGGTTACCAACTGTGGCAGGTGCATCTCTCAAGCTCTGCTATGCCTGGGCTCACCTGGGGAGCTCTGAAAAATCCTGATGCCCAGGTTGTACCACAGACCAATTAAACCAGAAGATGGGTGGAACCCACACTGATAATTCTAAACTGCTAAAGAGAAAATGATCCAATGACATTTGTTAGAGCACAAGAAGGAAAATTTTATTCAGGACCCAATCATGATATGTATAGGGGACGCCTGAAGTGGGGTATTGCACTGGCAGTAGAGTTGAGGACCGTGTAGGGCTGAGCTCCAAATGTAGCATGGGTAGGTAGGCATGTAGGACCAAATGGTGGTGGGGGGTATCAGTGGACAGAAAATGATTGTGAATGACCTAACAAAATTCCTACTGAAGACAGCTGGGGGCACCCCTCTGAGGATGGTGGAGGATGAAGAGCCTAGTATAAAGAGGATGGGACTCCTGCTAAACTGTCTTAGTATGGATCCTTGCAAAAACTGGATTTGATGAGTACACACAGATAGGCTAAAGTTCAGGACTAAATGGTCAGGCAAGCCATCCTGGTCACTCCCTAAAGGATTCTATCTTGCTGTCAGATTTGAGGCCAGTGAGTGCTAGCACAATACAGGTGGATTTCGAAGTTCCTTGTGAACCTCTGAGGGGTGGGGCAGCCAAGGATGAGGGGTTATTTCTGGCCCTGCAGGTGTCAGATGCTGGTGCCAGTCCTGACTCTGCCTGTACTTGCTGGTCTGGCTTATGCCTTCGGGCTGCGTTTCATGGGAGCACCGGACCGTCGAGGACCACAGTCTTTGGCAGACACTTTGGTTACTCACTGAGATGGAGATTGTCCTTCTGCAGAGGAAATACTTGTCATAATCGCTGCTGGAGCAGTGGACCCAGCTCGACCCTGCGCTGTGGGAAGGGGCCCTGCTGTGCCTCTGCTGTCAGGTCAGGGAGATTCAATGATTGAATTGACACCGAGACCCTGGTCCACATCGTGCGGAGTGGCCCCAGCCAGGCCCATCAGCTAGAGCACTGCAGCTTCCGCAACCAGCGTCAGAGAGGGACTTGGTACAGCTCGCTCATAACTGCACGCTCACACATAGGCATACTTAAAGCAAGGACACACAGCCTGCAAGGTAGTTTTTAAATGGAAGTTACACACCCCCTCAGCAAGTACCCACCCAGTCAGGATGGGTGAATGACTTAGAAACACAAGGTGTTCCCTGCTGTATAGGGATGCAGAGAAAGATCTTCCATCTGCTGGTTTATTCCCCATATGGCTGCAATGATTGGAACTAAGCCAATCCAAAGGAGTCTCGAGTCTCCCCTGGGTTTCCCATGTGAGTACAGGGACCCAAAGATTTGAACCAACCACCACTGCTTTCTCAGGCCCCAAGCATGGAGCTGGATGGGAAGTGGAATAATCAGGACTCAAACCAGCTCCTACATAGGATGTTGGTATTGCAGGTAGAGGCTTGGCCTGCTATGCCAGGGTGCTGGCCCCCAAGATTTCTACCCTTTTTTATAGTTGATGGTGGAGTTCAAGTCTTCTCACTCTGGGGACTGAGTATAGTGGATCCCCTACTGAGTACAACACCTGCTGTCCATCTGTACCCTAACAGCATATTCGGGGAGGACTTTCCTTTGCTTGCTCAGCCTCTCAGCAGAGGCCCTGGGCAGCTGCTTTACTGCTTTAGCAGTGTGAGGACATGGTAAGAAGGTGCCATCCACAAGCCAAGGCTCTCACCTTAACCTTGAACTCCTGGCCTGCACAGTTGCAAGAGAGAAATGTCTGTTGTTTGTAAGACCCACAGTCTGTGCTGTTTGATTAAAGCAGCCTGAAAAGACAGGCAACCCCGATGCTCCAGGTGTTCCCCAAGGGGTCTGCTTCCTGATACTGCCGCATTGTCGGGGTTGCAACCTAGGAATTTGGGGGAGGGCACAAAAATTTAGTTCATGAAAGATAAGAATGAGCTGCCAGGTCAAGGGGGCAGTCAGAGTGTGAGATAGCCCTTCTAGTATTCTGTGATGAAGAAGCAGAAGCTATTTTAGGGACACTTTTCCTAGCCCTCTGCTGGGTCAGCCTTACCTGGTGGAAGACTGAGACCTGCCCTGTGGAAATGCATCCTCAAGCGCTCGGGGGAGGGAGCGGCAGCAACTAAAGTCACAGCCACTGCCACCATGTGTCTGCCCCAGCCTCCTGCTCCTTTCACACCGCACCACTGACTCACTCTAATGCACAGTTCAAAGAATCCTAGTTCTTTGGGTTGGCTCTCAAGACGAATGAAGTGAATTCTAAATTGGGCTGCACTGTGAAATACAAATAGCCACTGTGGAAATAAAGACCAAAGAAGAACAAGAAAATGATCTGTATGCAGGACTTAACAATAGAACGGGAAAGCCAGCTGCAATCACCTGTGTGTTGGCTGAGACTCTAAGGCCAGCTGGGGGTGGGGAAATTTGACCCTGGAAAAAAAGGATGCATGTGTGCTCTGATTGGAAGCTGTCAGCATGAGGAAGGTGCAGGCGGACCAGTGGGCATCCTATGTGATTACTCAGCAGTATGCATTTGGCTTTATCTAGTTGGGCCTAAGGTAGGGCTGGAGAAGAGTAGGGAAGCTGTTGGCTCTTCATACAGTGCTGGCCATTTGGGGCCAATGCAGGGATAGTTGTTTGGTTTCCTGGGCTTTCCGTAGGAGTCCACAACTGTTCCAACAACTCTGACTTACAGATATCTGACTGTTGTGTAGATAAGAGGTGGATGCCCTGGGCTGGTGGCTGCAGGTGTTGGATCAGAGTTCTAATTTTATGTCTCGGCCACTGCCCAGTTGTCAGTCTGTTTCCTATCTCTCTGTTCAACTATTGTCCCCATTCCCTTGTAACCCAAGAAGTTTTGTCGTGAGCTACAACTTCTACTTTAGGTTTTTGTGGTTTGAGAAACTGGAAAGCAAGTTGTTTGGATTTTGTTGTTCACTGTGCACAGTGTGTTTTCATTGGCCCCCTGTGTAGTGCCTTGAATGCAGGTGCTGGATGCCAGCAGGTCACAACTTTCCATTCTCTCTCCGTTGCTCTTAGCTTTCCTTTGTCCTTTTGTCACCAATATTAACTCAATCAAAGGAGTGTTGTAACTGACCCTACAAAGTCCCTGATCCATAGATTTTATGAGGCTATTTTCCTCTGTAAATTACATTTTTTATTTTTTAAAAGTGGTTTCTTTACAGAAACCTCAGATCCTAAGTAGAAGGCAGCTACCACCTGCATGTAGCCCCCAGAGGAACTCAGTCGATGATCCTTAGGATCCCCTAAAGAACACAAAGTTGCTGACTAATTAATTCAGGATGGGCCCTGATTACGGTACATCACCCAGGAACTTGGACCTGGGGTGCACATGCTCCTCTCTGCCCCAGTTCCCACCTGGAAGAGCTTTGACTCCTAATCCCTCAAGGAATTCCAGAAATTAAACAATAGCTGCCTGGCTCCTTGCTCTTTGCAAAAATACCTTCTTTCTTTTCCCTCTCCCAGTGTGAAGAATTGGCTTGTATTGGATGAACACAGTTGGCTTTGGAGGTTCTACAGCAGTTGGGGTGTACTATCACAAACTGGCAACCTCAAGGAGACCAGTCTTGAGTGATCGGTCACCCCTGGCTCACTGAGCATGTGTTGGTCTCTGGGACTGCCTGGAGTCGCTACCTGTAAAACAGGCATTGTTGCTCTAAAGCACTTTTTAAATAATAGAAACTAGGCTTAGACTCAGCTTGGAATTTGGAGAGATGTCATTGATGAGTCAAGCTTGGACATGACCATTTCAAGTTGATATGATTGGATGAGCTGGGAGTAGATACTGTGTTTAATTCTCTTTGGAGCTAGAAAAGTGATTGTGTTGAAAGATAGTTGTGTAATTGCCAAATATTTTATGTAACTTAGTTCTTTGACAGGTCCAGCTGTGAATACCATTGAGCAATCAGAGCTCCGTTCTTTTAAAGCTTCCGAGGGTATATTTTACAAAATTGAGACATTTTAGTTATAAACTTATGATCAAGAAAAGGTGATGTTTTACTGTATCACTGTTTGGTCACAATACTTCCTGAGCACGAATGAGAAGTGGCTATTTAGAAGATCTCTAGGGTATGCCACTGTTTCCAGCCTGAGTTGATTTATGGGGGAGGTGGGTATGAGTTCCATATATGTAAGTTTTTATGTTATTGTATCAAAGTGGGTAAATACAGAAAAAATATGCCTAGAAAATGGTTAGAAAAATTATATAAATTTTATTAGAAAATTACATTAATTTTTCCAAACTGTTAAGAAAAACAAATGCCTGTTGGCTCACCAAAGTTAATCTTTGGTAAATTGCCTTAGATTTATTTTTTTTTAAAGGTGGACATTTTCAAAATTGTTAGCACACATTTGTGCCTGGGTTTGCTGTCTCCCAAAAGTAGTTCTCTTTATTAGATACTTAAAGTCATAAACATATGATTTTGACCTAATAAGAAATAATACAGGCAAGCATGAAGTTCAGGATTCATTTTACCCTGTGTGCATTAAGAACAATTTTCTAGTCTTGAGGATTTTTCCTTGACAAGAAAATAATGTAAAGTGATAGTTCTAGTTGTTTAATGTTTCAGTTTAAGTAGTCTAAGTATAGCTGTTAAAGAAAAAAAAATGACTATCAGATAAAGGTGGACGAGTTTAACTTTCCTCTCTGTTCAATTCCTGCAGAAATAAAAAAAATTATTTGAAGTTTTTTTCCCCATGGCAGTATGATTGCGTGAGTTCAGTAGGAGCCTGTTCTCTTCATAAAGGGATAGAGTTGGACACATTGGCACGCTAAAATTAGACATGGGATGCCTTGCTTCAAGGGTTCCCAGGTTTTCCATGAGACACTAAAATTGCTTATTCCTCTGAATCAAATCATTCCTGCTTTTTGAGACTTCCAAAGATTAGGTTCTAGAGTTTAAAAGAAACTCAAATCTGCCTTAGTTGGCTTCTTAACTTTGAGTTTTCAAAATTTGAAACTTTTGTATATTAAATCAACTTTTCACAATCTACCTAATACTTAATGCAACCAAGGTCAACTACTAAAGTATGATACACTTTCTTTTCTCAGGTTGTGAATCTGTTGCCTTTTCTGATGCAAACTTGATTTATTATGTTCTTACTGGCTTTGTTTTGTGTTTTGAACTTTGTACATATTGCTAATCAGAATTATGTAGAAATACGACTCGCAACAAAATAATGCTGGCCTGGCACATTAAAATGATGACTCGTTCCTACAGAACAGATAGTTTCACAATGAACTTGAGGTAAAAGTAGCCTAAGAACCACTCCTTAATCCTTTGTGTTATTCAAATATGGCCGAAACGATGCTTCTGATTGTTGATCGTATTCTTCCTGACACGAAACCAGTCAGACCAGCAACCAAGACAGGTCTTTCTTAGCTAGGTTTTGTTTGTTCATGTTGCTACAGGATGTTGGTCTACAATGTTTTCAGAAAAGTGCATTGACCGCTAGGAGGGAATAAAAGTAAACATGACATCACTGATGTCAAGTCTAAAAAATATGAGATAGGGCTGATAGGTTATAAAGGAGGGCTCTTATGCATTAGCCACAGTCTTAGAAGACTCTTCTGGAACTGCAACCTCTAGAAGGTTCCCATTTAAACAGAGAAATGCTAACTACCTAGGATGTTTGGTACTCACACACCAAATGAAAGAATCCACATGCAACACCAACACTGAGATGCTGAGAAAGTTCTCCCACCTCTTTGTGCAGCTGCAGCAAAGTTTAGGATAGGAAGTGATGACTCAAACTTTGAGAAAAATGAGAAGACCAATGGCATGCTTTTCAAAAATCTGGATTAGTCATCCAAAGCTGATGGTGTGTGAGAAAGACAACAGCCACTTATGATGTGCTGTGGGAGACAGAGGAGTTCACTCCTAGGCAGCCTACAAAGTACATAGAGCTCATGGTATTCTGTCACTTACCGAACAAAAAGGAAATTAGTAGTTCACTTCCAACCATATAAAGAGATACAAAGTTTATGTCCTTTGATAGCTCCAATGTTACTCTAAAAACCATGGGCCTGAAGTGATAGCTCAGTGGCTAAATCCTTGCTTTGAACGTGCTGGGATCCCATAAGGGTGCTGGTCATGTCCTGGCTGTTTCACTTCCCACCTGGCTTCTTGCCTATGGCCTGGGAAAGCAGTAGAGGATGGCCCAAAGCTTGGGGACATTGCACCCACATGGGAGACCCGGAAGAAGCTCCTAGTTTCGAAGCAACTTAGATCTGGTCGTTGTGGCTACATGAGGAATGAACCAGCAGACAAAAGATCTTTGTCTCTCCTTCTCTCTTTATATCTGCCTTTGCAATAAAAATAAATAAATCTTTTTAAAAAATGTCACCTTGAAATCGAGCCACCTTGCCTCCAGATTCATCTGGAAAACCTACACGTGGCTGCTTGTTATATATGTGTAGTCCTGACTAATGTCCCCTTTGAGGCTCCAGACCTGAAACTGCTCATGGGTCATAATAGCTTCAGAAACCAAACAAAAGTCAGAAGGCTGGATATACAGTAGGAATTCTCCAGGACACTTTGGAAACAAGTATGGCCACCTGGGATCATGGTCTAAAAGGGTGGATTCATTGTTACCCTTGTCTTAGAACAGACATGAAAGGAAAACTTAACATTGTTTCTAAGTAAGAAAAGAATTTTGATGGCCTTTACTTCTCCTAAGATAAATGGGAATGTGTACTGTGGGTTTTTCTTGGACTTAAGGAAGATGAGGAAAATAAATACAAAAACTGGGTAGTTTCCCAAATCTCTGTAGACCAGAGCTGCCTTCCATTGGTAAGTGCACTTGCCATCCAAAGACAACGTCTAGTTACTGTATGACACACAATTTGTACTCCTAGGTATCTACTCAAGAGCACTGGAAGCTTATCTGTGCACATTAACTTCAACGTATGTTCATAGTGACATTATTTATAATAGCCAGAAACATTATAAACAGTCCTTAAAATATGAATAATGTGGTATATTCATAAAATGTCATATATATTCAGGAACAAGGAAGAATGAAGTACTGATACATGGTACCACATGGAGAAACCTTGAATAACGTACATGATAGTCAAAGGACTACACGTTGTATGATTCCAGTGATATGGAACATCCATAGGAGACAATTCTACAGTGATGACTAAAAATGAGGATTTGGGGGCCTGGCATGGTGGCTCAATTGGCTGTTCCTCCACTGTCAAACACTGGCATCTCATATGGGTGCTGGTTTGTGATTCAGCTGCTCCACTTCCCATTATTATGGCATGGGCAAGCAGCAGAGGATGGCCCAAAGCCTTGGGACCATGTACCCACATGGGAGATCTGGAGGAAGCTCCTGGTTTTGGTTTTGCTTGGCTCCGGCCATTGCAGTCATTTGGAGAGTGAACCAATGGATAGAGGATCTTTCTTTCTCCCCTCCTCCTCTCTGTAGTTGAAGTGGGAGGAATTGCTTTCCGTGGGAATAGCTTCATCATATTTCTTACAAATTGCTGGCTGGATCGTGTCACTCTGGCACACTGAAGCAGTCAATGGCTAAGGAAGGGAATCTCCTTGATTAACAAAGAGGTCAAGAGTCAGTGGAGGAACTTCCTGGAAAACACCTGACCGCCCACTCCCAGAAGGAATTGGCTTCTCTGAGAAAGAAAGGAGAGAAATGTTGCACAGCTCCCCAAATCTGAACCCATTTGCCAAATAACACAGCATACCAGCCACAGATAGCTGAGTGGTAGAAGAAAGTGGTCTTCTATTACAAAGCATAAAGCCCAGGAGTCAGAAAGCTATGGTTCAATTCCCAGATTCCCCAAGGGATTAGGAGTCAAGATTCTAATAGATTGAAGTTGGAGTTGAGAGGTGTGTATTCAGCTCTTATGCGGGTCCCTGGTCAATCAGCAGTTCTTATAGCTGTTCTTTGATTAGTTGGTGACATGAAGGGTTTTTCTATTAAGAGACTTTGATGATGGAAAGTGGGCTTGTTTAGTCAAGCAGTAATTCTTGTTCAGGACTTGGGGTTACTGGTGAAAAAATTCTTAAGATGGAACATCAGCATGTCATCTCTTGGAAAGATAAATTACCTGTGGGGTAGGCTATACCACTCCTTCACCTCAGTGAGTAAATTTTAGCAAATTTTACTTGAAATCTTTAAAAAGTATGTGTTTTATTGAGAGAGAGAAATCTTGTCTCTACTGGTTTGTTCCCCAACTAGCTACAACATGCGCCAAAGACTCCATCCTGGTCTTCTACCTGAGTAGCAAGGGCCCAACAGCTTTAGTATCCTCCACTGCTTTCCCAGGCACATTCTTGGGGAGCTGAAGTAGAAGTGGAACAACTGAGAAGCAAACAGGCTCTGTTATGGGATGTTGGTGCTGCAAATGGTAGTTTAACATACCCTGTCACAAGGCAGGTCCCAATTTGCAATCTTAAAAGCAGGGCAAGGAAACTCTAAGCTAAAAAGGGACAATGATCCCAAGTGGCCATGGGAAACCATGGGAGATTAAGCAGATGGTACATAATGAACATCTGCATCAAAGGCACTTTCTAGGGGTTCAATTTTAGTACTGGTAGTTGGGTTGGCATCCAACAGTGTTTGCCACAGCACCATAGCAACATATACCCTGGTGAAGCAAAAAGTAGAGAAAGGAAGTACAAAGCTCCATGTGTCAACTACTAGGAGTAGAGTTATTTTGGGAACTAAGGTGCCTAACTTGTGTGTAGAATAGTATCTGGTGTATATGAAAGTACAATATATTTTAGTTACTGTTTTATCAATTCAGTGTTCAGGTAATTGAGACCTTATAGGGTAACTAAAACCTTCAGGCTCCTTTTATGGAGACTTATACAATACCCAAAATGTCTATGTTTATTTCATTCACTCCATTCCCACCATTCTGAAAAAATGATTGCAATGAGCTTTCCTTCAGATTGCCTTGCATGAATGATTCTCATGAGGAGGCAAAGGCTGTTGGGTAAGAAGCTCTAAAGAGATTATATGAACTGATCAAGAACTTGTAGGACTTCATGGAAGAGTAAACCAGTGTCTTTTCAGCAAACATTCAATCAACCAAACATCCATTGAAAAGTTACAAGCCCAAAGGAATTTGCTGTCCATTTTATTTTATTTCATCTGCTTATCAAGTAGTCTTGTACTTTATGGAATTGACTCAAGAGGAGGATTTGTGCTCTTTAATGATAATAGCACTCTCTGCCAACTGGAACATTTGTTGATCACCTCTGAAGGCCCACATTTCTATATTCCAACTACTAGGTAATTATGTAGGGGTAGGGGAGGGTATTACAGATAAAATAACCAAGGGTTGTACTTAAACTGAGCCTGTGCCAGCTGGTTTTAAGATAGCAGATAGATTCTCTAGACTCCCACAGTCTTCCAATCTCTTTGATTAGCAAAGACACTTTAATGTATCTCTTATTAAAATAAACTCAGTAATTTTAGGAAGTAGTACATCCAGTGTCCTTATCATAAGACCCATGAGATCATTTAGTTCCCCTACACATAACATCTTTGTGCCCAGTCTTGAAGGTATTTCCCCTAAGAGCCCCTAACTTGAGCAGGAAATAACTGTCACCTTGCTTGCTGGACCTGCTTTTCTATCAGTGAAACTCAGCAAAGAACACTGTATGCTGGCCAACCAAAGGGGAATCACAAGCACTGAACTAATGTGAGAGCTGCTCAGGAACTGAGCACTGACTCACCACCTGCTACCTCCCACGTGCTCATTGGCAGGAAGCTACAATGGGGAGCATGGCGTGGACTGGAACCCAGGTAGTTCAATGGAGGTGTCCTGGGCAGTCTTTACTACTGTCCCCCATGCCCACCCCAAAGCATATTTCCAACACTGCTTAAATCTCTCCCCATCCCAGATTGCAGTCCCAATCATCCCTAAGTAAATGTCATTTTCTCTTCTGGATACAGTCTTATTTAGACCTTTCATTCATCATATCCGCCTGGCCTCTGTGGTCAATTCAAACAGGTGGATGTAAGCTGGTTATTGCATTTGTGGATTACTTCTGATATTAGAGGATCTATTGGTTTGCACAAGAGAAATTGTTGGAGAATTGACAAAGGAACTAATAGACACAGAACTAATTAAAAATTTTTTTCATTGACTTCAAATTCTGTTTTTTAAAAAGGAGTGAATATTGTATACTTGTGTTCTCCAAGTAGTGTTTTTTTTGTTTTTTTTTAAAGATTTATTTATTTTTATTATTTTTTTATTGGAAAGGCGGATATACAGAGAGGAGAGACAGAGAGGAAGATCTTCTGTCCGATGATTCACTCCCCAAGTGAGCACAACGGTCGATGCTATGCCGATCCGAAGCCAGGAGCCTCTTCTGGGTCTCCCACGCGGGTGCAGGGTCCCAAAGCTTTGGGCCGTCCTCTACTGCTCTCCCGGGCCACAGGCAGGGAGCTGGAAGGGAAGCGGGGCTGCCGGGATAGAACCGGCGCCCATATGGGATCCCGGGGGTGCAAGGCAAGGACCTTAACCACTTGTGCCACCGCGCCGGGCCCTATGAGTGGTTTTCACCATGTGTACTAGGTACGGATCCCTCTATACCTTGCATTTCTGCTTTCCCGTACCTTTCTCCTCTCTATTCTGTTCTGCTTCATGCTTTTTTTATCCCACTCAGTATCTCCTCTGAAAGCCATCTCTTGTATCTCCAGAGTAAGTACTTGATGTGATTAAAAATTGATCTGTATCAAACAATATTACTGCTCCTAAAGGCCCATTTTCTAGTGGATGTTACACCCGAATGAAAATGATGGGTCAGGAAAAGGCAGGCCCAAGATTTAGAGTGTAGTACAGGGCAATTATTAGGTATGTTTTAGTAAGTGAAAATCAAACTCTAAGGCAACAGCTGAGACTCAGAAAGGGAATTAGAAAATAATAACTGAATGGCTGTCTGACACCTCTGTTCCTGTCTCTGCTTCTCTCTGTATAACTTATTCTCTATCATCTGCAGTTGGCCTTTTCTGCCAATTCGGGTCACAGTGCAGGAAATAGCCCTACACAAAGATGTACTATGGCTCAGTCCCAGAATCTACATAGGATAGGTGGAGAATTTATTGGTCAGTTTGGCATTGTGTTGGCCTTTGATCCAGACAACTATGATTAGGAGGGCAAGCCCATGCAGCATGAAAGAGCCAATCATGGAGAAGCAATAATCTCAGATTCAAAAAGGTCAGTAATATAAGGCTGAGCATGAGGCCAAGTTCACAGTGAGAAAAAGGTAACTGCTGAAACTCAGGCACTTAAGCCATAGATGCTTTAGCAGGAAGCTAAATTAGAAGCAGGGTAGTCAAGACTTGAACCAACACTCCTATTCCATGCTGATACAGCATTCCATGAAGTGGCATAAATTTCTGCACAATGCCAGCCCTAGTCCCAGACTTCTGACACTGTCTCCAAGTTCAAAGACTTCTCAAAATAGCTGCCATGTCTAACAATTCATTAGAAAGGCATAACTCACTGAAAGCTGTTGTGATCAATTATATTTATTATAACAAAAGGGCACCAAGTAGAACTAACTAAAGAATGAAGTGTAGGACAGAGTCTAGTGAGGATTCAAATGTGGCATTCTCATTTATCTTACATGATGTGTCACTAACCGCAGAGTGTTGTCAATCCAAGCTTTGTTGTCCAGAGGCTTCACTGAGAATTCATTACCATGCATGGTTGATGGCCGCATGATCGAACTCAGTCTCCAGTGCCCTCCCTTGAGTTCAGGCAAGTTCAAGCACATGGTAGGTCTTCCTATGCTAAGACTCTCATAAATAGGCAGAGAGGCTAACCTCTAAGAAGGAAAAGATTCTCCCATCAGAGGATTGAGTATTCAGAGGTTGCATGGTCCTGTTGACCAAAGCAATATTTCATTCCTACAGGTGAAGTGGTGTTGAGCTTGCAGATTCTCTCAACTCCCTTTCCTACGTTTCCTCCCATGTGGTGTCACAGAATCTCACAATCACCTTCCCAGGACTCTCAGATGATTGCTCTGTTTGCTGCAACCTGTTCCACTCGGACACTCTTAATCATGATCACATTCTCTTAGCTTCCGGGGAGGATTGGCTTCAGATAAATGAACACACTTTCACTAAGTGAACCACAGATGTTCCTTGAAACTCTGCTCCTGTCATATTGCAGGGCACATGAGAAAGGGAAAGAAAGTCACAGTCAGGGATCAGGCTGTGAAAGTTGTGGAAAGCAAGAGAATTAAACTTGCTATTTTAATAAATTGATTATGCAAATTGGCAACATGGGTTTAAAGAACAGAAAACGAAGCATAAATGAATCAGGTGGAGAGGAAGTCATCTCTAATTAAAAGTAGACTACATAGGATCATTCAAACTTTAGTCAAATAGATTCCTGCCTGTTTTTTAAAAATGCTTATTTTCCTTTCATTTATGAGGTGTAGAGAGAGGGAAAGAAAGAGAAAGGAAGTGAGAGAAAACAGAAAAAAAAATTGACTCCTAGATGCCTACCATAGCCTGGGTTGGGCCAGGCCAAAGCCAGGAGTTAGGCACTCAATACAAGTCTCCTAGATGAGCAACAGGTGGCAGGCAATCAAATACTTAAGCTATTGCCTTCTGTCTCCCAGGGTGCACAAGGATAGTAAGTTGGAAACGGAAGCAATCCAACTGGGACTCAACTCCAGATGTACTGAGTGGCATGTTGGCCACTGTGCCAAATGCCTCTTCCTTGCCTACCTTCTCCTAGAGGGTGGTAAGCCAGTTACAGTTGAGTGACAGAAACCTTCTACGTCAACAGTTCTGAAGGGCAAGGTTGTAAGAAAGGATTTTGTCAAACCTCTTTCTCCTCCTCTAAATTTGTATACACTAGCTACTGAGGTACTATCCAGAGTTTTATCTCAATGGGACTAAATTATTTAAATGAATTGTATGTAAGTAGAGCCCAATCAGCTACACTAGATTGATTTGTAATACAAGAGTCTTAAACATTTAAGCCAATATTGAAATAATATAGATATCCCAAGACTGGATAAGCAAGTTCAGCTCTCTTATGAACTATGAGAGGCAAGCCTCAGGATGACTCACATGGCTTTAATGTACCACACTTTCTGTGGACTTGATCTACACATCTCCAGGTCAATCTTGGAATTGTCCCAATGTCAGTAGAAAATCCAATATGGTACCCAAAAGACTGGCACATCTACATCTCTAAAGTTAGATGACAGCATAGAATCTGTCTAGTGAATAGAATATCTCTAAGTGAGACAAATATAAACTTTGGAGAACATTCTGGACTCGTGTGAATGTCTGGAGGTGGCTTCTATGACAAACCTCAATAGCATGTTACCGGACAAGAGAGTAAAAAACCTTTTATCTGGATAACGTTGATTTTTTTTTTTTTTACATAGCTCAAACCTAATTTCATAGCTAACAGAGAAATCACTAGATTTGTCACCAGATGGATAGGGTCTTGATTAAGCTTGACATGTTTGTGAATTCAAATTACTGTTGACTGGGGTAGTCATCATAAATGCTAAGAAAGTGCTGCTCCATCTCATTATGCTAATTGCTATAATTTTCTTCTGTCACTATGAATGTTTTTCCCTGTAAAACTAAGGTCAAATGTCACCATATTGCCTTACACGTTAGTAGTAAATTATGGTACATTGAAGTAAAATATTGCAACATAGGAAAGGGAAAATTGTCAAAATTTACTATCAACACTAAAATGGTTCAATATTCATTGTCATAGATGAATGTAGACATGAAAACAAGTAGCAATAATAAATGAAGTTTGTATCTGCTTATACATACAATTCCATTCATCTGTACTGGATCCGTGTATAAGGCATTCAGTATTGCTTTTGTGATAATTGGATAGATGTAGATGATTATGCTGGGTTTTGTTTTAAATCCAATGTGCTTGATAAATACTGATACAGGGCTCATAATTGATAGCTTGTAAGCACAAGACACAAGGAATACACTTTTTGTCCTTAACTATTGAGGCTTATATAGACACATGTTTGGTTTATGTCACTAATCAACATTTAAAGGTAAATAAACTGTTTTGGGTAGATATAAAGTGTAAGGTATGAAACTGAAGCCCAACAGTTGCCTTTGTTTAAAGTCAAACATACGCCAAGTGAAAGGACCCAGATAAGAGACACATGTTTGCCAGTCCACGCCTGGCACTGTTGGCAGAACTTAAGACAGAGTAGGGCAAATGCCATCACGCAGACAAAGCTCTGAGTGTGGTGGCAATCACGTGATAAACTCAGAACCTCCCCAGGATCAGCGTGTGCTCTCAATTTCCTCCTAATAGACTCCGCTCAGCCCTTCTGACCCCATTATTCTAGTTATTTCTCTAGGAAGAGCTGTATTTTTTTAGGTTGCCTTCACAGCTTTATTCTGCCCTTTCATCACACACTCATTATCTTCACCTTTTTTCCCTCTGCATCCTGGGAGAGCTCTTTCGGTTAGATCACCAAATCACCTACTCAGTTTCTTTCTTTTGCATTAATAATCTTGTTCTTTACTGCTTCTAATACTGATTCAAATTCTTTAACATTTTTGGGTTCTTTTTTTCTTTGTGCTGCTGCCTTTTAAAATTCTGCCTGCATCTTAGTCTATTTTATGTGTCTTTGCTACGATGACAGAAAGGCTATATTGTCTTGGTTCTTTGGAAGAATGAAACAAATGATGTCAATTTTTTCTTTATTCACAACAATCGTTTGGAATATGATTTTCTTCTGGATATGGAGATTTTTAAAAATGTACAATAAAGCCTTGCCTGTGTGATTTACCTAAACATTCCATGTTTTCTTCATCTGAAAAATGAGGTCAGTAAAGGTGATCATCCTAAGGGGCCAGCACTGTGGCATAGCAGAGAAAGTCACCACATGGAAGACCTGGAAGAAGCTCTTGGCTTCTTCATTGAAAGCATCTGAGGATAAACCAGGGGAAGGAAGATATCTTTCCCTCTCTGCCTCTAATAAACAATAATTAAAGTGTTCCCCTTGCAGAATTGACATGGAAGTCAGTTAATGCATGTGAAGTATTTACACTGGTTTGTATCCAAGCAGGATAGAGAAAGTACATGGTGGCTGAACTGGGGAACTCGAGGTGAGTGTTTATTAACTATGATAAAGGAATAACTATAAGTTACCAGGAAGGGGAGACAGGTAGGACAAGTGTTGAAGGGTTGAGACTTGCCTGGAGAAGACGTGGCTTGGTCCACTGAAAAACTTAGTATTTTACTAGTTTGGCTGGACAAGAGTTGCTGGGCAAGCAGTGGCCATTATCTTGGTTGCAGGCCAGCAATCAGCAGTCAGTGGGGCAGTGCAGTGCGAATGTGAACATCTGAAGGTACAGATGAGACCTTCAGAGTGAATGGACTGCGCAGTCTGTATTTTTGTGTAAATAAGGCTGCATGCAGAAAGCTTATTGCCTGGCCAAGGCTTTACAGCCACAGGCAGCCAGGCGGGTGTCCAGACTGGGACAGGCTCTGTTCAAACCCTCATCTTGCTAGGGCTGACTCAAGTCCTGCCAGACAGGTGGAAGAGCCTGTCTTCCAGCAACGTTCCTACAGCACCATCTACTGCACAAAGCATCACATTGTGTTCACAAGGGACCCTAAAAGGGATCCCATTGTTTATCACAGAAACATGAAATGTGCATGATAACTGACACCTAGTCAATGTTACCTTGCTGAAGATAAAACATTGCTGTTACTGTTGCTTTTCTTTCTTTTCCTTATCTAGCAATCTTTAACTCAAAGGACAGTTATCCCACCCTGGTGTGGCCAGAGGCCAGGTATTTTGAATGCCATTAGGTCTTAGGACAGAGAGGACTTGCCAGCTCCCAGATAAATCCTTTCTAGAATCAGCATTGAGGCTGATCTAAACAGTCCTCAAAGACAATTGTAGTGTGTATCTAATGGGTGTTCACCACCCAGAGTCACTTGTTCTGATTATCAGAGATGGATGCCTGTCCTTTCTGTTTGCGCAGATGTAAAGCAAAGACATTGCTGCTTCCAAGGTGCAAAGCAAGGCCACTGCCCTCGCCCAGGCTGGAAACTGCTGTGTCTCTGCTGTCCAGGGAGTTCTGGTCTCTGGGTACATGGGGGTAGAGGAGAGGTCCTCAGACTAATAAGCAGAAAGCTATTTGGATGAAAGGTCACAATGGATACTGGGTGTTTCCCTGCCCACCTGTGTGGTATCCTGTTTGCTCTTGTGTTTTAAGAAGTGGGATACACAGAACTCAGTGATCTGTTTCTTCACATCTTGTTATATATTTCACTGTTGACAGTTGACTCTTGGTTTTCCAGCATTGCATCTAGTATTTGCCCATCAATTATTTAAACTATTTATTAGGAACCAGGAAAATATTAGGGACTGTTGGCATACTATTTAATTAAGCCATGTGCTTTTAGTTTGCCATCTTTCTGTTTCTTCAAAGTATAGCTTACAATAGCAGCTACTATTTCATATGTGCCTGCTTTTTGAGTTTTTCTCATTCAGCTGTAACACAATACTGTAAAATGAAACATTGACCTCAATTCACAGGCAATGAACCAAAACTTTGATTTTTTTTCCTAGAAATGGTTCAAACTTATTATTGTTTGAGAGAGAATTCTGATCCAGTGGTTTATTCTGTAAGTACCCACATGGCAGGGCTGGAATAAAGTTCATGCTGGGAGTCGAAAACACAGTCCAGGTTTTCCATGTGGGTGGAGTCTGTGTTAGCAGGAAGCTAGGGTCAGGTGTTGAAGTGACTATTAAACCCTGTCCTGCTATTATGGAACCTGGGAGTCCTAGTCAGCTACCTTAATCACTAGACCCCAAAACTTTGAATATTTTATTAAATTATTCAAGGTCATATAGTCTCTAGAATTCAAATTCAAGGTTGAATAACTAGAAAGCCCATGCTCTATACTGTGTTGCTATTTCATTCCACATTTTTATTTCCTATGTTTTAAATTTTCCAAGAGACAGATTATATGCTCCATGCTGGGCTGAATAATCACCTTCTTTAAGATACTATGTCCCAATCCCCAGAACCCATGATTATTACCTGTGCCAAAAGTGGACTTGATGATTGTGATTATGGGGAATTATTCTGGGTGTCTCACTCAGTGTTATGTTCCTATAACAAAATACCTGGAGCTAGAGGTTTGTAAAGTAAAGGGGTTTTTGTAGCTTGCAGTTCTGGAGGCTCAAGAACTTGGGACAAGTTGAGAGACTCAAGCTTTCTCAACTCATGGAGAAAGATGGAAGGCAAGCAGGTGCACATGTTAGGAAAAGCCTGTGTTAGACTGAGGGATCACTTTACAATGATTCATTCTTGAAGTAATCAATCAGGTTCCAGTGAGCAAGACTCAACTCCTGTGAGAAAGCCAGTAATCCCCATTAAGGATCCCAACATTTCTCAATACTGTCACACTAGGGCACCAGGCCTCAGCATGAGTTTTGGTTTGAATAGACCGTAATTAAACCATAGCAGCAAGTAGGCTCTAAATGTCATCACATGTGTCCGTATGAGAGAGATCCAGACAGCAGTGTGATCAAAGAGACAGACTAGGATGATGCAGCCTCAGGCTGAGAAAGCAACAGCCACCAGAGCTTGAAGGGACAATAGACAAAGTCTCAGTGGGAGGAGCTGGTGTCTGCTGAGGACCTGGCTCAACCCTCCCTAGTGCTCTGCCTGTTCCTACTTCAAAGGACTTTGGAGTTTTGCCTTCAGCCAAATCATGGTGTTAGCTCAATGAATTCAGTCATTGAAACTATTGTTCGGTCATATATGCCGCCATGGGTTTGATCAAAGGTAGCTTGTGAGACCTAAATATAGTCTGCATACAGCTCTATGAAACTGGGTCATGTTAGACTTGGCGCATTGTTCCAGGTTTCTAAAATTCTCCTAGGTTCTGGCTGTAGTATCCAACTTTTCATTACTAGAACTAAAACTCCGGAGCAGAGCCACTTCAGGGGGGAAGAAGGTTTATTTCAGTACGAAGGAGAGGAACCCTGAGTTCTTCCCAGTGGCTTCTAGTCTCTGAAGCTATCACTTTACCCAATGAGTAATCGTCTAAGGCTACATCCTCCTGGTAGCTGTCACCTGCCCCTGAGACCCTCTGGAGATCACCTGGTGATCAGAGCTTGTTGTCATAGGAACCTGTGCACCTGAGGCTTCAGCCTGGAGCTGCTTGGCTTGCGCAAGGCCCCAGGGGAGTTTGTCTGCAGTTCAGGCCTGGCTCGCTCCTCTCCAGGCTTCAGGCATCTGTCCTGCATGGTCTCCGGCAAGAACCAGTTAATGCGATATCTATCAGCAACTTTCATTCTACATTTGGACCTAAGCAATTCAGATTTAAAAACAAATCTAAGGTTTAGCCATGGCCATAACTCATGTTTAAAATCAAATTAGAATTCATGACAAGTAGTCCCTTAAAAGCAGTCATGTCAGGTTTTTAGCAAAATGAGCACTGAGATAATGATCCACATTTTAGTTCATAATATTGTAAGTGATGAATTAGCCAGAAGTGCGTGAAGGAGCAGAGCAATACGTTTGATTATTAAGCTCATGATTTGAAGATTATATTCTTTGTAAAAATAATTTTTATACTGATTAGTTTTAATTTAGGGAAAGAAAAATGGAAGATTGTGGAATATGAAAATGCGCGTAAGAATGTAAAACAGCTCTTATCTGCAAGGCCTTTAGAAAATGGTTCAGCTACAACATTACAAGGTCAAAGACTAGAAACAAATATCTCATGTTCTGGAGCTGGGCTTGCACATGGCCCTTCCCAGCTGAGTGAATGAGAGAGCTGTCATTCTGTCTGAAAACTAAAGTGCCGATGAATTGTCACTATTTATTTTTTTCTTTGTTTATTTGAGAGTCAAGAAATGGTGGGAGGCAGAGAGAGATCTTCCATTACCTGGTTTGTACCTGATGCTCACAGTAGCAAGGGCTGTGCCAGATCAAACCCAGGAGCCCAAAACTAACTTCCTCCGGGTCTCTATTACGCAGGATAGGAACTGAAAAATTTGTGTCATCCTCTGCTGCCTCCCAGGTGTGTCAGCAGGAAACTGGGTGAGAAGCTGAACCAGACTCAGTATCAGGCACATCCATACCTGAATGTGTCATCCTAAATTCTGGCCTAACACCTTGTACCACAACAGTTTATTTAAAATTCCATCATAGGGCCTGACGTGGTAACCTAGCGCCCAAAGTCTTTACCTTGCACATGTTGGGATCCCATATGGGAGCCAGTTCTAATCCCGGCAGCCCCACAACTCTATGCTTGTGGCCAGGAAAAGCGGTCAAGAACTCCCCAAAGCCTTGGGACTCTGTACCCATCTGGGAGACCCAGAAGAGGCTCCAGCCTCCTGGCTTCAGATCGGCACAGCTCTGGCTGTTGTGGCCGCTTGGGGAGTGAATCAGCAGACAAAAGATCTTTCTTTGTCTCTCCTTCTCTCTTTATATTTGCCTTTCCAATAAAAATACATCTTTAAAAAAATTAAAAATAAATAAAAGCCTATCACAAAAAAAATGAGTGTTGATATCTATCAAGCATAATCCAAATGTGAAGTACCTGCAGTAAACTTACTGCATAACCTCTGGGGATTTAACGAGAACCATGAATATTGAGATGTATTCTTAAGGCATCAGGGAGAGGAAATCAACAAAGAATAAGAACTTCTCAAAAAAATAAGTGAATTCCAGTCTTAAAAAAAAATTTTTAGAAAAACATAAGAGGTACACAATTCCTGAAATCATTGTAAGGAAATGGTACTGCTATTGAGCAATGTTATTTCCTTAAATTTTTTGAGAACCTACTATGTGTTAGGTGTCATGCTAAGAATTCAGCAAATACAGCAAACAGGCCCTGGGGTGGAGCATAACCTGCCGGAGATGACAGACATGAAACTAAGTGAACCAGTAAATATGTAATTGTAAATTGTGAGACTCATGAAGGGAAGTTACAAGGTGTAATGAGAATTTGCAAAGGGATCATATTTTGTTTGGAAAGCCAACACATTTAAGGAAGGGACATTTTCGTCTTCCCTTGAGGACTAAGCTGCAGTTAAGGGAACCACATGCACAATGTTAAGAAAGGAAATGGTTTCCCATACGTTAGGGACTGAAAGTTGTGTTCCCCCAAAATTCAAGTGGTGAAGTCATGTGGCAAATATTAGGAAATGGTACCTCTGGCAACTCCCTCGGTCTGGAAGATGGTGAGCGTGGAGCGTATGTGATGGCGTTGGTGGTTACAAGGAGAGATGGAAGCTTTGGCTCTGCACTTGCACTGGGGAAAGGCAGGGTGAGCACTCCTGCTTCCTTCCTCACGCACATGGCAGCTGTATGGCACACAAGAGCACTCCACAGTGCTATACTTGGGAACCACTTTAGATAGCACTGAAAGCAGCAAAAACATGAACTTTGTGCTAACTGCACTACTACAGAGGGATCCGTTATTTTCAGAATGAGAGGTGAAATGGGAAGAGGGAGAAGTTTCGCTTTGCTGGACCTCTCCTAAGAATGTGCACACTGGGCGCTTCAAAATGTCATTTGCTAATGACCACATGAGCATCCCAAATTTTGATTTGGGGATTACAAAAAAAATTGTAAGTGAAATAGCAAATCACATATAATGAGGACCAACTGTAACTCAAGTAGCACCTTGTTAAATAAAATGGATCCTGTTGAGATTGTATCCAATGGCATGTCAATAAGTCCATGGAAAATGTGCATTATGAAAAATGTACATGGATTTCAGAATCATTTTGGACCAAAAGAAATTCACCTTTATTTCCGTTTTCTACATGCTTTTTGAACTCTTTCTCTCTGTGTTAGGGACAGGGAGTGCATTCAAAATCAAAATCTATTCAAAAAATGACAGGCTAGGACAATTGGAAAATTCTAAGAGGCCATGTAGTTCTGCACTGGAATGCAGCAGGAGGGACATCCACTCAGCTCCCCTGTCCCATCCTCAGCTTCCCACACCTGGGCGTCCTTGTGTCTCCCAACCTACCCTCTATATCTCAGCAGCCCACAGATCTGGAAAGCCCTGAGAGTAGCAATTCGGGGTGTCCAACACTGGGGTGCATTGCAGAAGAAGAAGGCGCAGTCCCTTTGGACTCAGCCTCTTGGGGAGGGGTGAAGCGAGAGCAGGGCAGGAGACCTTGCCTGGGCACGAGGGCAGGCTCACTACCTGCTCATCACACATGTGAATTGCCTCTATTTGAGAGAGGTATTCCTCTCAAATTCGTCTCTCTTTAGATAATTCATTTGACTTAATCTTCTCAGAGTGATTCAGGGAGTAGAAAGACTTAAAAATTTAATATACCATTGACAGTACAATTTTAAAGAGTTTAGATATTCTCATGCCTTGAGTACTTTCTTTGTGAAAACCATCAATCTGTGATTTTAGTTCATTCGACTTTTTGGAAAATATTAGGTATACAGCCAGCATTGTCAAATCAGTGAGTCAAATTAGTCTGACTTATGATTCATATAATCTTTGTTCAAATAAATTCATTAAGCACATTGCATAAAGTATCAGAAAATTCACTGGCAAATAAACTATGAATGTGTTTTAGAAAAATGACTACTGAAGCTAGGTCAAGGTTAAATAATGTAGATGAAACTGGATTTTATAAATTATACAAATGTGAATCTATATTTACCATTTCTCATACTTAAATTATGCAATGCAGCATGTAGTTCAAGTCTATATGAAGGAAGATGTCTAGGAAGTTGGAATTTGGTAAATGTGTATGGGGGTATGTTGAACAGGATTGCTGGTTTTTGCATTAAAGTAAGAATCATAGCGACTATCTCAGAAATAACTCCATTAGATGTCATATTCATCCACAGGCTTTTCAGATAAATGTTATTTTTACAAAATGATGGAGAGGGAGAGATGAGAAGGATGAAGGGTAGAAGGGGTCTTTCATCTGCAGATCCATTCCCCAAACGCCCTCACAACCAGGACTCCTTCTGGATGCCCCATGTAGGTGACAGGGACCCAAGCACTTGATTCATTATCTCCTGTCACCTAGGTTAAAAGCCAAGTGGAGAACCTGGGACTCCAGCCAAGGCATTCCAGTGTGAAATATGGGCATCCCAAGTGTGGCTTAACCTGATGAAGTACAGTAGCTGTGCCTTCAAGTGCTTTTAATGAACGAAAAAAATGCATGAAACTAAAAATCTATTTGCCTTAGCATCTAGGACATTTTTTGTTAATAATAGAAAATATTATACATTTTATGGGATAAGTTGAAAATTAGGTGCAGTTGAAATATAGAAGTCATGGTATAACTATATAAAATATACTTTAATAACTGAATTCTTATTTGTGTGTATCTCTACATAATTGTACCATAAAATTAAAAATTGAAAAGAGTCTGAGAAACTCTCCGAAATTCCCACCCCCCAATTGGTTTTCCCCATATTGTTACAATAGTATAGTCCTTCACAACAAGTTCATTCATAACTGAATTTAAAACAACCATAGAACATTTTAGTCCTTAGGCTTTAACTGTTTTGAGCAATCTGAAAAATATTCCTGTTACATTCAGATTAATTAGTATTATGGACCAGTACTATTTTGCTACTGGTATTTCTATTTCTAGCTAATGAAGTCTCATAGAATTGAATATTAAGAAGAGCAGAAAATGTTGCTTATGCTTTATTATGTGAAGAAAACCCTGGTGATTAAGGCTACTCTGTTTTGCATTAAGTAGGTTTTCCTTTAGGAGCGAAGAATTCTTTGAACTTAGGTGGATATGGAAGATAAGAGTCCATTAAAGTCCTCCTCAATCTGACTACCCACATTGTACCATATTTTAAAAATATATTTTTATTGGAAATCCAGATTTACAGAAAGTTCTTTGCTGGTCCACTCCCCAAGTGGCCACAGTAGCTGAAGCTGAGCAGATCCAAAGCCAGAAACTTGTTCCAGGTCTCCCACATGGGTGCAGGGTCCCAAGACTTTGGGCTGTCCTCCACTGCTTTTCCTGGCCACAAGCAGGGAGCTGGATGGGAACTGGAGCAGCCAGACACGAGCTGGTGCTCATATGGGACCTGGCGCATGCAAGGTGAGGATTTATCCTCTGAGTCATTGTACCAGGTCTGGGACAATATTTCTGATTCTGGAATATTCTAATAGCTGCTGTCTCTAGCGTTCTCCACTCTTAACAGCAATAAAGACAGCAGAAGACAACAAAGTCCTACAATGTGTTTTTGCTCAAAGATGCATTAACTCCTTGTTAAAAGCAACTCCCTCCCACCATTGCCTCTGTATGCTTCCCTGTTGGTTCATGCTTTGGTTTTTACGCCTGAAGACAGCACACAGTGGGGTTCCAGGTGGATGAGGGCTTGTCTTTATCTTGTAACGTGGGTGAAAGTAGATTTTGAGGAGGGGGCTCTGCAGGCAGGTAGTCCTGATGTTGGTCCTGGTGCATATGAAGATCTGGCTCTGTAGTTGGATTGCTGCAGTCTTTGGCTGCTTCCCATTCCCGGAAGCCTGTGCTCCCTCTGGAGGTCTTCCTCCTCCCACACTGGTTTGAAGACCTTGATTCACTCAGTAAGATGGAGGCTTCTGGTTGAAGCAGAAGGGTTCATCATTGAGATAAGGACTGGCTTTCATATACTCTGCCATCGTTGTTTATCTTATTTCAGAATTTGTTGACCGTTTAAGTGGTGATCTTCACTTTGGGGGCTAATTTTATTCAAATAGGGATGAATATTCACACATAAGGTAATACTATTACAAAAATTATTTCCCCTTTAAAGTGGTATTTTTCTTTGCCCCCAACTCCTGCACCCTCTTACCCAAAATTTCTCCAAACTCAAACTGGTACCCTGATTTTACTGTGCTATGTCATGTGCTTGTAATACAAGATATCTATTAATATTGGATCTGGGAGGTTGAGCCTGTGTCAGATCTAAATCGACCATGATCAGCAGGAGATAAGAAGAGGCCCTTGTGTTATGTCGCCTACCATGGTGCCCGGTACATGGCAAGGGCTCAATAACAGTTGTTGAATGGAGCAAAAGGTGACACACTCACTTGCTGTATTTTTGTGATATTTAAAAAGAAATGAATCTTCAAAAAGTTCAAGGAAAATGTCCATTATCTTATAATTCCATTTTTCATGAGATATTTGAACCCCCTTGTATATATATTTATTTCATCTGAGAGTCTCTATGACTCTAGACTTGTTTTGATGCATGTATATAAAATTTCTCTACTAATGACCAAGGTTCTTAAATGATAGTTCATGGCCACAGGTTGTGAAAATCTTAAATGTAAGTCATCTTCACCCAAGGTCACAGAGTCTCCTGTTTGCACCAAGCTTCTGGCTTCTCTCCAGTTTAGGCCACACCCAGGTGGGCGTACACATCATGGCTGGTTCCGCTTGAGGGCCTGGGATCTTAAGCAATGTATCTGATTGACTTTGCCCAACCCCCAGAATTCACTGCTCAGTCCTCATACCACCCACCGCCTTCCCGGCTGCGGCCGGCGGAGGAGCTGCGCGAGACTGTGAGGCACGGGCCCAGCTTGGGCAGACGTTTAGCGGCCAAGAGGTCATGGCCCAGCCTGGCACGGGCAGCGCAGTCCCAGGGCCGTATCTGTAACTCGTCCTCCCTTGGCACCATGAGCTGTGTACAGACAGGACTTTAGCTGCTTCCAGGAGGGGCCGGCGGGCCTCAGTGCTGCGGGTAAGGGCAGTGTCCTCCTGCCAGCCGACCTCGGCCAGGAAGCGGGCAGCGTGGGCCTGGAGGGCTGGACCCACAGGGAAGGCTTTGGCCAACCCTCAGCCTCGGTGGGAGCACCCCCAAGGCTCCCCTCTTCAGAGGCCCTCCGCAGCTGCACCTGCGGTGGGCTGGATAGGACCTGCCGGACCTGCCTTCAGGCTTCCCTTCTGCTCAGTGTTTTCTTAGGTGCTTTGGTTACTGAATTTATTTCCCGTCGTAAGTAATGAGTGCCTTGAAAAACTTTGCTGTCACTTGTTGCGTACTACATGCTTACATAGGTTGATGCAACATATCTATAGATGATTATATGAGTCTATATCATATACTTAATGTTCTAAGTATATTAATAAGCTTGTTAGGCATTATACTTGACAGTCACATGTATATGTGTGTGGTACACTCCTGTTTACTTGTCACACAAGTCTAAAATAAAACACATATGTATATGCACATTGTTGAATTTGATTTGCTATTTCATGATTCTTGGGTTTATGTTTTGTCTAATTTTTTGGTTTGCTTGTGTTGTTTGTGAAGGGGTATTAGTTACAAGAATTAATTTCTTTTGGAAAACTGGAGGGAGGGAATGCAAAGATGTTGGAGAAAATCATTAAACAAGGCTAAGCTTTCTGAACTTTGCTCTTGGTGAATAAATGGAACATCATGGGGTGGGGGGTGGGACGGGGACAGGTGCAGAAAATGAATCCAGTACCTTTCCTTCCATATTTCCCAAAGAATTTATATAAGGATTTTCTGTTAATAGCACATCTGACTGAGCTTACTTGTGAAACTTTTTTGGCCCAATACCTTTTATTTTTTGTTAAGGAGTAGGGGGCAGGGAAGGAAGAGCTAAGTACTGTTTCCTTTGCTTATCAACTTTAGGTTTCATTAATATTGACTATTTGAAATTTTTTTCTGTTGTACTATTTTTTTCCTATGAGCATATTCCTCTTCCAGCTTCTTTGTTGAATGCTTAATTTACTGTACCAGCTCATCTTTAGGATAATGAAACACCTGGGACGAACTGTGAGGAAAGGTGGGCCCCATTGGCTAGGCTTCTGGAGATGTTTTTCCTGCTAGCACCGTCCGTCTTGTGTGGTGCAGACCATTGCATGGCAAGAAGGAGCAGGAGTCTGTGTCTTCGTAATGTATTACAGGCCACCGTGCTTTAACCATGGGCGTCTGACTTTAATAACCCAATTCCATCTCATTACTGCCTAGAGATCCCACTTCACATATTGTAATTAAATTTTTCCTATGAGTTATACCATTAACTTGAGACTTTGGGGACCAAGACTTTAACACATGACATGGGCTTTTGGGAGACAGGGTAGTTGTTAGTGCATATCCTTAATAAATTGGTTCAGGGTCTCTTTTTTTTTTTTTTTTACTAGATAATAGTTGTACGTTTTTGCTTAGTCAGGGCCCAGGGAATGTGGGAGGAGAAAAGCAAGAAGAAATTCATTGCAAGTTGGCATCCCAAGTAGTGGCTTTCCCAGTGCACCACAACATTCCATCCTGGAAATGTTGTTCTTTGTAATTTCCCTCTCTCTTTCATCGCTGTGATTGTCTAAAACAACTAAATTAGTTTTCTTTTTTTTGCCGATGAATACTTTCTGTAAAATCTCTTATTGGATCTTGGTATCAAATTCTTTCCTTCCCTCTTTTAGTCAGAATCTGTTCAGATAACCTTCTTGGCCAGTGTGGACCAAAGGAGTAAGAGGTTATGGATCTGTCCATCTTCCTGTGTTGTCAGCTTGGCATGCCCCCTTGCTTTGGGCCCATTCAGTCCCTCAGTGGGATTCCTACACAGATCTTGAGAAATAACTGCAAATCAGAACAACAGTGGTCTCCAGTTGATGAAGACAAATGAAATGTTAAGGTGAAACTCTGGCATCTCGTCAGAGCAGGACTGGGGCTAAGCTGGAATGAATTGAGTCTTAAGATGTTAAATCAGCATGATCTTAGTGGGATCTGTTGAAAATATTTAGAAATACGAACAAAGAAAAGATGAATAAAAATGACTAGAGTACCCACAAGGATCGTGAAAACATTTTGCAGTCCTGAATGGGAAGCAATGACCAGCCCTGAGGTACTCAGCTAAACAAATCATGTAAAGGATCCTCTTGCCTAATTTCTTATAACAGTTTGGTATCTGGGGTGATTCTGTGTAACCGGATATCAAGTTCTGCAGAGTATTTACAAAAGTTCAATAAGTGATATGGAATTGCACAAATTACTCCTCCTTGTCAGCAATCAAAAGCTACCTACTTATTTAAAACCACACAAACAAAAGAATTTAGGGAAATTTTTTAAGTTGATGTGCAATTTAGCATTATCTTCAGAATCCGGTAGTAATTGGCAGACCAGACTTTGAATCATGCCTCCTTTTCATAGACTCTTTTTCATGCACCAGCTATGATAATACTCAGAATAATCAGTCCAACACTGTCAGCAAATCCAGCCGCCATTTCCCCTTTAAAATGATGGCTTTTCTGTAAGTTATCTGTTCTGTGAGTGGATAAAGGAGCTGTGTGTATTGGCTTTGTGGACATGATGCCTCTATCTACTATGTACCAATATGTGAGCCCATCTCTAAGGTGTGCATATAATTCCTGTAAGGCTATTTTCATTGAGAGATACACTACAAGGCAAATTGGAAGGCACAGGTGTTAGCCATGGGTGGGTTTGTATTTGGTGTAAGCTTTTCTATGTGGTAAGTTATGCATCAAAGGCATTGATGTGGTTTGGATTCATTAAGTTCCTATTGATAAGTTACCCCAGTACTGTTGAGTTCTTGGATATGGATCAATTCTAGGATAATGAGAAGGTAATATTAGATATGACATTGGATGTTTATAGAATTTTAACTTGAATGGTGCTCTCAGATGGGGCAAATCCAGGAGAGCTGTGACATCAAGGACTGAATCAGAGTGACAGGAATCACAAGTGGCATGTATTGATCTTGCATCTACTGTGGGATCATGTGACATATTTAGCCACCAGTCATATGTTCCCCAGTAGCTATGCTTTGGGACAGTTTGATTAAAGCTTGGAAGGATAAGGCTTTAGAGAATTTGTTCCTGAGAAGCTTAAGCTTTTAGTGGAAAACATTAGAAAAACCATGTTAGCTATTAAGGAAGTTGAGCCAAGGGAGAAACAGTAGGTCCCAGAAAATTCTTGGGGGCTATCAGTCATGCTTTGAGGTTTTTCCTCAAGATGGAAGATGTGGTGGATAAGAAGGAAAGCATTGACAGCCTGTGGAATAAAGGTTCTGGGTCACAAAGGAAAGGTAAGTCAATCAAACACTAAAACAATCAAAACAGATCATCTACATACCAGGAAGGTGCCTTGCAGGTTGTGTGACTAGGTTAATCAATGTTTCTGAAATAGCCACTGCAAATGTTGAGTACAGCCAGAACATTCAGAAGGCAATAATAAAAATAGAATAACAGTTTCTGTGTTGTAGTCAGTCCATACTGGCCTGATCCGTCTTGGATAATCAAGCAGATCACCAGCTTCATCTGCTTTCGTCTTTCAGTGCACGTCCACCATTAAGTTAGGTGGGCAAGATGGGTTGAGTGTGCGACTGACTCTTGTGGGGCAGCAGGTGTTGTTACCTCAGGACAGAATGCTTTGTTCAGGTGTGAGAAGTGAATCCAGGAATCCATTCCCGGTCACTTAGCTGCGCAAGGATTAGTAGGAAACACCAGGTAGGAACTCTTCAAGTGAGACAGCAGGAATCTTGAAGATGATATCTCTTTCCCAATGGAGAGGCTATAAATTATGACAACAGAGTTCCTGTCCTCCTAATTGGGCAACCATAGTTTTATCATTGGCCTTAGCAAATACATGAGCATTTCACCTTGGAATGCTGTTTGTGGCTCTGCAGCTTTTACCCAGTTACTTCCTCAGAAGGGATCTCAGCTTTAGAAAAACAAGTAAATGGGTGTGTGATCAGGCCAGTTTCACAGGAGTCAGCTGGATTTTAATAATACTGTCTGTACATTCTACCAATGTAGATGATTATGGATAACAAGAACTTTGAGAGTACTCCAGTACAGGAACACTCCACAGACTTGTCTCATAATCTGACCAGCAGAATGAGTTCCTGAATTACTGTAATTCAGCAGGAACTGAATGGATGCTTTTCCCCACAAAGAATCATGGCTACCATGATAATTGTGGCATGCCTACCAGGGAAAACTTTGGCTGAGTGGGAATACACAGCTGTTGTGACTAATATGTATTGAAATCCCTGCAATTTGAGTAGCTAAATAGAATTCATCTGGCATAGTTCAAAAGGCGCCCAGGAAGGGCAAAGTTACTGGGGGAGGACTGTGATTTTACCACTTTCTGTTAGGAGCGTGTGGTGCAGAGCTGACAAGTGGCTGTGGGCGTGGATGGAGAGAACTCCAGAGGCATTTTCATCTCCATCGGAGCACTTATTGGGACCATTGTTTGAGAGTATGTATAAGAGTAAGGTTTCTTCAGAAGGAATTTAGGAGGAACTGGGCATCCATTCTTTTGGTTTAAGTAATTTTGTCTTACCCAATAGGGCAGTAGACATTTGAGTAGTCCTGTGGGGTATGGGAGATTGAGTGGTTTCAGTTTTAACATCTGAGTTGGTTAACCCATTGCCTTTGACAATCCTCCATTTTATCAGAAGAATGGTTCTGAATTTCAGTGGGTGATGCAACTTTAAATAAAATGGTATCTGATGGTGCTAGAGCACTTTGGTTTTCACAATTAGAAAGCCTGTTTGTTTGCATGCAATCCTGGTATTGTGGGCCCACCCTAAAGGTGAATCTACTGTCAAGTCAGCATGTTAATGGTGTTTCTCTGGCTAGGAGGCAGCCTGAGTGAATGCAATGAGCTCAGCTGATTGGGCCAAATGGATGTTGGGAGTCAGAGACCACAGAATGTCTTACATGAGAGCATCTCCTGGGTCCTGTAAGAGGGGAGCCATCAGTATACCAATTTTCTGCTTTGGTCAGGGGAGTTTCCTTGAAGTCTAACCAGGATGAGAATCAGTGCAACAGTCATGAGGAATTTCCCAGGTTATGATGCACAAGAGTACTCAAGATTGAATAGATGACAGGGAGTGTCCAATCTACAAGTTGACCAATGTTGAGTATGATGGGAGTTGACTAGGGTTTCTACAAAGGGACACAAAATGAGGTGGCTTGGCTTTTCTGGTTACTGACAGGTGAACTGACTCAGCTAGGCTTACAGTTCAGCACAGGGACACTCTGAGCCAATGGATTGAGTGGCTGACTGTGGTAGACCGCAGGTCTCTCATCTGTCCCACGAGAGCCTCCAGAGTGTTTCCTTCCTTCTCGTGAGAGGAAAAATCAGGAGATGAGGCCATAATTGGGGTTTTCCAAAATGGGGGCAGCGGTTAACAGGACCTTTGACTTTTCAAACATCTGTCTTCTGACTGCTGGCTTATAGGTTTGGTTATATTCTTTTAATCAATTTAGTTATAGCTTGGTGCATCAGAAAATATTTGTGAGTTCAGGTTCTGCAGTATCCTGATAATCAAGAAATCCCTGATTTGTCTCTTCATTTGTAATATGCCCTGGGAGCAATTGGCTCAATGAGAGTTGGGTAGATTTTATAGAGTGGAGTTGTCAGTAAGAGCTGAACAATCGGGAATCTGGCAAGATGTGTTCTTTTGGCTCATGGTGGGCAGGTGAAGAACTTTCTTTTCCTTTTAGAAGAGATCAGTGAGTTTGTAGTTCTAGAAAGCTCCTGCCTGGCAGACAAATAGAGGCCAAGGGAACCATAAGAAAGCTGTATTTTTCTGTAAGAGGTCCCATTGGGTGTTTTTATTGACTGAAATTTGTAAATAATCACGGGCTGACTGGCCATTTGGATAATTAAATTCCTCTGGAGGGGATGAACGGGCAGAGTGCTGGGGTTTGAAGCACATAAGGCAACACCTGTGTTGACTGAAGCCTGGAAAGCATCTCCTGCCACAGTAAGACTGATTTCTGCTCATCAGGGCAGCTACAGCATGGGAGAACATCCTGCTCATTTCCCAGAGCAGTCATGGTCTAGGTCAGCGAGGGTAGGGCTTGTCCTTTCCTCTGGGTCACGTTGTATCCTTTCTTAAGTTCCAGGAGCTTTATTAAAGAAGCTCTTTCTTTTTCTCATTACTGGGTTTTTAGGATCAGTTGCCCCCATATTTTTTAATCCCAAGGCCGGTAGGGGCCTTTTGATGTTTTTCCTTCTGAAAAGTGATCAGTTGGGCTGCCGCCCCGTGACAGGCTCACCCCTGAGTGACTCTATTTTGGGAAGCATTGGGCATTGCAGAGCTAGTGTGGCTGGGAGTGGTTGACAATGAGGACTGTACAGTCAATCACCCTATAATTGAAATGTGCTGAAAAGCTTGTTGGTCACAGTGTCTACTTTTATAGAAGAATTTGGATAAAATGTTTCAAAATTTTTTTCTTGATTGAGTTACATAGATATGCCAGTTTCCTCCCCTATATGGCTGCAATGGCCAGGGCTCCAGGGCTGGGATAGGCCAAAGGCAGGAGCCAGGGGCATCATCTGGTCTCCCATCTGGGTGGCAGGGGCTCAAAAATATGGACCATCTTCTACTTTTCTCAGGCACATGAGGGACCTGTATTGGAAGTGGAGCAGCCAGAACTCCAACCAGTGCGCACGTGGGCTGTTGGCATTACAAGCAGCAGCTTTACCCATTAGGGCACACAGAGCACAATGCCAGCCCTGTTAAAATGCAAGAATAAAATCATCTTCAGGTAAATCCCATCCAGTTTTGTGGAGACATACCTGTGCTTGGAGGTGGCCTGCTAACATGTGAACTCATCAAAGAAGGTCCGATAATTCCAATAGGTAGGCACTAATAAGGAGGCTTGGCTGTCTTTGGGACCCTCAAGAGTCCTGCTTAGGATTCAGAAAACCTTTTACTACTGTTAAGCATTCAGTTTTTTTTCCAGGGGAAAAAGCATGCCAGTGTTTCCATTAACCTGATTTAAATAGGAGCTGTGGGAGATTTTTTTTGTCAGTGGGAGAGACTTCATAAGGAGCCGCTGCAACCATCGGGAAAGGTCAAGAAAGGGAGCTTGGTTGCAGTGTGTATGTGATGGCTATGTGGTGGGGGTGGGAAGGTTCCAGAGGAGTTGGGGTGTCTGATGGAGAGCGAGGGTAAGTGGAGGTGGTCATCAGAGGAGAGTGGAGGGGGCAGCAGGAAGGAAACTGGGGTGACCTAGTGGGGTGGGAGTGGAGTTGGGGTTCTCACAGGGAGGAAGAGAAAGCAGCTTTCCCTTAGGAGCGGATCGAGCAAGGTAGACTTGGCTTGGGGTCTGATGAGGCCGCCAGTCTGTCATGGCCTGCTTAGTTTAGTGCCGATCTTAAGAGAGGCTGTGATCACTTCGTGGTTATGTTTGGAACTCTCCAAGTGGCTATTGCAGCAAGCTAAGGGTTGCTTTGTGAGGTGTGAATCCTCTGTTCTAATTTTGTGTGCAAATGCACTGAATTACGGATATAAAAGGACACACCCAGTTACCAGCAGATTTAAGTTATCCTGCGTTAGCTTAAACCAATGTCATTCATGATTGCCAACCACATACAGTTCTTCAACACAAAAGCTGCAGCCTTCCTGGTCCTGGGAACCTTCTTTATAAACTAGGTTACCTGTCGCAAGCAATCCTAGAAGCAGCTTTCCCCTTTGAGTGGCCTTTTTGCAATGAGCTCTGCAGCCTTAGCTTTCTAGCCCTTAAACCCTGGTGGGCTGAAGACTTGGCTTAAGCAGGTCTGGGGATTGGACTCTCTGGAGCCTCATGGATAGCCGCTCTTCAGGAGCTCAGCCAAGCATGGAAGGGTCTGGGTCTAGGAGGGCCTTGTCACAATGCCTCTCCAGCACTGTCAGAAAACCAGCTCAGCTCACAGGACCAGGGCAGATGCTGTGCTTTGATTTTAGGCATCTTCCAGCAAGGCTCAAGGAGTCACTTTGAATCCTCATCACCAAGAAATGTCAGCCAAAATAGACAGAAGGACAAAGGACAACAGGGCTTTATGTCCAAAGTATTTACAGATTGGAGAAGCAGGTTTACAAGCGAGCTGAAGGTGTGAGCAGAGCAGAAAACAACATCAGAGAGGAGAAATAGACATGCTTGTGGGAATTTCAATGATGCTTGGATATGAGATACAACCATGCAAGCACAAAAACCACTGTTATTAAAACAAAATTACCAGGTTTTAAAGGGGATTTTGGTCCATATGATGTCAAGCTTCTTTGGGGGTAGGATAGCTGATATTGATGGTGCACAATCTAGCACCCAAATAGGGCCCCAGATGTATGGGAGAAAGAGTGAGAAGAATTATTACAAATTAGTGAAAAGTCAAAAACCTCATGTAATCTGCATATGGTTGCTGGGAAAGCTTTTTTTTTTTCCCCCTTCTATTACTGTGATTATCAGTTTAATTGTGATTTTTGACTTTTTCAATTCTCTTCTTTTCCCTGAGAGAATCTGCTCTGTTAAGTCTTTCACTCTCTCTGATTATCAGAATCTAGTGGAATGTTTATTTTCTTGTGTCTAATTTGTTCTGCTTAACATATCTTCATGTTCACCTGCATCGTAGTGTATATTCGGATTTCATTTTGAACACTGAATAATATTCCATTGTATGTATGCATCACATGATAATATGTACACCACATTTAGTTTTTTTATATTTTCTTTGTCGATGGGTATTTTGGTTGTTTGTACTTTCAGACTATTGTGAATGATATTACTCTGAAATTTGGAAAACAAATATCCAAAGTTCCTGCTTTTAATTATTTTGAATATATACCTAAAAATTCTAGATCATAGGCTAATTATATGTTTAATGTTTTTGCTATATTTTAAAATTTTTGGTGTGGTTTTATTTTTTGGATATTTTGCTAAGTAACATGTGGCTGGGTTATCCAATTTGATCATCAATTTCCCTCTTAGAAAATCAGATAAATCTAGAATAGGTGTTTGGCTTAGTGGTTAAGATGCTGATTGGACATCTTAACCTGGAGTGCCTGGATTCAAGCTCCAGCTCTAGTTTGTTTCTTTGTTTACCAAATAAATGAAATTAAATGTTATAAAGTAAAACATACAGTGAACACTAATATTTTCAATGCTATATTGAGAGACAGGCAATTCCAAAGGTGTAAAATCAAGTACAGTCTTAGCATGTAAATGCAGATTTTTAATCTTTCTTATCTTTCTTGTTTCCTATCTTTATTATTATTGCCAAATTGCTATCATTTCAAAATATCTTGTAAAAACAAACTAAAACTCCATAGTACACTTATCAAAATAATAGTAATAATAATGAATCACATTGCTAGAGAAAATCACTTAATCACAAAAAATTAGAAGGGAAGAAAAGGAAGAAAGAACTATGATAAAATTTGAAAGTGGCTATAGTAAGATGCAACCTATGAATATGACCTTGAATGCAAATTTGTCAAATTCTCCAATGATCAGACATATAGTGATTGATGGATTTTTTTCTTAAAAAAAAAAACTCTGTTGTATAATGCTTACATGAAACTCATTTCATCTGTAAGAACACAAATAGACTGATCATGAAGGGATAGAATGAGATCATACAAATGAAACCCAAAATAAAACTGAAGTAGCCGTATTTATATCAGATAAATAGGATTTATCTAAACAGTGAAAAGAGACAAGCAAGGGCATTATATAATAAAGGGTTCAGTTCAGGAAGTGGAAATGACAGTTATGCTACTCTCTATGCACCCAGTATCAGAGCACCCAAAAATATAAAACAAATATTAATATACTTGAACATAGAGCTGGATTCCAGTAAAATAATAGTGGGTGACAAAGCATGCCACTTTCAGGAATGGACAGATCATTTAGACAGAAAATCAACACAACAAAAGCAGAGTTAAATCACTCCCTGGTGCGACTGGAATGACAGGCCTCTCCAGCACACATTCTAAGATATATTATATTTTTGAGGATAGATCATGGGGCAGGTTATAAGTCTTAAATTTTAAAAATAGTCATATCATGTATCAACTCAGACTAAATTGCAACAAAAATAGAAATTAGTAACAAAACTGTCAAAATTGTCTTTTAGGTTATAGAAACAATGTGAATTTTCATATCCTGTTACTTTTTCCAGATTTAAAAAAAATGGCCACATTTATACCCATTGATTTTACTACTTTAACTCAAGGAGAATACAAAGAAGAAAGCACCACAAAACCAAGGTAAACATAAGATATGGTAAAATGAAATTTCCCCCCCACCCTCATAATATGATTTTTACAGCATTGGTAAGCCATCAAGGTGTAAAACTTAGTGTGTTTTGTGGAGGATAGTGAAAGGCTCTGGTCAGTAAAGACCTTAGTTTCTTAAGGACTGAGTTCCTAGCAAAGCAAATCAACATTGGTAGCTGGGTCTCCCCTGGAGACTAAGCTTGGATATGCACACCCCCCCCAAAAAAAAGTAAGAGGGAGTTGATGGGTATGAGAAATTAACAGACAACTGAGAAACCCCACACAGAGGGAGGTTTATAACAGATGTGGACTTTGTACAGAAAGTGGCAGCACCAAGCAGATGGAAGAAGTTTGGGCACAGCTGTGTGTTTTGTCCTTTCCCACATTCTTCTTGGGGCATCAGCATCTATGCTGTCACCAATGCAAGACAGGAAGCCACAGGAGCAGCCAAATTAGCCAGAGGCAGGGGGTTGTCAGCACCTCAGCACCCTGTGTGGGCCAAGGGTGGAAATGAGTGAGTGGTTGATTACAGAAGTGGGTGCCCACGTCTGCCCCTGGGCACCATCTTCCCCCTCTTGTTCTTCCAGTCTCCCAGGCCACAAGGCTCCAAGACTGAAACTATGGGAAAGAACAATGTCCCAGATGAAATTCTGAGATTCTTTGAGGAATAGTAGGCAATGTTTGGGCACAGATGCTCCGTGTGTGTGTGTCTGTCTGTAGGTTAGAGTTTCAAGGGGAAACTGTGCAAAATGTTTATAAACCAATGGGGTCTCAAAAGAGTTCAAAGAGAACATATTTAGTGATACCTGATGAACTGCTTATGAATAAGAACTTATTATCCTTTTTTTATTGATTACATTGCATTATGTGACACAGTTTTATAGGCACTGGGATTCCCCCCTCCCCTCCCCAAAACCTGCCCCCCCCCCATGGTGGATTCCTCCACCTTGTTGCATTACCACAGTTCAAATTCAGTTGAGATTCTTTCATTGCAAGCATCTACAAAGCAAAGTCCAGCATCTTATTGTCCAGATAAGTTCAACGGTTTCTTGGGGAGACCATCTCTTGTCTGAAGGTAGAGCTGACAGAGTACCATCCCAATCAATTAAAAGCCCCAACATTACATCAGTAACAATTTATAACGTAATGGAATTAGTTGACATGGTATTGTGTAACCAACATGTTACGAGAGAGAGAGAGAGAGAGAGAGAGAGAGAAGAGTGCAAGTTCTGAACCACATCCTATGCTTCTACATTGACATTTCAATTGTTAGTTTATATACAACTGGGTTCTATACACCTTAAAATGGCTATAGATTGCTATTCAGCTGTCTCATGTCTATTTTAATTTTAGTATTTAGCAGTTTATAGCGTTGAAGCATGATTTTGCAGAACCTGGCTGTTTTTCAGGTAGTCTAACTCTATAACTCTAACAAGACATATGTCAACAGTTTAGGTGAACAGTTTTAGGAGGGGTGTGCAGAGAAATCTTCAATACCCTAGTGAGGAGTAACTAATCTTTGTGTCCCACCCAGTGAGTTATAAGTGCATCCCCACTGCCTGTTTCCTGTCTGTTTCTAAGCTTTATGAATAAGAACTTATGCCTTACTTGTCCCTGAAAAAAGTAGCGCCTTCTTAGTTATATGGTTATTGTTGTTTAATACACCAATAGGGACTCCCCCTCCAAAACACACACACACACACACACCACACACACACCACACACACACACACACACACAACACACATACAACACACACAACACACACACAAAAGGAGTTGCACAGTCTGAATTTCCTTTGCTGCCTTAAAATATGACCTCCTGCATCGATAGATTGTAGACAGTGATTTGGGATTTGCTGCAAAATGTTTTTTCCAGCATTTACAGAGCAGACAATTGTCTGATATGCTGTGGGAAGATTTTACTTTAAATGAGTTGAGTTTTTCACTTTGTCATAAAGGAAGTTAATAAATAAATGTAAAATTTCAGAAGAGTGTCCTGAGTTGGTTCTACCACTCATATAAATGGATAATATTTTTTATCTAACATGAAATCAAGATTTTTATATCCCTTCTCACTTTGCATTTTTACTAATAATTTATAGCATTATGTTCTTATGCTAAAACCACTTATCTCTGTTGAGTACTTAACTATTTGACTTCCAATGTAAATATTTTGGCTCTTATTTTCAAAATGCATGCTCAAAAATCACTCAGAAGGACAGATATTACACTTTCTTATAAAGTACAAAATAAATATTCAATCTTTAAGTTGTAGCGTGTTTACCATAAAAAGCCATTGCAATTACAAAAGTGAAATTCCGAATAGAGCACTAACAGTTCAGTGTATTGTTGGTATGATGATGCTTTTATTTCTCAGAATATTTTCTTTGTCCTACTAGATGTGTAGCATATGAACAATATGAAGAAATTACAGCAACAGAGACTGAACTATATGAAACAGAAGAACAGGAGACCTTAACCTATGACACACCAAGAAAATTCGCTGGATTACTCCAGTCAGGGAAAACAGAAGAAACTGATCAAGATTACTACCCAGGCATGTTGCTTTTTTTTTTTTTTAAGATTTATTTATTTTTATTGGAAAGGCAAATAATACAGTGAGGAGGAGAGACAGAGAGGAAGACCAGGCATGTTGCTTAATGCTTTATTTTATGAAGATGAAAAGGGTTTTTAAAAATAGCCTCAAAATAAGAAATTAAGTAAAAGTTAGTTTACCTTCAAAATATAAGGTTTGATATTTTATTAATTTTCATTCATCATAGCAGTTAGAAGGGTCTTCAAAGACTTTTTGTTTAAACAATTTGAATACTGATTAGAATCCAAATACCCACAATAATAAAAACAAAAATAGCAATAGGGACATCATTGCCACCAAGAATATTTGGCATTTCTATTTTTATAGCAGTCTGTGATCGACATCCCTGCTTGGAGAATATCATCTAATGTGCATTATTTAATTGGTGAGGAAGATCTCAAAGGTGGTGGCAGCATTTTCTCAAGACCCCAGTGTCTTCTCTCTGTACTGTGCCTAGGTTTTTGTTCATCACAAAGGAAAAGGTTGCATCAGAAGTGGGGGTGGGAGGAGCCATTAGACTCAGTGAGGTAAACCAGGCGTAGACAGATGCAGCCTGATCTAGAAAAGTTGGCCTGACAGCAGTTGAGGGTAGCATGGTGGTTATCAGAGACTGGAAAGAGTGGTAAAGAGAGAGACGGATGAAGAAAAGTTAACCAGTGGACAGGAACAAGCAGCTCTAGTTTCTACTGCATGCTAGACCAACTCCAGACAGCAGTAATGAACTGTGTATTTTTTACAATGCTAGAAGAAGGGATCTTAAATGGTTTCACTATAAAGAAATGATCAGGGTTTGAGGTCATTTGTATCCCACAGATGTGTATATTTTTATGGATTGCTTAATTTTAAAAAATGTAAGAAAGGAGTAGTCTGAAGACCAGATAATACCAACAACTTCAGTAAAATGATGACTGAAAACTGCCCATTGGCCTTACTTGTGTGCTGTGTTTTGGTAGGATTTCTGGATTAAGAAATGGAGGAGGAAACAGAAGAGTATGCAATTGTTGTTGTGAAGTTCAACTGTTGCAAAAGACAAGCACGGATTAACAACAGGAGAGATGGCCAAACAATATATTTTGTTTAAGTTAGGGGTTGCTTGGATGTGCAAAGGAACAGTTTAATGGTGCATGCATGGAGAAATGGGATCTAAGCAAAATGATGTGTCAAGGACTGATCTTGGATAAGAGGAAAGACATTCCTTCCCTCTTTATTAAATCAGGAGGAATAAAACAAACATGAGCTGTTGGTTTGTTTGGCAGTGGCAAGTTACAGGGATTCTCCTCTGTTCCCAGGGAATTAGGCATTGAGATCTGTTGAAGGAGAGAGCTGGAAGGTTAAGGCTTAAAGATTTTTGCAGTGTGAAAATCTGAAGTCATTGAAGAGTGTTGGGAGAGCAAGTTAATAAGACAATAACATTTTTCTTATGTGTCCAGGGTCTATTAGTACTTAATTAAAATGGAAAACTACCAACCCATCTACTTGTGGGTTGTCTCACAGCACTGGGATGTGCAGCTTTAAAGAACTCATAGGTTTGAGTTTGTACAAGGTTGATGTTTTGCCATGTAGAGCAAAGAGAAAGAGCTTAGCAAATTGGCAAGAGTGTGTGGAAAGACAGCATAATCTACCCTGGATAACAAACAGGGTAAACAGAAATGAAAGGGTAATGGGTGATAAGATAGTTATGTTCCAGTGGATTAATGCTCTTGATGAAAGTGGAAGAGTACAGTGCAACAAAAAGACATGAACTTCAGAGGAGCTGGAGCTTATCTTTAAAAGAGGGCAAGTTGTAATGATTTGGAAGTGGTGATTGAGAACAAGGAGAAAGAGAATCCTGATCACTGTCTTCTGTCCGCCCAAGGAGAGAATGTAAACCATAGCTGCTTGGGAGAGCTGAATACCTGTAATTCCTGTTAACACGAGGAGCTCGGCGGTGTCCTCAGGGCTCCTGTTGATGCAGGGAGCAGGGAGAAACTCATGGAACAGGTTAAAGATGGATGACGTTTTTCACAACTCTAATACGTTTTTCATAAAGCCAACCAAGTTTCTTATTGTGGTCTGGACAATGTTTGAATTTTTCTTTGATTTGTTTCTTTATTTAAAAGGCAGAATTAGAGAGAGAGAAAGAAAATCTTCTATGCACTGATTAATTTCCCAAGCAGTAAAACCAGGAACTCCATCTGGATCTCCTCTATGAGTGATAGGGGTCCAGAGATTTGGGCCAACTTCTGCAAGTGTCCCCAGGCACATTACCAAGGAGCTGGATGGAAGTGAAACAGCCAGCACTCAAGTGGACATTTTGATGTGGGTTGCCAGCATTGCAGATTATGTCTTAACCAGCTGAGCTGCAGTACCAGCCCAGTCTTTGACTCATCCCCCATCTGTATCCTTTTCCCCTCCCCTCTACCCCAAGTCACAGTTGAAAACCTTACCGTCAGATGCCTGGAACAGGGTTGGTGTGTGATCTCTGGTTATGCAAACTGGAGATAATGGCTCTCTTCATTAGCAATTGACAGGCTCTTTATTTTGTAATTATTTTGTTTGTGATTATTATGTCTAAACTCCTATTACCTCGTAGCTCAGGGATTTGTACTACATAGATATGAAATAAATGAGGACTTGTGAAATCCATTCACTTATAAAAAGTCCTATTTTCGATAACCTTTCCATTCTTCTGTGTGCTTAAAATCTGCCAGTTATGCAAGCCATAAAAAAATATGAAAAGTAGACTTTTTTTTGCTACTTTTTAACATTTATACCTAAATGTGTTATGGATTCAGTTGCCAAATTACGGTTAATAAAGAGTTTTGTTTTCCCATATTTCATGAGAAGTCACACATTAAAGATGTAAAGGAATAGAATCAGCTGCTTCCTGACCTTTTGGCTAAAATTAAGTGTACTGTCATAGTAAAATTAACAGCATGGCTCCTTAGCAAGCACTGACTATGTGCTTTAAGTGAATTAATTCTTGGCAACAAACCTATGTGACACTTACAAATAAACAAAAAAACAAAAACCTTCCTTCAATGATGAGAAAAGTGACACAGGCAAATAATTCATAGGGTTGATTGCAGAAGTGAGTGGTAAGGTTTATGTCTGAGCTTGGGACCCAGGCAGTTTGACACAGGGCCTATGGCCTCACGTGATGAGCGACTACATTGCATTAAATGTGGACTATGACATTATTTATAGCACCTGCTGGTTAACGAACTATGATTTCATTTTCAGATTATTTCATGGAAGGTATTACTCAAAAACCCATAGTTGTTCCAAAGCCAGGGACTCCTAAAAAGAAAGAGAAACCAAAGGAAAAAGAGGATGAAACCCAAGTGTGCCCCAGGATGAGGAAAGCCAAAGTTCCACATTATGATACCACAGGTGAGTGTTCCTCTCAACCCTCCCATTGAAAAGAAACATGAGGGGCTGTTTCACATTGCTCTGTGGTTTGTGTGCTGACACAGAAACTGATTTCAGAACAATTTACTGAATTTTCTGTTTGTTTGCTTAAAGAATTGTTTTCAATTTCTGAAAGTTGTGATTTTTGTAATGAGGTGGCATTATGGTAATAAAGGATATGGAATTGCAACTGGATAGACAAACTAAATTTTTGCTCTGCTTTATTTTTATTTTCCAATGATTTTCCTCTGGAAAGTTCCACTTGAACTTTGAAATTTCTTGCTTGTCTGTGCTGTTTGTTCTTATCTCAGTGTAAAAGTGGAATGTAGGCCAGACTTTCTCCAAGTCTGAGTATAGAATACCAGTGAGTAAAAAGGGTTTATGAAAAAATAGAATTAAAAGATAGGTAACATTTCCATGAACTTTTTAAAGCCGCTTATATTTTTGTTTTCAGTTAGCATTCATGATTCTGTTAGAAATTCAGGGTTTTTTTTTTTAGAAACTTTCTAGGTTTTTAGAACATGGGTATTCCTTAAATTTTGTTTTTTGGAAATTACTCCTTATCTTCCTCCACGTGCCTTCATTTTCCAGCAGGCTACAAAATATTGCAATCTGCTAAGTCCCCCTGAATAATTTATACTTGGGCAATGTTTCATAAGACAACTTGAGTAATCCCCACTGCCTGCCAGGGTGTGCATTGGCAGGAAGCAGGAGTCAGGCCACTGGTGTGTATACTGAGTCTATGCATGCCAATGTGGCACATGTGCTTGTTAACCAGACCCTCAACCCCAGGGCTAAGCATCCACCCCGTGTGGTGTACACCCAGGTGGATAAACACCATTCCTTCTTTGCTCCTGTTAATAGCTAATTTTCTCTGTACTTGTGCTCTGTGTAAACTTTTAGGTTGCCATGTAAATATTTTTCTTTATACAGCAAAATTTGAAATAAGTTATCCTGAAGGGATGCTGTTCTTTGCACTTATGTCAGACTTTTATTTTAATATTTTATACCAGAACCAAAAGATGATGATGTGATAAGAAATATTATTAGGCTAAGAGAAAAGCTTGATTGGCCAATGACATTACCACAACACACTTTGGAACATAGACCATGTGAAAAATATATTCCAAAGAGTATACAAAAGGTATTGTCCCACCATTTTATTCCATTTTGAATTATAAAAACAAATTGTTTGAAATTGTTTTAATTTTTATTTTTAGTTCATTTGTTTCATTTCCTTCTGCTACTGTTACACTAGCATCAAATTGTTGAGTGGAAAATGCTGATTAAAGTACTGAACATCGCTTTATTTTACTTATTTAAGGAATGAAAAATGGACAGGATAAGGCTAGAATGCTTCAAAATATTTGTCTCTCCTCTCATCACTTGTTCTCGTCAGGTCCTCGGGGTGCCATCTGCCTGAAATGTGAATCTAAACTTTGTTCTTTATTATCAGTTGTGTGTGTGTGTGCGTGTATGTTGTGATTTAAAAAGATATCCTAGTGTAATTTTTCTGACAGTCTGTCCTCACTGCAAGTTGTTGGCACCTGATTTTCACACCATAATCTCTTTATCTTTTCCATTCTGTCCTTACTCATTAGCCTCTTTGTTCAGAAAAAGGTGATCTTGTCCAAGATTGTGTTACCCAAGGGAGGAAGTCCTGGCAAGACCTAGGCTCTCCCTCCTTCGGGTCTCACCTATCACAGCAGACTGGCTGAGCAACGTCCTGTGTTCCGACCTTCAGCTGAGCGATTCTCATGGTGCAATCCCCAGACAGGTCACAACATCAGCTTCAGCTCGGGCTGCATTAGGAATACATATTCTCATTTCTGATTCAGTGGGCTGAAGGTGTAAACTGGAAGGACCTAACCATCCACATTTTATTGAGCTCTGCTGGTGATCTGATGAGCAATCAAGAACCGTTGCTGCAAACAAGGGATCAACCAACTGTTTCCTGAAAAAGGAGCAGCTTGTGGCTAGTGGAGACTTTGCAGCCATGTAATTCCTGTCATTGTAATGGAAAGGCATGCATAGGACATAACAGAAGGGACTATGTTCCAGTCAAGATTTATTTACAAAATCTGGCACCTGGCCATGGTTGGCGCCTTGCTGCTCTAGATTGTTCCTAGGAGAATAGATGATCTTTTGATCATTGTTTGGAGGTGGCACAATATAAAAAAGTATATGCATAAAGGGAACAGACACACCTAATTTTAATTATCTACACACACTATACTACCTTGGGCATGTTCCTGCCCGCTGTGAGCTTTGTTTTCTTTGACCTTGAAATGAAGACAATAGTTATGTCCAGAGTGGCGAAGACTAAATGACGTGAAACTTGTGCCATGGGACCTGACAGTGTATTTAGTAATTAAAAGAAGTCCTAGCTACACAAGGTGCCACGGACTTCCAAAGAAAGTATGTTTTATTTGTATGTAAGAATATGAACAAACGTTTCTTTTCATTTGAAGAAGAATTTGTTACCTGGAACATATTATGGTTCTCTAGCTTAATTTTAAATTATATGTGTAATTGGTGTAAAAGCATTGTATGTAGCCTAAGTTTCTAGTAACCTCACATTTTGAAACATAATTTAGAGAACGCATGTTTCAAATGACCATATAGCTATAACAAAGCACATGTACTATGTGAGCCATCACTCTGCCTTTATTTGTCATTTTAAAATCAGATTTTCTTCCCTCCATTTCATTTGAGAGACAGGAAGGGAGTGAGGGAGAAGGGAGAGAGAGACGGAGAAGGGAGGGAGGGAGGGAGGTGGAAGCAACTGAGACAGAAATAAATAACCAAGAATAAAAATATCATAAAACTGGGTTCAAAATCACTTCAGTGAGAAACTATTTAGTAGTTTGTGGGAACATTACTAAATATTAAGTAGTTTTAACAATATATCTCAGTAACCCAAAGAAGACAAAATTAGACTTCCTTATAATTTTAGATGGCTTTCATTAATAAAAGTTAATCCTTTTAGAGTAAAATAAATTTCACTTAAGCATTTTTAGTAATGGGAAAGATTTTTTAGTAATGGGAAAGATTTTTCAATAATACCAAATAAATGACAGACAGTTAATATCATTTATTGCATAGTTCAGGACATGCTTTTACTCAGAGTTGGATTTTTTTTTTTTTTTAGAATTTAGAATATTTTGGCAATTATTCCTTAAATAGTTGATTAGGGCACAAAGAGTCAAGGGCTACAGGAAACTGGGTAAGACCATTGTTTCCACATTTATGTTATTAATTTTTTTCTGTGTCCTTGGTAAGGAAAGAGATAAAAGGAAAAGCCCCACCCAGCCTCCCACCCATCCCAGGTCTCTGACTTGGGGCATGCTCTGAAGGTCCTGCTCATGCAGTTTTGATAGTTCAACAGTTCTGTATTGCTGCCAATCTCACCACTCCAAGCATGATGAAATCTCTTCAGAATCCACTGGCTGATAGTCTCTTCATGATTGGGGTTCTGAGATCAGCAGTTCAGTTGGAGGGATCCCCAGAGAAACTTCATCTGAGGTGATCCCAGACCTGATTCTTGTGTGTGCTTGCCAGTACAGGGTCTGGCACAGTCCGTTGCCTCAATCAGCTTATGCACATGCTGGTTGTTGCAGTTGCTGGGTCCAGCAATTTTGTTTGCAGTTTTGTTTCCAGCCATGTCTTCTACGCGAACCGATGGTTGTTGTTGTCCAGCCTGATCCTACCCACTTCATACTCTGCCTTCATGCAAACCAGTGGGAGCTTCAGCCTAGTTGGGGTGACTCCCTATAACCCCGCCAGGCCTACCCCCAACCCTGATTCCCATGCTTGCCACTATGTACCACAGACTTGTTCAGTCTGTCCCACATGCCATTTAGCTCTCGTACATGTCAGTGGGCATTGAAGCCCAGTGCAACCTAACCTGCCCTATTATTCAGCCCACATACATACTGACGGGTGCTGTTCTGTCTAGCCACCCCTGCCCCAATCCTGGTTTTCATGCTCTCCAGTGGGAGTGGTAACCCAAGAGGGAGGCACCCACTATTTCCCTCCTAGGCCACTCCCACTCCTGGATTATGCACTCTCCAGGTGGTTCTGGAGTTTAACTTGACAGACTTAGCCCCCAGTGCCAGCCTCTGCCAGCTGATGCTGTGGCAAAGCCCAACCAACCCTCACCCACTCTAATTTATGCTTGCACCAGTAGGAACAATCAGCCCAGCCTGGCTTTTCCCTGATCTAGCTCACATGAGGCCCACAGGTGTTGTAGCCCTGCCTGGTCTGGTCTGCCCCCATCCCAGTTCACGCTCTCCAGTGGGAGTGGCTGTCCAGCAGGGGAGCCCTCCACATTCCCCCTGCCAGCTTTGCCCCCTCCTTCCCTGGTTCTCACATGTGCTAGTTGGGTGCTGTGGCCCAGTCTGGTATGGTCTTGCCATTTGCTAATGGGTGTTGTAGCCTGGCCCAGCCTGGCCCACCCCCAATTCCAGCTGATGCTGGTGAGGGTTATAGCCTAGCCCAGCCCAGCAGGCACCCAATCCCAGCCATAATGTGCACTGGTATGTGTTGCGACTGAACCTGGCCTGACCCACACTCTGTTCTGGTGCTCAGATTTGCCAGCGGGTGATGTGAACTTGTTCAGCCTGGTCTGCCTCTGACCTATGCCAAATGTATGCCAGTAGGTACCTTTCCCTGGCCTGGTCTGGGCTGCTCCTTATCGTGGTTCTTGCACTCACCTGCAGGGACTGTGTCCTGCCAGAGGAGTTGCCCAGGCTCCTCCATCAGAACCTCTCCCATTGCCAGATCTCATGCATACCAGTGGGTCCATGAGCCAGCCCTACTTAGTCCACCTCCTGTCCTAGCAGGAACAGTGGCCTTTCCTGACTGGCCTTCAACCCATTCCAGTTCTTACTGTTGGATGTTTCAGCCCAGCCAAGGCTCATCCATACCCAGACACAGCTCACACATGGCTCAGTAGGGGCAGAAACCTAGCCTAGTCCATCTTACATATACCCTGGTTCTCCGGATCACTAGATGGTACTGGAGTCCAGTCTGGCCTGGTGCATCCATTCCCAGTCCACACTTATGCCAAGGGAGACTGCAGCCATATCCAGACCAGAACACAGCCCCCACTCCAGCCCCCGCACTCACCAGTGGGAACCCCAACCCAGTTAGGGTGTCTTCTTAGCTCCCCAGTTAGGCCTGTTCCCAACCATAGATTGTGTGCATGTCAGTGGTTGCTCTGACCCAGATGGCTTAGCCTTTGCCTTCATTGCTGTGTCCTATATCCCTGGCTCGTGCAGACCAGTCAGGGTAAGAGCCTAGCTCGGCATGACCTGTGCAACATCCTGATTCTGTTCTTCCTTGTGAGTTAAGGTTTGTTTGGCCCTGTCCAGTCTGCCCCCTTCCAGTTGCAGCTCGGCCCACCCCACATCCTGTTTTAGGATGCACATTCAGGTGCTGCTGCCTTGACCTGCCCAGACTGTTGTCAGTTCCTTTACCTGTAAGTGATGGCAGGTTCTATGGTCATACCTAGCTCAGCCCATCACCACCCCAACTCTTGAGCTAACCAGTGGGACTTGTTTTTCCACAGGATTGGGCCCATACTTCCCCTGTGAATCTATCCCTAGATCTGGTTCTCTCACATGTTGGTTAGTGTCCTGACCCTGCCAAGTGTGACCCATCCCCTGTTCCACCACTCAGTCAGATACTGGTACCTAGCCCTGCCAGACAGGCCCCCAGTCATAGCTTTTGTATGAACTGGTATGTAGCAATCAGTGATGCTCTATGCTAACAGCCCATCTCGGGATTCCCATGTGGGTTGGTAAATCAGTCTGGCCCAAAAGGAACTTATGCAATCTCCCTTCCAAACCCTCAGTTCTCAATCCTAGGGCTTGCAAGCAGGTTCTGTGACTCCATCACTAGGAATCACACAGAATTCATCCCTCACCTACACTCACACTAGCCTTATCCCTGGATGTCCCTAGGCAACAATCACATATCTTTAAAACCCTAGAGCTTGCCACCGGGCAGCCAGCAGACAGAGCCTGGCACCCACTTGGTGCACTGGCCTCCCAAAGGCTAGGACTTGGTCACAGTGTGGCAACAATGCCCATGGGCTGAGTCCTGGGCACTGGGTTCAACCTGGCCCGAATACTCTCTACAAGCGGGTCGCTACCACTTGCTGTCACCTGAGCCGCCAAGGTCAAACTCCCAGGCTTGGATTTAAATCCCTATTTTGTTTGCATGAAGACCGAGTATGAAGTGGGTAGGATCGAGCTGGACTACAACACCCGTTGGTTCACAAGGAAGATGGGGCTGGAAACTGAATGGACCCAGCAATCACAACGACCAGCATATGCATAAGCTGATTGGTGTGACTAACGGTGTTGGAGTCTGTACTAGCAAACTCATGCAAGAATCAGATCTGGGATCATCTCAGAGGAAGTTTCTTTGGATATCTCTCCAACTGAACTGCTGATCTTGGAACCCCAACCATCAAGAGAGTGTCAGCCAGTGGACTCTGAATAGGTTTCATTGCGGTTGGAACGGTGAGATTGGCAGCAATACAGAACTGATGAACTATCAAAACTGTATGAGCAGGACCCTTGGAGCGCACCTCATGTTGGGGATTGGGGATGGGTGGGAGGTAGGGTGGGGCTTTTCCCTTTGTTACTCCCCTAACCCCAGATACAGGGCAAAATGATTATATTAGTGTGGAAACAATGATATTACCCACTTTCACCCTGTAGCCCTTGACCCTTTGTACCCTAATAAACTAAGATTATTAAAATTAAAAAATAAATAAATAAATCCCTATTTTGCCACTTCTAAATTCATGACTGTTCCCAAATTACCTAACTTACCAAATTGTTGATCTCTGCATTTATTTCATGGGATTAAAGAATCAAACCTTAATGCTTTAAAAATATTAAAGTTGACATTGATCTCCTAATGGTTTTAAGGATAATGTATGTGCACACATTACTTGGTATTAAAATTTGTTAAGTAACTAGTAAATACTTAAGGCTTCATTAATATAAAAGCAAGTGCTAAATTTAATAAGCCAAAAGGCATTGATGTTGGCAGACAAACTTAGTGGAAAGTTTCATGTATGTTAAAGGCTGTCACCAAGTTCTTGGGGTTATTAAGTAACAATATACATTAATAAGCATATAGATAAAAGTTGCCTGAAGTTCTATCACCAAATTATGTTTAATAATGAAAGTAAGCATGCTTACTTTTCCTGAGATTACTCTAGTTTAATTTGGATTAGATACAATTTGATGCTAGCTTTCCACAATGATGGTTTTAATCTGTAGTAACCTTGTTTCGATTTATTGGATGATTTTTTTTTAGTCATTTCATTAGTTATTGTAGTCAAATTGATTTTTTCTTTACCTCAGCAACCTTTGAATGATGATGGAGAGCTTGTATATTGCCTTCCTCGGGTTCATCCTTCTAATGCGCTTTACAACCCATATGACCTTCAGGTAGTGTCCACCTCCAAGGCTAAACAAAGTGAAGAATTTTGGATTGTTACTGCATCGTTTGTCTCAAAGGTAATATTGAATGGCTGTTCTCAGCATTCAGAACAACAAAATATTGCTGAGCTTAGAACTTGATAGCACAAATTTATCTCTGTGTTTGAGAAACCCAGTCCTTTGAGAGCAATTTACATTTAACAATCCTCTTGGGAACAAAGTTATTACTAGTGATGTTTTTTGTTGGTAGAGTTTTCACTTTCAAGGTTCAATTCTGGGATTTTTTTTTTTTTTTGCCTCTCAAATCCTTTATTTGTTTACAATCTTTTAAAGAACTAAAAAACAGGTCTTTTCTGGCATAATATTAAGTATATCAATAAAGGAAAGGTCACCCTCCTCCCACTGGCATGTTTATCAGAGCTCCTTTGTCAGATACAGAAATGCTCTATTTATGCTCTTGCACAGTACTTTGCTACTTAGTGCAAGTTGTAATTACATCCTCCCTTGTTTTGATCATTTGCTTCATATCTGCCTGTTTGCTCTCTGTCTTCCCAATCTCCCAACTGAAACTGTGAAGTATATGTGGGCAGGACCACATTTATATGAGGTTGAGTGTGTGTAGATATGGAAATATCTGTAACATGCTGTATCAAGTGTAAATGAAGAGAACGGTGTCGCTATACATGGAGACATACATGATACATATTGCTGATGGCATAGGCATACTCTTTCTGGAAGAAATTTAATCAGATGTGAGCATTTGGATAGGAGAGAGAAACTCCTGAGAAGAGAAAGAATTCCTTGACAGAGAGGATGTGACTTTTCTGAATGGCACGAGGGGGTATCTGGATTGTAGGATTATAAGCTATGTTGGGCTGCTCTATCTCTGTTGGTACAATAAAGTTCATAAACAGTGCTTTTATAGAAACTGAAAATTATGAGGCTCATAATTTGAAAGGCCGTTGTGGAAGGTATCTTAGACTGGGGAGAAAGCTTCTTCTCTCTGATGGAGCACAAGAAATAGCATGAGAAAAGGCAAGGTCAGAAGCAGAGTGATGGCAGGTGTCAAATTTAGGTGTAAATAAAGTACCTAAGGATTCAGATGTGGGAAAATTTAATTATAAAGGCAAGGAGGTATAAGTCAAATACAGGATTTCTTAATTTCTTAAAGATGGTACCTTTAAAGATATTAGCGTTTTTGTGCTTTATAATTGCAGGTTGTCAATAAAGTTGAGGGCATGGATGTAGTAGAACTCACGCCTACTTTGCGATGGCTATCGGAAAGAAAATACTGCTACTTATTACAGCATTTCAAGATATTTTCCAAATTCCGGTGAGAGGAGTACAAACAAAACCAACTCTGTCATTTGAATCTCTTAAACCATAATAATGACATATTTATGGAAAATTATAGAAGTAGAGTATTCCACAAAATCTTTTTTCAAATCCTACTTATTTAGGTATTAAAACTCTCCATTTAAAACATTATGAATATGACAAAAATGGTATTTTATAGTCAAGTAAACTTATACTGTCTTGATTTTACTTTTTCCTAGGATTTATTTTGTTCATGAAATTAATATTAGCTTACTATATTCATTTTATATGAAAGGCAGAGTCAGAGTTAAAATCTGCCATGCATCGGCTCACTCCCTGAATGCCCACATTAGCCATGCTTGTTCAGACCAAGGCCAGGAGTTCTGGGTGTTCCATGTGGGAATCCAGCTACTTGAGCTACATCAGGATTCCTCAGCCTCAGATCATCCACAAATTAACACACTGATGTTTTTTAGTTTGTACCTAGTTTATAATTAATTTTATTGGTTTCTCTCAAACGTCTATCTTTTCTTGCAGTTGTCTGTTATTTCCTGAGGACTCAGAAAACAAATAATATTTTAATGAGTTTTTTGTCTGTTTAAAAGGTAGAATGAGAGGGAGAGCTTCCATCCTCTTGCGTTCCCCAAATTTGGGAACAGCTGGGACTGGTTCATGCCAAAACCAGCAATGTGGAACTCCATCCTTGTCTCCATGGTGGGTAACTTGGGCCCTCATTGAGATTCGTGTGTCACAAGCAGCGACTTAGCCTACTGACTTGAGACATTTCTAACTTACAAGGCCTCACTCAGTTTCTTTGAATAATATATGATTCTCTCAGAGCTGCCAGACACCTCCGCAACTCCTTCAATTTTCTGCGTTTCAAAATCGGCCAATTGTCTGGCTGCCATCCTCCCATGCCTGCCATTTCCCCCTCCATTCTGGCTCTTAACCAGCTATAAAAGGAAACTCACACCTCAGCAGTTATTTAAAAGTGGCTCTTCTCCGTAAGATGCAGAGGCTCTTCAGGAACTGATTGTGAGGGTGTACTGAATAAGTCTCTCATATTCTCCTATTGAGGTGAGGGACATTGTGTAAGTGGTGAGCGTATATGTTCCATTGATGAAAATTATGACTGACAAGTAATCACAGAAGGAGACTTTTCAATTATTCATACAGGTTGAGTTTTTAAATCATAAATGTCTCCTTTCATTAATATTGAATAATGTCAAGATGATATCTATTATCTTAAAAAATTAAATCGATGTACCTCTTCATCATCTCGTGAGAAATTAAATGTTGAATTTCCCCGAAGAGCCTCTTTTTAACATAGTAAACCAGTAAAATTTTAATGTATAATATGTATTTATACTTTTTAATATTTATTAGAATTTTGGAAATAGGGGTTGGCACTGTGGTGCAGTAGACTAAGCTTATGCCTGTGGCACTGGCCTCCCACGTGGGTACAAGTTCAAGTCCTTTGCGGTTCTACTTCTGATGCAGCTCTGGGAAAGCACAGGAGGATGGCTAAGTTCTTGGAGCCCTACACCCACGTGGGAGATCTGGAAGAAGTCCCTGGCTTCAGATTGGTTCAGCTGCTGCCATTGCGGTCATTTAGGGAGTGAACCAATAGATGGAAATTCTCTGTTTCTCCTTCTCTCTGTAACTCTGCCTTTTAAATAAATTTAAAAAAAGGAAATAACAAACTCTTTTATCCATGAAAATTAAAATGACTTTACACTTACCTTTTGCTCTATATTCTATTGATGCCTTGAGAGAATTTGTACACTTCAGTATTTCATCACTCAAGATGATACATGCTTTACAGAATTCCCTAATACTAAGCTTTTCCTAAATATATTCTATATCAATACATGACTTAAGAGCACCAAATGTAAGAAGTGTCTTTCCTTTCAGAATTATTAAAACCTTTGTAACTTGGAGATTGAATGTTAAAAGAATGAAGACAGAAAGGAGCAAGTAAGTCTTGATATGCCATGTGTTTATATAAGTTTCAAAAGCAAAAGTTTGAAAGTGTAGTGTGAGAGCAGGTACAGTACAATCAGAAAGTCACAATGCACTGCCTTTATGATTCAATCTAACCGACTTTAAGCGCTTTTTCCCCCTAATGTACCATTCTGTGATCACCATACTATAAAGGACCTTGGTGAGCATTCTTAGTCACCTAATCTCATCTTTTTGCCTATGGGAAGCAGAGGGATGAAGCCGTATGAGACAGTTAATTCTGTTTTGTAGGATCTCCGGGAGTCAGGTTTTCTTTAATAGGGTTGCTGGTTTTATTACATTTTTTGAGATTGTGGTGATTAAGATGCAGTTGTAAGAAAATATACCATAAGTCCCCCACTTGTCTTTTTCCTGTTTTCCTCCAAGAGGATAATATCTTGCAAAAGCCTTATGGCAATATTCAGGACATTTGCCTTGGTGTAATCAAATACAGACTCATCTCTACCACCACAGGATCCCTACTGTTGACTTTTAGGCTATTTGCACTTGTTACCTTATTCCTGTTTCTACTGTCTCCTTAACCTGTGGCAACCACTGGTATGTCCCCCTTTCTATAACTTTGTCTGACCAGGAATGATATCATTAACAATAAGAGGATATTGTTGGAGTTACACAGATTATGGATGTTCAGGTACATGTACTTATCTTCAGATATATCAAATGATACACACTACATATTTGTATCGCTTTGTTAATGAGGACATGACAAAATGGTTTTAGAAAGATATTATATAAGAAGAATCATAGAAGATACAATCCTTGGGTTTGATTCATTTCATTTAATATAACTCAGATTATTTTGTTCCTCTGGGTAATGTTTTGACTTCACTAATGCTTTTTCTTCAGCTTGATAAAGCCTGCTATTGAGACTTCCTATTGATTTATTCATTTTGGTGATTTTGTTTTTCTCTAGGATTTACCACAAGGTTTTCTAAATTGTCTTTGTCAAGCTTCTGTTGTTTTCCAAATTTGTTCTGTTTTTCAGCTCTATATTCTTATAGTTTGCTGAACTTCTTTGAAGATTATTCTGGATTCTTTGTCAGTTATTTCACAGATCTCCATTTCTTTAGTGGCCATTGTTGGTTTGTGAGTTTTTTTAGAAATGTGATTTTTTTGTGTGTCTTTGTAGTCTTGGTGTCCTTGCACTGGCATCTGTGCCTTTGAGAAGACAACAGAGTTTCTGGCTTTTCCAGGTGTTTAGTTCAGCCTGGGTAGGCTAGCTGGCAGTGATTCTTGTCAGACTGATTTTGTTTTTGAGTTTTCTAGATAGCAAGCTGCTACCTTTGATTTGAGTTAAGGTTGGGCGTCTAGTGGGGCTTTGTGGTCAGGCACAGCTGATGGCTAGGTACTGTGATTGCCTCTGACCAGGACATGCTGTAGGACATGCTTATTGGCCAGGTGGTACCACTAGTTATGTTCTACGGGTGGACAGGGTTGGAGGAAGCATTTCAAGGTTAGGTGAACTCATTGTTCAGTATGGAAAAGAATAGATGTTGTGCTTAGTAAGCATGCATAGATGAGGACTGCTGCTTGGTCTGTGGGGCGGGGGTTTGGGGTGAGCTTTGAGGCCAAAATGAATGCTGTTTGAACCCTGTTGGTTATAGGGAAATTGAGATGATCTGTTTCATAAAGGGCAACTTGGTGTAGGTCATATTTCTTAATTGATCATTTCATTAATTGATCATTTCATTAATCATTTCATCCAAGCAGTGGAATATATGCGTAGAATTATTCATTTATTCCCTTCTATTCCTTTGATGTTTGCAGTGTCTGTAGTGAAATTTCCTCTGTTTCTTTCCTGATAATGGCAGTTTTATGCTTTTTCTGCGGTCAGTTGTGTTCTGTTGATCTTTTTAAAGAATCAGATCTTTGTTTCACTGATTCCCCCGACCCTCTTTTCTTTCTTTTTTTCCATTTCATTTATGCTTAGTGTTACTTGTACTTGCTTTGGGTTTATTTTGTTCTTTTTCCTTCTAGTTGGTGAAGTAAGAGCTTAAATTAGGGAGTTGAGACCTCTCAATTGCCAAATATAAGCATTTGGAGTTATAAATTTCCTTCAGCATTGATTTTGCATAGATTTTGATATTTTCATTTACTTCATCTTCACTGACCCTTTTAAAGTGCTTTACTTGGAGCTACCATCATGGTTCAGTAGATTAAGCTTCCACTTGCAATGTTGGCATCCCTAATTAGAGTGTCAGTTCAAGACCACTTTGTTCCAGTTCCCATCCAGATTCCTGCTAATGCTTCTGGGAAGGCACCAGGTGACGGCCTAAGTACTTGGGGCCTTGCCTCCCCTGTGGGAGACCTAGATGAAGTTTTTGACTCCTGGTTTTAGCCTTACTCAC